>NC_059113.1:104617964-105217964 GCF_020740685.1 Jaculus jaculus | reverse complement strand
GTTTGTGTACAAGGACAAGGATGGCCCTGCCAGGATTTTCAGTGGTGGAAACTCCTATCAGGAGGTATAGCACGCAAAGCTCTACTGGAACCACAGCTGGGGCCTCGCTTTTATGTACTTGAAAAGAGTTAATTCCACTACCACTCAGTTTTCTACACTGTAAATGACTTTTTAAGACAATACTTTTTAAAGTAATGAAAGGGAGGTCAACTTGAAATTCATTATTAATAATTTATCTTGTGTCAACAAAAATTGAAACAGAATTTTGATACCGAGCCTGTGACATAACACATTCAGGTAATGGTGCTCTTGGGAAGCCCTCAGCCCTCCTAACACCGTACAGTCAAGGTCATGCCAGTTCAGGTCACAAGCAGGCGAGCGACTGGACAAAACGTACCTGGACCTGGGGAGACTGCTTGGTGTAACCACTTGTTTATTTGTCTGCTGGTATGGGTCCAATTCCCCTGTACCCAGAAAAAGCCAGATACGCCAAGTGGTGTGCACCTCTGGAGTGGCAACTGGTCCTCGTGTGCATGTTCGTATTTGCTCTCTTTCTCCTCCTTCCCAAATTATTTATTTTTTTTAGAAATATTACTTCAAAGCTGGGCGTGGTGGTGCACGCCTTTAATCCTAGCACTCGGGAGGCAGAGGTAGTAGAATTGCCTTGAGTTTGAGGCCACCCTGAGACTACAGAGTTAATTCCAGGTCAGCCTGGGCTAGAGTGAAACCCTACTTCAAAAAAACCAAAAAAAAGAAAAAAAAAGGAAATGTTAATTCTTATCTCCTAACAACCACTAATCAATTGATTATCAGCCAACAATTAACCAAATAACAAATTTTTGTGGTCCTTGGGCACTAAGCTGTCAAAGACTCCTGTAGAATCTATCTTCACAGTCTCCTGACTGACACGCCTATAGTGCCAAAACTTCAGATAATCTAAGAATCTTAAGCGGCTTATACCAGGAAATGCTTGCTGCTCGGGTAAACAATATTTAGTCCCACGTGCTCTGTGAGTGTGAGGGGTCTCACGACTTACGACGACACCAGGAAATGTTTGCTGCTCGGGTAAATAATATTTAGTCCCACGTGCTCTGTGAGTGTGAGGGGTCTCACGACTTACGACAACACCAGGTGTTCAGCATTAACCCTGGCGTGCCTCTACTGGTACAGGCAATGTCAGTCACTGGCGTGCCTCTACTGGTACAGGCAATGTCAGTCACTGGTGCCCACTGACTACTCGCTGCCTTTAGCTTCTAAACGATCCTCATTTCCATCCAAGCTTAGCCACAAAAGGGAAAAAATCTCCCTAAGGAGAAAAGTATCTACTAATTTTGAAGTCATCAGTGTTTGCCTATTCCTTGCATTGTAGACCTATTAATCCACCTCTCATGCTTCCTATAAAATAGCTATCTTGTGACCTTTGATGCTAACCCAGCCTAGGTGGAGGGATGACTAAAGGCAGGGGTCCCGCTCATGGCAGCCTGGCCCCCCAGCGGGTTGGTACAGTAAACAATCAGTAAGAACATAAGCCTCGAACCTATAGCGACAAATTTCTGGCAGAGAATTTAAGTCACAGGGTACACAAGAAATTCATGAGTGTCTCCTCTGCATTGAGCCTCTAGAAGCTGAGAAATGGGAGTTAGGGAGCCAGCCAGGGAAGGAGCACACATTGAATTCTGGGTGAAAGAGACACTTGTGGAATGGCTCATAGTTTCAAGTGCTCACAGGCCAATGGGAAGTCAGGAGGAGACAGCTGCAGAGGAGACACACCATACACACCAGCTCGTCTCTCGAACCTCACAGTGACTCCCAGCAGAATGCGAGCTGGACGTCTCCGCCTTCAGTACTTCTGCCATGCCTCCTCTCCTTTGGGCCAGGCTTCCTTTTTTTCCACAGAACTTGTTAATAATTCAAGGGGCATCTGTCTACCTCACATACCTCATGTCCCTGTAAGGCTGAAAACACAGAAAAGTCATTGTCCTAATAGGGCAGTCACCTTGTCCCGGAACAGCAAAGCCTTCCAGCATAGGACCCTCTTCCTCCTCTCCCCCCCCCCCCCCCCCCCCCCCCCGCCGACAAAGGAACGCTGCCAGTGAAGGCAAGGCTGCATCTTGGAACAGATGACCTCATGAGACTCAGACGGCTCCTCTCAAGTGATTACAATGGCAACATCTTCAGATCGCTGACAAACCAGAACATAGGTCACATAAGCCAGTCCACACCTCGACCAGAACTGCTTGGTCATGACGGCCTCTGCCTCTGCCCCAATTCTTCCTTCACCTGAACCTGGAGCTTATGCTGGTACCCCAAAGACAAACTGAGGTCACTGGACTCTTATCCACTCCTTTTGCCAGAGCACTGATTAGATGTGCCCTCCCTGCTGTCCACCACTACATCCTCTTTAATTGGCATCCTGGGGCAGGTAGATGAGCCCAGCATGCCGGAGTGCTGGAGCCAGACTTCTGCCCTACAAGCCCGGTGACAAGAGGGGTATCGGAGATGAAGAGACAACAGCAAACCGGGCCTGATCACAGTGCGGCGTGCAGCGCAGACTCAGTCCAGTATACAATCGAGTTACTGGGGAAGGTGGAAAGCAGGCAGATCACACGGCCCTGTCTCTACCTTAGAGACAGAGCTGTGGGAAGAACAGGGTGGAAAAGAATGGCAAGATTAGAATGGGGGACAGCGGGAGTCACGCATGACAGTCCATGTGAAATGATGGGAGTGTGGACCAGGACAGCAGTCACAGAGAGGAATGAGAACTCATGACAGGAGGTCTGGGTAACCTGAGGAACCTTGTGGAGTTTGGAGTGTGGGCTTCCATACCTGAATGAATGGCAATGGTAAGAGGAAAGACTGGCCACTGTAACTGTGTTGAGTGGTTTGCTGGTGTCTAGGAGACTTAACTCAATCAGGACTTGAACCTTGGCAATGTCATCTGAGGTCACCATGTTCCCACAAAAAGAGCTAATGAGCAACTAAATACATGGTTTTTGCCTTCATTATAACCAACATATATATTTTGGACAAAACTTTTCACTTGCTCATTAAAGTTGTTTACCTGTTAACACATATAAATTTAATATAATGAATTTAATATAATGACTGATGATGAGACAAAGGATACCTTGACACACAGTGTGAGGGGATGGATTTTAAAATCAACAACTAGGTAGAATCACAAGACACAAATGTCTCAAGCTATTCTTCTTCTCAGCTAAGATACTAACTGAAGTTTATATACATGCTAGCCCAAAAAGGACCCCAGAAATGTAAAATCATTTGTATTTTAAGTCAAATATATTTAAACACCTATGTCTTTCCTCATAGAACTTTCAAGGGGCTTGGGAGATATCTAGTATCTCTTCCAAATATAGAAACTCAATAAAAGCTGAAGTGAAATATGAACTCGGCAAAATGTTTATCACTCAAATTTCTGTGCCTTCACAAATAAATCCTGTTCTTTAAGGTGTTCAGTTTTATCAACAGGATTAACACACCTCCTGAGACAGAAACACTCCCATTTACATCTTCCTTGAAACAATACAATTCACATAAAGATTAGCATCAAGGGCTGGAGAGATGGCTTAGCGGTTAAGCGCTTGCCTGTGAAGCCTAGGAACCCCGGTTCGAGGCTCGGTTCCCCAGGTCCCACGTTAGCCAGATGCACAAGGGGGCGCACGCGTCTGGAGTTCGTTTGCAGAGGCTGGAGGCCCTGGCGCGCCCATTCTCTTTCTCTCCCTCTATCTGTCTTTCTCTCTGTGTCTGACGCTCTCAAATAAATAAATAAATAAAAATTTTAAAAAAAGATTAGCATCAAGAAAAAGTAAATGATAACCAACACACCAATTGCAAAACATATCAAACAAATAAGATATATGTTTGACCAAACAAAGCCTATCCTAATGGTTTCCATTAACTGTGGAAAAATGAGCAAAAATGAGAAGTCATACAGGTGCAAAAAGTCTCTAGTGAATGCAAAAAGAGTTAATTAAAAACAGATTTTCATTGCAAGTGAACAACCAACTTACATGGTAATATGAGGGGAAAGGTAATAAATTATGCAACCTCTAAAGTTGTGTATACTCCAGTTAATAATAGCTCAGATCTGCGATATTCTGAAGTGAATGGAAAATCCTCAAATACTTAAGCCACATTTAATTCAAGAAAAGACAGTGAGGGGGGAGGAATTATCATGGTTTGTTGTCTGCAATTATGAAAGTTGTCAATAATAAAAAAGAAAAAGAAAAGAAAAGAGGGGTAGGATATCTATCAGAATGAACACCAAGAGATTCTCCCAGGACGGTTTCATGTGCCCAGTGTGAAAATACTTAAGGGTATATGTGTGTGACACACTTACTTAAATTTCCAACATGACTCCTCCACATGGCTGCAGTCACTAGGTCCCTTCTTTCTTTCTTTTCTTCTTTTTCTTTTTTTTTTTTTTTGATGGTTCATGTCCCCAGTCCGGAAGGGTACTTGGGGCTACGCACTCAAGCAGCAGCTTATGGAAGCTCCTCCCTCCAGGCAGGCTGAGGCAAGCCCCACTTGTGGCCCATGGCAGTGGGCACGGGGAGGGTGTGGTGCGTCTCACTCCCTGGTGTCCGCAAACAGCCTTAAAAGAGGACTACTGTTCTGAAGGGGATGGAGTGGGAATCCAGAGGAGGAGCCAACAAAGCTAAATTTTAGAGCTTTGTGGCTACCTCCCTCCACCCCCGCCACAAAGGTAGGCTCTCACTTGAGCCCAGCTGACCCAGAATTCACTGTGTAGTCTCAGGATGGCCTCCACCCTAGGCGATCCTTCTACCTCTGCCTCCCCAGTGCTGGGACTAAAGGCCATCACGCCCGGCCATGGGGCTACTTTATGATAAAGAAATTTCAGTCACAGTGGGTCAGCTTTCTGAAACTGAACTACCGATGACTTCACCACAGTACAACCCGAAGTCACACAGGTCACACACAGCATATGAGGGCTTTAGCATGGCATCCTCTCCTCCCATAGATCCTCAGCTTTTACTGCATGCAAATCTGGGGAGGGGAGGGGAGGATGAGGTCATGGCTTCGAAATGTGGCAAGCACTTGGATTTCACATGAAGAAGCACCAAGAAGAGGCGAGGAGTCTGACTCACTCAATACCAGGCTTCAGCTGAATTCTTAAACAGTTACATAAGAACACTAATTGTTTTAAGAACAAGCACGGGATTTTTAAAATGCCATGGCTTTAGTACTTCTTCTTTCTGATTTCCATTCTCTCCCGACCCTTCCATATGTATGGGTGCATCTGTCTGTCTGTATCACATGTGGAAAACTTTGTCTTCCTTCTTCAAAAGGGAAAGATACTTTTAGATGGCACCCATATTCACCTGCCTCCACCAGTCATGTTCCTTTTGTAAATGCTAATAACTTATGTATGGCTCTATGACAAGGCCTTGTATTTCTAAAATAAAATATGATACATTCTACTGCTTAATTAAAATGTCACTAAAATTCCAGAGAAGTCACATGCCATCAAACAACTAAATTCAAATTTGTAGCATTAAGGTCCAGATACGTCCCAACATGCAGACAACATATCTGAATGAACAGCCCAAGTTTTCATTTGAGCTCTGCCAATGACTCACATTAGGAAGAGCTTTTAAATTCTGAAAAAGGAATAAAGAACATTTATTTTAAAATAATTTACATTTTTACACTCTTTTTAAAGAGTCTCCCAAAATTACATAAAATCAGGGAAAAAAAAAACAACTTCTCTATGAGCTGCCCTCTTCTGAGAACAAGATTAACAACATCAATACACTTAAGCTTCCCTCCGAGTATTTGAATGGGATGAGAAAAACAAGATAGGCCACATCATCCTAACTTCACAGAAGACTGTGTTTAGAACGAGAAAGCAAATTACTGAGGGCTCCTACGTGCTGGGCACCAAACTACACTGCCCAAAGCGAAAGGCGATTTTTTTTAAAGACAGTGCAATATACGCAGCTAAGAAAGAAGTACACAACTCCACATCGGCCCTTTACATTTTTCCTTCTCCAAAGAACCCTGTAATAAACTATTTCAGAGCCCAAAATCGCATCAGAAGAGCCAGCCCTGTCTAGCACAACGTAAAACGAAGTGTTCAGACGTGACCCCGGACCCCATGGTTTCATCGTCTACATGGAGAGCAAATGAAGGCAGTCTCACTGAAGTTACTCCTTTCTCTCAGCAAAGGCTCACGAGACACCCAGCCTGAGGAAGAAACGGAATACATACCATGATACGGTCTCTTTCCTCAGAAAAGGCAGTAAGAAGGGGTTTAAATTAAGACGTGGTGTATAAATGCTGAAAGCATAGAATTGTATCCACATAATGAACTGATGTCGCCTCCAAAGACGTCAAATTGCTGCTCAGCTAAATCATCTAAAAATACCTCCTTGCAAACACACACACCAAACGACTACAAAGGCAGGTCTTACTAAGCAGAGCTACTTGCACAAAATTACTTAATAAGTGAGGAAAAATGTAGAAATACTTAAGGGAAAACTAATGAGCTTTTTTTTGCATATCAACCGTGATCTTTATGAGCTAGTTTGCAACCAGTTCCAATATGCAAAAAGCAATGAATGAAGGATCCTAGAAGCAAATCATAAATGATTTAACATGTCTAATACAGAACCTTATCCTATAATTCAAATTCAGAGAAAAGTAAGTCTCTTCTGCAGGCCAGTGGTGGCCACTGCTGTAAGTCCAGTGCTCAGCGAGGCCGAGGCAGGAGAGCGCTTCAAGCTCAACAGAAGCCGTTCTATGCAGTGAGCTCCAGGCCAGGCAGGTCCACAGAGAGTAAGACAGGCTCAAAACAAAAACAAAGGAAGGATGCAAAGATGGAGGCAGGGAGGAGGCAGAAGGCGGGGGGGGGGGGGGGGGCCGGGGACTAAACATTAAAAATATATTTTTTAAAATCCATAAAAGCTGGGGATGGTGGCTGCCACTTTAATCCCAGTACCACGAATTTGAGGACAGCCTAAGCTACAGAGTGAGTTTCAGGTCAGCATGAGCTAGAGTAAGACCCTACTACCAAAAATAATAACAACAACAATAATCAAGAAAAGGAAATTTTTCTAGCTGACAAAATAAGGGTTGAATTCATGAATGACACTGTGCAAGCCTACAGCATGTATGTAATTCTCACGTGAACAACATGCATGCAGGCCCATGGCATGCATGTAATTTCCACACAACACTACATGCAGGCCCGTGGCATGCATGTAATTCGCACATGAACAGCACAGTGTGCATGGCACATGTGTAATCTCCAGTTTGCAAGGAGCTATCACCGAGTATATCACAGAAGGAGAAGAATTTGGAATAGTGAAACAACCAGCCAAGTGCTCTGCCTGCAAAGAAGAGATGGACCCCAGCCCACCAGAGAAGGACTGGACAATCTTACAGTCCAAACGCATAATTGGCGCAATCTCATGGGGGTACAGTTTGCAAGACAAATATAGAAACATACACTCTTCCTTATTTAACTCTCAGCGCCATCTGTACAGTGGAAGAACCCACGCCCTGACTGAAGCAGAGGAAAGGTAAGTATTTAATGATCACACTATTAGTCTATTAATAATTTCAAAATATTGTTCGAGGTAAATGACTATTACCATGTTTATTTTGGAGGGGGAAAAACTAAGAAACTTCAAGAAGTTAATCTGTTACCTAGTCAATGTTGATAGTCAACATCAGAACAAGAAATTCAAAAGGTCTGTGTGTGGGGGAGACCGGTAGGGACTGAATAGGTCTCATGCATGTGAGTCAAGTACTTTACCCATGAGCTACATCTTTGGTCCCAAGCAAGGTCTTCTGGTTTTGTTTTGTTTTTTAATGCATGTGTGGAGGCACGCATGCTTGCGTGTATGGGTATGTGGAGGCCCAAGGACAACCTTGGGTATTATCCTCAGGAATGCCATCCACCTTTTTCTTCTTGAGACAAGACCTCTTGTTGGCTCATCGTTTCCCAATTAGACTAAAGGGGCTGGCCATCAAGCTCCAGTGAAGCGCCCGGTGGTGCCTCTCCACCTCTGCCATTACAGGCATATGCCACCATGCTCAGCCCTTTGAAGACGGGTTCTGGGTTCTCGCGTCTCTTCAGCAAGCACTTTACCCACTGAGCCACCTCCCCTCTCCAAAACAAGATCTTCACATACATTTCACCATTTTGCTACACACATCAAAAAGCCAGCCAACCAATAAACAAAAACCCGAATCCATGATTAGGATGGTTTCTTCCTGATACCATGTGGAGAGGTTCATATGTAGAAAGCTCAAGGAGATCTTGCTTAGAGTATCCCCACAGGTGTGTCTGGAGAGGGCATGCACTGGGCACGGCTGAGGAGGCAGGCCACACTCAGATGCTCACCACAGGTGTGCCAGGAGAGGACATGCACTGGGCATGGCTGAGGGGGCTGGCCAAACTCAGATGCTCCGTGATCCTGCTAGTTTGCTCCCAGATGCCACCTGGAGGGGAGTCGGCCAGTTTCTCAACACTAGGACAAAATACCTGAGAAAAATCCTTACGTGAGGAAGGATTTCTTTTGACTCACCATTTCAGGTTCTCACTCTAAGGTCACCTGGCCCAGCTGCTGCTGAGTGTAGTAAGGCAGACTTCAGTGATGAAGGTCACTGAGGAACACAGCTGCTCTGATCACCACAGCAGAATGTGCCCAGGGACAGACAGACCCTCCCAACGGCAGCTCCACTGACCCATCTTCTCCAGAGACCCCCACCTCTACCGGTCCCTGAACTATATTCATGGCTGATAGTTCCTTTATACACGACCTCCACAGTGTCACCGGCTGAGGACCAGGACTTCAGCACATGAGCCTTTCAGAAGACCTTTCTGATACAAACCATAGCAGAAGGCAACAGCTTTTTTTCATGGCAGATTTCAGTGTGACATTTCAAAAACGGAACAGTAGTGAGGACATAAAGAATGTACTTCTAGCGACAATACACGAACAAGTATCCTCAAAAGAGGCGTTCCAGGGCTGCAAGGCCCCACCCGCCACCCCTGCATGCACTCTTCACGGAAAGGAGGCTGAGCCCGGCCCATCAGCACTGCCAAGAAGGGGCCAGAAGGACCTCCACCATCACACTCCCCGTCATGCTGCCACAGCCAGGCGACAACACGCTTTCAACACAAAGTCTTCAAGGCCTGATTCTACTTCACATTCCAGAGAAGATGTATTATAGTTGATGGGGGTTAAAGAAATGTCACAGTTGTAACCAAAATAGACCCAATAATTTATTTATTTTTTCTATTCTATTCTTTTGGTTTGGTTCGGTTTGGTTTTTTGAGGTAGGGTCTCACTCTAGCCCAGGCTGACCTGGAATTCGCTATGGTGTCTCAAGGTGGCCTTGAACTCTTGGCAATTCTATTAACTCTGCCTCCTGAGTGCTCGGATTAAAGGTGTGTGCGACCACGCCCGGCGGTATTTTTTTATTTGTCTCAGACCACTAGGCAAGTGGCTAAGATTGGCTCGGTAAGCTTTTATGTTCCTGTGAGTGACTTATCCAGTGAAACCAATTAGGAGAGTAATTGCATCACCTATACACTAAGCCAAGCCAGGATTGACTGTTTTCTAAACTTCAGCCTAAAACCAGGGTAATTAATGCAGAAGACCTCTGGAAATCCACGTGTGTGGAAAACCTCAGGTAATGCTGGTGCGTTCCTGAGAGAGTAAACAAGAGTTAAAGAGTTCTCTGGAGGTAGCTGCCACATCACACTCATCAAGTTCCTTTGAAGCCAACACTGGAGAAAACCAGCTGTGACACAAAGGCCCCAGCTGTTCTTAAACTTCCTGGTGAGAATGGTAATCCACAAACACGTAGGAGCCCATGGGAATGCCCATGCTTGTGACCAGCACTGCAGTAGACAGCTGCAGGTTCAACAAGATGAGCTTCCAAAGCTCACAGGTACACCATGCAAGCTCCCAGAACAGACTTGAGGCACATGACTGAAGTGTGTGTGTGTGTGTGTGTGTGTGTGTGTGTGTGTACAGCAAAGAGGGCAGTGGTTCAAGCATGTATTTGCTGTGAAATCTGGAAAATGAAATCCTTAATGTATAATGAACGCAGGGAAAATGTGCATTGTTCTGAAGCTTAAATGAGATAATACAGACTTGAAAACACAGGGAGCCTTTCATTTTAGCTAATAACAGTCAGTATGACTGTTACATTTTTATTCTAATACTGAACTAGTGAACGGAGGGTTGTTTGCAACATACACAACTGCAGACAGGCTGTGGGAGACACAGGCAGTTAGGGACACACCACCTACACAAAAGGCACACTTGTAGCACTTACAGCGTATGGTCTCCGACCTTCTGTGTGGCAAGACTTACCTTCCTCACCTGAGCATCATGGAGGGTTTATGGTAGCTAAATTAAGATCTAAGAACTACATTTACCATGAGCCACATATTACTTTAAGCAATTTGGGTTTGATCTCAATCTTCACAAGACCATGTGATTCCACATAACAGCGGAGGGCTCCGTGCCAGCCTCACATGACCATGTGCTGAAACAAGCCCGAGTTTCAGGCTCCACAGCTCTCCACTGAGCACTTCTTTCCACCTAACTTTCTTCATGAACACTGTACCTGGTCATATGACACCTTTCTTAGTGCAGGCATCAACTGTTTTCTAAATGAGACTTTAATGGATGGGTTACAGGGACTGGTCTCACTTCTGGTGAGATTGTCCCTCCTGTCCATGGCTGTTCTCAGGACTCCTGTGGGATACTATATAATCATTTCAATGTATTTCTGCATCCAAGTTCCTCTGTGGCAGGCATGATAGCATCGTAGAAATTACAGGACAACAACTTAAACCGACATGAAAATAGGTTTTATCAAGTCAGTTTCATCATAGGCTTCAACATTTATCGTGTTGGAATCTCTTCTTTGGGAGGCAGGGCCTCCTCTCTGTGTGGCCCAGGCTAACTTGAATCTCACAATCCTTCTGCCTCAGTGATCCTAGTACTTTAACTCCCAAGTGCTATGGTTACAGGCAAATGTCACAGTGTTTGGCTTTCTCTTAGGACTCTTCAAGTCTGTCGCTCTCAAGCTCACGCTCCACCTCTTCAGTGCCATGTCCATCCACACACGTGTGGTCCCAGCTGCCCCTCACATGCACCTCTACTAGTCCTCCACAGAACATGCAGGGGAGACCTTACTGATGACTGAACAACTGCAAGTGGATCCTAGGCTGAAGTTTCCTTGGCAAGTGACAGTGCTAAGCTGGAAAGGCTGAGTCCACCAAGCTCTATAACACACAATTATCTTATGCAAATATCATTAAACTAAACTTACGATTCTATCAATAGTAGATATTACTTTAGTTGGCTCTAAGATTTTGTTTCAGTTTAATATCTTTGAAATATGGATGTGCTTTACAAATAACAAAAATAAACTGCTATTGGTTCAGTTAAAGTAAGAAGAATCAATAAATGCGATCTTAGATTTGAAAGAGGGCATTTTTATGAAAATATATACAATAAAAAAGTTAAGGACAATAATGTCAAGAAATTTTTGATCTTTCCACATGCTCATGTAGTTAGAAGTGAGAAATAATGTACATGTCCAGGTCAGTAGAAATGGTTCACTACTAGTTATCTTAAAAAACATACTTGTGACCCGTGACCATTATAATGCCATCCTGGTCCTTGGTTACCCCATACAACTTCACTCCATGACAACGGGCTGCTAATGCTTTTCTGGTGAGCACATGTTTCCGTGAGATGACAGCAGAACCCTTGGCCTGACACTCTAGGGCTTTTGCAATGTGACCCTTTAATAACCAACCCAGCCTTGCTGCGGGTTCCCGCCACCTCAGCCAGCCATGGTGGTTAATGTGTTCCTGCACGGCACAGCACTCTGCTGCAGCTCAGGTCTTCTGTCTTCCCTAATCTCATGTTTCCCATTTTGTTTTTCACATACTGTGTGTGTGTGGTCTGCCCTTATCTTGACTATGTCTCCAGATTCACTTCCTTGTATACTACTCAATTTACAAGCTGTATTCCTTTTTGTTTCCCCCTGAGGAAGGGTCTCACTCTAGCCCAGGTTGACCTGGAATTCCCTCAGGATGGCCTCAAACTCAAGGCCATTCTCCCACCTCTGCCTCCTGAGTGATGGGACTAAAGGCGTGTGCCACAATGCCGGGCTCTGTATGTTGTATTTCTACCTGGCATTATCTGTCCTTCTTGAGCCACACTACTTCCCAGCATTCAAAAAAACTCTCTCTAACCAGTCATGATGTTTTCAAGCTCTATGTATTTAGTTTTCTTTCTAGCAGTCTTAAGTAAACTCACAATATTCAAAATTTGTTGTTTCATTATTAATCTTTTCTTCTCACAAGGTGAAACATTTAATTTCAAACCAAAATGAAACTTCTTGGGTTAGTCATGCAAGTGAAATCTTCCCTCTGAATTACAGTTTATTTTTCATAATGATTTCAGGGCTCCATGCGAGACAAAGGGCGTTCTTATGTAAAAATAAAGATTTAATTCTCTTCTGCTAGTCATATGTTGAAGGTATTTTGTTTTGCTGAGCTAGGTCTCATCACGCAGCCCAGGCTGACTGGGACCTTGTGGCAGGGTGCTGAGTGCTGGCCACCGGCACGCACTAGCACTTCTGGTTTGCGTGCTCACTTGGCTTATTTTATTCAGCTACCAACAATAGTCTACAGCCAAGTTTCACTGCCTTCCTACAGAATGGAAAGTACAATATAGTGTTCTGACATATTTTTAGAAAACTCAGTGAAATGTTCCCCCCCTACTGAACATTCCTTAATAAGGTGTCCTACTCTAATCTGGCTTAAGAGAGCTCTAATAAAAAGTTGTAGGAGGGCTAGAGGGATGGCTTAGTGGTTAAGGCACTTGCCTACAAAACCAAAGGACCCAGGTTCAATGCCCCCAGGACCCATGTAAGCCAGATGCACAGGTGGCACATATATCTGGAGTTCTTCTACAGCAGCTGGAGGCCCCGGCGTGCCCATTCTCATTCCCCCCTCCCTCCCTCTCCTTCCCTCTCCCTCTTGTAAATAAATAAAAGTTTAAAAAAATGTTTAAGTTGTAAGGGCTGGGTGTGGTGGTGCACTCCTTTAACCCTAGCACTCAAGAGGCAGAGGTAGGAGGATAGCTGTTAAGTTTGAGGCCGACCTGAGACTACATGGTGAATTCCAGGTCAGTCTGGGCTAGAAAGATCCTATCTCAAAGGGGGGGGGGGGTAAGAAATTAAGATATTTATTCTGAGAGGGGCATGTTTTACCCTGAATTAATGTTTACAAAGAATAATCTAAGCACAGTTTCAGCTTCTTCTACATGCCCAGATCAGAGCTGATCTCACGGGTGCTTGGTATTTACAGAGACACACCTGCAAGTACGTGAAACACGATGGTGGACAGAGACACAGAGTAAGGAGGCCGCGCACTGCACAATCACACACAGCGTCACAGACCAGCAATGCGCCCACACTGTCCAATGCAGAGAAACACAGTCTTCACTGTAGATTTTTCATGTTATCACTCTGTCAGCCATAAAATGTAAGGCTGGTGTATGTCCTCTGCAAACTGTCTACTACGAACACTGAATGTAAAGTGTGCATTATATGGAGTGATGCGAACTCAAGTATGTAGAGAATCTCCATAAGAAGACTTAAGAGTTTCGAAAGAAACAAGATGACTGAAAAGTTATCATTTGAAACCATTTCACCTATACCTTAGACTGTGAGATCAAATAAGAGTCTACATTTATATCATATCATAACAGAATATGGTACCATTACATACAAGGCCTACAGTTTAAATGGCAGAGAGGGGAAAGGATTAACACGCATATTTTAGAACCAACAAGAAAGGCAGTGAACAGACACACAAGGAGCACATGTGTCTGGAGTTCATTTGCAGTGGCTACAGGCTATGGTGTGCCCATTCTCTCTCTCTCTCTCTCTCTCTCTCTCGCCTTGCAAATAAATAAAAATAAAATTAAGTTTTTTAAAAATAGGCAGTGAAGAGACCCCGGCCTTATTTATTTTTAATGACAGCTTCCATAATTATAGATAATAAACCATGGTGATCCCCCCACACTTTTGCTTCGCAACTCCACTCACCATCATATCCCCTCCCCCTCTGAATCAACCTCTCTTATTTTGATGTCATGATCTTTTCTGCCTGTTACTTATGATGGTCTTGTGTAGGTAGTGTCAGGCTCTGTGAGGTCATGGGTATCCAGGCCATTTTGTGTCTGGAGGAGCGCGCTGTCAAGAGTCCTGCCTTCCTTTGCTCAAGCGGCATACCAGCAAGCGCTGGGGGTCTTCCTGCCCCGGCCTCCCCTGCACTCGGCTCACAGGTGCACGCCACCACAGCTGGAGTTTACGTGGGAGCTTGGGATCTGAACTCAATGTCCCCATGGTGTGTGGCAGTCATTCTACTAACTCGTCTCCCCAGCCCTCAAAACCACTTCTTAGTAAAGAAAACAGAAAATGAGTCAGAGAGTGGACCTCAGAACAAGGAAATTAACAAAACCCTAAGGATTTACAAAATTTCAGTTAAAATACACATCTGTATATTTTTATGCACATATCCTCACAGTTGTATCTATGGACATATAATCAGACACTTGTTCCATGTTTAAAATAATTTCTTAAAAGTTCATAACCAAACCACAAGCCATATAAATTCTGGATTATGAAGCCAGGCATGGTGGCGCATGCCTTTAATCCCAGCACTCAGAGGCAGAGGTAGGAGGATTGTCGTGAGTTTGAGGCCACCCTGAGACTCCATAGTGAATCCAGGTCAGCCTAGGCTAGAGTGAGACCCTACCTTGAAAAACTGAAGAAAAGAAAAATCTGTTGAGATGGGGAGGTAATATGATGGAGAATGGAATTTCAAAGGGGAAAGTGTGGGGGGAGAGGGAGGGAATTACCAAGGGATTTTTTTTATAGACATGGAAAATGCTAATAAAAATAAAAAAAAAAAGAAAGAGAGAGAGAGAGATGATGATGATGGAGGAAGGGAAGAGGGAGGCAAAAAGGAAGGGATTTCCATAGGAGTCTTTTTTTTTTTTAAGGCAAGGGAATTTTTTTCCCCAAAGATCTTATAGATGCCTTAATTTACTACATCCCCAAATTATGTTTTGAACTATGATTAAAACATTTTACCTGATTGTAAAAAAAAAAAAATAAATCTGGATTATGGCAGACAGCTGCCAGATCTAAACAGAAAAAATTTTACACAGTTACAAAGATTGCTATACATGACACTAATGATGTGACCCATGACACAGTGCCTTGTCCATGCTACCAGATCTAAACAGAAAAGGTGGGGTTTTTTTAAGGTAAGGTCTTACTTGCTCTATCCCAGGCCGACCTGGAATTCACTATGTAGGCTCAGGGTGGCTTCGAACTCATGGCGATTCTCCTACCTCTGCCTTCAAGGGCTGGGATTAAAGGTGTGCACCACCACCACCCAGCTCCAGGAAAGTTTTTATACAGTCGCAAAGACTGCTACACATGACAGCAATGTTGTAACACACGACACAGTGCCTTGCTCCTGCTCCAACACTGAGCTCCACCTCCTGGAAGAATTCTTCAGATTAGCTAAATATAGTAAAATAGCTAAGAATGTGTCAGGTCTGAAAACTAAAGTGAATAGTATGATAGATTTTGTTCAAGGGGCCATTATGCCTCTAATATCAACATCTAGAGCTTTCAATTTGTTGCAAACTATTGATCAGTACTTCCAAGATGTAAAATATGATATGAGAAATGGAGGCTGGGGTGATGGCTAAGTGGAAAAAGCATTCACCACTCAAGCGGGAAAACTCAAGTTCGATCACGAGAGCCTACATAAGAAGCCAGGGACGGCGGGGGGGGAGGGAGGCTGTTATCCTAGCATGCTGATGACGGGAATATGGGGAATTCCCCAGAACCTGTGGCCAGCACAGGCATGAGAAACCTGCCTCAACTGGGATGGACGGGTGAGGACTACCTCAAAACTTGTCCTCTGACCTACACACACACACACACAGATACACAAGCACGCACACACACACACAAAATGAGAACTGAGGTTAGAGAGTGGCTCAAAGGTTAAAAGCACTTGCTGCTGAAGCACTGGGACTCTCGTAGTGGACACTGCCAAGTCCACCTCATGGTAAAAAGCTGGATGCGGCTATGCATCCCTGGAACCTCAGTCCATGGGAAGAGGGGGAGACCGGAGAATCACTAGGCTCTCTGATGGACAGCAGCTCCAGGTTGAGACACTGTCTCAAGGAAAGAAACAGGTGGACTCTGCACCTGTGCATGTGCACATGCGCGTGAGTGCACACGTGCAATAATAGGAGAAACAAAGACCGGTGATCACATAATGGTAAGTATTAAGAAGCAGCGTTTCTGAAGACAACTTGGATCATTCTCTTCTTCATTCAAGTGACTTCATCCCAGGTGCTTCACGACGGGTCACTACCAAACCCTGCTCCAAGCAGGTGGGGGAAGCCGAGCTCTGTCTCTGGGCACAGAGGCCACGAGGAGCTCTACCAGAGTGTATTTCTTCTAAGAGCCTTTCTTCACTGATGGGACTAAAAAGATCTACTATTTGTTGTCAGGGCTTATTGGCCCAAATCCAAGGCAAGATGACCTTGTCCTTGAGTGAAACAAAACAGGCTACCACTTCCTCCGGAGTCTATAAGAGAGCAGGCTGAAGAAAACCTGACCACGAGATAAGCTGATTTCATCTCAGGAAATGGATCTGTCATAACAGACAAAACAGACATGAGACAGAGAAGAGGTGGAGTCTTAACCCCTGTGAAGGGGCGTAACTTAGTGTTTCTACCTAGTCCTGGCAGTACTTTCTACACTGTGAAGGAAAATGCATTAATAAAATTAGATTAAAGAGATACTCAAACCAATGCTAATAGACAGGGTCAAATTGCCATGATAGGATGAAAACAATTTTCAAAAAATCAGGTTCTCTTAAATCTGGTCTAGTTAACAGATTTGGAGGGCTGTAGGAAAAAGGTGCATTCTTGCTGGATATTTAGATTCTAGTCCTTAATTTGTCAGCAACCCAGCACCCCACCGACTGACCTCTCTAGCCCAGAGTGTGCCCAGGCGTTGGTTCCATTGGTTGTCCTTGCACTCTCCAGCTCCGGGGCCACATGTTGCTCTCCCAGCCTTGCTGAGCCTTCGCTATTCTGTCCTCCTAACATCCAAGAGAAACTTGTAAATTCCAGCCCTATCCTTAACACATGGCACACGGGAAGAGAGGAACTCATCCAAGATGGAATCCTCATCTCTCTGTAAAGACTACTTTGAAGGCCCCATTATGGAATTGAAATTAAATGTTACAAAGTTAAGTGTTGCTGAGTTACTAGTAAGATACAAGAGATGAAAAAAAAGAGAAGGAAAAGGTCAGCATGAAGCAAAATAGTGCCAGGTGGAAAGAGAGAGAAGGGGAAAGAGAAAAGGAAGAGGAAAACTAAGGAGAAGAAAGAAGGAACAGAAAAAGTGGAAGGAAAGGAGAAAAGGAGTCTCAAGTGTTTGTAACCACACCAGCTTGCTCTACATTTGAAAATCACAGCTGTAGGAAAATGCATCAACAAAGGAAAGAACACAGATGTGTGTTTCAAGGTAGGGTCTCGCTCTGGCCAGGATGACCTGGAATTCACTATGTAGAATCACTCAAACTCACAGCAATCCTCCTATCTCGGCCACCTGAGTGAGTGCTGGGATCAAGGGCATGAGCCGCCACAGGGTCTGAAGTATCTGGAGTGACCATTAGAAATGCAGGCAATTTAAGAGATCTTTCATCTTTTGTGGCAAAGCGATTTATTGATGTGACAATGTAATCCCAGCACTTGGGAGGCTGTGGCAAGAGCATCACCAGCTTGATGCCAGCCTGGGCTATGTAGGAGTTCAGTTAGTCTGGGTAACATACAGAGCACCCCATATAAAAAACCAAACCAATAAAAACCTTAAGTTAGTAAAGGATTTGCCTAGCTCTGGGTTTGGCTCCCAGCACCACATAAAGCCAAGGGTAGTGGTGCACACCTACAATCTCAGCTGCTCGGGAGGCTGAGGCAGAAGAGTTGTTTCAACTCAGGATTTCAGAGTCAGCTAGGCCACAACAGGAAGATCCCACCTCAAAAAGAACAACAAATACTCGCTCTTCTCTCTATAGACTCCCATCTGTGGCCTAAACCAGTGGTGGATCAATAGTATTAAAGAATGAAGCAGTGAAAATGAAAATGAGCAAGGCAGGGGCCAGACACAGCAGCCCAGAGAAGGAGCTGGATGCAATGATGCCCCTTCCTGCAACCCACAGTTTTAGAAAGTCATCCTCACCACAGTACTATTGCTTTTATATCCACAGTGACAAAAATGTCACACACGCCAAGGGAAAAAAAAAAAGAGTAGCTAAGGAAAACCAAGCCCTTTTTCAAGTTGTACAGTCCACTAGTTGACTCCATCCACCCTAGTTACACACACAGCACACCAAATTTAGACCAAGGCTGGCCATATAAAGGAAGTGGCACAGGCCTGGGGTTAAGACAAGAGATGGGAAATCCTTGACAATCTGGGCTCCAGTGATGGCCAATAAACGGCATGAATGGCCTTCCTGTAACATACGACATGGCGCCTGCCCTAACACAAATGCTCAGTACGTGATCAGCGCTGTTCTACACGTGCGTACACGCATGTGGCCATTATGCACACCAGCCGCCCGGCCTGACAACGAGAGAGGCGCGGCTACGCTGGGGGAGCGCACCACCGCACGGCCAGTGGCGCCTGAGAGGCGGCACAGATGGACAGCAGCTACCAGTTTGACCGTTCCCAGCAGACTTATGTTAACGTAGTCTAGTTTAAGGACATGCAGGGCTCAAATTAGCTCCGAGCTGTAGGGTTACTTTTTAAAAGTCAAGGAACTGTGAACTGAGTGGAAAGACTCTGAGGTGGGTTTGGTTTTCTTATAGGGTCTAGCCATGTAGCCCCGGCTGGCCCTGAACTTGGGACCCTCCGGGCTCAGCCTCCCAGTCTGGGGTTCAGGTATGAGCTACCACATGTGGCTTGGGTAAAGAGAGTTTTAACGCCAGCCTAACGTTTTTCCCAATTTATAAACCCTATGAAACTTTTTTGTATATATCACTGATTCATGACTTATACATTTAGTTGTTCATAGCATTTTTCTGGAAAATGCAGATGTGTATGACACACTTCTGAAATATAAGCAAGCTCTTTTTATTTGTGAAAACTCATAAGATTTCTATAGTCACAAAATGACAACATTCCTCCATGTGCCACCTGAAAAGATTTCCATGGAATAGTGACATGGCTCAGTGCTAATGAACTTCTGTGACTCACTTAAGTGCTGTCCATGGGTCACACAGAAAGGAGGCAGAGAGGGAAAAAAATGTGTAATATTCACAAGTTTTAAGAGGAGAAAGTGTTAACATTAATCCATAAATCCACTTAAATGAGAACATCAACAGTATAGAGTAGTTACCTACGGAAGCAACTGGGATGTTCTCTGTGTAAAACAGAAAAGGGATTAAGATAAAGTAACTGGGTTCACTATTTGTGCCACCCATGGGGTGGGGGGATCCTCCCCAAGTTTAATGTTTTTCATTTTTAGTGCCATACTTCCCTTTTTGTGGATCAAGAAGCAAAGTCACACAAAAAGCTATAAACTTTGAGCTGGAAAGATGACTCGGCAGTTAAAAGTACCTGCTTGCAAAGACTGCCCGCCTGGGCTCGGTGCCCCGGCATCCATGTGAAGCAGATGCCCGGTGCTGTAGGCACGGGGAGCTTGGATGTAGTGGTGGGAGGTGCTGGTACACCCATTTCTCTTTTTTTCTCGCCTTTGCCCCCTCCTTCCTTGTAAATAAATAGTATATAAAAAATATTAAAATGCTACAAACTTTGTGGAGAAGCAAACCAGAATTACTTGGGAAATGAGTGACACGGACTTGCCTGAAGTTAGCTGTGACACGCGACACAAAGTGCCACAGGAGTAAAGAGGAGACTTCTCACTCACTTTTGGTCAACCACTGTTTACTGAGTTGCCATTCTGTGAGAGCTGGAAAAATTTATTATTTTTTTATTTCAGAGAGAGAGAGAGAGACAGGAAGAGAGAATTGGCACACCAGGGCCTCAGCCACCACCATCAAACTCCTAGTGGGCATGTGCGATCTTGCACTTGCCTCACCTTTGTGCATCTGGTTTACATGGGATCTGGAGAGTTGAACATGGGTCCTTAGGCTTTGCAGGCAAGCACCTTAACCACTGAGCCATCTCTTTAGCCCCTGAAAACATTTTTCTATTATTTGACTCCTTGTGAAACATTCTAAGTTGACAAGTCTAGATCAGGAGTGGACGGGTAAGAAGTGGCCACGGCATCGTGAGCCACAGCACCATCACGCAACATACTGTGGTGAAAATTCTACCATTTCAGCGGTGCGGTGCTGCACACCGAGAAATGAGGCTCCCTGGTGAACAGGGCAGTGTTTTGTGGTATCTGTTCCAATGGCTCTTGTTTGCACAATACTAGTAATGCCTTCACCCTTCTACCAATAAATAATTTTAGTAAATTTTCTTTATTAATATTACTAGTAATTCAAATGCCACCTGCCTCCCATTCCTATGGCTCAAGTCTTCCACCTAAGGTTCCTCAAGGGCAGTTTAATATACACCTCTTTTATCTGAAAAGTCATGGCCTCAGAGGAGCTGAATTTCAAATGCCTGGCACTAAAAAACTCAGACGGAACTTTCTAGGACAATTGCTCAGTTAGTCAGGTCTGAGACTGACCTTTGTGGATCTTATCTCAGGCAGTCGAACTAGTAAAGCCAGACTAGGACCCTGTTGGGTGGGGTTACCACAGCGCCTCTGCTTACTACCAACAGCACTGGGGCCCATTTCCCACGGGAAGCTTTGTCTGAGGGCCGCTGCATCTGAAAAACTCCTACACTTATCAATAATGCACTTCATAGTGATGGGCAAAAGCAGTAACCCCGACATCCAAGCATCAAAATTCTCTAAATTCATGGCTGCCTACTTACAGGTTTCCAAGGCCTCTGTGGTTTATATCCATTTCTGAAGTCTGGTATCTTACCTTTGGGGGGGGGGGGGGTCTGTTTTTGTTTTGTAAAATACATATAAGAAAATTCCTATACCCTAATGTGGTGACCAATTAGTTCTAGGATATGTAAGGAGATGCCTCCAAAATACTTGAGATGTCTATAGGCACTGCTTAAATTGATGCATTTCCACTTTGGGATTTGTTGTATGTATCAATGTCATGTGCTGGCACAACGGCAGAAAACTTGTGAAATGGTGAACCAAGAGTGCACCACGGGAGCTCACATGTTACTGGAACAGGCAGCTGTGACCTAGAGTTGGGCATGGAGCAGTGTCTCACAAACAGCAGTGGCTGCCTGGGGATTTCAGCAAGACAATCACAGAGCTGACTCATGGGATCAATTATAAAGGAGCAGTCATTTTTTTCCTGTGGCATTAAAACAATATCATGTGCTTTCATCACCAATTACCAAATGCTAAGAAGTCAGATGAACCCCACAAGTCGTCTTAGGACCAGTCCAATAGCCAAAATCCTCCCTCACTTGCACACTCCGTCCTTCCCTTCCTCCCACCCATGGGCGTCCCTCACCAGGTTCTGTGGGCTAGGTCCTCCCTGGGAGCTCTTACTACATTAACTCCGAGCCAGGTGGTGAGCGTGGTCCAGTATCCAGTTAGAGGCTAAACCATCAAGGATTATTTTCTGCAGATAAATTCCAGCCATGCATTATTTCTCACAGCTAACAGTCGGCTCCAAATGAATCAGTGGTCCTGCAGAAGATTTTTGGAAATCACAGCAAGGCAAAGCCAGCCTGCTGTCACTCACCCTCCCTCCTCCGAACAAGACTATCACCGGCCTCTAAAATACGGCTTTCCCTGGGGACCCAGCAACACCCATTGCCAGCGCTGCCTGCCGGCTCCCGTGCCAGCCGCGCCTGCGGTACTTACGGACTGCTTCTCCTGCTGGCCCAGAACTCCATGGCTAGCAGGGACTGCCAGCGGTTTCATAGTGAAGAAACATATGGTGAACTGAATTTACACATCGTGTACCAATCTCTCACGATGGCAAGTCACCCTCTACAGCTTGAAATTAAAGAAAAGAGGGGAGGGGGAGGGAGGGGAAAAAACCAAGCTGCAGCTTAAAGTGTCACTACTGGTGAGCTTACAAACCCTGCACACTTGTAGGCAGAAAAGGAATCTGAACAACGGGGGCCCGGCTCCATCTTTATCACACTGAAACTCTAACCCTCTGAGGCTGCAATGAGCCCCAGAGAACCTCACCCAGCCTTCAGGCTGCTAAGAGAACAAGATCATTTCTGAGGCCGAAGGACAAACGGGGCGGGGGGGGGGGGGGGGGGGCAAGATCCAAAAAAAAAAAAAAAAAAAACTAAAATGGCTGACTGCACACAGACTCCCCTCCAAAAGGCTTAATACAGAATTATATTAGCCAGGGTGGTGTCAGAGCCCGTCTCTAACATCCAGCCAAGCATTGTTAATACTCTTGTTTCATTTGCAATCACACGTACAGACCCCTCCGACCAAGAAGAAAAAGAAAGGGGGGTGGGATCCAGGGCAGAGCGTGTGAATCGGGACCTCCTCCCTGGCTGCTAACGCTGCCGACGGTGGTCACCGGTGATCTCGGTCCCACTCCACTAACCAAGTTTGCACAATTAATCTCAGCAGTAGGACACTGATGGACATTTAATTTAATGATGTCTGTCCCTTACACTCAACACAAGCATGCTTGCAAGCCAGTCCCTGACAGAACACACATGCACACACACACATATGCACAATCTCAGAAATCATGAGCCCGAATGCAAGACACCAACATAATTACATTATTGGGCTTACTTTGGAGGACCATGGCTGCAGGCAGTTGGCATAGCAACGCACAAGGAAAGCCATTTCCTGGGTAGAGAAAGCTTCCTTTTTAAATAAAAAATCCCTCTTAGGAAACAAACGGCATTGCTGTTTCCTGCAGAAAGCAAGACACTGTAGTCTGTCTCCTAACCTGCCAGGCTCACACTCGATGCAGTTCTAGTGATGTAAGTGGGTTTCTCTCTCACCCTCCCTCTCCCTCTATACACTGAAATATTCAGCTCAAACGGTACACACACTCCTTAAGGCTCGCCCTCTCCTCTACTTAACCATTTCACTCATTAAGGCAGCAACGGACAATTCACATAAAGTAACAAACTCTTGCCTGGATTATATCAGCGGCTGGAGGTTAACCAAGTCTCAGAGGAATGGAATCCATTGATTGCTGACTCCAAATATTATCAGTGAAGACAGGGTGGGAAACGGAGCAACGACTTACTTGGACAGCTTTAAACTAAAATATGATTTTTAACCAAGGTGGGCAGAAAGGAATCAATGTGACCTCTACCCCACCCTCAAGTATCACTGTGCTACAGTGAAACAAAGAGCTACCCAAAAATTTCCAAAATGCACACTGAGAAAGCTTTGTGTAAATTTAGGTACAGTCTTCACAAACACACATACACACACACACACACACACCAATAATATAATAAACCACCTGGGATTTTTCTTAGCAAGCCATACTTATAGAGGTAGCATCAAAATGAAATTATATTCTACCCACAAATTCTTAACTTTCACCTAGATATACTGGGTTACCTGTGTTTCAGTACTAGAGAATAAAGACACTTAACTCTGAAACAACCATCAGGTCCTCACGAGCAGACCTATCTTTAAGTGACATAGAATAGAAAACAAATGCGAGAAATAGACCATCTGTAACAATGGGCTTTCATACTGTCAGGGCGTCCTAACTGGGCTTCTGGTCCATCCTAAGACTGTATCCATCCTATTCTTTCTCCTGTACCACAAGGCAACTATTCTCTTTAACACTGATGTGGGATCCTTCTACCTGTCTCCTTCTTAGATGGTTTATGCTACCATCATCTCTGATCGCCACATATTCTTAACATGGCAGAGCCACTCCCCATCAGCTTTCAAATGTCTTGTGCCCTTTCACTAAATCAAAACCAATCTAGCAATCTCCCTTAGACCCCATGCTTCCCCACAGCGATGGTCTTAAGCTCCTCCCACACTTCACCAAATGTCTCAAGAATGACTTGTTGTGGCTTTCAGTTTCTCTCCATCATCATCATCATGGAAAACCACCTTGATCCTGTTGACGCAGTTTAAACTTACAGGAGTGACCCTTAGCCCCAGTCTCCGGTTCCAGCTGTCATGGCTGTCCCTCAGAGCCCTTAGGTGCCTCAGCTGCACTTCCGTTCACCCTGCTACCCCTCCCACTCCAGGCGCTACTTTTTCTTTTGCCTTCCAAATCACAAGTCTCCTCAGTAAACAGTCGAGATTCAATTCTCATCATAGACACTTGACCCACTTACCAGACTTCTTTCTGACATTTAAGACCTGAAATATGATTATTTCACCATCATCTACCATACCCCTTTTAAAGATTACAAAGTGCCAATGACTTCCCATTATGTCCAATATAAAGAATGAAAAACCCACGTCTGCGAGTCTGCAAGATTTATACATTTTCTCTTTGTTTTTCATTATTCTTTTATATGAGAGAGAGAGAGAGAGAGAGAGAGAGAGAATTAGCCCATGAAGGCTTCCAGCCACTGCAATTGAACTCCAGATGTGTGTGTGTGTCATGCCATCTGGTGTGCATGTGTGACTTTGCATGCTTGCATCACCTTGCGCATCTAGCTTACATGGGACCTGGAGAGTCGCACTTGAGTCCTTATGCTTCATAGGCCAAATGCCTTAACCACT
Organism: Jaculus jaculus; assembly: GCF_020740685.1. Classification (NCBI taxonomy): domain Eukaryota; kingdom Metazoa; phylum Chordata; class Mammalia; order Rodentia; family Dipodidae; genus Jaculus; species Jaculus jaculus. Next base: position 105,193,087 of record NC_059113.1, on the reverse strand, counting down.
AAGCTGTCTCTCCAGCCCAAGACGGTCTCACTTTCTAGACTCACACCATGCTCACTCTCACTCTCTGCACTCCAAGTTGCTCAAGCTTCTGCTTCTTTGGTGGACAAAGGGGCTTTCATCTGTGTGAATTCCTCTGCTGGAAGCTTCCTTCTTCCTTTACCCATCCCCCACTCCACCCAAAACTAGCGTGGTGAAATGCACTCCTGAATCACAGTACTGTTCATCTCTTCACTGGAGCATGTGCTATTGCTGGAATTGGACATTTTGTCATGGCATTATTTAAGCAGTTACTCTGCTTCCCCACAAATACTCTAAAAGTTCATGCTAACTGGCAAAATGTCTGTTTATGAATATGGCTGCACCCAGACCACCAGGCAGGGTGGGCACTGTGGTCACTCAATTCCGATGGATGGATGGATGGATGGATGGATGGATGGATGGATGGATGGATGGATGGAAGGAATTTCTGCAGACTGAGAATGAACATTGGGAAGACCATGTTTCATCTCTTAGATTTCAAGACCTGCCTGGGTAACTGGGTGGACCTGGTCAACGCAGCTACAGAATGTTTGCCTTAGGTTCACTCGGAGGGAGGGAAGGAGGGAAGAGCTAGTTGTCATTTTTTTTCTTTTTGATATAAATTATGAGAAGTACTGGCTTCAGAAAAAAAGTTAACACTATTAATTGTCCTTTGTTTTCCACTGATTTAGTGCTTGGTGATGAGTTTGGTATGTTCATAAAAATATTAGGAATCAAAGTTATAAAAATTCCTTATTTCCAATTATCAAAGAATATCCTATTTCTGACTTACCCATAGATTTCCCCCATATTCTGTAATTTTTCCTCTGGGATAAGAAGATGGAAGAAATCAATGTATAACTATTCTGTGAGGCAAAATGGTATTTGAAAACTAGACTCCTGTTTTCTTCTAACTACCAACTTTATAACCTTATACACTTTCTTTCTCCCTCCTCCTGTCATTTCTCCAATAGTGTAATAGTTCTTTGATCTATCTATCTCCTCCTTCTTATATTATCTGTTATCTCTGGCCTCCACATTAGCTTTTAAATGTCATATGTCTTGCTCATCTCAAAAATCAACGCATTTTTGTGTGTGTGTGTGCCTCTGGGATTTTGATGGAGCTTAACTACAAATCATATTGTGACCCGGGCACGGTGATGCATGCCTTTAATCCCAACACTCGGGAGGAAGAGGTAGGAGTATCACCCTGAGACTACATAGTGAATTCCAGGTCAGCCTGGACCAGGGTGAAGCCTTACCTCGAACACACACACACACACACACACACACACACACACACACACATTGTGAGCTATGACAATATCAATCACATAAGTTCTAAATGTGGCTAACTTATTGATGAATGGAACATACCACTTTTTATTTCATTGTAATTAGAAAGTGAATGCAGTAGGTGGAAAAAGTATGAGGACATGAGATATTATTAAAGTTAGCATAGAAAATAATGTAAATAGCCTCTACATTGACTAACTCAACTATGTTAAGTGCTACTTTTTTTTCCAAGTTAGGGTCTTGCTCTAGCCAGGCTGACCTGGAATTCACTATGTAGTCTCAGACTGGCCTTGAACTCATAGTGATCCTCCTACCTCTGCCTCCTCAATGCTGGGATTAAAGGCGTGTGCCACCATGCCTGGCTGTAAGTGAAACTTTTTGAACATTTTTATGAGAATTTAAGTATTTGGTTGTTCTTGTACACAAAACATAAAGGGCTTTTGTTTTTGTTTTCCATGATGTATTTCATGCTATCTAGACGGCTAAGGAATGGAGATAAATAGAACCTAGGTCAGGGCTTCTTGTAGGTCAAATAATTTGTTCTTGTTCATGTAAGTGTACTACAGGGGATTCTTGAGCTCACCTTATTTCGTAACCAGTACTTGGCATAACCCATCATGACTGTGTTTTAATGTACAAGAGAGAATAAATAATAAGATTCACATGCTGAATTCTAGGTGTACAGGAAGGTGGTTGTAGGCATGGAGCCAGGCTGTGAAGCAATCATGCCAACTGTCAGAAGAAAAAGCACGGGTGCCTGAGGAGGTGTGACTTTATTTCGTTGCTCAGGTTCCCTGACGAGGTTAGCTTCCTTCTTGAGAGAAGTGGCACATTTTTTCAAGAAAAAGGCCACAGTGGGTGGGAAGCCTTTATATTACAAGGTCAGACACTAATAGCCAATAGCATGGGGCTACTTGGACTTAAGCTTCAAGAAGAATTGTTGGCACATGGATATGTTGGGGCATGGGATACATGGAAAATACGGAATGTCATTGTCTAGGGTCAACTGTTGTGCTTTCCTTATTGTGATATGTGGCGTTACAATTTACCCTTTTAACCATTGTTAAGTATATAGTTCACTGACATTTAAACACATTCCCACTGTTAAGCACCATCACCATCATCATCCACGTCCATAATGTCCTGCATCTCCAAAACTCAATCCCCATACTCCCTAGTGAGCAACGTCTTGGTCTCTCCTCACAGCCCCATTGAACCACTATCCCCCTGCCTGCTGAGCCTAGGGATCCAGACAGTGACTACAGCGTCTGCTCACTGCTGACACCTTAGCCCGATGTCGTCAAATTCTATCCATGGGGAAGCACGTAGGCTTTTTGTTTTAACTGTTTAAAAGGCTGGATAGTATCACACAGGCTACGTACACCACCTCGTACTGACACACTCAGGAACACTGTCACACAGGCCACATACACCACCTCGTACTGACACACTCAGGAACAGTGTCACACAGGCCACATACACCACCTCGTACTGACACACTCAGGAACAGTGTCACACAGGCCACGTACACTACCTCATACTGACACACTCAGCAACACTGTCACACAGGCTACGTATACCACCTCGTACTGACACACTCAGGAACACTGTCACACAGGCTACGTACACCACCTTGTACTGACACACTCAGGAACAGTGTTACACTGGCTACGTACACCACCTTGTACTGACACACTCAAGAACATCGTCACACTGGCTACATACACCACCTTGTACTGACACACTCAAGAACATCGTCACACTGACTACGTACACCACCTTGTACTGACACACTCAGGAACACTGTCACACTGGCTACGTATACCACCTCGTACTGACACACTTGTGCACTGACTCTTCCTTTTTCGGTGAATTGCTTCTGAATTACTATGTCTATCACAGAAAGAGACTTGGGATCTGTCACTGAGCTGTATCTCCAGTCCTCTTTTTCGTTTTTATTTTCAGACAAGGTCCACTAAGTTGCCCAGGCTGGCCTTGAACATGCTTTATTGCCTACTCTGGCTGCAAGGTTCTGATCCGCCTGGCTCAGCCCCTGGCCCAGCCCACGTCGCTGGGATTACAGGCCCACACTTGAGGAACTCTTGATATCTTAATCGAATCCTATAGTTCCACATAATCTAGATCATCTCTGAGTATACCTCAGACCAGTCTCTACTCACTGAAAGCAGTAGTGTAAAATAATTATGAGAAAAAATAATCAAAGAAATCCACACAGTGCTTGACATATAGTAAATGTTGCCTGAACACCCAAGTTGAACCTCAATTCAGGCTTCAGAAATCCTGGACACAATGCTTTAAGTAAACTGGTGTCAGAAAGACCTAATGGAATTCAGGTAAAATGGTTTAGAGATGCTCCAGAAACTCACTCTGTAGGGATTTTATCTTTAGGTAGCTTCTTTAATACATAAAAATTCCTAGCAGCAATTCCTCTGTGTTGTGTGTATAATGTGGCAACCTCCCTGTAATAAATATGCCTGTAGTCAAACAAAGTAGGGAGAAAAAAAAGGTTCAAAGTTGGCACACGTAGAGGCAGGCAGAGAAACAGAGATAAACCCAGGAGTCGCTGGGGAACCCCGACACTAGGCTTCTACAAATGCCCTCGTTTGAAAACTGAGCAGACTTTACTAGCACATTAAACAAGGCTTACTTCATTTTCCAGAACCTATTTTAAGAAAAGGCCAGACCTCAACCTTGCAATATTCAAGGTTTCAAAGTGGAGTCCTTGGATACGGGCTGAAACCACTTCAATGCCTCTTCTACTGGCAAGCCCCTTGAGCAAGCTCCCTACTACATTTTAAAAAGCAACAATGTTGAGAATTATCTCTGCTACTAATATGCTGCATAAGGTATTCCCTTGTGACTAATACATTTGCATTAAGGACAATGAACTGCTAATTACCCTTCAGTTTACTCAACAAAAAACATAAAATGCTGTATTATAAACTGGAATATTAAGTTAGCTGAGGTCATGGACCACTAGCATTTCATTTCTAATATTGTCAATGATATATTATACTTTAGCCCTAGAACTTGACACACAAACAAAAAATAAATGCAGCCAGGCATGGTGGCTCACCTTTAATCCCAGCACTCGGGAGGCAGAGGTAGGAGGACCACTGTGAATTCGAGGCCACCCTCAGACTACATAGTTAATTCCAGGTCAGCCTGGACCAGAGTGAGACTTTATCTCGAAAAACAAACAAAACAAAACAAAAAATCCATTCCATGATTCCACTTAGACTTCAAAACTAAGGTGTCTAAAATGAGAAAAAGCATAATAAGATGGTTCTGTAATTATAAAAAAAAAATTAGGGACTTAATGTAACTTGACAGGTAAAACTAGGAAATTCAAATTTCAGAGGTAAGAATAAAACACCTACACACTTATGGAAGACAGTATTGGGGAGAGAAGACTGGAGAATAGTGTCTTGAGGAAGGGAAAATGGTGGAGGTGATCTGTAAAACAGCCAGCCAGTAAGCTCCTTATGAGTCAAGCACCATTCCTAAGAATCCTAATGTAATCTCAGGTTAGATTGCTGCACGTAAAGAATCCTAATGTAATCTCAGGTTACAAGCACTACATACATGATATCACAGCAAGAGAAGCAGAAATGTATTCTAATGGAAGAAAAGCTGGTAGTTGGCTGTAAAAGCTGAGAAGGTTTAACACACAGAATACACCTAGAGAAGGGACTTTTAGCCTGTTGGTGTTACTGTTGTACTGAAATGGACTGACTGCAAACAGTCATCTTACAATCATATGCTGAGAGCATGTATGGGTAAGTTTCAATTAAACAGGGATTTCTTTTCCTTTTCTGAGATGACATCAATGTTGCCTAAGCTGGTATTGAAATCATGGGCTCTAGTTATCAGCTGCCTCAACCTCCTACGTAGTTACAGAAATCTAAACCACCATGGCCAGCTTATGGAAGAATATAATAGTCTAGGAGTATTACTTCCCTATAGAAAAGAAACTGTTCCGATTCAGTATAATGTTCTTACTTTGTATGTGTACTAAGGCACTAGCTTGACACACATCATGTAAAAAGGACTGTGACAACTACCAGAACTCACTGTAAACAAATGAAAGCAGAGGATGAATGGTCATGATTTTGTAGAAATTCAAAATAAAGTGTATTACTTAAGCGGTTCAACTGGGAGGTTCTTACAATCTTGGTCATGATCTTAAGCCGGTAACACACCCACTAACAGCAAAATGGGGCGGAAAGGGTGATGGGAATGAGGATGCTAGAAAGAGAGAGATCATGTCAACACAGAGCAGTTTGGGGTACTGGAGAATGAACCCAGGGCTTCATACAGCCCACAGAGACTGTGAATGTGTCTTAGCCTCTCAAGTAGCTAAGATTACAGGCCTGGCTACCAGAACTGGTTATAGAAGCTTTAAAAAAAGTTGTTTTTATTTGCAAGTGCGTGGGGGGGGGGGGACATGAGAATGAGCACACCAGGGCCTCTTGCCATTGCAAACAAACTCCAGAAGCATGTGCTAGTTTGTGCATCTGGCTTTTTGTGGGTACTGGGAACAGAGTCCATGCTGCCAGGCTTTGCAAGAGCCTTGAATGCCTGAGCTGTCTCTTTACCCCTGAGTTTTCAACAACTCTGTACATTACTTATGCTTTTTCTATTCCGTGTGTGTGCGTGTGTGTCTGTGTGTGCGCGTGTGTGTGTGCGCGCGCGTGCATGCACGCGCTCCGGCATGATATGGGTAAATGTGTCAAAACTTTTACACATTACCAAAACGTTTCCAGTATTTTCTGGTGGAAAGTGAATGATTTAAGTGGTATTGAAAAATATTCCTATGAAAGACTTTTCAACAAGATTTTGGCTTTCTTTACTACAATATTAGTGCCTATATTTCAAAGTACACTAATTTCATTATTTTGTTATAAAATGGTACTACTTACCAGTAAAAACCATTCCTGGATGGGGAAAAAAATGGCTTAGCAGTTAAGACACTTGCCTACAAAGCCTAAAGAGCCGAATTTTCAGTCCCCAGCACCTATATGCAGCCAGATGTACAAGGTGGCACATGCACCTACAGCTTGTTTATGGTGAATAAAGGACCTGGAATGCCCCTTCTCTCTCTCTCTCTCTCTCTCTCTCTCTCTCTCTCGTAAATAAATAATTTAAAAAATAATGCATAAACAAACTCATTGCTGTATTTAAATGAAGCCACAAGGTTAAAAGGGGGAAAATTGCTGAGCTTTATGGATAGTCATAAAAGGGAAAAAACTTGCAACAAAAAAGACTAATGGGCAGTTGTGTTTGGAGTGTAAGGGTGTTTGGGGCCTGTGGCTCAGACTGGGTGAGGTGCCAGCATAAGTGGGGCCTGAAGGCAGCAAGAACCAATGCCAGCCAAAATCTATCAACAAGACAAGAATAGACAGCTGACTCCCTGACAGGAGATGAACCAGCCCTCACCTCTCAGCCAGGGCCCAGGTGAAATCACAGGGGAACTGGCCAGATGAAGAAGAGTGCTGCTTCCAAGGCAAGGGCCAGGATAATGGAGACAGGCACTAAGGATACCCAAAATTCACCAAAGCACAAATCCAGAAGCTGCTGAGAGCTCAACACTACTGTAGACTTAAAACACACCCACCAAGGGTCAAAGAAGAAGGGGCGGAAATACTGCAAGAGCCAAAGTGTGGGAGGGAACATCCAGAGATACTGCCCCACCCACACACTGACTGACTGCTGCTCCCACAACTCAAACCCACAACCCCGCAGTGAAAACCAGCAATCCCACTCAGTGGAATGGAGTCAGAGAGGAGAGACATGCTGGTGCCAACATATGATGTCTTCATATAAAGGTGCTACCTAATAAAAAGTAATAAAGAAAAACAAAAGAGACTGTTAGGGGAAAAGAGAATACATGGGTAGGAAAGGGGAGGATAAGGAATGGGAACTGAGTAGATAAAATCAAAGTATATTATCTAAATGTACAAATATCACAGTGAGAAACATCTCACACCCTCCAAGGCACAGAGTCCATTGCCAAAGAGGTGGCAGAAATAACCTAAGAGCCAAAGGAAGAGTTCCACTTCTTACGTACAACTGTCCAGAAAGAAACTGGCCTCGATACCCAAGACCTCACAGGGCCTAGTAATACCTACACAAGACCCTCATTATAGGAGAAAAAGATGATGACATCAAATTAAAAGAGAGACTAATGGAGAGAGGGAGGGGATATGATGGAGAACAGAGCTATGAAGGGGAAAATGGGGAAGGGGAGGGAAATACCATGGTTTGTTGTCTGTAAGTATAAAAGTTGTCAATAAATAAATATATATATATTTAAAAATATATCACAGTGAACTCCATTATCATGTAATTAATATGTGCTAATAAAATCTTTTAAATATAAGAAAGAAAAGGACTAATGAACCAACCAAAACCTATTGTTGCATAATAGTATTGTTTCTTCAAGTTGGACATCCAACACTATAGCTGTTTCTTTTTAAAGCACTACAACAGTAATAATCTAACCTGGTTCAAATATTTGATATTTATCTCAGATAAAATTTCAAACTTAAGCTGGGTGTGGTGGCATGCACCTTTTACCCCAGCACTTGGGAGACAGAGGTCCATTTGAGGCTCACCTGGGACTCCAGAATGACTACAGGTCATGCTGAACTAGAGTGAGACCCTAGCTTGAAAAAAATTCAAACAAAGAGTATAGGAAGAAATCTTAAATTCATTTTTGATTAATAATTTCATGGAATGAGGAAAGATTCATGTCTAAGGGGCTGGGAAGATGGCTCAGCAGTTACAAGTGCTTGCTTAAAAGCCTGCTGGCCCGAGTTCAATTTCTTTTTTTTTTTTTTTTTTTTTTGTAGCATCTTTGAATTTTAACCTGAAAATGAAACTCCATATTTTCACGTATCACGTAATTCCTCAGTATATGCCACTACCAGTAATAAGCTCAACCAATAATTATTACATCAAAAATAAAATCATACTAAGAAAATATGGTACCTAAATTGGTTTTACAAACTAATAACCTGACAAGACTTGTTACTTAGTGATCATTGTTCTCTCTTCCCAAGAGACATTATGACATGTGTTCTGAGTCTGTCTCTCCATCGTGGTAGCTTTTCTGGGTTCAGTTTTTAAGCCAGTCACATAAGCTGGGTGCAGAAAGTGGCTCAAGCATCTGGCATTCATTTGTAATAGCAAGAGGCCTGACCACACACACACACCAAACACATAAACAAAGAACACTGTAGAAAAGATTTATGTCTACCTACCTCTACTAGTAGACATTTACACGTGAGGAACCATGAAGACTGAGCCTGTAACTTCAGCTCACTTAAAAGGAGAAATACCATCACCTAATGGGCTGAACTGAGGGCTGGATTCACAGACAAAACTGTACAGAACGTCAAGCGGGTCATAAACCTTCAGGAAGAGTTATGTCCATTGCTTCTAAAATCACCTAAAAGCCTGGTGCATTGAAAGTTAGGCCAGCACATTGATGCACAGATGACTGGGAATAATGACCTTGTGCTTATCATAGAAGACCACATCCTGAGTGCAGGTGGCTTCTGGTGCCACTCCTAGGAGTGTTAGCTAATGCTAATTACACAAGCTAGATGCAACTGTATCAACATACAATTATGAGATGTAGTTTGTGTTAGGCCAAAGGTGTAAGTGAATAATGGCATACATGATACCATCTGCTTTCAGAGATTCTATTCACTTCCTAGGGAATTTATTTATTTATTTATTTTATGCTGGAGATAGTACTCAATGGTTTGTGGATATTAAGCAAATGATCTAACACTGAGTTACAACCCTAGCCTGGAAATTAATTACCAAATACATTTGTATTTGTAAACAACCTAATGTTTAGAAATAAATATCAAAATGTGTAACTTTACAAAATGGTTCAACAGTGATCATTCTAAAAGACAATGACAGTAACTTTAATCAACAGACTTCACTAGAACAGAAATATGTCTGCCCTCTGCCTTAACCAAATATATTCCAGACAGGAAATGCTTCCAAGTAAACTTGCTTGGAAAATAATTAAAAATAGAGCACATCTCTATCCAGAAAGTATTTTAAATACCACAGGATATTTTTTAATATTTCCTTGAAAAATAACTTAGGCTACCAATATAACTGCATGAGTTTAAGGTGACAACATTGGATTTTCTTATAAATAAAGGAACAAACCAGGGAGCAAGCCATACTTCTAATTTCTTTCTCTCCTTACAGGCCCTGAAGGAGCAAATTGAGAGCTTTAACTATCTATATTAGCCATAATTATTCACATAAATTCAGCTGAACTTTGAAACACTTATGATGATGCTGATATTTTAAAACCAAGTGTGGTGGTTTGATTCAGGTGTCCCCATAAACTTAGCCAGGTTCCCAGCTGATGGAGATTTGGGAATTAACACCCCTGGAGGCAGTGTATTGTTGGGGGTGGGCTTATGGGTGTCATAGCCAGCTTCTCCTTGCCAGTGTTTGGCACACTGTCTTGTTGCTGTTGTCCACCTGATATTGGCCAGGAGGTGGTGTCCACCCTTTGCTCATGCCATCGTTTCCCTTGCCATTGTGGAGTTTCCCCCTCGAGCCTGTAAGCCAAAAGAAACCTGTTTTTTCCCCACAAGCTGATCTTGGTTGGGTGATTTCTACCAGCTATGCAAACCTGACTGCCACACCCAGGATAGTTTGCACAATCAGCCAGCTGCAACTGTTGAGAATTGCGAACAAGTGGATAAACGGTAAAAGGATGGGTCTAGAAAGAAGAAATCATCGATCAGTCAAAGTCCCAGACATAAACAAAAGCTATTGTCCATCAAATGAAATGCTTCATCAAAGCATTACCTCAGAGCAAACATGTAGCAAAACTCATGTGCTTGGTAGGCTATTTTTAATAGAAAACAAATGCTTTCCCCCTAGAACATAAACTAAAATTAAAAACTTGTTGGCTCAATTTTTTAATAAGTAATAATCTAGTGGATTTATGGTATTAAAAACTAAACTTAGCTGGGTTTGGTGGTGCACACCTTTAATCCCAGCACTCAGGAGGCTGAAGTAGGAGGATCACCATGAGTTCGAGGCCACCCTGAGACTACAGAGCCTGGGCTAGAGTGAGACCCTACCTCAGAAAACCAGAAAAAAAAAATTACTATTTATGGTGATAAACTTTTTTTTTTTTTTTTTTTTGAAAGAAGAAGAGAGGAAGGACTAAAACTAAAAACTTCCAGTGGGCTGGTTTTGTTGTTTATTGATACGGTCTGACAACTTATGCGGCCCTGGCTAGCCTGAAACTCACTGCACAGACAAGGATAGCATGGGCGGGGCGGGGCAGGATAGGGGAAGGCAAAGGGAAGGAAAGAGGTCAAACTAAATACCTTAAAGTGTCCTTGAGAAAGCAGTAACAATTACTAATTTAGTGGCCCTTAGAGCTCTGGCATTGAGGTCTTTAGAAATGGAAGAGGAAGCCAGGCATGATGGTGGACAGAGGTAGGAGGACCACCATGAGGTCAAGGCCACCCTGAGACAACAGAGTGAATTCCAGGTCAGCCTGGGCTACAGCTAGATCCTACCTTGAAAAATAAAAATGAAAAAGTAAAAAAGAAATGGAAGTGTGTCTCAAGCACATGGGTTACCTTCCTCGTGTCACAGCTGGCTTATCCCAAGGAAAATAGATGGGCAGCTGCCTGCGTTCTGAGGGAGGCCTAGCCCCATTTCTCAGAGAATTCTAATCTTATTTGGAAAAACGAATTGAATAATGAAAGCACTAGAGCAACTCAAGACTTAGGTATCTGGCAGATTGTTCTTTTTTTGTCTATTTACTTTTTTAATTTTTTGTGGAAGGGTCTGGAGAGTGACTGAAATGAACCTCAGGGTCTCATACATGCAAAGTACATGTAGCACTGAACTACACCCTGGGCTCTGACATCTTATTGAACAAGGTGAGTTTTCTAGGAGAGGGAACAGATGACATTACGCTGCTAGTGAACAATGAAATATAAGCTTTTAAGTAAAGGTATGAATGTTGGAAATTTCCTATCTAACAATCATATACTTGTCAGTTGCCTAGTAATCAAAGCCCTTTCGAGATGAGACCTGTTAGAATATCACTAAGCGCCCTGTGCACAACATTGTAAAGCCATGTGCTTAGTAGGAACACCCATCCAATGGGCACGAAAGACAGAGGAATGAGTCAAAAGTACAAGAAGAGGGAGCAGGCATGGCTTTTGTCTTTACCCTCCTCACTGTGGGGCACAGTAAAATCATATCCATAGTCATTGTATTTTTAAAAACTTAAAGCCCTTTTCCCTTTCCAATGACCTTTCTGTAAGAGGCTAAATTTTCTTCATACATTATACATACTTTAGAGCCTATCACAGCAGACTCAACACCGAGGGGTAGACATGAGACCCCAGCTGACTTCTAACAGGTTAAGAAGTAAATATATTTGCTGGAGTATACAACACTGTTAACTATTCCGATAACATTTTGCTATCATAAAATAGTTATTTATTTCTTAAGATGGGTGGTAAATTTAATACTCTTTCTAACTTGATGCTTCAAATCTTTTGTTTTAAACTTCTAATGGGATAAGTGAGAGTATTGATAACCCGTCTGCAAGCAGAAGCTCCTTAGAGGTCTTACGACCTCGGGGTAGACCAGTCCTGACATGAAAGAACTTAGCAACTGCTATCGCTGGAAAGCAAGCCGTCTCTTTCCCATGAGAGAATGCAGCTACACCTCACGTCCTGGTCATGTGAAGTGTCCACTGCAGAAGGACTCTGACTGACTTCATCCACCAGCAGGAAGGTGAGCTGCTCTCTGGTAAGACTGGAGTTGGTATACACAAAGGATAGGCCTAAGTGTGCCTCAGAAAGAAACTAACAAATTGAAGCGGTTACGTGCTCATTAGTAATGCCAGAGTCAAGGGCACCAAGAGCTTCAAGAAAGGGATCTCAGGCTCTGGTCATCTCCACGAGCTGGAGGCATGCCTCGTTCACGATTTAGCACATGCCCAAACCGTTTAGACCCTTCCTTCCTTTCCCTCAGTACTCCAATACTCTGATGATTCGCACACTTCTTAAGAACTCAGTTTTAAACTTTTTTTCACAGAAAGTCAAAGTGTGCTAATATTAGTGGGAAGGAAATGTTATGCCTTGAGGTTTTAGTTCTATTTATTGCACCCAAATACTTTCTAGACTGTACTGAAACCAAAGTCAATGCTGTCCTCAAAATCCAAACACTTGTCATTCTCCAATTTTCCCATCTGAACCACTCCACGACTAACCCAGACACACCTCACGGATCTGGCCACTCCGCTCTTCTCATCCCTGCCCTAGGCTGGCTTTCAAAAGTCCCACACTTTGAGAGACAAGACTTGAGACTTCAATGAATCTTTATGAAACTATTCCAATGCAAACATATTCAGGTAAGTTGCCCCCAATTATTGACTACAATTGTTTTTCTAAACCCTTGTTTTCTAACCCATTTCTATTATTAACGATCACAAAAGACATAAGGCACATCAGAGAAAAGAATATGTTCAGGAAATCAAAGTTTGCCACAGATATGTTTAGCACTACAACAAAAATGGTAAGACTAAATTTAATTCCACAGGGTTTGTTTATTTATTTGTTTTAAAGGGACAGCCTTTCAACAGGTTAACTGTATGGTAAATTACACCTCAATAAAGCTAAAGTTAAAAAAAAAAATAGTAAGATGGTAGTGATTTGTCCCTTATCAGCCCCCCAAGAAAAAATGTTCACTCCTAAGATATAACTTGATAATGACTAAAAAACTTGAGTGAATAAGGGAAGTCATACATACATATATATATTTCAAGGTAAGGTTTCACTCTAGAGCTCAGGCTGACCTGGAATTCACTATGTAGACTCAGGTTGGCCTTAACTCATGGTGATTCTCCTATCCCTGCTTCCCAAGTGGCTGGGATTAAAGACGTGCGCCACCACACCCAGCTTGACGTGGGGTATTTTTAAATAGATGCTTTTAAACGATGCTTGCATAAGCAATCAAAAGATTTCCTTTTATAAATGAATTAAAACCTGATGTGTACATTCCATTAAATGCTGGAGTTCCATCCAGAGGTCAACAATATCATATGGCCATCATGACTGTTTTAACACTGGACTGAAACCAAAAGAACATTTCTAATTGCCTGCTATTAGATACAGTGAAAACAGACAATTTAAAAGTGACATTCGGTGTAATAACATCAATTCAGCACTGGGAGGGAATGGGTCAGAGAAGCCAAGTAGGTACTCTGGTAGAAGAGAGACAGTTTTTAGTTCAGACTTGGCCCCATAAAGCTTCATGCCAGAGAGAGACATGGGGGAAGGGCGGGTGATCACATGATGAGAACCAGAGCCGCCGAGCCGGCCATAGAAAGGGGTCGTGGCTACAGCTCAAAGCTCAAGTGCAGCCAAATGTCTAACGCATGGGCAGTCCAAGCTAGCTACTTGGGCTCAGGAAAGACAGGACACAGTGGCAGTGTTCTTCCTGACATTCGAATTGCTTGAAATACTGCATGACTTGCCACACAACATCCTTATTACGTCTCATTTCCAAGCACAACCAAAAGATAGGTTCGATTATGACATCAATATAGGCTTTCTTTCAAAGCAGAATGAAAGAACAGTGGATCCCGGCAGACACTGGAGTTCTCTAGCAGAGGTGATGTAATATATAAAAATAGACATCCACCGACAGAAGCTGAAACTTGGGTAAACAGCACACTCACTGTAGGCTAGTCTCAAACGCCTTGCATGAATTTTCAATGCATGCTGTTAATAATGTGAGAGAAATCGGTTTCTGTTTTATTTCCTGATTTGCATTTCAATGTCTATCCATGCTCCAGTGCCACTGCCCAACCCAGGAAAATTAAATCAACATAAATACCTGATTATAACCCCCCCCCCCACCCCAAGCAAGGAGGGTGAGGGCCCTACAACAGCTGTAACAGCTGCATTTTGCCAGCAATGGCAGCCTGCAACCCAGGATTGTTGGCCCACCCACTGACTGTAGACCTTTCCACGGAGTGTTGTGCAGGACCTGAAATGCAGCATGATGGGGAAGCAGAGCGGCTGTTAACCCGCTCGTCACACGCACAAGAAAGGGCGCTCTGCACCCCCACGGGAAGCCACTCCAGTGCAAGTGTAAAGTACTGGGTATGCACAGGACTAAAACTGTGGAACATCCTCCTCCTCCTAGCCTCTCTCCACACATACCTCCCTGTATTCATTTCATTACTTAACTCTGCTTTGTGTTTCTTCTGAACAACCTGCGTCTTCTGGAAGAGTGCTTGTTGCTAAGCATGCATGAGTCCCAGGTCCGACGCCCTGCATTGCATAAATGGGGTACGGTGGCGTACCCCTGTAATCTCACAGTCCATCACTGAGAAGGAGGGGCAAGAGGAAGTCATCCTCGGCCACGAGGGGCTTTGGAGGCCAGTCTCCAGCATGGACAGTAGCAGTGACACTGAATAGCAGTACAGTAATAAACTGCTTCAGACCACCTGCAAGTACCCAAGTGCCGGTGCTCACATGTAGCAAAGGAATCACGCGCTACTGACGAGAAAGCACGACAGGGGAGAGGGGCCGGAAATCAGCCAGTTTAGGCTTTATTTTTATAACATGCTTATTTCTGTTTGCCTCCTCTGAACTCCTTTTACCCCTGACTCCTCCTCCAATGGTCACATTCCACCACCATGTCCGTTACTTAAGCAGGTCCCTGTGGTCAGGTCACCCTCATCACCAAGATATATTGCAGTCAAGAGCCGGAGAGCCCATCAGAATGCGGACTCCATGATCACACCTCTACTTCACTCACTTTAAGGTTCAACTCTCAACATGGCTTCCAAAAACCGCATTTTAGGCTGGAGAAATGCTCAGGGGTTAAGGTGCTTGCTTGCAAAGCCTGGGTTCAATTCTCTACTACTGACATAAAGCCAGATGTACAAACTGGCACATGTGTCTGGAGATCATTTGTAGTGGCAAAAGGCCCTGGCACACCCATTCCCTCTATCTCTTTCCCCTTGAAAATAAATAAAAGATTTTTGTTTGTTTACTTGCTTTTTGTTTTTTTTTTTTTTTGTTTTGTTTTGTTTTTCTAGATAAGGTCTAGCTCTAGCTCATCTAGCTCGGGCTCATCTGGAATTCACTATGTAGTCTCAGGGCTGCCTCAAACTCTTGGCGATTCTCCTACCTCTGCCTCCCGAGTGCTGGGATTAAAGGCGTGTGCCACCATGCCCAGCTTAAATAAAAGTATTTTTAAAAACTGTGTTTTCCCTCAACCACTCTGAACAAATGGAGCTCTTTCATGTAAATATTCCTCCTCAGCCTAAGACATGGTGGTTGTTCAGGAAGTCGTTCCTGATGTTTTCACAAGTACTTTTTGCTGGGAAGTTGCTGAGTGATCGCACTGCAAATCCATCCACCTGATTGCTTCAGGTGCCCGCGTGATGTCCCATGGCGCCTGAGTCACGCAGTGTCGTAACTGCCTGGGCTCCCTCCCGGGAGACTGCAAGGCCATGGCAGCAAACCCTACAGCCTGGCACCAAGCTGAGAAACAGTGGGTACACGACAAAAGGTTTGCCAAGTAAATAAAAATATGTAAATTAAAATACTGATTTCTCCCTGAATGACAAAGGAAACAGAATATGTCTGATTCCTAAAACTCTATCCTTCTGTAATTCATAAAAGGACAGTGAGACCACTTTGGAAGACAGATGTTGTAGGTTCAAATAAATAACTGAATATTTGATGAACTTAAAATTTGTAAGGATAAAAGTATTAGGACAGCAAGGACATCTCACATATACTCAAGTGATTTCTTCTACGCATAAATTCACTTTTTTTAAATTTTTTTATTTTTATTTTTTTAAATTTTTTGTTGTCCATTTTATTTATTTGAAAGTGACAGAGAGAGAGAGAGAGAGAGAGAGAGAGAGAGGCAGACAGAGAGCGAGCAAGAGAGAATGGGCGCGCCAGGGCTTCCAGCCACTGCAAACGTACTCCAGATGCATGTGCCCCCTTGTGCACCTGGCTAACATGGGTCCTGGGGAATTGAACCTCGAACCAGGGTCCTTAGGCTTCACAGGCAAGCGCTTAACCGCTAAGCCACCTCTCCAGCCCATAAATTCACTTTTAAATAGATAAATTATACCCAGGTGAAATGTGATCTTAAGGCATATCAGAAGTCCTTAATATTCTAGGAAATCTACTAGACACAAAAATTTACATATTACTCAAGGCACATTTTCTTACTTTTGAGTAACAATTTCTTTCGTTTTTATTTTTTTCTTTTGAGGTAGTCTCACACTCTGGCCCAGGCTGATCTAGAATTCACTGTGCAGTCTCAGGCTGGCCTCAAACTCACATCAACCCTCCTGCCTCAGCACCATCACTCACCGACTAAGTAGTGACTTCTATTTTAAACTAAGGAGACTTTAAAAAGTTAAATAGTGGGGAACAAAAGCACTATTTTCTGAGTTAAGAATAACTCAAGTAAAAAACAAAACAAAACATTGAAACCATAGAGTAATTGGGGAAATGAGCAAGAGTACTGCTTTCTTGGGGAACTTGATACCAGCACAAGGGTGAAGGAGATAGACACTGAGGATACTCAACTCCTACCAAACCAGAGACACAGAGGCTCTTAAGACCTCATCACTGAAGTAGACCTAAAATGAACCCAACATGGCTCAGGGAAATTCGTAGAACAAGGTGGGGTGGGGGGAGACTGCTACAGCCACAAGTTGAACATTATGCACAGAAGCACTGCCTCTCCCGCATAACTGACGGCCATACCCACAATGCATGACACACATTCCCCCAAAAGGAGAGTCCCTGCAGAGGGGGAGGAGAGGGAGGAGGCTAACAATGGTACCATGGCTGTATACACACTGTATACATAACTTAAAAAATATACTATCAAACCAATGTCCATGATCATAAAAACTAAATGCTGCAACTTTTTCATTTCAGTAACTAAACAACTGTTAAAACTACCCAAGCCTAAGAAGAAAGCTTTAACTGCAGCTAGCTAATTAAGTCTAAATAGCCTAGATGCATCTTTTAAAAAATCATAAATTAACATATGCTTAAGGAAATAGTTATTTACTCTTTAATTTAAACATCTTGTAAATAATACGTGTTTAAACATCTAATTGTGTTCCATAAAAATGTGTAATTGTTCTTTTTAATCTGTAAGTCAAAAATAAGTTTAAAAAGTTAAATATGAAGAAGCTTAAAAAAACCTACTTCAGTGATATATAAAGCACATGCATGGAATGGTAGGATCTTCCACAGCTATTAAAAGCAATGTGGCTGGGTATGAAGGTTCACTCCTATAATCCCACCATTTGGGAGGCTAAGGCAGGAGGATCACTCTGAGTTTGAGACCATCCCTGGGTTAGAAAGAGATCTTGCCTCAAAAATAAACAAAACACAGGGCTACAGAGATAGTTTAGCAGTTAAGGTACTTGCAAGCAAAGCCAAAGGACCCAGGTTCAAATCCCCAGGATCCACAAAGGCCATATGCACAAGGTGGTGCATGAATCTGGAGTCTGTCTGCAGTAGCTGGAGGCCCTAGTGCACCCTTTCTCCCTCCCTTTCTCTCTTTCTGATAAAAAATAAATAAAATATTAAAACTTATTTTAAATTTTAAAACAAAACACATAGAAAAGAAGGATTTGTAGGACATTAACTTACAAAAATAGGACCAGCTGGGCGTGGTGGTGCACTCCTTTAATCCCAGCCCTTGGGAGGCAGAGGTAGGAGTATCAGCATGAGTTCGAGACCATCCTGAGACTACATAGTGAATTCCAGGTCAGCCTGAGCTAGATAGAGTGAGACCCTACCTTGAAAAAAACAAAAAACAAAAAAAATAAAAAAAATTAAAAAAAATGGGACCAATCTCCTATTGACAACAAAAGTCTTGACATTAGATTATATATCACACTAGATTCAACTTATATTAACTTTATATAATTTTCTACATGTAAAACCAAGCTCCTCAAATCTAGTCTACTAATAAAACGAAGCCAATATAGGGGCCAAAGAGTTGGCTCAGTGGTTAAAGGCACTTGCTTGTAAAGCCTGATGGCCCTGAGTTCAATTCCCAATATCCATGTAAAATGTCAGAGGAACAAAATGGTGCATCTGGAGTTCATTTGCAGTAACAGGAGGCCCTGAGGCATCCATATTCATTCTCATTCTCTCTCCCCCCTCCCCTCCTCTCTGTCTGCCTCTTTCTCTCTGTCTCTCTCAAGTAAATAAAAACATTGTTTTAAAGTCAACACACATCGAACACTGCACAGTATATATTCCCCACTGGGAGCAGAACAACTAACAATGTGTGTTTGATATCTTTTTCCATGACCAAAAGGTTGCTATCATCTCAATTTTTTTCCCTGAGATTTTTAAAATATTTTTTATTCATTTACTAGTAAGAAGAGAACAAGGGAGGGAGGGAGGAAGGGAGGGAAGGAAAGAGAAAGAATGTGAATGAATGGGTGCACCAGGGTCTCCAGCTGCTGTAAATAAACTCCAGATGCATGTAACGACTAGAGGACCTGGGTTTTCATAGGTGCTGGGAACGTGAACCTGAGTTGTTAGGCTTTGCAGGCAAGTACCTTAACCACTGAGCCATCTCTCCAGCCCCATCACTGAGATTTTTGTCTTGAACTATATCCAAGTTTGTATAAAGTGGAGACATGTCTTAGGGAGACATGTTATAAGTGGGGTAGTGTCTTTTAGTTTTCCAACCAGCCTGGGGAGGCCAGAAATTTTAGAAATTTCAGTTGGAACATGTAGCCTCCAGAGTGGGAAAGAGACTTTAAGCTTGCTTCAGTCTTCACTCTAATTTCTTTCAGCACAATTTTTGCTCTTTCCTACCTGGGAAGAGGAAAGAGTTATTTTAAAACTTTTTTTTTTTGGGGGGGGGGGGGACAGTGTCTCACTCTAGCCTAGGCTGACCTGGAACTTACTGTGTTCCTAGGCTGGTCTCAAAAGGTATCCTTAAAGGTGTGCACCACCATACACAGCCTTGAAATTTGTGTGTGTGTGTACATGCATGCACACCAGGGTCTCCTGCAAATAAATGCCAGCCAGGTTGTTAATGGAGTGACTAGAGAAATGAATCCAGGCCAGTAGGCTTTGCAAGTTAGTGCCTTTAACTACTAGCCATTTCTCCAGCCCAGAAGAAAGAGCTCATTTTCATTACAATAACCTGGAAAAGGGAAAAAAGCAGAAGAGGTATGTGTCAGCTTTCCACGTGGCTCCAACCAGGTAGTGAGCCTGCCTCTCACTCCCTTTCAGCTCCACTCACTCTTCTCTGCACATTCATCATGGAACTATTGAGAATAATCCACCCATGCAGGCAGAGAAGGCCTGAGGTACAGAAAGGGGGAAATAAGCAAGGCTTTCCTCCTGAAGGTGGACACAGGGTAAACGATGGTAGGTCCGACTCCCAAGTAAGGTTTCTTGGTGTCTAACCTTGGATATTTCAGCATCTGCCAAGAACACCAGGGCCTGTCTCTGGACTCCACTACTTTCAACACTGAAGGCTCATGCCACATCTTATCTTCCTAGTCTCCTTAAACACAGCTCAGATCACACGCAAGGAAATACAAGAAAATGCTAATGAAGTTCAGCTTCAGCCTCTCTCTGGAGCGTCACGGGTGGATTCTCTCACATGAGCCACCACCACCATCAACACGCTTCTGAACGAGACCCTTCAGGGCTTTACACTACTGCAGCACATCCGACTTTAAATAAAGTACCCTAAGGTACACATCATTGTGTAGAGTACACGCCACGTTGTAACCTGGAATTAACACTGTCAACTTTCCATGCCAAGCACATGATCAATGAAAGAGAAAATTTTAAGGCACCATTATATATCCTTGAAATACACTGCAGATAAAAGTTCAAAACCAAGGATGGGGGCAGGAGAGATGGCTCAGCAGTTAAGGCACTTGCCTGCAAAGCCTAAGGACCCAGGTTCAAGTCTCCAGTACCCACATAAACATAAACATGTAAGGTGGCACATTTGTCTGCAGTTCATTTGCAGTGGCGAGAGGCCCTGACATGCCCATTCTCTCTTGCACCCCTTTCTCATAAATAAATATTTAAAAAAAATAGGGGGTGAGAAGATGGCTCAGTAAAGGAACTTGGCTTGCAAAGCCAGCCCACGTTCAATTCCTCAGTACCCACATAAAGCCAGATGCACCAAGTGGTGCTTGTACCTTGAGTCTGTCTGCAGCTCCACGAGGCCTTGGTTCACCCAAACTGTTCTCTAAAGTAAAATAACAATAATGTATTTTTTTTTTTAAAAAAATAAGGGGCTGGAGAGATGGCTCAGCAGTTAAGGGTTATGGTAAGGGTTGGCCAGAGTTCAACTCTGCAGCACCCACATAAAGCCAGACACACAAAGCGGCACGGACACCGGGAATCCATCTGTAGTAGCTAGAGGCCATTTTTTTCTGTTTCTCTTCTCTTTTCTCTCTCTGCTTACAAATAAATAAAATTTAACAAACAAGGCAGGTGTGGTGGCACATGCTTTTAATCCCAGCACTCCGGAGGGAGAGGTAGGAGAATCACCATGAGTTCAAGGCCACCCTAAGACTATATAGTGAATTCCAGGTCAGCCTGGACTAGAGTGAGACCCTACCTCAAAAAGCAAAAAACAAAAAATAAATAAAAACAAAACATTTGCAAACACTAACGTTTCAAAAATATTACTAATTTTGAAATTATGCAATTGCCATATTTGAAAACTATCAAACAATCTTTACCACATCATTTACAAAGTAGCACTTTTCTGAGCAATGCCCGGGTCGTGCACTAATGCTGTGTTTGCACGCATGCTCCACAGCACAACACAGAGGAGCCAGCCACTCCACGGAGGAGCTCACAGAGCTCAGGCTTGCAAGCAAGGTTACCACAGCAGTCACATATATCACTGACAAATTTTCTTAGTGTCACCTTCATTGCTCATGATTTTTCTCCTACATAGGAATACAACCATAAACTGTTAATGGTAACTTAACCAACTCCTCCTGTTGTAGTTACTTTCTAGTGCTGGGACAAAGCACCCAACCAAAAGCAACTACTGGGAAGAAAGGGTTTACTTTGGTTTACAGACTGGAGGAGAAGCTTCATGATGCCAGGGGAAAGGCATGATATGAGCAGAGACTGGATGTCACCTTGGCCCCAGTGGGTGGAACACCACAGTATGAGAGTGAGTCAAGCCCCAGTTAAGGCAAACTGGCTAGATAACATCCTAAAGCTGGCCCCAACAACACACCTCCCTCCAGCAAGACTCCACCTCTCAAACTGCCATCATCAAAATGCAACCCTGCACAGCTGGGAACCAATAATTTCAATGCATGAGTGAGGGTCACCTAATTCAAACCACTACATTCCACCCGAGCCCCATAAACTGATGAGCATTTATGATGTAAAATGCAATGCATTCAGTGCAAATTTAAAAATCCTCAAAGTAGCCAGGCATGGTGGCACACACCTTTCATCACAGCACTTGGGAGACAGGGGTAGGAGGATGGCCATGAGTTCAAGGCCACCCTGAGACTACATAGTGAATTCCAGGTCAGCCTGGGCCACAGTTTAGACCCTACCTTGAAAACCCAGAAAGTCCTCGAAGTTTTTAACCAATCCCAATACTGTTCAAACATCCCCATAGTTCAAGGGTCTCTTAACTGTGAGCTGTAAAGCCAAAAGAACATAACTGCACAGAATAAACACTCACACTGCAGAAGACAGTGCTGTGACATGGAAAGACTGAGCCAACACAAGATCAGAAACAAACTGGGTAAACATCAAATTCTGAGTGCCAAGTCTGACATCGCTAACCAGTGACAAAGTCTCCAGAGTTCCAATTCTTCCTCTATAGATGGGCTGCTTACAGTCTGAGGAAAAGTCTATCCAGAGCCAGCGGCTCTCACTGGTAGGTCTCCCACAGTCCAGGAATCTCCACAACGTTCTTGGGTCTTTCATGCCATAGCTCTATCACCCAGCGGCCATTTCCAAAAAAACAACCACATTGCAAAATCCAATGACCCTTTCTTTCCTACACTTAGTGTACTCTCATAGTACCATGTGGACTACCAACTTGTTAACGCAGGGAGGTAAATAAAGCCAGCTTTAAAGAGTAGGAAAGCTCCTTCGGCACTCAAACCCCCATTCCTCCTGCAATCCCGGTACAGATCAACTGAGCCCATCTCAACAGCTGTAATCTCACAAACAACTGCAGTTGAACTAAGTCATTTATTATCTTTAACTCTACGTTTTCATTTCTTTCTGTGTCATATCCTTCTGCTCACACGAATCTGTTTCTATAAAATGCAACCTTGCCCAAGTTCTCGGGGCACTGCAGACTGTAATAAGCCTCTCACACAAACTGCTTCTATCCTAGTCCAAAGAAAGTTTTTCTTCCTCTCATAAACCAAATATCATAGTCCACAGCTCATACTGCACTTAGATCTTCCAACTCTAACCAGAATGGTCCATCAAGCTCTGCTTACAGTACTGCAAGGCATTTCTTATATCCAAGGTTTCAAATTCTTCCTTATTCCTCCCACAAATCAGTTCCAAAAGGTCAAAAGCCACAGTAAAGTTTCTAACAGCAATGATCCCACTCCTCAATACCAATTTTCTGTTGCAGTTACCTTCACATTGCTGGGACACAGCATCCTACCAAAAGCAGCTGATGGGAGCAAAGCTTTTTTTGGCTTACAGACTCATGGAGAAGCTCCACGATGGCAAGGGAAGGTGTGGCATGAGCTGCAGTCAAACCTCTGCTGCAGCAGGTGGCAAACAGCAACACAAGAGTATGCTGAACTCTTGCAAAGGAAGGCTGGCTCCCTAAGTCTGCCCTCAACAAAACAGCTCCTCCAGCAAGGCTCCACCCCCCAAACTGCTATCAGCTGGGAATCAAGCTCTCAAAACTTGTAAGTTGATGGGAGGCACCTAATTCTAACAACCAAAATCTCCGTAACACTATAAATTTCTTAGTCCAGAATATGATACACAATTTCAAAAGACCAACGCTGAAAACCACAGATTGGTGTGGCATACATTAGCATGAAAGAAGTAAGCAAGGTGCTCTAGGCCTCTCGACTAAGATGCACAAGGGGAGGTGACTCAGTGGTTAGACTCATGTGCTTGCAAATCCTGCTAACCTTGGATGATTCTCAAGCTACCCATGAAAGCCAGACACACAAAGTGGCATTAAGTGTGTGTTTGTATTGGCAAGAAGCCATAGCATGTGTATACACACACACACACACACACACACACACACACACACACACACACAGTCCCCAGAATAAAATAAACATGCAATCTTCTTTTAAAATAAGGGACAAGTAGGAAAATACAAGAGATTTTAAACCATTCTTTCCTTTTAGACTACATTTTTCTCTAATCATAGATTTTCTCAAACTTCCCTTGCACTGGGATTCCTGAACTTGCACATTTTCGTGCATAGCATTTAAAACGTTAAGACTTTGGAATTTCCAAAGAACCTCTCACAAAAAAGCAGCACAACTCTAATTTGTCTTTTTCTCTTTTCTCTGACTGCAAAGTGAGTTAGCAAGTGGTGGAGCTCCACTCGTTCTTAACAATAATCAAGTTGTGTTACAGAGATGGCTCAGCAGTTAAAGGCACTTGTTTTCAAAACCTGATGGCTCTGAGTTCTACTCCTCAGTACCCACACAAAGCCCAATGCACAAAGGAGAACATGCACCAGGAGTTCACTTACACTTGCAGGAACCATATTCTTTGTCTCTTTTTCTCTGCTTCCTTAGCTCTCTCATCTTTTAAGTCACACTTGTATTCTTTCCTTCAGAAAACGTGAGTGATCCATCCCTAGATAGCATACACAAGGTAACCTATGCTACCTGTGACTAAACCGCTGGCACTTCCGAAGTTTGGTTAGTTTCAATCAGGGCAAAACACAACAGGACACCAGCAAAACACATTAGTACTATGAACTCATTAGTCACATGGCAAACTCACAGACAGACAGGTTAGTGTTAAGAAACCACACAGATTACAATACCTGAGGTTTAGTGCATTCCTTTGAGCCAGAATGAAATGAATGGCATGGAAGAGGAAAAGAGGAACATTGTCAGACGTGCTAGGTTACAGCTGCCAAAATGAAGCTCAGTTAGCACCAGGCTAAGGATGACGTTGAGAATGGCTGTATGCACAGGACCCTGCGTTCGTTAGCCATGCACTTGTGCTCACTTTACCTCGTACAGGTCTGTCATGCGACTGACTGTTTCTCATCAGCTGGCCACACTCAGTCCCACCCTACTAGCTAATTGCATTCCAAGATACAGAGTTCTGCTAAGAACAAAACAGTATCACTGAGCACAAATGGAGACTGAAAACTCTCATTTAACTTTTCTTCCATGTCATATCATATATAAAAACAAATTTTGTTATTTTCCTACATGAAAGTTACCTGGCTAGGCTAAGCATATAAGATAAATCATTCAAATATAATTTAAATCTCAAAAGATCCAATATTTTGAATTATGACCATGATATTGGCAAACTTCTCTCACTTAATAATATTTATATCAGTATCACTTACTAGTCAACCAATTAGTAATAAAGCTTTTCATTTTAGTATAAAATATTTTTAGAAGCATCAATTGACCAGGTAATATACTACTAACATCACTAAAAATTAACATAACAATATAAAAATATGCTTGGAAAAGAAAAGGAAGACAAGAGAGTCGTGGAGGGAAGGCTAACGTGGCATTCCGTAAATGATAAGATGGGGAGGGAGACAGAAATAGCCATGAAGTGACTCTCCAACTTGGGTGTGACAAATAAGACCATAAAATTAAGCCATTTGACAATAACACTAAGTATTAGGCAACTCACACTCATGACATTTTAGTTTAGAGCCTAATTTGAGAAAACAATTTCATTTTCAAAGCAGAACAAATATTAACAATACTAGTAGTAGACCAGAAAATATAAACCACATGAAATAATTAACTATTTTAAAACATATGTTCTTCCATGGTGCCAAGTCAGCACTAAAAATATTTGCCCTCTCATTAACAACAGTAACGAAAAGTCTGGGGGCTTTTTATTTGGGGGTCTTTGCTGGGAAGCACTGCCCGGCCTGGAGTTTGCAGTGATCCTCCTGTCTCTGCCCCTCCCCCAGGACCGGACTTACAGGCGTGCACCACCATGTCTGGCTGCATTTATGTTTTTCTTTCATTCTACTCTGATAGCCAGTCTCTTCAATAGATAACAAAACTGTCTTTGTGATGAGCGAAAGCAACCCTTGTCCCAGAGCTCAACGTGAGGACTCTTCAGGTTACGTTCCAGCAGCACATGGGCAGCAGCAAGAGTAGGCGCGCTGCTCGTGGTTACGCACTGATATAAAAAGAGCTCTCTAAGAAACAGAACAAGTAAAACACAGCCAAAGATAGAGTGGCTAAAGTTGCTAAAAACCTGAGTTATTTTGTCTATATACATTTTCATATGCATCTTTACATTTAGGCTTATTTGTACAAATAAAAACAACTGAGAAACATAAAGTACCTTTCAGTTAGCAATTAATTGTTTTAAATCTATCTGTTCTTAAGTTAATTTCAAATAGTGGCCACCCCTTTAATAGTATCACATGACATGTAAACTATTTTCTACGTGATTATGACACAGCACATGAATTTGCGGTGTTTTCTTTTCACAAAATAAAAGAATAAGAAAAATAAAGTTCTCAGCTGACTTTACCAAAGTCTTATATAGAGCACTTACAAACTATGTTTAGGTTTCTTCAAACATAAAAAGCAATTTAGGCCAGGGCATGGTGGTGCACCCCTTTAATCCCAGAACTCAGGAGGCAGAGGTAGGAGGACTGCCATGAATTCAAAGTCACCCTGAGACTACATAGTGAATTCCATGTCAGCCTGAGCCTCAAAAAAGGAAACACACAAAAAAAAGGATTAATTAATAAAAGCAAAAAGCAATCATGAGTCCTAGCATTTCAAAGGACATTAGAATCAGAGTACCTTCACATTGAGATTCTAAAAATTCATTTCAAGTGATTCATACTCAGTTCATTCCATTAAAAAAAAAAAAAAGTTCAGATAATATTCTCACACGTGTGTAAAAGAGCTATGGAAAATAATTATGGGAAGCTTTAACATATCTACTTTTTAAAGTAAAAAAATATGATAGCAAAATATGCTAATTATAACATTAAGTGCTTAACTCAAAGTTCTTCAAAACATCTTCAGAAAAAGTTCTTCAAAAAAAAATTTATGAAAAAAAGGGGACTAGAAAGATGGCTTAGCAGTTAAGGCTCTTGCCTGTGAAACCTAAGGACCCATGTTCAACTATCCAGGTCCCAGGTAAGCCAGATGCACAAGGTGATACAAGGTCACACATACACATAAGGTGGTGCAGGTGTCTGGGGTTTGGCTGCGTGACTGGAGGCCCCAGCACATCAATATTCTCTCTCTTTCTAATAAAAAAATTAAAGATAAAGAAATGAACTGAACAGTGTATATTCACATCGATAAGCCAGTACTTTTATAAAAACTATTCAGATCTTGAGTGCATCCAACAAAACAATGCAAAGAATTATCATTTAAAAAATGGAAGATTGAGCTAAATTTCGGCTGTCCAACTTACCGTATGATAGCCTCGAGGCAAGGGTGGCTTGCCCACAGGGTAAGGATCCACAGTATCAATAATTGTCTGCCTTTCACCTTTTTGGTTGATTTTTCTAAATCTTCTTCGAGACTGCCTATGAGAAGCTTGACGCTGAAAATACTCTTCATTTTCATCCATATAATCCACCTGAAATAGATCCCCAAGAGTCTTTACTTCTCCAAACGGGACACTATACAGTCATATCAGATGCAAAACGCAACTTATAAACCACCCATACTCACTCATTTTGCATACACTTGTAGATAAACTACACAAGCCCTGAGTCTGAGTCTCTCTGAAACTAACTGGCTCTGCATTGCTACTTTTCCTCTATGAAAAGGCATTTTCACTTCCACTTAGAACAATCTGGGTAACTCTCAAGTTTCCTGTAGTTTCAAAGGGGTGTGTTTTCAGTCGGCTTTGTACTGATTTATTAGTTAAAGGTCTCACAGGATACACATTATGAAAGCAACTACTGCTTGTCATAATTATAGCATGTACACAGACACACACAAAAAAATCTGATACATTTGAGAAAATCTATAAAAACCCCAAATCCTGATGATTCAACGGGCAATGCCAGCAGAACGGCTCCAGGAAGTGATGGGTTTCTCTTCTTACTTAAAGTGCATGGCTTAAGTTTCTTTTTGCCTAAGTAGCATTACTTTGAAAATAATTCCCTGTTTGAAGCATTTTAAAAACTGTAATGAGGGCTGGAGAGATAGTTTAGTGGTTAAGGCATTTGCCCTCAAAGCCAAAGGATCCTGGTTCAATTCTCTAGGATCCATGTAAGCCAGGTGCACAAGGGGTGCATGCGTCTGGAGTTCATTTACAGTGGCTGGAGGCCCTGGCACACCCACCCATTCTCTCTACGTCTCCCTCCAACACTTCTCTCTTTCAAATAAAAATGGAGGGAGGGAGGAAAGAGTTACAATAAAGTGTAGTGGTGCACACTTTTAATCTCAGCACCTGGGAGGCAGAGGTAGGAGAATCATGAGTTCAAGGCCACTCTGAGACTACATAGTGAATTCCAGGTCAGCCTGAGCTAAAGTGAGACCCTACCTCGAAAACAAACAAAAGAAAAGAAACCTGCAATGAATAGGTAAACAGATAACAAATGAAGCTGGTTCCCTACAGGATCTGCTGGCCATGACAGTGAAAGAGAGCCAGGGGCATGTTTTAGACTTCACCACTTTTCTAGTTTCTAAGTTCTGGCAAGTATTAAACACTCTAGGAATTTCCAAAACCAAAAGTCCTGCAAAATTCAAAAATAGCTTTAACAGAGGACATCTCAATTGAGAATGTTGAAAAGTCATATTTTCTCTGCCCAGACCTTCCTCACTCCTAAATTTCATTCAGCACTATCCTACTTTCTCACTTCAGAGTAAATTTTGTGAAATTTGGCCAAAAGTTTTCGCTAGCTGTGGAGAGGAAGTTCTTACTGCTGACAGAATTGCTCTACAACATCATGAGGGAAATCCCAAATCTTTTCTGGAAACAGACCCAGAGTTACTCATTAAAAAACCAAATGTGAGTAAAGAAGTCTCTGGCATCGTCTCT
Organism: Jaculus jaculus; assembly: GCF_020740685.1. Classification (NCBI taxonomy): domain Eukaryota; kingdom Metazoa; phylum Chordata; class Mammalia; order Rodentia; family Dipodidae; genus Jaculus; species Jaculus jaculus. Next base: position 105,164,459 of record NC_059113.1, on the reverse strand, counting down.
GGCAGGCCAGGGTTCGTTTTACAAGGGTCTCCTTTCCAAATAACGACTTAGCGGAGACAGGAAGACACAGACGACGACGCTGTGTCCGCACTGGGCAGCCCCTCCCACTTCATCTTGCTTTCTTAACTGAATTTTCAGAAGGGATTGCATCTGTTACCATCTCCCAAAATAATTTTTAAAAGATAGGCAAGAACTATAATTTTATAAAGCTTTACTGAAAATAATTATATTGCTAATATCTCTTAACATTTATGCATACTGTCTTAATATATTTGTAAATCATCCCATTGAGAGACAAGAATATCCCGAGTATTTAATCTACACAGTGAGCCATAAATTTTATTTCAATTAAATACAACTCAGTTCTTTATGTTAACTATTCCTTGAATATATATACCATTGCGACTCATTTCAACTAAAACAACTAGTTCATTGTAATCAACACAGTAAGATATCCCACAACAATCAGAAGTTCTCCCCAAATTCCAATTAGAAGACATGGTCACACACTGAATCACAAAGTTCAAATACTCAATCATCTAGGTACTTGCCCCTTTTCAACTTCCTCCTACATTTAACTAAATAGGGTGTCATGACTATGAACTAAAAGTCATAATAAGAAGTTATTAAATAAACCTAATGCTGTAAAAACTGGAATACATTATGGTAAACAGTTTGTGAAAATACTTTTATTTCTCATAAAATACTTTAGTAAAACAAAGTTCTGACAGAAATATGCTTACCACAATCATTTCAGAAGGCTCTAGGACAATGCATTCACAACCACGCCTAAAGCTTCCTGCAGAACGCTTGCCAAAACTAGAAAGGAGGTTAAAAAAAATGAATCAGTTGGGAATGGCCTCACAGATTTAAGAAATATGAATTACGAATATAAGCCAACCTACCAAATAAGTAAAAATTAAAAATACAGTTTCTACACACTAGAGAAAGAGAACTTGCTTTACTCATTAATATATAGAAAGCATCTTAAGTTTGAATTAGGTATTTTTTAGAAAATTCTGACCATGTTTCCAAATTAATAATGTAAGTAAAGGTGAATGTGTATGAGTGTTTTAAAATCCTTCTCAGGTGAATTTTTACAATGTTCCAGTAGAGACAGGAAATGGTCAACTATGAAAGTGGTCTTCTAAATTGCCATTAATCCTTGTTCATAACTTAGCATGCTCTTTTCACCTACGACTTAGCTTCTGAATTGCCAGATTAATTTGTTCTAGACGTTTTAAGGAAAAGGTCAACTTCAGACTGTTCTTCCTTAAGCAAAAGTGATCTAGGTTTTCTTCTTGCCTCTCCAACACGAAAGAGGATTAATTCTGACATATGCATATGCAAATTAAAACTCTGTGAGTTTCTCCATTAACCCACTGTCTATCCCTCACTCATTCACTACTGAAAAAATTCTCCCTTCACTCCAAAAAACAATTTTAAGTGTCAGTCGAAATAATGTTGCAAATAACTACTTTAACATGTTGCATCAATATTTTAATAACTTTTTAATTTTTATTAACATTTTTAAGTATAAAATAATGGGCTTCGTGATGACATATTCGTGCATACACATTGATCACATCCATCTTCTCTTATTTATTCCCTCCCTTCCTACTCCCTCTGGTCTCCTTCCACTTTCCTGTCTTTGTTAGTTTGTTCATTTGTTTTTCGAGGTAGGGTCTCATTCTAGCCCAGGCTGACCTGGAATTCACCATGCAATCTCAGGGTGGCCTCGAACTCACAGAAATGCTCCGGCCTCCCCAGTGCTGGGATTAAAGGCGTGAGCCACCACGCCCAGCCTGTCTTTTTTTTTCTTTTCATCTAGCTTCTGCACATGAGACAAAATATGAAACGTGCATTTCTGAGTCTGACTTATTTTGCATGACAGACATTATGATCTCCAGTTCAATCCATTTTCATGCAAATGGTAAATTTTGTTCTTCTCTGTGGCTAAATACAACTCTACCCATATACATTTTAATAAGCTTATCTTTTGGGGAGCTCTTCCAAACAACTATTTTTATCTAGTAATTTTCCCCAAGTGAACTTTTATGATTTCTTTGGAAATTCTGTTTTAGTTTTTTTCCTCCAAGGTAGGCTGACCTAGAATTAGTCTCAGGCTAGCCTTGAACTCACAGCGCTCCTCCTACCTGAGCCTCTAGAGTGCTTAAATGCATGCACTACCACGCCTCCCTTTTCTATGGAAATTCTTATGTCTTCCCTACACAATGCTACACAATGTCTCTTGTACTGTGAACTAAGTTAGAAAACCAAGAGGAAGAATACATAAAGCCAAAATTCCATTCTATTATTTGTAACCTCTAACAGTTACCTCCGCATGCTACGTTTTATTCATTTATATCTGTCACAACATGCCTAATCATGAAGTTCTGTCCTGCTGAAAAACTGTTCCCTGAAAATCAATACCAAGTTCACGAGTAACAGATGAAAATAATCACATGCATTTATTCATATGCAAAGATAAATAGTACGATTAATAAAGTAGAACATTCTGCCAAGAAAAATATAACAAACAATTTTAAATAGCTACATTACTTCTTATACAATGAAAATGATCTGTACTTTTAAATATTCTTTAGTTTCAATTAAATTCCTTTAAAATTATATAGTTCTTTTAATACATATAAAAATTTGTTTCTACCTAACTGCATTTTTTTTTACAATAAAGGTTATAACTTAATGCTACATTATAAATTTCAAAGTAAGCTCAGTCAGTATGTCGATAAAATACACAGCAGGTTTCATACTATCACCATCATTTTAATCCAGGTACCTGAGCAAGTAAAAATGTATGTTGTATGTTATAGAGTTTACTACTAAATAGCAAAACAAAACCTAAACTTGTATCAATGGGGCTGATATGTAGCTTGATGCAAAGAGTATGTTTAGCAGATATGAGACCCAGGGATTTGATCCCTAACAGTTCTACACAAATAACTATACAATATATAATAAATGCATGCATGCAAATAAGCAGCCAAATTCTTTGGCTTACCTTATTGAGACAATTTATAAAACAATGCCATTTCTGAAATGTTAATATTAAAAATCATAAAAAGTTGTCATGCAAACTTGATGTGACCCTGTAACACCTATATAAAAGGAAAGCAAGCCGGGCATGGTGGCGCACGCCTTTAATCCCAGCACTCCAGAGGCAGAGGTAGGAGGATCGCCATGAGCTTGAAGCCACCCTGAGACTCCATAGTGAATTCCAGGTCAGCCTGGGCTAGAGTGAGACCCTACCTTGAGAAACAAACAAAAAAAAAGAAAGAAAGAAAGAAAGAAAGAGAGAGAGAGCATGAGCGAGTGAGCTAGCTAGCTACCACAGAGCTGCTGACACATTTTACAACTGCAGGTGGTCATGTTAACACGAACAAGCTAGAGTACAGTAGCCGTCATCCTTACCCCCTCCTTCGGAATGCAGGCTACAAGGTGCCGTGTCCCCTGTCCCCTACCGAGGGGCCATGAGCTCAGCAACACTCTGTCGCCAGGCGTCATGCTTGGAGCTGCACTGAAGCTGTTACTTCGGAGATACAAACAAAGTCCACACTCCCTATGATGTGCTCCAAAAATATTCCTGAGTCAGTGGGAAGGGAGCTAAAATGAACCTGACCACTTCTGTGGCCAGACCACAAGACAAGTCCTCCAGAGAGGCCTGAGCAGGAGGAAGTGGAATCCAGCTGAGATTAGCTTCCTGCTAAATGGGAAAGGCAAGGCCCGCACAGTACCCACTAGTAAAGCAAAGCAGCCCTTCTCTTAACAGCCAGAAACCCAGAAGGAAGAAGCCAGGCCCGACAACAGAGGGGACCTCTGAGAAGCCTAGGAGCCAGAAGAAGGGAAGAGGCAACCTAAGAGAAGAACTGTCAGCCAGAAATCCATTAAGTCCATGGAATACTTTTGTTTCTCCGGATTCTTGGAAATAATAAGTACATATACAGAAATAGGTAAACAGAAATAGACATCCAGTGTTGAAAAAATTTTAGTCAAGGTCTATATAGATAGAGAATTCATTTGCTGTAAAGTCAGTACAGATATCTTTTTAAAGCTGCCAATCTGAGGGCTTGAGAGATGGCTCAGCAGTTTAAGCACATGCCTGCGAAGCCTAAGGACCCAGGTTCAACTCTCCAGGTCACACAAAAGCCAGATGCACATGGTGGTGCATGCGTCAGGAGTTCATTTGCAGTGGCTAGAGGCCCTGGTGTGCCCATTCTCTCTCCCTCCCTCCCCCCCCAATAAATAAATAAATAAATCTTTTTTTTTTAAGGGTTGCCATTCTGTGAGGGGAGGAAAAGGGCAGATGGCTCAGTGGTAAAAGACACTTGCTTGCAAAGGCTCATGGCCTGGGTTTAATTCCCCAGCACTTGTCTGTTGGAAGCAAATGTCACAGGCATCTGGGATCACAGCATGCCTACAACATGGGACTGACCACGAGAACCCAAGACAAGTCTGCAGTAGCAACAGACTAACTGAAGAAAAGGGTGGTGCACATTCACGTCAAGCTGCCTGCTGACCCTCACACGTGTGCACACCCACCCACATGCATACAGGCATAATACACACACAAATAATGAATAAAACTTCTCCTTTTAAAAAATTATTATTGGGCTGGAGAGATGGCTTAGCGGTTAAGCACTTGCCTCTGAAGCCTAAGGACCCCGGTTCGAGGCTCGGTTCCCCAGGTCCCACGTTAGCCAGATGCACAAGGGGGGTGCACGCGTCTGGAGTTCGTTTGCAGAGGCTGGAGGCCCTGGCGCGCCCATTCTCTCTCTCTCCCCCCTCTGTCTTTCTCTCTGTGTCTGTCGCTCTCAAATAAATAAATAAGTAAATAAATTAAAAAATATATTAAAAAAATTATTATTATTTATTTATTTGAGAAAAGAGATAGAGGGAGGAAAAAAGGGTGTGCCAGGGTCTCCAGCCACTACAGACAAACTCCAGATGCATGCGCCCCCTTGTGCATCTGGCTTACGTGGGTCCTGGAGAATCGAACCAGGGTCCTTAGGCTTTGGAGGCAAGCGCCTTAACCACTAAGCCATCTCTCCAGCCCAAAACTTTTCCTTTTTAAAACCACCAGAGACCTATAGGAGATAAAGTGCCCTGAGGATCAATACTCTTAGATATTTTAGATGCTTTGATAAAGAAGGATAGAATTTGAAAATGGCCTTCACACTCTCAGTAAGTTCTCATTGTTCACTTACCAGTCATAAATGACAACAGGAGTCTTTAAAGGCTGGCAGAGTTAAGCTGCTCACACAATAAAATGGTAAGGGATATCATAGGAGGGAGGGCGCACCAGAAAGAAATAGAAGTATTCCACACATCCTTGTGGAGGACAATGGATCTGTATGGCAGGACTCTGCCCTGGAGGTTTCATCTGAACAAACACAGAACGCAAGGGTTTCCCACAAAAAAATAATCAAGGGAAATCCCAGCACTCGGGAAGCAGAGGTAGGAGGATGGCTGTGAGTTTGAGACCACCCTGAAAATACATAGTGAATTCCAGGTCAGCCTGGGCTAGAGTGGAACAATACCATGAAAAACCAAATATTGTTGTTATTATTATTATTAGAACCTAGGGGGCTTTCTGAAAGATTGGAGTTACTTAAAAATTGTTAGTCCAGAGCTGAAGAGATGGCTTCCCAGTTGAGCGCTTGCCTGTGAAGCCTAAGGACCTTGGTTCAAGGCTCGATTCCCCAGGATCCACGTAAGCCAGATGCACAAGACGGCACGTGCAACTGGAGTTTGTTTGCAAAGGATGGAGGGTACTGGTGCAACCATTCTCTCTATCAGCCTCTTTCTCTCTCTGTTTATCTCAAATAAGTAAATAAATAAATATGTTGTTTTAAAATGTTAGTCCATTTTATTAGAACTTGAAATGTGGTATTGCTTAGGTTTCTAAAATGGTGATTTGACAAAATTTGGAAGTTTATCCAACCAAAGGATATCTTAAGTAGTATATACAAAGCTTATCTTTGAGAAACTGAAGAGAAATCAGATTGTGTCTAGCACTCTGCTCCAATGTAACTGGACTGATTACTGGTGCCACCTCAGAAGTGTACTATTAGCCCTAGCAAATGCACCGTTCTTTCCATCCTTACAGTCTTAGACCACAGGAGGCTGTCTCCGAGGGAGGTGTATGGCATGTGTCCATAATCCCAACACTTGGAAGCGAGAGGCAGGAGTATTCTAATTTCAAGATGACCTGGGCTACACAGCCAGACCCAGTATCAAAAAAAAAAAAAAAAACAGGAGGGCTGGAGAGATGGCTTAGCGGTTAAGCGCTTGCCTGTGAAGCCTAAGGACCCCGGTTCGAGGCTCGGTTCCCCAGGTCCCACGTTAGCCAGATGCACAAGGGGGCGCACGCGTCTGGAGTTCGTTTGCAGAGGCTGGAAGCCCTGGCTCACCCATTCTCTCTCTCTCCCTCTACCTGTCTTTCTCTCTGTGTCAGTCGCTCTCAAATAAATAAATAAATAATTTTTAAAAAAAACACACAAGCAGACCAACATGAGATCAACATAATCCCTATCAAAAGCCCAAACAACAGTTTTACAGAAATAAAAAAGGTGAGTGCTCAAGTTCATATGGCATTCCACGGTGCCTTCATTTGCCACAACAGCCTTACAGGGAAGCAGTACTGACAGCTCCTTCACCGCCTCGGCTCCCCACGTCAGCCAGGGGCACAGGGGCGCATGCACCTGGAGTTTGTTTGCAGTGGCTAGAGGCCCTGGTGCACCCATTCTCTCTCTCTGGCCCCCCTTTCTCTAAGTAAGTAAATAAATAAGTAAATAATACTGAATTCTTTTTTAAAAAGAGTAAGGTGGAGATGGACTAAGGGAGACACTTGGGACCACTCCTCCAGTCCTCAAATGCACTCACACCTGCACCCGCGTGCACACGAACATGGTGACGCACACATACTAGACACACATCACACACAGAAAAAACATACCAATAAGTAAGACAGAAAACAAAACAAAATGAACCAAAAGAGTGGCCAAAGAAGCAGGGGCAATAATCTGGTGGTAGAAAATGTGCCCAGAATGTGTGAAGCTCTGGGGGGCGGGGGGCGCAATCCTTAGTACCCAAAAAGTGGGAGGAGGGCAAAGGAAGGCAATGTGACAGAGAGACACTGAGACTACAGTGAGTTCATGTATTAAAATTTACAGGATTTTTCTTGACAGGCACAGATAGGGGGAAAGAGAGAGAGAGAGAGAGAGAGAGAGAGAGAGACGGATGATAGGAACATCAGAGCTTCCTCCTGCCACTGCAAATGAACTCCAAATACATGTACCCCTTTGCATATCTGGCTTTATGTGGGTACTGGGCGCACCCACGCTATCAGGCTTTGCAAGCAAGTACTTCTAACCACTGAGCCATGTTTTCAGCTCAAGAAAAATGTTTTCAAAGACGTTTTTAAATAGACATTTCTTCTCACGTCCCCCAAAAGATATACAAATAGCCAAGAAGTTCTCAACACCCTCATGTCATTAGGTTAAATCAAGTCAAAACCACAATACCATCCTCCTTCACCCCACAAGTAAACACGGTTACAGCTGAACAAGAGAATGAAGAATGCAGTGGGAAAGGGCACACGTCGGCACTGCTGGCGAGTAGGAAAGTGGTCACAGGCACTATGGGAAGTCCGCTGAAAACCACATTTACAAGGCACTCAGTGGACTGAGCACAGGACTTCAGAGAGACGCCCTCCAAGCGCGCTGCAACACTTCACAGTGACCACAGCATGTGGGAGACCCAAGTATCTAACAATAGGCGGATGGTGTGGTGTGCACATACAATAGAGTTTTTTGAATGGCAAGCAAGGTTTTTTTGAAAGTGAAAGGAAAGCTGGGGGGGTCATGGACAAAATGGGTGGCCCACACTTTTGTTTTAGTCAGCCTGGCTCCGTAGCCCAGGCTAGTCCTGAACTCCAGTTCCTCCTGTCTTCAGGCTGCCACACGCAGCTCACAACGGACTACTATTCAGTCGTAAAAGTTTGGAAGTACTAACACATGCTACAATATGGATGGATCCTCCAAACACGACAGTAAGGGCAACAAGCCAGTCACAAACACAAGTATCATGAATCCACTAAAATGAAACATTCAGAACAAGCAACTTCATAGAGAAAACAAGAGGTAAGAGGTCACCAAAAATTCATAGGACAGGTTTTATGGTTAAGTTTCTGTGTATTGGTTCTGTGTTTCTATGCAAAACTTTGGGATCTGAGTAAGAACAAGTAGAAACTCTAAACAACCAACCAAGGGGCCCTGTTTGATCGCCTGAGACCTCCCTACAACCCAGTTGCTGGATGATGAAACCCACACCTGAAAAGGCCTGAAGCCATCGCTTCCCCTTGTCCTTTCACTATGAGGTACGAAGTTGTTGAAGAAGGAAGTATGAAGATATAGGTAGAGACTCAAAATATAATAAAATATTTGGGTTTTAAGTGTCAATTAAACCTACATTTGTCTTCAGCTCAGCATCAGTCTTTTCCCCTTTATTTATGAACACATTTAAGATTCTAGCACATTGTTTTTTTCTTTTTTATATTTCATTTATTTGAGAGAAAGAGGGAAATAAGAGAGCAAATGGGCATACTAGAGCTTCCAGCACTACAAACAAACTACAGACTCATGTGCCACCTTGTACATCTGGCTCGTGTGAATACTGGGAAATTGAACCTGGGTCCTCAAACTTTGTTCACAGCAATGGCCTTAACCACTAAAGCCATCTCTCCAGCCCCAGATGATGTTTCACATATTATTCTGCTACTGTTTCCTCTTCCAAATGGTCACTGGCTGTGTATTTTACAAAGGGGGCTGGAGAGATGGCTTAGCAGTTAAGGCACTTGCCTACAAAGCCAAAGGACCCAGGTTCAATTTCCTAAGACCCACACAAGCCAGATGCAGAAGGTGAAGAATGCACCTGGAATTCACTTGCAGCAGCTGAAGGCCCTGGCATGCCCATTCTCTCCCCTCCCCTTAATAAGTAAGTAAAAATAAAATATTTTTTAAAAAGGAGTCACTACCACCAATATAATACTCTACAATCAATATAACAATGGTGTTTACAGGAAGTTCACAAATACAGAGCCTATTCTTATATAATTTACAGTCAATGGACAATGGCCACACAAACAGCTGTGACCCAGGGGCAAGCAGAGGACTGAATTTCATTGGGAGGGGGATTCAATCACTCTGCCCAAACTAGCTGAGTAAGAAGGACAAATCAGCATTTGTAATTCAGAGAACAATTCCAATTCAGCAAAACTACACAGCAGCCATGGGCAGCTCTAGGGCTATACGATAATAGCCATGGATTTTGATGTCAAACCTATACAGACCACCTCTCTTCAGGCAGTGCTGCCTGAACTTGAACTAGTGGGACAACTGGGTCCCTGGGGCTTCCTGTTAGCCAGTGCAGCCTACACTGTGAGCTCCAAACCAATGAGGCCCTGCCTCAAAGGAGGTGGGTGGCATTCCTGAGGATGACCCAAGGCTGCTCTCTGACCCACACATGCATACGAGTGTGTGCGCGTGCGCGCGCGCGCACACGCACGCACACACACACACACACACACACACACACACACAAAAGATGACAACTGAAAGCTATGCAGGTCCACATCTGTCTAATTGCTAGCTCTCTAGCTTATGACACAAACAAAACAACCCTTAACCCACCAGCACATGGCTACTGAAAAGACCACTTGCAGCATAACAGATTGTTTTTAAATGTTTGTCTTCCTCCTAAGCATGGAATCACTGCTCCAAAACAGAGAAACAGCCCACATTTTCATTCCTTTAAATTTTTCACTAAAATTTTTGTATAGAACAAGTCAAACTTAAGAAATTACGCTAGTTCTTAATGTTGAAGTTAAAGCACATTTTACAGGTACGAACAGCATGACACTGGAGTACCATATACATGCAGGCCAGAGAAAACAATCACTCAGTGTCCCACGTCGTAGAATAGAAAAACATTCACTAAGACTTCAAGTTCATAGCCAGAAAGCACGCATGTCAGAATACAAAGTCTCACCCACCTAGTTTTTGTCAATTCCCACACAGGACGACACAGTGGAGCCCAACCCTAAGTTTCTGTGGCCACATTTTCTCTACCCAACTTGAGTCAAAAGCACTTTCTACCCATGCAAGTGCTCACCAAGAGGGAGGGACTGGGCACACCACAGCCTCTTCTCTTGGCCCCTCACCTTGTCCTCTGTGTGGGCCTCCACTTTCTTGCTGTGCACCAGAACTACTCGGCAGAATGCAAGTTCTCGGAATCAGAATGCAAGCTTGCTTCATATCAAGCTTCATGGCCGGCAAGAGAGCACATAACAGAAAAACGGAGACACAACAGGCAATCCCAACCCATCAAGCCTTTAAAATTGTGACGCTCCAAGATGACATTTTGTCATACCTTTATTTCTAGAAAATGATAGCTACTAAATTTTATTTTTCTCCTTAAAAGTCTAAGTAACTGATGATGGCAATGCCCCTAGACCAATATCAATTTATTTGTTTACAACTTACAAGAAAAAATTGATGCACTCCACTGACTATGTAGGACAGCTGCAATTAGGAAGGGAGGTGGGAGGCTCCTAAAGTAACTGCTAATGCCACTCACTTCATTCTCAAAAAGTGAACAGAACATACAGGAAAGTCAGTTGGAAAACTTGCTATAAGGCTGTTTAATCTTTTTTTTAATATTTTAACTCCACTCAAAAATGAACAGCTACTTAAAAATGAAATCATATCACAAATAACACTCAAACTGCATGTATGTGTATAAATTACAAACTGCCAAAAGGATAGATCCTAACTGGCAAGTGTTCCAGAAGTATTTGGAAAACAAGACACACATTTAACATCTCTGAAATTTATTCCAGCCATCATTACAAGCACACTTTAGCAGAGCTCAGCTCCAGTGTAGCAGAGACCCAGTGCTGAGCCCTTACTTGTAAAAGCAGAGCACACACAGAAATGACCGGGGAAGGCCTCGGGCTGTGCTGCCCCAGCCCCGCCCCGCCCGGTCACTCCTTGGTAGCTTGCTGAGAGAAGCACGGAGCAGCTGGCACGGTGAGCGCTGTGATTTCTTAAAGCTCTAACCTGCACCGTCTTCAGTCTCTTCGAGGGCCAGCACAGCAACGCAGCTGGCGTCTGCGGCGCGGTCCCCCATGGCCCCGCCTGGCGCGGGCAGTCCCCGCTGGGGCCAGCATTCCTTCTCCAGGCTCACTTCCTGCTTCCACGACCCTCCCACCGTGGGCTGCACAGTGTGCTATGCCTGGTGAACGGGCACTCGTTCGTTCCGCATACCAGCCCCGTGACCTCAGCAGCTGCCTGACACACAGTCTTTATCAATTGCTATTAATTCACGATCTACTTTTGGAAGCCAAGGGTGAGCAGGGAAACCCAGCAATGTCTGCCTGCTCTCCTGTGAGGCTTCAAGGTCAAATGCTCCAAGGAGCTTGAGTGGCTGAAGTCGGCAAAGCTGTGCTGAGGACTAGCTGCTCTCCACCGCAGATGCTTAAGCACACGCCAGCCCACCACGAACTTCACCCACGACAGACACAAGTGGGCAGAGCCACCCGAGTGGCTGGCTCAGCTTCCAGAAGAGGGTCTTCTTACCTCGCTCAGCAGCCACAGTGACCAGAGCAGCTGCTTCTCTGCCACAACCTACCCAGCCCGGGACAGTGATGTCTGTGATGACTACCCTGGGGTAGTGCACGTGTCCCCGTGACCGAACTGTGGGGAACAGCTCAGCTAAAGCGTCCTGTCAGCCCACACTGTGGCACAAACAGGTCTCTGTTGATCGCAGAGCTCTGGACACAGATGGCAGGGGACGGGTCTGTATGAAAGTTACAGCTCATGGCACATCTGCCATTCAGCATGTACACACCTTAACCAAAATGCCTCTGTTAACTGATCACCCGTGCACCATGCAGAGCTGAGTCAGGAAAGCTGAGCTCTAATCTTACCTACAAGCAACCTGGTTTTTATAAAACTCACAAGAAGCAAAATAAGCAACTACATTAAGAAATGACTGATGGGCTGGGGAGGTATCTTAGCAGTTGGAGGCACTTAATTGCAAAGGCTACCAGCCCAGGTTCAATTATCCAGTCAGTACCCATGTAAAGCCAGGCCCTGCTATTCCCATATTTCTTCTCTCCCTTCTCTGCCCCTCCCTCCTTCCCTCCTTGCAAATAAATAAATAGAAGGGTTTTTCAAAAGACATTTATCTATGTCTCTTATCACTTATTAATTTAAAAAAATAGCAGATGAATTAATGAATGATTAAGATTGGTCCTTAGAAAGTAGAAACCTAAATTTATCTTAAGAATGACAACCCATAAACATTTAAAAAAAGAATGAAAACCCAAACATCTGGTATTCTTTAAACACTTCTATGAATGCATAAGAACACAGCCATAATCACTCCACTCCAAATCCAGCATCTCTTCAGAAGTTAAAATAGCACTCTTGTCATTGTAAGACACACCTAGTCAAAAATTCAGGTCACTTTACTAAGATGTATTCACACTTCCTGTTAAAACAAGGTATTTCCAAATAAGAAAAGGAAATTCATCCACATATACAATTCCTTACAAAGATTTCAAGTAATCAGATGCCAATTTGTTTAATTCATCTGAGGGAAATAATGAACTTTTTAAAAATATTTATTTTCAGAGATGGAGAATGGGAATAAGTGAGAATGAGCACACCAGGGCCTCTTGCCATTGCAAACAAACTCCAGACAAATGCGCCACCTTTAACCACTGAGCCACCTTCCATGCTCCATGCCTGTGTGATGGGGAAATTACCGTTCCCTCTGATTTTACCAAGTTTCAAAGCTTCCCTTAAAAATCCTGTCATTCAGTGGAATGTTCTGTACTGAGACATTTCTATTATACCCTCCAAAGGGTCTATTGTGGAAGAGGTGGCAGAAAAAGATGTAAGAGCCAAAGAAAGAGTAGGGCTGCTTAGAATGCTGTTTTCTGCACAAAAATGGTCTTGATATTCATGACATCATAGTGACTGACACTACTTGCACAAGACCTTCATAATAGGAGGGAGAAAATGATGGTCCCACAACAGCAGAAAGGCCAATTGGGAAGAAGTTATTCAAAGGAAGGTGGATTTAGTAGGGGACAATGGGAGCGGTGGGAGGGAATTATCATGGTTTATTGTCTATGCTTATAGAAGTTGAAAACAGAGCATTTAAAAATGAAGGAGGGATTCAGTAGAGAGGTCATTTGGGAGGGGCAAAAGGGGGTGGTCAGAGGGAATTATGGTCATGGTATATTGTCTATATTTATGGAAGTTGTCAATAAAACATTTAAGAAAGAAAAAAATCCTGTCATTTATCATTTTAAAAGTTTAGGAATAAGCCGGGCGTGGTAGCACACATCTTTAATCCCAGCACTCAGGAGACAGAGGTAGGAGACCGCCATGTATTTGGAGGCCACCCTGAGACTACATGGTGAGTGCCAGATCAGCCTGGGCTAGAGTGAAACTCTACCTCGAAAAATCCCAAAACAAAAAAATAAATAACTGAGATAAATAAATAAAAGTTTAAGAAAAAAGATAAATGAAGGATTATATGGCCTGTACACAAAAATGACCCAAAAGAACTTATGTGAAAGGAAAAGTAATAGCCCTAAATAAAGACACATACCATGTTTATGGTCTGGAAAATCCAATATTGTGAACATCCCCAAATCAGTCCATGGAACAAATCAAATCCTAATAAACATTATTTTCAAAAACAAAATTTATTTATATATATATATATTTATTTATTTAAAAGAGAGGGAGAGAATGGGCATGACTGGGCTTCTTGACACTGCAAACAAATTGCAGATGCATGCACTACTTTGTGATTTGGGCTCTGAATGGATACTGAGAAATTAAACCCAGGCTGGCAGGCTTTGCAAGTAAGTGCCTTTAACCACTGTGCCATCTCCCAAGCTCCCTCAACAGGCATTCTTGACACAAGTAAGCTGCTCTTAAGAGTGCTTTGTTCTCCTCGCTGCTGTGTGCGTATGTGTATGTGCGTGTGGCATGAGGGGTGCACGTGCACATGTGCAGAGCCAGAAGAAGAAATCAGTGTTGCCCGCTGATGCAGGATCACTCACCCGCTAGTTTCAGTGTCGATTCCCCCTCACTGCTAAGGTCCAGGCATGTGCAGCCAGGCCTGGTTTTTTACATGAAACCTGGGCCGAATCACATCATCATGTGTCCGCAACACACAGCCCTGCCTGCTGAGCTGTCTCCCAGTCCCTAAACCAGCCTAACGTTTAGACAGGAAGACCAAGATCTAGAAAGGACTATGGCAAAGAACTATGTTGGCATTAAGCTATACAAATGAAGACAGTGTGGCACTAGTGTAAGAACCGACAAGCAGTGTAACAAGAGACAGCCCAGAAGTAGATCTGAGCAAATACTTTTACAGGCAAATATATTATACAACTATTTTATAATTAATTCCATAGCTTTGACATATGTATATGTCCTGTACACACATGCACATACACTCATGAATTATTTACTTATTTGTTTATTTCAGGGGGTAGACAGAGAAAGAGAATGGGTGTACCAGGGCCTCTAACCATTGTAAACAAACTCCAGACGTATGTGCTACCTTGTGCAAATGTTTTTACGTGAGTACTAGGGAACTGAACCTGGGTCATTAGACTCTGCAGGAAAGCGCCTTAACCATTGAGCCATCTCTCCAGCACCACAATCAATCAATGAATTAAAAAATATACTTTGTAATGAATTTCCCTAAAAGTACTGAATTCCATTTGCAAAAGTGGGAAGCCCTTACCTCCTATCACTTAGAAAAATTAAGTCAAAATAGATCTCAGACATAAACAGAGGAGTTAACATTATTACATTTCTAGGAAAAAAAGTTGAGAAAATTTATGACATTAAGTTAGAAGATTTCTTAAACAGGACACTAAAAGTACAAAACAGACAACAATTAAAAACAGCTTTTAGGGCTGAAAATATGGCTCAGCAGTTAAGGGGTTTACCTACAAAGCCAAAGAATCCAGGTTCAATTCTCCAGGACCCATGTAAGCCAGATGCACAAGGGGGCGCATGTACCTGGAGTTCGTTTGCAGTGGCTGGAGGTCCTGGTGTGCCCATTCTCTGCCCCCCTTTCTCTCTCAAATAAATAAAAATATAAAATATATTTTAAAAATAGCTTTCAGAAAGACCAATACATTAAGAAAAATACAAGCTGCAGACTAGGGAAAAACTTTTACAAGAGACAATCAACACAGAAATTGTTTCTCTAATGCAGAAAGAATGTTTACGACTCAAAACTAGAGAACGGGGGCTGGTGCGATGAGATAGAGGTTAAGGTGGTTGCCTGCAAAGCCTCATGACTCATGTTCAATTCTCCAGATCCCACATAAGTCAGACACAGCGGCACGAGGCCACACATGCACACAGGGAGGCTCAGCACGTGTCTGGAGTTCAAGTGCAGTGGCTGGAGGCCCTGGCACGCCAATTCATATTTTCTCCCTCTCCCTCCCTGCCCCCTTATAAAAGGTCAGCCCCCTTATAAAAGGCCAATCTGTTGGGCTTGCCTCAGAAGAAAAAAAAAAAATAGAGACCCCCCCAACTATTTTTTGTTAATGACCAAAAGATCTGAACTAATGTTTTACCAGCAAAGACGAGTGGGTGGCCCACAGCACAGGGGAGAGTCCTCTGGCTGGGCGCCACACTGCTCAGTGGTAGACCACTGCCTACACATGAGCAGCCCTCGATGCAATCCCAGAACAAGACAACACCATCACACAGCCTTGAGAAAGGCTGAGAAGCAACCAAACTTCTCACCACCTCTTATGAATGCAAAATTAGGCACTCTAGAGACTAGTGTGGCAGACTTCCTTGAGAGATCTGGGCTCCAGGAATCCAGGGCCTTCTGTGATGCTTGCTCATGGAGCACACTGTCCCCCTTGACCCCTAGAAGAGACATTCTGGGGTGGGGAAACGATGAGGGGATGCACATCACTGATCTAAGCGCTCAGTGTGCTTCCTCACTGCACACAGTGCCAGGGTGTTGCCCTCAGTACATCGCCAGTGTATTCTTAGGCAAACCAGTCAACCTCCCTGCGCCATGTGTTCTCCTCTATACAAAGGGAACAGCTCTGGCCTGGAGAGATGGCTCAGAGGTTAAGGCGCTTGCCGGCAAAGCCTAACAACCCAGGTTCAATCCCCAGTACACATATAAAGCCAGATGCACTAAGTGTCACATGCATTTGGAGCTCGTTTGCTGTAGCTGGAGGCCCTGGTGTGCCCATTCTCATCCCTACCCTTCTTTCCCTGCCTGAAAATAAATATTTTTAAAGGGAGGAATAAAGAATACTGTGGCAGTGCATAATATGGTTCAATGTATATTTACCACAAAACCTAAAAATTCCTTCCAAAGTATCCAATAAGTAATCAAAATGCAGTACCTACATAAATCCATGTTCACAACAGGAACAAAGTAGAAGCCAATGGAAGAACTATTTACAAATTGGCACTCGTGGAAGGTTAGCACTACCTCAGTTCCGAAGCAGAGTGAACGCGGACGGCTGGCGTCCACTTTATACAAGCACTAACCATGTATTGCATAGCCTGCCAAGAAAGACCAAAGCATGATTTGAAAGTTGTCAAAAATCTGTCCTATGGCCTTCTTTTTATTTTTTTCTTTTTTTGAAATCGGGTCTAGCTCCAGCCCAGGCTGACATGGAATCCACTATGCAGTCTCAAAGGGTCCTATGATCTTCTGATACAACTGTAGCTATCACCTTCTCCCCAAGTGCATTTGCCTTGTCTGTCTAGCCCTCCATCGACTGCCTTTCCCAAGTTGCCTTTCACATCCCTGGAGCTCTCGTGCTTGCACTGCATGTAAGTCAATAGCCCTAAACTCAAGGGCACTCACCCAGCTTACTTCCTGCAAATATGCAGAGCAGTCAAAGGCAGCACTCACTGCTCCACAAACAACCAAGTCCGATGTGTCCAGCCCTGCCTGACTCCCCACCTGCTCAAGCTGTGCCTTGACTTTCTACATTACTCTCCCACGTGACCATCACCTCTATCCTCACAGCAATACTGGCCAGGCTCTTGTCCATGGCACAGCAAAACCACTGAAATGAGGTCTTCGCGTCTGCTCTCAACTCCACCCAACCTCCCAGGAGTCCCCTCATCCCAGCAACCTGCCTTCAGACGTCACACACCTGAAAATCACTAGCCCCGCCAGAAAGGCTTAAGCACCATCCCAGATGTCATAAACCAATGTCAGCGTTTTGCCCATATTAACTGGTTTAAAAACTGCTACACCGATCTTTCATCATCTTGCCCCAAGTCTTTTTTCCAGCCATCATTACTGCCAAATACATGGATGGATCCAACCACTTTTCTAAGTAATGTCTCACAGATGCAGTCTTACAAAAATTAAAATCCATCCTTCCTGAGCTTGAATGGAAGCAGGTAGCTCTTCTCTACAATGC
Organism: Jaculus jaculus; assembly: GCF_020740685.1. Classification (NCBI taxonomy): domain Eukaryota; kingdom Metazoa; phylum Chordata; class Mammalia; order Rodentia; family Dipodidae; genus Jaculus; species Jaculus jaculus. The sequence goes on along the minus strand of NC_059113.1, from coordinate 105,146,923 downwards.
TGCAAAGACTGTCATTACTTTGTACACTGACACAGATCAGCAAAATAGATGTGTATGGCCACCATGCTGCTTTCACATACAAATAAACTTCACATCAAGGTTGGTAAAGTTCCTGTTGAGCGAAGGGCTATGAAACCTGAAACACCTGTTCACAGCTCTGGGATTCCGAGAATCACAGAAGTTAAAGTCAAGAGCAGCAGAGACAGCAGTAAACCGCCGAGATGACTGCACAGCTCTGAATCACAATGGCCATTTCTTGTCTAGAAACCACGGTGAAAGAAGAAAACACAGTGCATGTTTCATGTGCAGTTTTTCTAGAATGTCATATACATTCTATCATAGGGTGCATATAATAAGTTATTATGTATACAATGGAACTTTAATCTGTTTTTCCATTTGTAACTGAAATAAATGTGAATACTTAATACTATTTTCTAAATTTACCTTATGAGTCATAAAACAACAATAAAACACAGGAAAATGATTAACAGATTCTGACCATTGCTTTCATTTGTAAGTTAGGTAAACAATATTTAAGAAATCCAGAGGCCAGGGAGATGGCTTAGCAGTTAAAGGCACAAACTGACAAAGCCTGATGGCCAGTGTTCCACCTCCCCAGATACTCAAAGCCAAAACGGCACTAGTTTGCAGTGGCGAAAGACTCTGGGATGCACACGTGCACACATGCACACCCACGCACACCACTCAAAAATTAAAAGAAAAAAACAAAGTTATCTTAAAGAAGTTATACAATAATATACTAAACAGTTTGCAGCTATGAAACATGAAGGCAGTAAGACATCAATAAAATAAAAATAATCCTAGAATACCTAACTAAAAACACTTAGACAAAAGCATAACTAAAAATAGTTCTTATGAACATTCACTACCAGAAAGTTTATTTTATATTTAATTGCAAAAAGGTGAACCCTGTGAAACCACAAATGTGCTAGCAAAATTAAATATCTAAGGAAAGACAGTGCTGGTACTTTGAGCTTTTACATTTCTAATCAATAACAAAAGTTAAACACATTAAAATGCCCATTGATATCTAGACTGTTATATAAAAAGTTCTCCTATATATCTAGAATATTACTTCTTTTACTTATTTCAACAAGTGATTTTAACATTTTACAGTACACATAAAAAGTTAAACATGTAATACAGTCATTTTAAAATTCACACATAATTTTACCTATCAAATATATTTATAAAATATATTTATATTTCAACTCACAATGAAATAAAATACCCTATCTCAGAAATAAAGATACCCCAACTTCATGGAGTACTGATGACTGGCTTACGGATCAATCCCTCACTCCACAAATTCCTTAACTCTTGCTATTACCTACTAGAAAGTACGATACAAAGTCTGCCTCCTTAGAAACAAATGCAATTGTTCCATGCATCTTTTAGAACATACCTTGAATTCATACAGGTAACACAGCAACCCACTATCCCTCTAACCCCGCCTCTGAAAATCACTGCCACCAACAAGAGTTGTGAGCTCAGTCGCAGCAGTAGCAGGCACACAGTTCAAATGTTTCACACAGAAAAGCAGTGCTGAATTTCATTAACACTTGACAGATCTTAACACCTCTGTGAAATGTAGTAAGACTTTTTTGTAAGAGAAACGCAGTCACACAGTCATTCATGGGGGGGGGTTGTGAATGACAACCCCCTGATGCTCCAGCATCAGATAAAGGGGTGACAGAGACCAACTCCCCACACCTCACCTCCAGTCCTGCTCCTGAAGGATACTTACTTTAAGACACTACCAATGCCGGTACTCAAAGGACCACAAGAGCCCATATTTATATGTACAGCACATCTGTGATGGTGTAGTTATAGCAACCAAATTCCCAACCTGATCCAGCAACTGAATTCCCTCTCTGGAGAACAGCCTGGCTCTATGCCTCAGGTATCATCTCGGTATCACATGCTCTTTCAAGGATATTTTTCATACTAAAGCGTAAGGTTCACTAATACCCAAAGGAATTGTCGTACTATATCCCACTGTCTCTATCTCCACCCTCTGCTTGACTCCTTTAATGTAGAGATGGCTCTTATTTAGAATAGGACGTGTTTACATGCAATGGAAGCTAAATTTTCTCTTCTCAAGCCGGGTTCACATTTATTTCATCATTAAGAACCTTGCACACGCCATGGGAGTACAGAGAGTTGGGTGAACTTCAGGCAGGACAGACGGGAACCAGATGATGTAAGGCCCAAGAGAGGGTGGCTAAGCTGAAATGAAGGAGGTGGGAAGAGTGACCCGCAAGAAGACAGACTCCCAGGAATGTGGACAGCAGCCTGCCGCGGCCACTCCACTACTCACACCTCTTTACAAAGAAAGAGGCCTTGTGGCCCCGGATCCTGAAGACTGCACCCTGCCTATGGCAGCAGACAGCAGGAGGGGTAATCATCCTGCTTTTCTTCTCTTTCTACCTCGGGCTTTGGCTGCACATGTGACAGACAGCTGGAGCTGTATCGTGATGGACCCTGGACATGTATGCCATGTAAGCAGAGGAAGGACCAGGCTGTCACCCTCGCACAGGGGCCACCACCACACCACCCAGACCGACCACCCCAGGGATCTCACACCAGAGAACAATCAGCCCTGTAAGCAACACTAACTGTAATGAACGCGGTCAATGCAGCCTGGGGACAGACGCTCCTCCCGCGTGCTAGCTGCGCCGGGCCCTCTCTTCCCAGTTCTTCCTTCTCTCCACATTAACCTGATATGAAATCAATCATAGGTCACTGAAGAGATGTTTTGTTTTGTTTTTCAAGGTAGGGTCTCACTCTGGCTCAGGCTGACCTGGAATTGACTATGTAGTCTCAGGGTGGCCTTGAATTCATGGCAATCCTACCCTCCTGAGTGCTGGAATTAAAGGCGTACACTACCATGCTCAGCTAAAACATTGTTTTCTTAAAGAGATGATTTTGTTGTCACATTGAACATGGAATGATTCGCACTGGCAGGAATGTTATAGCAAACAGGCTTCCCAGGATGGTTGTCTCAGGTGCACAGCTGGGAGATGGAGGCAATGGCAACAATGAGATCCTAATTCCAGAATGACCGATGGGAGCAGGCAGGGTGAAGGTGTGCTCAGATCACTGCCACAGTGGGATCCCGCTGCGGAGCAGCTAAGGATAATGGAGGGCGGAGACAGACTTTTGATTTACCCTGTACTCACGATGCATATTTGCAAGCAGAGAGTGAGAGAGACAGAGAGAGAATGGGCACGCCAGGGCCTGTAGCCACTGCAAAAGAACTCCAGACGCATGTGCCCATTGTGCATCTGGCTTATGTGGGTCCTGGGGAAACAAACCTGGGTCCTTTGGCTTAGCAGGCAAATTCCTTAACCACTAAGCCATCTCTCCAGCCAATGTAATCTGGATCTTAAATTTGGCAGGGACAAGTCATTTAAGTTTGTTAAATAAGGGATCAAACAAAAAAATGTAATGCCTTTAGAAAAAAAAAAATGGTTGGCATGACCGAAGGAAAGAGTGAAAGTTGTTCCAGAGCTTGTGAACACAGCAGGTGGCATATCGCAAAGGAGTGGCAATAACGAGAGCTTTGTGTTGTTGCAATGCTAGGAATGAAACCCAGAGTCTCACATGCTAGATCAGCCTCAACCGCTGAGTTACATCTCCAGTTCTATACCACTTCCAACCTGGGAACTGGGGGAAGAGGGGGGCAGAGAGAGGGAATGGAAAAAAGATGTCAGAATAGAGACTTGGAAATATCTAGAATAGGTAACAGTTTGTCAAGAGCATTAGGCTGGGTAAAAATGAGAGTTCAATGGGGCACAGATCAGCTGACAGTGTTTGACAAGGTCCTAGATTCACTCAGTAGCACCGCATACAGAAACAAGCGGGCATTGTAGCACATGCCTGTCATCCCTGCACAGAAGCAGCAGACACAGGAGCATGGGAAGTTCAAGGTCATCCTCAGCAACATAGCAAGTTTGAGGCCAGCCTGGTATATATATGAGACACAGTCTCACTCCTGCCTCTCCTTGCTTCCTGCACAAAGAGATCAAGTACATTGTTACTGATGCTGCATTTCAGACATGAAGAGCTGGGGTTTCCTCTCACACCACAAGTTCCTTCACCTCCCTTTCCCTTTACTGCACATGATGGCCATGGATAATCCCCAACAAAGCCAAATCACTCCTTGTTCCATGCCTCTACAATCACAAATAGTAAACCGATATTCACTCCGCTTCATAACCTCTCTTCCAAAATTTCCAAATACCCATGATGGAATCCCCAAGTTAATACACTGACTTACATCTCTTATGTCAAACCTGGGGGCGAGGAAAAAAATAAAGGACTTTCATTCTCTCAAAGCTAACATGGGAGCCAAGCATGATAGTGCACACCTTTAATCCCAGCACTCAGGAAGCTGTGGCAGGAGGACCTTCATGAGTTCGAGGGCAGCCTGAGACCGAGTGAATTCCACGTCATCCTGGGCTACAGCAAGACCCTATCCCCCCAAAAAAGAAAACTGACATGGTTACCACACACATATTCTCACATGCATGTGCATTTCTGTTCCACCTACTTCTGCAAGTACCTCTCCTCTTGTTTGTACACTGGGTGAATCCCTCTCCTGAGTCATTTCCAACACACGACCCCACACCAGCGCCACCCTTCTTGGCTTTACAGCTCCTTGGCAGCCCCACCCATCGTGTTCCTCCTTAGGAGAGACTTCTTTGTGATGTGAGGGCTCTCTTTCCCTCCTCAACCAGCAAGCACCATCCCTGGCACTGGCTGCACAAGTTACCTGTGGCTTGTCAGCTACAAAGTCTCCCGTCCTGTTCTCAGATTACTGAGTCTCCCTGCAAAAGAATAGCCCCCTTCCTTCTGAAAACTTTAAATACTTGGCTTCAATGATATAAAAATAGGACATCCGTTGAGTTCACAGTCCAAGCAGGCAGGCACTCACTCACTCACTCACTCACTCGGTATGGTAGGGTGTGAGCGGGATAAAGTGCAGGTGATCAACCAAAGATGAAGGCCAGGATGGCACGGCTTGTTCACAATACACTGACATCAGGTTGTGATGACCCTTTTGGAAACACAACTAATAATGTAGGGTACTTCATTTTAGATGCTGGTTCTGGTACCTTAGCCCTCACATTTGGTGGTCCCTTTTGTAAACAACCATGATGAGATGTGACACTGAAACACTACACTCCCCTTTGCAGAGATGAGATTTTTCACATCAGGGTTTTTTTTTTTAAAAATTACTAAATGTGCAATACTCATTTTTGATAACTAGCTGCTAAACCTCATATTTAGCCTATAAAGTCAAATGTTTTGTAAAATAAAACACGTGTGCTGGTGAGATGGCTTAGTGGTTAAGGTGTTTGCCTGCAAAGCCAAAGAATCCTGGTTCTATTTCCCAGGACCCATGTAAGCCAGGTGCACAAGAGGGCACACACAACTGGAGTTTGTCTGCAGTGGCTAGAGGCCCTGGCATGCCCATTCATGGTTTCCTCGCTCTCTCTCAAATAAATAAATAAATAAAATATATTAAAATAAAACATGGGGCAGTCGGACCTTAAAACTGAGTTAGGAAGTGAGGAGACACAGTGGTAAACTGCCTGTCCCAGAAGAAGCTGGATTCACCAACGCTTGTGTGTGTGTGTGTGTGTGTGCGCGCACTTTAATTCTGTACACATCCGTTCACATGGGATTCTCTGCCTGACTACTGCCATTAAAAGACCACTGTTCCTGCAAAAATAGGTTACAATGAGCTGTGACACAATGCTTACACAGCACTGTACCAGCCTTCACTGACTCCACAACCTCCAGAGTCTGGCACCAACTTCTAAAAAGTCTCATGGTTTCCCTTCTATAGGAAGAAACCACTTTGAACAAGGCACCCATGAAGAAGGCTTTCTGGCAGGGAAATTCCAGGGGAAGGGAAGGGACATGAGACCAAGACATTTCTTCCTAAAACCTGATGAGAATGACTCTGAGCTGACCTGCAACGGATGTTCCCTCCCCCCTCCTCCAAGAACCACTTTCCCTTCTGAGGGGATCTTCCTTCACATGGCTGTGATTCTGCCAACCTATGCAGAATAGCTGCCAAACTGACATCCTCAAACCTCATTCTGAAACCACATTCCTCACTTCTCTTTATACCTTTTAGACATATTTAATGTCCACTCAAGTTACCCCTGTAGCATAATTTTGCTAATGATTTATTGTTAAATATCATACTCTATCATCATGTGGTGGTTTGAATCATATATCCCTCATCAAATCATGTATTTTGAAGGTCTGGTCCCCAGCTGATGGCAATTTGGGAGGCAGAGTCTTGCTGGCAGAGGTGTGCAGACGGGGTGGGCTTAGGGGTTGTAGCAGACATATTCAGGCTCACTGAGATAAACTTCTAGACCAGGCACAGTTATGGAGGAAGGGATTTATTGAAGCTTACAGATCCAGGGGAAGTTCCATAATGGCAGAAGAAGCTGGCCTGCCTTCACAGGCCCAAGCAGAGAGAGAGAGAAGTACAAGCCAAAAGCCACACAGCACAGCACACTTCAGGAACACCAGCTAGGCACACTTGGCATATCTTTAGATTGAAATCTGAAACCCACCACCATACCTTAAGATCCACCCAGTGATGCTGCCTCCAGCCAGGTGTCTGCAGATGCAAGCTACAAACAACTGAATAGATTGGGGGTCATCTATTCTGTTCAAACCACCACAGGGGTGTTGCAGGAGACCCGACTTGCCAGAGCTCAGCTCCCTTTCTTGCTACTGTTTCCTACTTGCTCTGGTACGATGCCTCTGCGCGTGCCATGCTGTCTCCTGCCATCATGGAGTGTGCCCTCGAGACTATAAGCCAATATAGGCCTTTCCTCCCATTGGATGCTTTTGGTCAGGTGTTTTATTCCAACAACAAGAAGGTCACTACAACATATCACAAGACCTACAGCAAATCTATACTCCGTCAGAAACACAGGTTTCTACATTCCTATAGCTCTTGAAATGCAATACGGAGCACTTGGGGCGGGGGGGGGGACGGGGGGGACGGGATGGTGTAGTAGACCAAGTGCTTGCTGTGTGAGCATGGCTGTCCCAGCCCAGCGCCTCAGAATCCGCACAGCTGGACACTGCAGAGGGTGAGATGACAGCAGACACAGTCCTGGCAAATGCAGTGGCAAACCGGAGAGGTCTGCTTCAAGGAAGCAAGGCAGCGGGCAAGGGCTGGTACCAGAGATGCCCTGAGACCGCCACATGTGCGAGGCATGCTCCTCCCGTACCCGCGCACACCTGAGTATGCACGGAGCTTGTAAAGCTGTCTAAACCCCCTACCACAGAAACAGAGCAACCCACCCACTGCTGAGTGCTCTTTCATTACCAGGCCTTCAAGTTCTCAGAGCACCAATTAGCTTGCGGTGCGGCACTGGCAGGAGACAGTGTGCCTGCAAGCCCAACTCAAGCACGCACTGGCCGCCATACGGAGCATGACGGGCACAGTACTCCAGCCCCTCAGGACTGACTGGAGAAACAGCTTGTTTCCTCCACTTGCCCTCGTTGCAGCTGCCGCTCTAATTCAAGACGTGACTACTGAGAGGGCTTTGGAACAACTTTAATTTCTAAAGTGTGGATACATTTGGAATTGATGAATAAAAAGCAGTAATTGTAAATGGACACAGTCAACATGGTTCAAATAAATGCTGTGCAGATTCCTTCCGACCTCCAACTTTGTCAATGTTGCCTGAGACAAAATTTACCAACACTCTTGGCTTTCCAACCAAGTCAGGCACTTTACAAACCTCACTTCTCACTAATGCCCGTGTGTTCTGCAAGTCCTTCACTTAGACGCTGCCCTCCGCTCCATGGAGACCAGACCCATCTTCCACCGTCACCGAAGCCAGACAGTGTCAACGCTGCCCGCCTCTCCCCCGTCTTCATGCATCACTTAGGCTCCTCATGATGTCTACGTGCTCTTTCTAACCACCTCCCCACAAAATCCCAGCTGAAAACCCACCTCCCTTGCTACTTCTGATTATACCACAGGGATTTAAACATCCCTGTCTACATAGGAAGGGTCTGCATGCACATGGTCTCTGCTATACCAATTACCAATGCATTGCCTATTAATTCAATGTGTCAGCGTAGTTTTTCCATGTTTCAGATACAACTACCTCATCATCCCTAACACCTGGCATGATTCCTTTAACCCTTCCAGGGCTTCATGTAAAGAGACCCAGTAGCATTCAATGCAAGTTTTAACTCATGTCTTAAAAAACATGGGAATTATGACTCAAAAGCTGAACTCCTCCAAACATGTTCTAACCAAGACAGGATGACACAAGAACATGGACTGGACCTGTGATAAATTCTGTGGTCAACTTGACCAGATTAGGAATAAAGTAACAGGCATGAGTCTGGGACAGAATTTCCAGGAAGGGTTGACAGGAGTATGGAAGACTTCCCCAGAGTGGGCAGCCCCTCTGGTGGTAGACTTCATACAAAGACACTCAGATCTCAGGGCCCTGTGCTACCTGCTACCCAGGCGACTCGCTGGTTGTGAATCTACCTACCCAGTTGCTGCCATCCTTCTGGGACTCTGGAAGGCAGCCTCACTGGATTTCCAATGTGGACTGAAGGCCAGTGGCTTGCTAGGAATTCACCAGGCCTCAGTGCCAGGTTGGAGCTGCTGAGGCATCCAGCCTTGAGACTGAGCTGCTAAAAACATTACCAAGAAACAATATCCCTGCTCAAACAACCATAGTAAAGGCACATTACCAAACAACTCTCTTCTACCCACCAAGATGACAAAATGGGGAAAGAAGGCAGGAAATCCTAAAATGCTGATTTCAATGTCAACTGAGGACTTCAATAAAGTTGATACAATCTGGATGCCTAATGACAGGTGTCAAAACAGCTCCTTGGGAGATGCAGCGATGACTGAAAGTGCTTTCTTGCAAAGCCTAACAGCGTGGGTTTGATTCCCCAGTGCCCAGATGCACAAGGTGGTGTGCACGCGGAGTTCATTCATGGTGGCAGGAGGCCCAAGGGCACCTATGCTCAGTCTCTCTCAAATAAATAAAAATGTTTTTAAGAGAACGAGTTCGTTGGAATTCAAAATAAGGGAATTATATTGAAGATACTGATTCAAAACTAACTTTTTGGGGGGGCGAGTTTGAGGTAGGGTCTCACTCTAGCCCAGACTGACCTGCAATTCCCTATGCCATCTCAGGCTGTCCTTAAACTCACAGAAATCCTTCTACCTCTGCTTCCCGAGTGCTAGGATTAAAGGCGTACGCCACAACACCTGGCTAAAACTTAACTTTTCAAAGTAAAATGAGTTGTGTCATCAGGAGAATTATCAGTTATTCTATAGATGGGAAACCCTATTTCGAAGTCTACAGTATGGTAGGTAGGGGGAATTGACTGAACTCGTTTCCTAAAAACCAACTTGGGGCTGATATTGGCTTAGTTCACTCTAAACCTCAGAATTCTCTGGAAAGAGAACTATAAATGAATCACGAATGTCAACCTAAATTTAGCATGGCACCAGTAGCCTCTTTCTTATTAAAACAACTCAAAACTTTTCCTAAGTAACAGCCTTCACCAAAGGAAACAAACAACCTTGCACAGAGCAAATGCCACCAGGTGCAACGTGAAGGAATCGCCTATATATAGCGTTGGCTTGTCCCTTAGTCTGAAGCACTGCTCCTTCATCCCATTAAAGTCCTGACTCGCAAGCCTTTGACATGTAGCCAGAGAAGGAATAACTTATGTCATCTTTTAAAATAATCAGAGTCCAATGTGCTCGTGAAACAGGCCTGGACTTCCAGTCCTCTTTCGGGTAGGCCTGCAGCTTTCTGAACATCAGGTTCCTTCAGTGGACTTAGAACAAGCTGTCACTTGACTGACAATGGCAGGTAGGAAGCCATCACAGGCTCCTTCCCACTCCAGGGCTTCCTGGATTATCTATTACGCAACAGAGTTATGCCACAATAGCGAGGTCACTTATCAGTATTCTTTAGCACACATGAATTCCAATCCACACTCAGGACAGCACTACTCATGATAAACATTAGGCTTTACCCTTTAGAAAGTTTAATGGACATTCAAAGTGAGAGTAAGCTTTTAGAAAGATGTTTTGATATGAAGCAATGTGTTTATAAACACATTCTTTACCAGTATAAATAGGATCATAAATTATACACAAAGATGTATAGAACTATACACAGTAGACTATTAAGAATCTTGAGTAAGCCGGGCGTGGTGGCGCACGCCTTTAATCCCAGCACTCGGGAGGCAGAGGTAGGAGGATCGCCATGAGTTCAAGGCCACCCTGAGACTACATAGTGAATTCCAGGTCAGCCTGAGCCAAAGTGAGATCCTACCTTGAAAAACCAAAAAGAAAGAAAGAAAGAATCTTGAGTAAGCCAGGTGTGGTGGCGCACGCCTTTAATCCCAGCACTCGGGAGGCAGAGGTAGGAGGATTGCCATGAGTTTGAGGCCACCCTGAGACTCCATAGTGAATTCCAGGTCACCCTGGGCTAGAGTGAGACCCTACCTTAAAAAAAACAAAAAAATATATATATATATATTGTTTTTCTCTGATACCCAACGACAGGAAAACAAGCCAGACAGAAGCTCTGAGGGTAGCATAACAGGTCGTGTGTTTGAAGTACAGCATTACTCGCCACTTTGCCCTGCTCTGGGACACAGAATTCCTAGACTTACTCCTAGAACTCAGGGGCTCTACAGGCAGACTTCCAGGAGGAGCAAGTATCCTGTACAACCCAAGAACCCTGATGCAGAAGATGGGAAGTATTAATTGCACACTTACTGCATGCAAAGGAGACGAGTAAGATTGAGTGGTTTAATATAAAACAACATGTTTGGGCTGAAGAGATGATTTAGCAGTAAAGACACTTGCCTATGAAGACTATAGACCCAGATTCAATTCCCTAGAACCCACGTAAGCCAGCTGCACATGGTGACTCATGCATCTGAAGCTCATTTGCAGTGGCTTAAGGCTCTGGCCATTCTCTCTCTGCCCCTTCCCTCTCATAAATAAATAAATAAGTATTTAAACAATAAAATGTAACAACATGTTTAAGTAGTCCCTGCCAAACCAAAGGCAGCTTGGAACCCTTCGCTGTCTGGGTCTCCTCATTTTATACTGCACTGTCAATGCTAGGGTCACTAGGATTACCACTACCAGTACTAGTCTTACTGCACTTACTGTTACTAAAAGAACAGTGAGCCGGAGCTGGATCGACAGTTAAAAGCACGTGCTTGCAAAGCCTACTGGTCTGTGTTCGATTCCCCCCGAAACCATGTAAAGCCAGATGCACAAAGTGCACATGGGTCTGGAGTTCATGAGTGGTGGTGAGAGACCATGGTGCATGCCCATACTGTGTGTCTCCCTCCCTCCTCACACATAACAAAAATATTTTTTAGAAACAGTAAATATTCTTTTCTTCTTCACAGGACCATTTTTTTCAGGAACATAAAACTTGCCAGTGTGAGCCTGGAGATGCAGAGGGACAAGGAGGCCTGAGAACTGAGCACACTTTCATCTGTTTGAGCCTGCAGGGCCGCCTCACCCCTTCTTCTGTGGGCACGCCCAGGCCAACTTTAGTCTGTAATGTAAAACCATCTCTGCCTAGCTCTTGGACTTTGGCTCTGACTTTTTATTTTTAAAATAACTGTTTACATCTTTAAAAGGGAATCTTAACCCTAATCCTTTCATAATTACTTAACCAAAATATAGTTAAATATGTTTGTAGAAGAGCTGGATGGCAAAAAGATGAGATCACTATGCTTTAATAAATTTAATCAAATAAATATTTGGTAATATAAGATAAAAAATGCTTGGTTAAAAACTTTAGTCTGGGGCTGGAGAGATGGCTTAGCGGTTAAGCGCTTGCCTGTGAAGCCTAAGGACCCCAGTTCGAGGCTCGGTTCCCCAGGTCCCACGTTAGCCAGATGCACAAGGGGGCGCACGCATCTGGAGTTCGTTTGCAGAGGCTGGAAGCCCTGGCGCGCCCATTCTCTCTCTCTCCCTCTATCTGTCTTTCTCTCTGTGTCTGTCGCTCTCAAATAAATAAATAATTAATTAAAAAAAAAACTTTAGTCTGGGGGAGATGCACCCCTTTAATCCTTGCACTTGGGAGGCAGGGGTTGGAGTACTGCTGTATGTTCAAGGCCTCTCTGGGATAGAGTGAGACTCTCCCTCGAAAAAACAAACAAACACACAAAAAAGTAATTTGTGGGCTGAGGAGATGACTGATCAGATATGGCAAGCACAGTATCAAAGCGAGAGATTTGTGATGGGCTGGAGAGATGGCTCAGTAGTTAAAGGTCCTTGCTGGCAAAGCTTGCAGGCCTACATTCAAGTCCTCAGTACATACTTTTACATAAAAACACATGCACAAACCGACACATGCAGCCACGAGAGCCCTGGCAAGTCCATGCCCATATACATAAATACTCTCTCTCCCTTTCTCTCTCCTTCTCTCTCCCCTCTCTCTCTTCCCTCTCCCTCTCCTTCCCTCCCTCTTTGTCTCTCTCTCTCTCCCCCCAACCCCTTGCAAGTAAATAAGATGTTAAAGTTATTTGTGAGAAAGTCACAATTACAAAGAAAAAAAAAGCTGCTCCTGACATTCAGTAGCCAACCTTAACAAAGACAGTCATTTTTAATAAATCTTTTCTGGTCACGGGTGCCTGAATCAAAGGTGTGCACCTGCCCTGAGCTAAGTCAGTCAGGTTATATCCTAAAGAATCCAAAGAAAAGACATGCATTGTAGTCAAATGGCCTAAGCAGCACGGACACAAGGTCACAGATCAAGAGTCAGCACGTTCGCACCGAAGTCACAGAGAGGGAGAACAACCACCTTGGCGCCCGCAGACCGCTCGAAGCAGCCGCGCTGAGAGAGCAGATGGCCTGAGGAGCAGCGCGTGGGCACCGGCCCCCCACCCCAAGATGCTTGCCGCTCCGGCCACTCCATTTGACTACTTCCTGCCCTCGGTTATGTCAGCAGTTTTTTGCCCGATGAACAACAGTGTCCCCAAACACAGCTGACACGTCGAGCCAAAAATCTGCATGTCATCAGGATGGGATTTTTCTTGTCCTTTGCAGAGGATGCTAGATCAGGAGTTAGTTACATCAGAAAACAGACATTTCTTCTGACTACCAACTGCAAAATGTTCTGAAAGAATTCATCACTGAAGATGACAACAGCTAAGTAAAACGCTGAAGCCCAAAGTTCACTACAAGAGTGTCTAGACATACCTGCTTCTGGGAAGGAACATGGATTCCTTAATGAACACGGACCCCGACAGGAGGATGTACCAGCAGGTCCCGATGTCATCAGGGCTGAAAGACAAGGCAACACAAGTCAGGAGCACTCACCATCTTAAAACATCTTAAAAGTACTTTAAAAGTATGTAATTTATTATGCCACGTTTAAAAATTATATGATTTACCAAGGTCAAGACTAATTTTAGAGGCTGGGAGATGACTCAGCAGTTAAAGGCACTTGCTTGCAAAGCCTGCCAGCCCAGGTATGATTTCCCAGGACCCATGTAAAACCAGATACACAAAATGTGCATGTGTCTGAAGTTTGTCTGCAGTGGCAATTAGGCCCTGGCATACCCATGCCCCCCCCCAACACACACACCCTCTCTCTCACTCACTCTAATAAAATATTTTAAAAACTAGTTTGGGGCTAGAGATATGACTTAGTGGTTAAGACACTTGCCTGCAAAGCCTAAGGACCCATGTCAGACCCTCAAGATCCCACGTAAGCCAGATGCACAAGATGATGCAAGCGCACAAGGCGAGGCATGCACACTAGATGGAACATGCATCTGGAGTTTGATTGGAGAGGCTGGAGGCCTTGGTGTGCCAATTCTCTGTCTCTCTCTCATTTGAAAATAAAACAAAAAAAAAAAACTAGTTTCATCTTTTTAAAGGGAGGTTTTTAATTTTTTTTCCAATTTTTATTTATTTGCTTGTGTGTGTACATACACATATGTGCATGCCAGGGTCTTTTCCTGCTACAAATAAATACTCATCTGAGTTTATGCCTGGGGAGTTGAAGCCAGGCTAACAAGCTTTACAGCAAGCACCTATAACCAGTGAACTCTTTCCCTAGGCCTCTAATTTTTTGTGTGGGGCCTCATGTAGCCCAGTCTATTTAATATGTAGCTGAGGAAGACCTTGAACTAAGGAACCTGCTACCGCCTCCTGAGCGCTGGGACAACAAGCACGCACAAGCACACCTGGCTTATGTGGTGATGGGGACTTAACTCAGGGATCTGTGCACACGAGGGAAACACTCTACCAAGTGCGTTACACCCTCATCCTAGTTTAGCGCACGCGAGATAAGCTCTCTACCAAGTGCGTCATCTTGTGCATCTGGCTGATATGGAACCTGGAGAGTCAAACCCAGGTCCTTAGGCTTCAGAAGTAAGTGCTTTAACTGCTAAGCCATCTCTCCAGCCCCTTCCTATTCTTTAAATATTCTAAAACCCATTATAAGCTAGAAAAAAATCCCCCTCCTCATTCCTACAGAATTCACGTTGACTTACTATTCTGAAGTCCTTGTTGCGATCTGCCCCTGTCCCAATCCATTGTGTTTAGTCTCTCAAAACCTCAACACCACTCCTTGACTACCAGAGAGAGCCTGCACCAGAGTTCGTATTCATGCCGGGGTGGCTGTTACCAGGGAGCAGACCAGACCCACTTGTGCTTGTTTGAGATGAAACTGAAGTTGTAAGGACAAAGCTCTGGGCTACAGCAGCAACAACAGCAGGTGTTTCTAGAATTACAAAGTATCAAACCAGGAATGGGAGTGCATACCTGTGACCCCATCACTCAGGAGGAAGAAGCAGGAGAGTTCTAGGACAGCTGGACTACACAGTGAGACCCCTCCTCAGTTAAAAATAGAGGAGCTCAGAGTTACCTTGTCTTATTTCAACCGTATGTATCTCTTCCCAAAACTGTCTTAGATTACTGAATGTTCATTCTCTTCATCTTTTCTCTCTCACAACCTACAGCCGGCTCACTAAGCCACACCTCACCTCAAGGACTCTGAACAAGCCTGCTTCTGAACAGTGTGTTTTCTCCAGTAACAGATCATTTATCCTTCAAGTTTCCCAGAGCTATGTCCTATGGATTGCTGAGAATCTTTCTAGCAATGTGAACCACTTTGTGCACATTCAAAGGCATCCATTATTTATTTTAGGTTTTCCCTCGCCAGGACCCTGACACATGACTCCATAATGCCTGACTGCCTGTCACCATGTCTGAAAGTCAATGGGGTGGTGGTCTGGATTTACCCAGGTGCTGGGAAAATGAAGGCAAACTTTTAAGAACTTCCTTAGCAATAAATAAAAAGGGCCACAAGGTGGCAGTGTCTTCACATCAAACTGCTAAATCCCTTTTCTACACAGGAAGCTCAAGCAAGTCACCAACCTGAAGCAGCAAAGATTGAAAGAATAAAAAGCTACTAGTAAAACATTGAATGGTGGTGCATGCCTTTAATCCCAGCACTCGGGAGGCAGAGGTAGGAGAATCGCCAGGAGTTCAAGGCCACCCTGAGACTCTATAGTGAATTCCAGGTCAGCCTGGGCTAGAGTGAGACCCTACCTCGAAAAACCAAAAAAAAAAAAAAAGAAGAAGAAGAAGACTGATTCGCCAGGCGTGGTGGTGCATGCCTTTAATCCCAGCACTCAGGAGGCAGAGGTAGGAAGATGGCCATGAGTTTGAGGCCACCCTGAGACTACATAGTGAATTCCAGGTCAGCCTGGGCTAGAGTGAGACCATACCTCAAAAAAGAAAAAAAAGGAACATTGATTCAATGATAAAACCACCACCTTACAGGGCAAAAAAAGTGACTTGCTGAGATGGAGAGATGGCTTAGTGGTTAATGTGCTTGCCTGCAAAATCAAAGGACACAGGCTCAATGCTCCAGGACTCATGTAAGCCAGATGCACAAGGTGGTACATGTACCTGGAGTTTGTCTGCAGCAGCTAGAAGCCCTGGTGTGCCCATTCTCTCTAGCTGCCTTCCTTTCTTCCTCTCTCTCTCTCCCTCTCTCTCTCTCTCTCTCAAATAAATAAATAATAAAATGTTTAGAAAGTGCTTTTAAAAGTGGCTTGTGAAAAGGCTGCGTTATTCAGCAGTTAATGTAACATGAAGACTCGAGCAGGCCCAGCCAGGAAAGGCAAAGGGCAGAGCTACGACACCCCGGAATAGCAGGAGCAAGTCTGAGGCTGTGTAAAGGACACTGAGGCTGGCCATCCACATGCACACCTAGGCTTTGGGGCTGCAGAGGGAGACAGCAGACTCAGCAACACAAAGCCCGAAACATGCAGGACAAGATTTCAGTGCTCTTCCAAAGCGGGGCATCACGAGCAAGCGGGGCGCTGGGGCTGCAAGGGCGCCGCCCGCTTTAGCAGGGCGAGTGTGACACCACAAGAGGAGCCAGAAAGTGTCTCCGTGCGCCTGAGCGGGCATTCAAACAGACGGGCAGGACGATGGCAAGTTCACCGCCAAAGCGCCCTGGGGTTATGCCTCAACATCAGGAGGATTTTCATCTCGGGAGACAGGTCCAAGACAACCCGTCAGTGCAGGAGTCACCAAAAGCAAGCCTGTGCTGGGCTGCCCACACTGTCCCGTCACACAGCTTCAGCACCGCAGAAACCAAAATCCACAGGTTCCAACAGCCAGGTGGAGAGAACCAGCTAACCAAAGCAGAAAACAACCTGTTTCCTGGCCTGTCCACTTTCTGGGCAACATCCACTAGATGGTGAGACAAAAGGCCAGAAAGGTTCCCTGAACCTGTCTGCACTGCCTACCTCCACATGACACAGGACCCCCCCCCCTCCTACGTCCCCAAGTAGAGGATAGCTTAAGTGAAACCCTCTCTGAGGGCCAGGGTTTTGCGGCCTTCTGACCAGCTTGGACATTATACTTTGGAGTCCAGCAGATAGCCTGAATCAGAGGCTTTCCATACTGAGAAAGATCACCCACACCTGCCTCTGTGGAGCTGGACGGGACTTCGGTGAACAAAGTGTTCTGTGCCTTAAAAGAAGTTCTGACACTGGCTGCCCGCCAACATGCAGATGGTTTTCCAGACACACAGCAGTGTCCGTCCTGGTGTATAACAGGACTTCCAATGCTGGGTTATTACGAGGTTGATCCCTGCACTTCTCTTGCTGCTCTGGTGAGACTCTAAGCTATAAACGCAGAGACAAACTGTGCTCCGGTGTAAGGAAACACAGGACGCTAACTTAAAGAATGCCCTACATGCGTAACTATCCTACCTATGACAGAGGAATAAAATAAGTGTATATACCGTTTTTACTCAGGAATATAGTATTTCTCACATTGCTGCAGCAATTTTATCAAGAGCTAGAAGGATTAGGATTTATTTGCACTTTCCACCTTCAGGATAGCAGTATTTGATTATAAAATACAGTTCATGTGTAACTACACAAACATACTGACATTTATATAATGTAAATATATCTTATTAAAACAATAGGTAACACATAATTTGATCCTATTTCCTAAAAGTTCTAAATTTTTAAGAAATTCACTTTCTTTCTTTATTTGCACGTGTGTGTGTGTGTGTGTGTGTGTGTGTATGCACCAGGGCTTCTGATCACTACAAATTGCTAGGCATTTGCACCACTTTGCATATGGCTTTATGTGGGTGGCTTGGGAACTGAACCAGGTTGTAGGCTTCATAAGCAAGTGCTTGTAGCCTCTGGGCCACTCCCCAGCTACTTCACTTGGAAAGCCAATGGAAAATACTCTAGTCCCAGCCCTGGGGGAGAAGCATCACCACAGCAAGGTAAACTGAAATGAACTATCCCTCCATTAAACTGAATTTTCGGGTATTCTGCCCCAGCAACCTGCACTTGACTAATACGGAGGGGTAAAGTAATCCAAGTAACAGATGGGGCACTTGTAATTTATAAACCAGACATTAAATGTAAAATAAAAGTGTGGCCACCACCATAAGGTGGGGGGGTGGTGTTTCAATTATTGGAGAAGAGGATCGAAGGACAGATTTCTCAATGGTGGGGGGCCTTGCAGCACCCTGCTGGTCTGGGAAAGGGGTGGGGAGGAGAGGCCAGGAATGCAGACAAATGGTCATAGACACTCTGCTGGGAAAAGGACCTCTCTTCCTCCTGGGGGCAGGAAGGAGACAGGCAAGTACAGACACAGAAGACTGGGACTGTCTGAGCTAGAAAGTAATGCTTCCAACTCCGTGAGGGCGAGAGCGCCACTGCAGCGCCAACGAAAGCCTGCCGTGCCTGAAAGCACGGAGGGACAGGAGGTGAGTGACAGCGACCAGAGGACAAAGTGGTCACTAACACACTGAGCTCCCAACAATGGCTTCGCTTTATGGATGAGAAAAGTAAGGCACAGAGATCAAAAGAACAGCACACTTACAGGGCGACATGACTGAAGTCAGACTTGGAAGTCACCTGAACACAAGCTTAATAACCAAATGACTCCTTACTTCTTGCTCACAAATCCAAGGTGAAAGTCTTAACTATGCGGACTACACTGTGACCTTGGCACTAAGACCGGGGAAGGACGAAAAGTGACTTCTCCACAGGCTAGCAACAGCAGGTCCCCAAAGAGGGTACTAGTCACTTACCAGAGATGTACACAGACTGCAAATACAGCTCGTCTTTAACGCTCATGCAGCTTCGCACAATCCCACATGGACAGAAGATTCGTACCCAAGGACCACCAGGGAAAACGACTCACTGAAGGTACTCCACTATCTGAGCAGGGAACATGCATCTCGACAGTCCCTGTGAATCTTTGTTCATGTGAGACCAGGGTCTCCTGCACAACCATGGACTTTGCACTGCTTGCTAGCACCGTCACCTAACTCTAACCAGACTGATGTAAGCAACTGCCACCACCAGGCCAAATGTGTTCCATTTAAGACTGCCCAAGCGTGGTGGCATGAATGTGAAATGACCTCCCCAAAGCCCCATGTGTTTGTGATTAGCCTCATACTCCATGCCCAGCTGGTGGCGCCTTGCTGGAGGAGGTGTGCCACTGGGGTGGACCCAGACCTGGCGGTTCATCCGCTCAGCTTCACGGAGTGTTCATTGGCCAGCTACTCCTCCAGGTAACATGCCTGCCATGGTGTGCTGCCCTGAGGACACGTCCCTTGAAACTGAGCGGAGATGAACCCTCTTCTCCCGTCAGCTACCTTTGGTGGGTGTTCTGCCCCAGCAGGGAGAAGGTAAGTGCAGTAACAGGCAGGTTTGGGCCTCACCAGGAGATTTGGCCAGTGCTGGCCAACGGCACGAAGGTCACAGGAACCCACCTTGAGCAAGCAGTTGAAAATGACGCTGGTGCCAGGTCGATGGGTTTGGTCATTACCATCGCCCCTTGGGCAGGTTAAAACTAAAAAGCCAACATACACACACACACAAACTGTATTTGAGGTGTCATGGCGTGAGAAGGGCTGGAGGATGCTGGCTGGAGACTGGGAGCAGAGCTGAAGTGGCAGACTCACAGCATCTGGGCTCCAGGCAGCCACCGGGCCAATCCCAGTCTTCTCAAAGCCTCAGGTTCTCAGGTTCTGAGATGATGGGAACAGCTGCTGGGGGACATCTGCAACGAGCAAGCTACTGCACATGCAGTGCTTTCCAAAACACCCAGGGCAGGGCAGGGCTCGGAGGTGCCTGGTAAGCGCTTGCCACCAGCTCCCTGTCCTCTACACTGCCAAACCACGTGTCGGGAGGACAAGGTGACAGAAAGCTCGTGTGCTGCCTGCCACCGCACTGCCTGACTCACTGTCACTAGTGGTTGTCACCATCACGAGAGGCTCCCACCTGACACTGACACCCACACCCCCACCCGCTGATGGCTCTGACGAGAAATAAGCATTCACAGGCTCGCCTTCGTTTCTTCAAGTTAGGGCACTTTGCCTCTGTGGTCAGTTTTCTCACGATCAACTGTGTCATAGTTCTTTACTACTCAGATTTGGTGTTTTGCTCTTTGAAGCTTGCAATGGTCCTTGCAAGTTTCCTCCCAACTACTGGTTCCCCAAGCTACAGCCCGAGAAGCAGCCCAGGGGTGCCTTCTGAAACCACGCCTGCCTCCCCACCCCTCACTGTGACTCAGCTGAAGCTCAACCCTGCACCAGACTACCACAGCTGCCTCCTGACTGACTCCCCACCTTCTACTTGCCCTGATGCACCCTTCCTGTTCCCAGGGGGCCACAGCCCTGGTCACAGCCTGTGAGGGCACCAGCAAGGCTGGCAGGCATTTGGTCACAGCACTTTTAATGCTGGAAACCCAGCCACTAAGCTACATATTAAGAGATCTAACAAAGATGTCAATGATCACAATGGATGGAACTTATTTATCATATCTTAATTCAAATAAGTAAAAATGAAGCAAAGTTTTGAAACAAATTTGATATGATATTCGTGGCATTAAAATGTTACTTTTGAGGCAATCTTTCTCAGATGCATTAACACCAAGGGTATGTTTCACACTCTTCCTGTGTGCCTCTTTCCTTTTCTTAACCTTCAAGCTTACAATGTATACTTAAAATGTCTTTTTTTCTTCTTAAGAATAAAAAAGTACTTTTTGAAGGTTAGATATAAGTAATGCAGTTACAGCATTTATATCTTTACCATTTTATTTATTTGGGTATTTTGAGGGGCAAGGTCCAATGTAGCCCAAGTTGGTCTCAAAATCACAATTCTCGGGCTGGAGAGATGGGGACACATGCATCTGGAGTTCATTTGCAGTTACTGGAGGCCCTGGTGTGCCCATTCTCTATCTGCCTCTTTCTCTCACTGTCGCTCTCAAATAAATAAAAGTAATCAAAAAATTTGTTTTGAAAAATGTACAATCCTCCTGCTCAGCAGCCCCAGTATCAGGATGACAGCTCTGTGCCACTGCTATGTCTGCGATTTGTTTCCAAATCATACAGGGACAAGGCAAAGATGAAACGGTATTGAGAACCCAAGGGCCAACTGTCTCTAATGCTATAAACCTTTATGATATTCCACAATAAAATGTTACTTAGGGGCTGGAGAGATGGCTTAGCGGTTAAGGCATTTGTCTGGGAAGCCAAAGGACCCAGATTCAATTCCCCATGTACCACATAAGCCAGATGCATAAGGGCACAGGTATCTGGAGTTCATTTGCAGTAGATAGAGGCCCTGGTGTGCCCATTCTCTCTCTGTCTGTATCTGTATCTCTTCTCTGCTCTTTCTTTCTCTCCCCCCTCCACTTTCAAATAAATTAAAGGGGGGAGGGGAGGGGAGGAGAAGGGAGGCCCTGCAAATGAAATCCAGAAGCATGCACCACTTTGCATATCTGGCTTTACATGGGTACTGGGGAACAGATCTTGGGCTGTTAGGTTTTGAAGGCAAGTGCCTTAACCACTGGGCCCTCTCTCCAGGCCACTACACAATTTTTAAAAGAAACTTTAAGCCAAGTGTGGTGGTGTACTCAGTAATCAGGGGAGGAGGACTGTTTTGAGTTCAAGGTCAGCCTGGGACTACATAGTGTGTTCCAAATCAGCCTTGGCTAAAGTGAGACCCTACCTCAAAAAAAAGGAGGGGGGGACTTTAGTTGAGAGATATGAGCAGCTCGTTTTCCTGTTCAAAACCCAAATATGATACCTGGACTGTCTTTATGTCTAACCTAGTGCTTATGGGCGTATGTTAGTTTCCTTGGAAAGACTGCATGGCTTCCTATCTCATAATGACAAGAATGTCACAATACTCCATCACGTGAAAAGCTATCTCCATGCCACCTGTGAGGAGAAAGCTACTACTGTGAGCCTATCGGGAAAGGACGGGAAATTTCCACGTTACGTCATTCCCTGCTACTCTGGTCCCATTTCTAAGCCATGGAAAACAACTCCCTGGGCCAACTGTTCACACTCACGTCCCACTAAGACAAGCTGGGCACTGCATGATGCACGAGCAAACAGAAAGCAATACTTACTAGTATAAGACTTCGTTCGCTTCATGTCTTTCATATCTCACGGTTTCACACATTAACCTGCAAAAGAGATAAAGTCATGAGCTCAACATCTGTCATTAGAACACACAGGAATAGTTTTAAACCCGAACGAGCCAGGGAGCCTGCATAGGCAGATGACTTCACATGGCACGGACCATCCTGAGATGACCTCCGGCACCACAGATAACAAAGTGAAGCAGAACAAGATGTGGTGACGTCGGGCTAGACAGCAAGCTTCAAACAGCCGGCGCACGTACACCATGTTTTCTTTAGAGGACACTCCATCCTGTGAAATGCCACGTAGACAGATCATGTCCCCTCGGGTAAATAACTAGAGAATGAGGAGGAACCCAAAGTGGGAAGGGAAAGCTAGTAGTTTACAAACTGATAACGTCATTCACTGCTCAACAGTCACATCACTTAATGGTATGGAGTTGCAGGCAAAAGTAGGCTTCTATTAACTCGGTATTTTGAGAATAAATGACTCAGTGGAGGCTTCAGGACTTTGAGAGTTTGTTATTTCAGCTGATTTGCCCCTAAGGAAAAAATTATGAAGTTATGAAAACATGAATGATGTTTACATTTTCACAATTACGGCAAGAAAAGCATCGCCAAGCAGCATCTTATATCAATCCCAATTAGCTTTTCTAAAACACACAGAAATGCACTCAGAGAACAACTTCTTAGGAAAACACAGAGGAAAGGCTGGCTCTGGGTTCATCGTCAACAGCACCTCTACCTTTCAAACAACAGGGTAACAACTTCCCGACCAGTGTGGCACTGCGACCAAGCCACTCATGTCTTTCCTGTCTGCTGGACTCAATCAGCAGCTCTCTCCAAGGCCTTGCTTGCTGCTCCCCGCACTTGTTACCTGCAGAGACGGCAGCACCTGATCCAGCCCTCCACCCCCTTGCTCTGCTCTGTGTCCAGCACAGCGTCTCAGCACACTATGACTACACAAAACCACTGGGTACGATGCGAAGAGTCCGACCCAGACTCTGCTGCCGCCTGCTGTCAGCAATGTTTCTAATTTCCTTGTGATGAGCTGAAGACAAATCCGACGCAGCTAGAATAAGCCAGCTACTTGTGATCTAACTCACTATCCGCTAGCCTTGCTGTGGCTGGGACTGCAGTTGTCAGTCAACTCCAGCGCAGTGAACCCGGGAACTGGTGGCCTCTCCGCAGCTGGGAGCTGGTCAGCACACCCCACGACCACTGACCTCCGGGAAGGAGGATCAAACTTCCCTCTACTCATCATTAACTACGTATGTTTCTTTAATAGGTTGAAGAAGTGTGATTCTTTTTTCATCTCTTCTCTGTATATTTAACTTTTTAAACATTTACACTTACAAAGGTTGGTTCATTTCACAAGGAACCATCACAAGTTTCCTTTAAGCAACAGTCTTTTCACTATGCTCACAGTATCAGTAGATCCTTCCCACAAAGTACAAAAGTCAATGTACATAACATTTCAACAATTTCAACACGAGAAGGATGTGATTTTACCAAACCTCATACACCAACTCTGTACTTTCTACGAACTGCAAATAGACAAGATGAAAAACACAACTCAGTAGTCCTCATGGCAGACTCCTTTGGTTTACAGAGGAGAAAATGGAGGCTACAGAGACACAATTACGCCTTCACGGTACAGCCAGTTGGTACATGCATGCTAACAGTTTGTCTTCTGGTCCCCAGCCCAGGTTTCTTTAAGCTTTATTGTCTCACTGTTTGTAAATAAGAAGCAAATACATCAATAAATACTAAGCAAAATATTCTTATTTTGAAGTTTTATTTATATGAGAGAGAGACAAACAGACAGAGAATGGGCACACCAGAGCCTCCAGCCAGTACAAATGAACTCCAGACGCATGTATTACCTTGTGCATCTGGCTTACATGGGTACAGGAAAATCAAACCTGGTTCCTTAGGCTTCACAGGCAAGTGCCTTAGGCACACTAAGCCATCTCTCCAGACTGTTCCTTTATTTTATTAAAGGTCTTTTAGTCAAATTGCAATTCTTTATGATAATGGGTGCTAGTCACAAGCAACATATCTAAAGTAACAAGCTCTTCCTTACTTCCTGTCTTATCCTAGCCCCTTCACTTTCACCCCAGACCCCATTCCTTCTCAGCATTAAGACCTTGTGTTCCTGTAAGCCTACCTCCATCTCCTTTTACACAGCATCCACCTCCCCACTTCTGAATCACTTCCACAAACACATCTTCCCCAGCCTGTTGCTGTTTCCCCCCAAGCGCTCTGGCTACATATCCTGCCTTCCCTGTTTCAGGAGCGCTTCCTCACCTGTCCATGCATTCCCATGGCCATTTTCTGACCTCCCTCTATTCTATCGCTGGCCACCTGAAACTCCAAGAAAAGGCTGTAAAAGTAATCTCCGCCTCCATTCTTAGAAGTCTTGCCTGTCCCTTCCTTCTCAGGAGCATGGGGTGCCCATATGCCTCACAGGACCGTCTTCAGACCTGGGCCTCGTGCTTTCTCACTAACTCACTGGTCACAGGCTTTTCCTCTGTGGCGCCCTCCTGGCAGGAGAAGACAGTCGAAAGAGACATTCAGTGCCTCTCTCTTGGGCTAGCAGACTATTCAAACAACGGTCCCCAGGACTCCTCCTCCCAATGTGGAAGAGTGTACTTTCTCTGCTACTCACTAGTATTTGTCTGTTACTCTGGCCTGTGGAGAACAGGTGGCCCAGCCCAGCTTGTTAGGGGCCAAGGCCCAGGCTCTGGCCCGACCCTCTAGGAACATTCTGGACTCTCGCTACCCATCCCATGCCTTACTAACTGCTGAACACCATCAGCCTCAGTGGCCTGTCCTTTGTCCTATTCCACACAACCAGGTTATGATCTCAGATTTAATCTATTGATGATGGCCCCCAAAACCATACCCCAGACCTCAATTCCCATCAAGTCACCCACACATCGAAAAGCCTCCCTGATATGGCTCCTTGAATGTGGCATATGACAGCCACTCCATGTTTCAACTGTTCAAAGCTGAGCCTGAACTTCTTCCCCACATCTACTTGGCCAAAAAGAGCACCTGAGTGTTTGGGCCAGTATCATGGAAGCCATCATCCTCCTCACCTGCTGTTTCTTCTTCACACCCGTCTCTGCCACCCATCCTACAGAAGTGACTAAATTCACCATCACCTCTGCTGGAACCTAGGATGAGTGCTCATTAGCCCAGAGCATCTTCTAGCAGAACCACAAGTATCAGCCAATGCTTCTGCTCTGAATCTCCCCGACCCTTAGGAGAAAATCAAACCTCCTGTCACTCGGCACAGGTTCTGCTGTAGATGCTCGCTCACTCCTCACTGTTCCCACTGTACCATGGCTCCGCCTGCTGCTCTAAGCCCGTTCTCATGACGGAGACGATGGTTAGTCTGTGCATAGCTGATCCCACTCAAATGCCACAAACTTTGGAGTCTAAATTCAGAGCAGCCAGGTATCCATCTTTAAGAAACCAAATGAGCCAGGCATGGTGGTGCACACCTTTAATCTCAGCACTTCTGAGGCAGAGGTAGGAAGGTCACTGAGTTCGAGGCCAGCCTAGGACTACAGAGTGAGTGCTGGGTCAGCCTGGGCTAGAATGATATCCTACCTTAAGAAAAAAAAAAGCCAAACAAACTAATATCCCATTGTTATCCAACGTGTTAGTATCAAATCAACGTGTGACAATGTTGGCCTGGACAGCAGCGGTCCACCGACAACCATTCTGAGGGCCCCAGCGGCAGCAGCGAGTCGACGACGGCAGGAGGCACGTCCATGCCTGCACAGCCTACACCAACAGCCAGCCCAGAGCAGGCACGCCACCCATAACTGCAGAGTCAAGTTAGCCAGCAGTACCCTAAGATCCTAATAAAATGTATTAGCTAATTACTATAGTCACCCATAATGCTACTAAAAAATAATATATCTCAGTAAGACTTTTTTGTTTTCAAACTAAACAGGGTGGAGGACATAAATTCAGGGGCATAGTTTTGCCTAGTAATGGGGTTTTCATTACTACTAAAAAAGAGGGGGAATCTCTTTTTTTCCCAGAGAGGGTCACACTCTAGCCCAGGCTGACCTGATTCACTCTGTATTCTCAGGGTGGCCTCAAACTCACGTCGATCCTCCTACCTCTGCCTCCCAAGTGCTGGAACTAAAGGCGTGTGCCGCCACGCCCAGCTACACTACATGTCTTCATGCAACTGCTCAGTTTCATGTGTGTTAAGCTCTGCTGCTAAGTAGTTTTCGTTTTGTCAAATACGCTCCTCCTAGTTTACATGGATTAAAGAGACAAAGCATTAGGAAATGCTGCAGTTGTGCTGGAAAAGCTTACAGTCCCTGAGATGCAAAGAATTAAGGTGGCTCTTCTCTATTCTCTCAGGTAAAATACACTTGTTTATCTAAAGGAAGTGCATGTATTTTCCCACAAATGGAAGCATTTTGATGCCCAAGCCATTGGTTTCACGCACCTTGCTTGTGCTGTCATTCGATCACTACTGACATCATGTTCTAAGTCTTGCCTGAAGCTCCTTTACATAGATGCGACTTTCCCACAGGTGCAGACAGCACCCCTGAGAGGCCCACCCTCACAAGCGCAGGCCAATCGGCACACCTGCACAGGCTGTAATGTGGGCTCTGGGGCCTACGTCAGCTAAAGCTGTCACTTCGAGTTGATCACTCACCTCTGACTTGTCAGAGAGTCTACAGCTGGGGGATGCGTGGGCAGAACTAGTTGAAATTTTCTCTACTAACAGTTATTTATTGCACAGAATTCTCTCATGTAAGTAATCATATAACCAGATATACTAAAAACAGTACAGAAGACCTATCTTTGGAAATATCAGGCATATAGACAGCTATCAGCCCAATGGGGACTTGCCATTTGGATCTGCATATTAATTAAATGCACTTGTATTTGAAGAATGTGTGCATTCAATTAAGCGATTATACTATCTTTTTTTTTCCTTAGGAAAAATTGTTATCACAAAACATCAAATAGAAATTACACACTTTAAAAATTACTCTTGCTTTAATTTGAGCTATCTTCTCAACCCCCAGTGGTTTTGCCCTTTCTCATAAAACCTGGCTGAATTTTTAAGCACTTAATCTACAGATTGACTTTAATTTAAATGACTTTCATTAAATATTTAATTTTAGAAGCACTCAATCCTCCTGATACTTTTTCAATTAACAACCAAATATGAAATAGACACACTCCCCAGCTAGTTAGTGTGTAAAGAGGAGGGGACGATCTAGGAGAAGCATCGAGTGTATAATTAGAAACTGCTGGCGCCACAACCAGCCAGAAGCGCGGAGACGAGTCTCTCCTATTCCGCCCTACTTGGCACTCGTACGCACTCAGCTTCCCATAGTCCTTTACTTCCAGTTACAGTTAACGCCAGATCAGCTCCATTCTTTATTATTTAACTCAGGTGACCATAGAGGAAGCTGCTGAATCCCAGCACACAGAAATGATATTGATCTGAGGAGAAGGTATTCTAGGAACAGGTGTCTATCCAGAAAGAAATTAACTACTTAACAAAGCAAGTATATTCACAGAGACCTGATCATGGAGAAACACTGACCTAGCATCTGAAGAGTAAAATCCTTCTAGTTTCCAATGTATCTGAGCACATACAAGCATGCACACATGTGTCTTTTATGTACATATCATGTATATGTATGCATGCCTGTGTTCCTTTACTCTTACATTTTTAAGACCAGGAATAGCAAATAATGTCCCTTTTGGTTTATTAAACCCAAATGTGGTTTACTACTTTCAGGAAGGGGAGACAGGCACTGGACTAAGAGTAGAAGAATATTAATTACTAGCACAAAATTGTCTAAAAGTGTACTGTGAATACAACTGAATTCAATCAACCCTGCAGAACTTTATCAAGCCAAGTCTAGGGCTCGAGGAAGCATAGTATGCATGGATTTTCTTTAAGTCTACTTCTTCATGATAATAAATGGGCATATAAAATTGCATCATTCCATCATTATTACATGATTAAAATAATATACATACACACCTAAGCTGATGCTCCCGCAGATTTGATAATGCTTCCATGCCATGAAGATAGGAATAGACTATTTCCAGGTCCTGTTAAAAGAAAAGGAGAGTAATTATTAGACTTGCCTAAAAGGAAAACCTCTCTACAGGAAAACAGCTTACAAATGAAACTATGGGTGGATTTTTAAAATTCACATTCTTTAAGACATTAAAAATAAACATTTTAGAGCTGCAGAGATGGCTTAGCAGTTAAGGTGCCTGCCTGCAAAGCCAGAGGACCCAAGTTCAATTCCCTCATCCCCATGTAAAGCCAGATGCACAAGGTGGAGCATGCGTAAGTTCATTTGCAGAGGCCTTGCCGCACCCAATCTCTCTATCTGCTTCCCTCCCCGCCCCGCCCGCTTTCAAATAAATAACAAAATATATTTTAAAATAAAACATTTTAAAAGAAAAACTGATGTGAAAATTCTGTCCATTAGCCTTTAGATTATGAACATAAGACAGAAAATAGGCTTACTTCAACTTTATCAAAATAAACTTTTCACATTATTTGCCACACTTTCACATTCTACCACTTTACATCAAAATAATACAGTTTTCATTTCAAAGCATTGACATGTGCCAACATGATGGTGATTAAGTTATTTTTAAAATAGTATTATTTCATAATCAACCTTAAAAATTGAGCATAGGGCTAGAGAGACGTCTTAGCAGTTAAGGCGCTTGTGTACACAGTCAAAGGGCCCAGGTTTGATTCCCCAGGACCTATGAAAGCCAGATACACAATGGGGCACATGCATCTTGAGTTCATTTGCAGTGGCTGGAGGCCCTGGTGTGCCCATTCTCTCTCTTTCCCCCTCCTCAGTAAATATTTTTTAATTGAGCATAAATTTAACAATTCTCAATTCTTACCAAAATAAAATGTCTTCTATTTACAAACTTATGCTTTTAAAAAAGGAAGAAAGGGGCTGGAGAGATGGCTTAGCGGTTTAGGTATTCACCTGCAAAGCTAAAGGATCCCAGTTTGATTCTCCAGGACCCACACAAGCCAGATGCACAAGAGGACACATGCGTCTGGAGTTCGTTTGCAGTGGCATGCAATTCTTTCTCCCAAATAAACAAATAATTAAAATATTTTTGTAAAAATGGTAGAAAGCCTCAGTTTTCTAGATCACACTGTAGTGAATACAAAAGAATGGTTCCAAGTCTTTCACAAAAGGTCAGAATAGGTTTTAAAAATGGAAAATCCTGCAGGGCGTGGTGGCACACGCCTTTAACCCCAGCACTCCAGGAGGATCACCATGAGTTCAAGGCCACCCTGAGATGACAGTGAATTTCAGGTCAGCCTGGGCTACAGTGAGACCTTACTTCAAAAAAAAAAAAGGAAAATCCTGTTGGCATTCATATATGTTAAGGCAGCAAAGAATTAGTAGGAGTCTAATCAATAACTAGGATTACACATAGTTAAGAACATAAGATGGTATTTTCTCCTCTACCTCTTGGTCAGAATCAAAGACAAAGATATTTTCAGACCTTTGTAAATTAAGCCTCTCCGTTTTGAGTACCAGCTTTACGGGGTGATAATGCACAGGCATACTTCTCATGGGAACACTGCTTTGTGTGGTACAAGTGCTGCGTGGTGGTTTCAATGTGAAAACCCCCACAGCCCCTGGGAGCCTGCTTCTCTCTGCCTCCCAGCTAGTGACCCTGCAGATGTGCACCACACGCCCAGCATGGGCCTGGGATGGGGCCGGCGTCTGAGCTCATGAACGTGGCAAGTGCTGTGCCGACCGAGCCATCCCCCAACCTCTTACATGTGTGTCCAGGACCCGCTCTGAAGAACCTTTTGTACTCAGTGTGGAGGGGTCCACTCGTGCTCTTCTATGCACATTTCCAATCCTAGCGCCACTTGCTGAAAAGACCATTCTTTCTCCATTAATATACTTCATTTTAAAAACCCTCAACTGACAAGCAGTATAGGAGTTTCACTGTGGACTCTCAATTTTATTCCACCTACACATGACCAGTTCCACAGAGCCTTGACCACTCAGCTCTAAATTGGGATGCAGGGGTGTTCCAACCTTATTCTATTTTTCAAGACTCTTGGATCTTCTGGGCCCCTCACATTTCCAAGCTGGTTTCTGTTTTGTTTTGAGGCAGGGTCCCACTCGGGCCAGGCTGACCTGAAACGTACTCTCTCTAGTCCAGGCTGGCCTCAAGCTCATGGATCCTCCTACCACAGCCTCCCACCTAGCTTCCGTCTAGTTTTGGACAGCAGGGTTTTGTTTTTTTGTTGTTTGGGTTTTTTTTTTTTTTTTTTGGCTTTTTTTGGTCAATTCCTACAAGACAGTGAGCTAGAATGTCTTCATATACATGTAGGGTGGAGGGGTGATGGCCAGAGGCTAGGCATCAGATGTCTTCCTCAGCTCGTCTCCATCTTATACACTGAAACACAGTCTGGCACTCGAACCTACAGCTCACCAACTTAGCTAGTCTAGCTCGCCACCTTGCTCTGGGGATCCCGTCTCAGCCTGCAACTACAGGGATATCCAAACTTAGGGGAGCCATCTCCCCAACCCTGAGAACTGGAATTTTAATGAAGACTGCTGTGGCCATCCTAATGTCATTAAGTCTCCTGGATGGTCTTTCCATTGACTTTGGTCGTCAATTTATTGACTTTTTTCGTACCTTTCAGTGTGCAACTTATAATTCTTTGGCTAAAGTCAGTCCTACTTAGTAAAAACTTTTGTACCCTTAGGAAAGCATTGAACAACAATCACAAATCCACATGCAAATGAATTTTACATATTAAGGACACAAATGAGAGTAATTCAGAGAATGATTAGATAAGGAATTAAAATCTTTTTAGGGAAACTAGGAATTGCACCCAAAGCATATTCTAGAACTTAAGGCAAGAGTATGCCTTGTTAAGAAAAGCCCTAGCTTATAATTTTAAATCATTCCAACTTGAAATCTGTCAGTATTGGAAATTTAAATTGTCACCTCTAGTTATCGTTCAGATACATGATGGCCTTTCATTTTATTCATCTAGTCTTTGATATTTTCAGAAGACTCTCAATGTCTTGTTCAAGACTGAAACATAATAGACTAGACATTCTAGGCAAAGAAGGAAACAGAAATGAATCCCTTTCCACTATCCACTTAAGTGAACAACAGAATGTATGGCCTGATGGAACGTTCAGACTACAATTTTAACCTTTCTTTTCTTTACAGGGATTCTTCAACTGAACTTGTGTCAACAAACTTTTACCTTGGAAGACAAAACCTAAAGGAGGTCATTGCCTGAGGCATTTCAGTTTCCATCTTCCGCCACTACTCTGTGTGGTGCAAGCTTCCCAAGTGAGCTTCCCAGGACGCAGAAGACCCCGTGACAGTACTATCTTAAAGCCCTCGAAGAATGTGAGCTATCTCCCCACACTCGACCACAAAATTCTCTGGGCTGGGCATCAACAGGAACGTGGTGCTGGAACCAGGAAGCAGAATCTTAGAACAATAAGTCTTTCCTTCTACCCTAGGAAGGACATCCTTTTCACAAAAATAGATGCCATTTCAAAGCAGATTAAATAAGACCACTGTAGCCCAGCAGACAAAGAGATTGGCAGGCCAATTAAACGAAATTTTCCCATGGAAAATAGGTTCTCTTTTTCAACCAGAGGCAGTCTTGGGACCAGGGGCTAGTAATCTGGGTGTGTGCACGCACACTGCCTATCCAGCTCCTCCCAAGCCCCCAGGGACTCACTCTACACCCATGCCGCCTCCACTGCCTACAGCTAGCTTCGCATTTCTTCTGTCTGCCAGCATCCGGGGACCACTAACGACACACGGCACGTCTGAATACGATCTTTGGGGTACTAAGGAAAGAGAATATCTTCCCACCTCCTCCTTCTAGTCTTCAGGAACCATGTTTCAAATAGGGAGTAAAAAAAAAATGGACCAGGGACTCATTTTACTTACATCTCGAAAAATGTGATGTTTTTCCCTTAAACAGGTTTTAGTTACATAACTGCATATAAACGGATTTGGAGGTAAGTTGGCTTAAGGACTCAATCACCCAGGAAACTGAGGCAGAAGCGTGACAGTGAGCGCACGTGTGGGGGTGAGGAAGGTGTGTGGACCAGCCCACACAGACAGCGGCCACAAGCCAGGAGCTGAGCTAGTGGCCACATCGTCCCCCGCAGGAGAGAAAAGACAAAAGGCAGTTTATCCTTATGAGTGAAAGCTCACAAGTGACAAATTAGGGAGCTGGGCCACCTGCAATGTTCCTAAAGAAGGTACGAGCAGCATTTCCAGAGCTCCCAATCCCGTCTGCAGCCAGGCGCGGGGAGGGGGATGGACGCCAGCAGGACCTCTGTGTCTGCTAAGGGCGGTAAGTTTCCAAGTTTCGTGTACAAGACCTAAATATTCTCATCATGAAACACACACAAGAGCTATCCCCACAAGCAGAGTTCAAATCCTACTCCCCATCACTCGTCAGCTAAGTGTGTGGCCCTGGAAATATGACTGACACTTTACTTGCAAAGTAAGGTAAGAAATATGAAGGGCTAGACTCTGTAGGTAAAATTATAGTAACTTAACAATGCATGGCTCATATAGAGCCTCAGAAACTAGTGAGTTTGTTACCTATGAGGTCTGAATGCAAGTACAATCCTAATCCAACATTTAAAGTAGTTCTTAAATATTTATATATATCTGCATGTTGACAACACATTCTTTCAGTCTGTGGGTTTTTTATCCCCTCAAAAGTCAAATGAAGCCAGAAATGGTGGTGCACGCCTTTAATCCCAGCACTTGGGAGGCAGAGGTAGGAATATCGCTGTGAGTTCAAGGCCACCCTGATACTGCAGAGTGAATTCCAGGTCAGCCTGAGCTAGAGACAGACCCTACCTTGAAAAAAAAACAAAAAATTTAAAAAAAAAGTCAAATGAGTTCTTCACAAAACTTACAAAGGAACTCTAAGCTATCTGTTTAATAAATACATATTTTGTTATAACTAAATATCATTTTGGTGCTGGACACTGAACTCAAAGCCTTTTACCTGCTAAGCACTCACACTGCCAACCCTACACCCTGGTCTTTATATCAGCCTTAAAGAGAAATATAACCGATATCAAACTTACCACATGTTAATATACTTTCCAAATGACACTAATTTGAAATCTCATATATTTAAGAATGAGGAAGAGAGAAAGAGAGAAATTTTCGAACAGTCAATTTCCCTCTAGAAAAGATCAGCGGAGCCTAGGTAAGGCTGGCTCAAGTGCAGGACAGATACTTCCTTTCTGACCTCAGCTGACCTTCCACAGCTTGAGAGGAATTAGCGAAGTGAAATGTGGGAGGCCATGAGTTCCATCCCTAGCACCAAAAAAACGTCTTTTCAATAAGCATCTCTGTGTGGAAGTGGGACTAATTAGGAAGCAATGGTTCAATAGGAGAGGAAAGGGGACAAAAGAGGGTAATGGGGGAATGAACACAGCCAAAATACATCATGTACACGTATAAACATTGTCAACATTGTCAAAAAATCTTCTATACGCATTCCATTCGCTTCCATATAAACCCACAGTCCTCTTATGTCTAAAAAAAAATCCTTATTTATACTCTAATCTTCTCAATGCTTAAAATTAAAAGTTGCAGCTATTGGAAGTGTCTTTGAAGGCCTATTAGCACTCTTGAACATTTAGCCTGTAGAGGATATTAGAACATAAGCTCACGGGTGGAACATGGTTTCTTCTACAACATTCCCACTGCACAAACAGCAGTTGTAAAATGCGTTGGGTTGAAGTAAGTGTGTCCACTGACAGATGGACACAGGTCTTGTTTTGGTGTCTCCCACATGGTGCCTACAGCAATTTGCACAGCACTGCGGCCCCGAGGTCAAACGGGTCCACACGACTGCAGTGAGGGCGGTCTGCTGGCTCTACCCAAAGGACATCACAGCTGAACCACCTGCTTGCAAGCTTCCCACACCACCGCCCAGCACAGCTCAAACAGCTGAGGGTGCTTCGCCCTCTCCACACACTGGCCAGTAATCTTTTCGCCCAGCTAAACAAAGTCCCTAAAACACACTACTTTCTCCCTGGTGAAAAATGCTTCTCCACACCCCCACTTACCATTGGCAGTAACAGCTCACGCCTTGCCTACCCCACGTTTCCCTTGCTTGAGGGCTGTACTCATCTCCTCCATGGGAGAGTAAGCACCTGAAACAGTGTCTCCACTCCACCCCTTTCTACCACAGACAGGTGGCATTTCTGCAGAAGTGCCCTAGGCTCCAGTACGCACTCCAGAGAAGAACAGAGGGGAGTGGGGAGACCAACCCTCTGGAAGCAGTGCAGCAGCTCTGTGGATGACCACAGGGTGGCAGAATGTACCAACAGCCCTTTCCCGGAACTCAAGGGAGCAGGGTCTCAAAAAGCATGCTCATGTAAAGGGTATTCTCGGAGTCTGAGCCCCTTCTCCTGTCAGGACCAGTTTCCCGAGCAAGTGCACCAGCCTGACACCAAGAACAGTATGTTTATTTTGAGCAGCCTCTCCACCCACAGGTCCTAATGAAGCCCCAGAACTTCACTGAGAGGTTTCCTGCCATCCAGGCACTCACGGCCCAGAGACATGACCACACACTTCTGAAAGTGTAAGAAAGATATCCACAGCACACAATAAGATTGCCAATAAAATTCCTACATGTGTATTTTACCATTAAATCATGTAAAAGCAAAAACACTATTTCCAGGCTCACTAATTAATGCCCAAAGGAAATACAATCCTCTAGGATGATGACTTCATTCAAATCCATAGGTGCCCAGGGAAGCCTGGGAGTGGTTACTAGTCAGCCATTAGCCCCTC
The DNA here is from genome assembly GCF_020740685.1 of Jaculus jaculus. NCBI lineage: Eukaryota > Metazoa > Chordata > Mammalia > Rodentia > Dipodidae > Jaculus > Jaculus jaculus. The sequence goes on along the minus strand of NC_059113.1, from coordinate 105,112,008 downwards.
ATGTATTCCTGCCCATAGCTCCAAGACCTTGTATGTCTGAGACTTACTGGAGAGGAATTCCAGAAACATAGATAAAATTCAGTTTGCTCCCAGTGTAAAATGTCTTGGGGTACTTTTCACTATAAAGGGCAACCTTTGTTAACTTTTTTTAAATTGGGTTTTTGAAAACTCCTATACAGGACACAAAAGTAATTCTAAAGTAACAAATCATCTCCTGGATAAGAAAAATACAAACTGGACTTCTCTGAATTAGAACAAAATTTGTCCTCCCATTCCTGCTCTCCTTCCTAATGATGTCAAGGAACTCACAACAGTCACATGCTGAGAGGAGGTGACAAGGATAAAAGGCCGTCATAAATCCCACAGGACTGAAGAGTATCACTGTATCACCATCAGCCATGTCCTCTCCTGATGAGGGCACAGGACTGTAATGGCACAGGGGCAACAGAAGCCACAGGCAGATGTGAATGAAGACTACCAAACCAGCTGTGCTGCATTCAGTGACATTCATCATCGGGCCCACAGGGAAAGTCACGTGAGCAGATGGGTTTCACTCGACAACTAAAGCTTCTCAATAGAAAAATCAACGATTTTGGGCTGGAGAGATGGCTCAGAGACTAAATGCACTTGCATGTAAAAACCTCATGGCCAGGCTTGATTCCTCAGTAAAGCCAGATACACGGAGTGACTTGTGTGTCTGGAGTTCATTTGCAGCCGCAAGAGGCACTGGCGTGTCCATTCTCTCCCTTTCTCTCTCTCAAATAAAAAATATATGAAAAACATGGAAATAAACACCTCAGTTTTAGCCAACAACTCATCATGTGAACAAGATCATATCAAGTGTCAGATCAGTCGTCGACTGCTGTCTGCAGGAGCCAGCGAGGGACACAGCACAGTGCGCTTCACCCCACGGCTCCAGGATTCACCCTTTAAGGCAGGCAAAACAACTGCATGTAAGATATCTTCAATTTAAAGTAATATCCTTTTTTGTAAATTTCTCAGAATGCAAAATCATAGTCAAATTTATTGACATGTGTATAAATTAACATACTAGAAAGTCATCCACAATAGTTTTTATTCTCCACCACTAAGTTGGCAGACGATGAACAATGATATTTTAACCTTTAGACATGTGAGTAAGTACAGCCACAAAAAGGTGTATCAGTATGGTCGCATGTTCACGCAGTCTGCTCTCATTAAATTATCCTGGGCTATCTCTAATTTCTGCTTAAAAAAAAAAAAAAAAAAAAGCCAAACACCACCACCGCCCACCCCCTAACAGCTCAGTTGTAACCTTGGGCTTGACGCTACGTCAGCTCACTCCCCATGCAAGATCTGCTCTAGTTACACCTGGAAGGGCCTGCTGGGCTGAGGTGGGCTGTGTGGCCCACACAACACCCCAAGGGCGCCTCAAGTTTCTCATAATTCCAGGACTCAGTCAACAGCAGCAGCCTGCAGAGTGGAGTGCAGCCGTCAGCACGCAGGCCCAGCCGCGCAGGTCACTGAGGACACAAGCTCCACTGCCGCGCGGTAAAGAAAAGGATGCACTCTCTGAAGGAAGCAGGTTTTAAATATAGAAAGTTTCATTGCTGCCATTTTTCTAGGACAAAAGACAAAAATAATTCCACATCTGTTTTCCCCATCTTGGATGGTATGCCAAGGTCTCAACCACCAACAGTATTCACACACAAATATTTTATTTCTCAAGAGGAAAAAGCAAAGCGAATATTCCATACACACAGTTAAAAATCTACCAACCCCCCCCCCGCCCCGCCCCACTGGTCAGAAATGAGTTACGATGCTACAGAAATGCCAGACCCTACTCAGAGCCAGTCTCCCGCAGGCCCGTCCATGAAGGTGAGCAGGGGAAAGATGGATGGATGGCTTAACCATATCAGCATCTGGGGAGTGGGTGGGGACAGTTATAGAAAGGGAAGAAAAAGCATCAGAAGCAGACTTTTAAAATATGCTACATATATTTTAGTCAAATATGTTACACATATTTTTAATCAAGTGCTATACTAAAACTGTCAATTTCTGAAAATATTCCAGCTTCCTAATCATGTTTTTGAGCTGAAAGCTAACATTTTCACCTACCCTGATAAGGGCTGTGGGATGCATGTGTTACAGCCTCGGTCTGACAATGTGCACACTGACAGACTTCGCCTCCCTCTGCCCTGCATCCCAGCAGCCTCTAAATCTCTCCCACATGGGAAGCCCTCAGGTCCCCATTACCAAGACTCCGCAGCAGTTGGAGAGCCCCGTCCATCCTGGGAAGCAGGGACATGCCACTCACATGGTCTAGAACTCCCCTGGGAGGGAAGGAGGGTGTGGGCCACTTTGCAGGGTTATAAAGGCTGGCTGGGTTTGACGAGCACCTCTAGGTGATCGAACCTCAGGAAAGAGGAAGAGAGAACTGGAAAGGCTTTTCCTGGTAAAGGACAAACTTCTAAGAAGGCTCAGGCAGGGGTTCCAAATCTAAGAGCACAGCACAGGGAAATCTTCAGCGTGACAAGACAAGGACACTGTACCTAGATCCTTGACAGGCACATTATTCTCTCAAAGAGCTCTGCTTCTGGCAGATCATAAGCTTCCCAGTTTTTTTTGTTCTTATGCCTTTGTATGAGATGGTACTGGTCCTGGGTAGTGATTCAAGGATTTGTGTAAAATCATGAATGCAAGAAAGTTGGGTTTTGTTTTTTTACCCTTCTAGGTAAGGTCTCACTATAGCCTATGCTGACCTGGAACTCACTCTGTAGCCCCAAGAAGGATTTGAACTGATAGCAATTCTCCTACCTCAGCCTCCCAAGTGCCACCACACCCAGCTTGGAAGAAAGTTTTAATTGCCAACTATAAGTTAACATCCTGATTTTTCAATGGTGCTCAGGGTGGGCACCAGTGTTTCTCAGTGAAATATGCATGCTCCGGTCGTGGATACAAGCCGAGCTTGGCAGAACTAGGCTGTGTCGTGCTGGACGAGTGAGGAGCCTGGCCTCATGCTGCCCTGCGCCGTATCTGCCTCAACAGCCAAATACGTCCTGAGAGAAAAAGAACGGACAGAGCGGGCTCAAGAGGACTTGCATCCTCCCCGCTCACTGGTCATGAGCTGATGTTCCACTGTAGAGGGCACGAAGGCACGTGTGCTTCAGGACTATCGGACAGTGCCTGTTTAAAAACATTCTTTTTTCACTAGTGGTAATCCTTCACCCTAAGGAAATTTGACTTTTGAAAATATCCAGAACAAGACTTGGCGATGGGGTACTTAAGCTCACTCGCTCTAGGAAAACACACAATCGTACAGAAAGTAACTTCCTTGTGGGGCTGTGCAACCAGTCATAACCCCAGATCAGCCTGCGCGCATCCTGCGCTTGAGCACCAGCAATCTATAACCACTTTGCAACGTGGAGGATTTTAGGGATGCTAAAGTCTTATTTTAAAAATCTTGCTTCACACTTTCCAAGGCTCAGGGTCCATTGCAGAAATGGTGTCAGAAAGAATGTAAGAGCCCAAGGAAGGGTAGGACTGCTTACAATGCAATTGACCAGACAGAAATTGGCCTTGATGTCCATGACCTCGCAGTGCCTAGCAATACCTTCACAAGACCCTCATAATAGGAGGACAAGATGATGACGTTAAAATAAAAGAGAGAGACTAATAGAGAAAGGGAGGGGATATGATGGAGTGTAAATCTGTAAAGGGGAAAGTGGGGGAGGGGAGGGAATTATCATGGTTTATTGTAAGTATGGAAGCTGTCAATAAAAAGAAAAAGAAGTTTTAAAAAATCTTGCTTCAAAGGTGGGTGTGGTGGCGCATGCCTTTAATCCCAGCACTACTCAGGAGGCAGAGGTAGAAGGACTGCTGTGAGTTCGAGGCCACCCTAGGACTCCATAGTGAATTCCAGGTCAGCCTGGGCTAGAGGGAGACCCTACCTCAAAAAAAACAAAAAAAGAAAAAGAAAAAATCTTGCTGCAGCCAGGCGTGGTGGTGCACACCTTTAATCCCAGGACTCAGGATGCAGAGGTAGGAGGATCAGGAGGCAGAGGTAGGAGGCTCATTGTGAGTTCAAGGCCACCCTGAGGCTATGTAGTGAATTCCAGGTCAGCCTGGGCCACAGTGAGACCCTACCTCAGAAAAACAATCTTGCTTCATTTTCTTTTTTTGTGTGACACCATGCCCGACTTGTTTCATTATTTGAACATTTATTTTAATAAAAAAATATCAGAAATTGAAATTTAACCATCAATAAACAAAACTGAATCTACCACACTAAACTCTTGTGTTGATATATCATTTACTACCTACTTAATATAGAAGGCAAATAGCCACCTGTTTTCCTTCATATTCTTCTGGAATGAGGGAGTTATCCTTCATGAAGGGAAATGTTGTATCCATTAAAATGATGCAATACAACCCTTACAAACCCTTATTTTGTGTCAGTGAGAATTCTAACCAAATGGATAGGGATTGATTGGCCTAGGGAGATGGCTCAGTGCTTAAAGGAGCATGCCTTGCAAAGCTGGCCGACCCAGGGTTCAACTCCCCAGTACCCACATAAAGCCAGATGCACAACAGGGCACATGTGTCTGGAGCTGTTTCGCAATGACAAGAGGCCCTGATGTGTGCATGCACTCTCAAATTAATGAGACCATTTAAATACACTAACTATATTTTTTATGTAATATAAATACAATTACCTTGTAAGTATTAGATTTAGTGCAGAGCTGGGGAGAGGGCTCATCAGTTAAGACTGCTTGCTTGCAAAGACTAACAGTCCAGGTTCAATTTCCCAGATGCACAAAGTAGTGCATACATCTGGAGTTAATTTCCAATGGCAAGAGACACTGGCATGTCCAATCTCATTCTCATCCCCCCCTCACTCTCCCCCTCCCTCCCTCCTTCTATTTTTCTCTCCACATAAATAAAAATATTTTTTTAAAATTAGTGGAAAAGACCCACAAGAACAAAAGCCTGGAATACAGGAAAAAGAATAAAGCCCAACAGGCCAACAGGCGCCTCACTGCACCCCAAACCTAACACTGCCTCACCTGTGCTGTCCAAGTGCTCTGACAAAAACTGAACTGTTACAAATGAAAAAGCACAAACAATAAATGAGAATGAATGCGTCTCCTCTTTTCATCTTTTTGCTGGGCTGTGCCTCTTCTGAATGCGAGCACCAGGTGAACATTCTGAACTACATACAAAACAGCAAGATACCCTTGTTTTCTGAACTACCCTTAGTGTTCTCTGCACTGTTTTCAACTGCATTACAAATATCCAGGTTTCCCGTCTCACATACCCACCACCTGCGCCTCCCTAAATGCCCTACAGTTCTGAGAATGTTCTGGAATTAGAGCTGCGTCTCCTTGGGCTGCTTTCTCGTCTCCAGTTAATATGTAACTTGGGAATCTGATCTTTGCTCCTCTGCTGACTTAAACTCCCAGCACTTTGAAGATGGAGGTAAGAGGATGCAGTTGAAGCCCAACCATAGGTACATAGCAATTACGAGGCCAGCCTAGAGTGGTTGAGACCATCTCTCAAAGAAAAAAAAAATATGCAATAATAGTGGGCTGGAGAGATGTCTTGGAGGTTAAGGTGCTTGCCCACAAGACCTAAGGAGCCCGGTTCTATTCCGCAGTATCCACGCACGCACGCACGCACGCACTCAAGGTGGCGCATGCGTCTGGAGCTCACGTGCAGTGGCTGGAGGCCTTAGCACGCTCATACTCGCATGCACTCATCCACTCATCCTGTGTGTGCGTGTGTCTCTATCTGCTCCCCCCATTAGAAAATAAATAAGGCTTTGTTTTTGTTTAAAGCACTGAAATTACTTACTTTCCCTCCCTATACCAACAATTGTAGCAGGCTTAGCTGCTGGGGACCCACAAGTATACCAAACAGATAGTAATTGTTCTTGTGGCAATAACATTCTACTAGGGGGGAAAAAAAACAAGAAATACAATCACAGAAGGAAAGAGTGTGGGGTGCCAGGAAAGGTAACCAGTGAATCCATACATTTTCTTTCCCTTAAGCCTTTTCCCAGCATGTCTTCAATTAAAATTCAACCCAGGGCTGGAGAGATAGCTTAGCGGTTAAACGCTTGCCTGTGAAGCCTAAGGACCCCGGTTCGAGGCTCGGTTCCCCAGGTCCCATGTTAGCCAGATGCACAAGGGGGCGCACGCGTCTGGAGTTCGTTTGCAGAGGCTGGAAGCCCTGGCGCGCCCATTCTCTCTCTCCCTCTATCTGTCTTTCTCTCTGTGTCTGTCACTCTCAAATAAATAAATAATTAATTAAAAAAAATTCAACCCAAACTCCAAAAACAAGCAAACAACAAAAAAACTAACCACACCCCTTACATTTCTCCACTTCTCTGGCAGGCCCAAGTACCCCATGTGTTCCAATGAAACTTTAAGGCCACCTTCACTGTAGCTGATATTTGTAGTGACCCCCACCCCAACACACACACACACACACACACACACACACACACACACACACACACAGTCTTCCTTTCAAGCACATTACATCCCCCACTGCACTTTTCATGGCACACACCACTTCATCGCACCCTCCTTTCATCCCATGTCTGAGAACTAAAGTTCCTGATCCACACACTACAAGGCTGACTAGATGGAATGTTACAGATTCAGAGGCAAGTCACCTTGGGCTAGCTTCAGCCCCTGAATAACCACCCAACTTCGTGCCTGCCCTAACATGCTTGTGACTAACCAGTGATCAGGTGAAACCTTTAAGGAATGCAATAATAGACCACCAGATTCCACTAACCCAAAGGCTAAGAACATCACCAGACAGCATCTGGAGCTGCCAGCTGCTGTAACCCATCTACCTGGTATTTCCACCAATGTGTCGGAAAAGGGGTTCAATTTATGACCTTCTTTTGTTCCATGACTATAAAACCTTCATAAGATTGTTAACACGCTGGACCACAAAATTTGGAATAACGTGAATCTGTGTTCCCAGGCCATGATCACTCATATTGGGTTCCAGAATAACCCAGCTCTTACCCCTCTGAGACAGAACTGTGGTTCTGCGTGCACACACAAGACACACAAGCCGACCATTTCCCTGTCCTGCGCTTCACCACAGTGCAGTGGTGGTGCCAGTGCTTTTCCAGCCCAGCTCTCCCACTGGGTGTCCGGGCTCCTCTCAGCACCCGTGGGGGTAGGCAGAAGTCTCACAGCCTCCTCTTCCCAGTCCCATCTGACAGGGTGTTCCGCCTCTAACCTTCACAGCAAGATTTCCTCTGTGCATCTCTCATAAGGAACTTTCCATCCACTCATGCTTGTCATGCTGCTTTTAATGCAGATGTGAAGTATCTTGGGAACAAGATGACACAACCACTACACTATGAAGGGTGTGTACATATATGTGTGTGTGTATGTGTGTATACACACACATACATACACACATATGTATATGTGTGTGTATATATACACATATATACATATACATACATATGTATATGTATCATATATAATGAAAATGGTCCCTGCATTCTCCAACTGCTTCATTTTTTCTATCTTTGTATCAGCTGTTTCTTTTATTTTCATTTATTAATTATACAGAGAGAAAGGGAGAGAGAGAGAATGGGCATGCCAGGGCCTCCAGCCACTGCAAATGAACTCCAGATGCATGAGCCACCTTGTGCATCTGGCTTATGTGGTACCTGAAGAATTGAACCTGGGTACTTAGGCTTCACTTAGCTGTGCCTTAACCACTAAGCCATCTCTCCAGCCCCAACCTGTTTCTTTTTTAATATTCTAAAATATCCACTGTGGAATAACTCCTCTTCAATATCCAACATGCTAAAATAAAACTACCTGCTTTTATAAATTCAATCTAGTATGAATTCTCATTAAACAATCTAACTTAAAAATCCTTTAGGCAATCCTTTAGGTATATCCCATAAATACATGCAAGTATTTTGGGCCAGTTAAAGATAGTTTAAATTAAAATAAAACCTATAGACAAAGAGGATATATTTTAATCTGAGTGTACATAAAGAGTGTAAAGTCACTGCCAAGCCTATCTTATCAGCACACTTTCCTCTAAGTTAAAAATGTGCTGACTTTGTTAGGCTAAAAAATTACAATGGTGTACTAAGTGGCCCACTTTAACATTCCTTCCTTCCTTCCTCCCTTCCTCCCTTCCTCCCTTCCTCCCTTCCTCCCTCCCTCCCTTCCTCCCCTTCTTCCCCTTCCCTCCCTTCCCTCCCTTCTTAAACAGCATCTTAAACAGGACTTCTTTACAGTGAGTCATCTTTTAATTAATATACAAATACCCTGAGAGCCAATAATGGCTTAAGAAAACAGCTGGAAATCTAATATCAAAATAATTATTCACAGCTGGCTTTGTGCAACTCATGTCATATTCAATAAATTTGCCCCACAGAGCTTTTCCTCTGCCCCAGAAAAGAGAAGCAACTATTTCCTTCAAGAAACACAGACGGCTCTGTATGTGAATTTCTTAATGCCCACTGAATCTAATCTAATACCAAAGATTGTTAGGAGGATATTATTTTCAGCAAGAGAACACTTGCTTTTTGTAATGTTTGTGTACATCCCATATTTCAAAACTTCCTTTAGATTAATCAAAAACAGCAAGCTACACTAAACAGAAATTACACTTAGCTGGACTCGGTGGCACACACCTTTAATCCCAGCACTCCGGAGGCAGAGGTAGGAGGAATCAAGTTCAAGGCCAGTCTGAGCTAGAGTGAGATCCTACCTTGAAAAACAAAAACAAAAAGAGGAGAGAGAGGAGAAGAGAAGAGATTACACTGGACAATCATATAGTAGGATTTTGGTGCTCAGTTTACTGTCTTCCTGTTTTATAACGGGCTCAATTAATTACTTTTGTGAGCATGTCATTCTCCTCAGCTTAGCCATCTATCAAACTAAAATACTAGCTTCAAATCTATTCTTTCAAGCTATTATTTAAGCCATTTCACTGTGCCTTTCTTTCCATGGAAGTTATATGAAAGGTAACTAACTTATAGACAATAGCTACTACCTATCACGTGCGGCACATTTTGGTCCACATCTATCATCTCTAGTCCATAACAACCTCATGTGTACATAATTTACACCTACTGATCACCAAAGGGAATTCTCAAAGGTAGCTTTTAAATTGCTACCCACACACCCTGCCTCCACAATACGCTAGATTTTTTATACCTGCTGCATGACCTCACAGAGCCTGACACCACCTACACAAGACCATAATTTAGGAGGAAAAGATCATAATATCAAAATAAATGACAGACTGATTGAAAAGGGATATGACAGAGAGTGAAGTTTCAAAGGGCAAAGTGGGGGGGAAGGAGGGAATTACCAAGGGATACTGTTTACAATTATGGAAGTTGAAAGAAAGTAAAGGAAGGGAAGGAAGGGAGGGAAGGGAGGGAAGGGAGGGAAGGGAGGGAAGGGAGGGAAGGGGAAGAAGGGGAAGAAGGGGAGGAAGGGAGGAAGGGAGGGAGGGAGGGAGGGAGGGAGGGAGGAAGGAAGGAAGGAAGGAAGGAAGGGAGGAAGGGAGGAAGGGAGGAAGGGAGGAAGGGAGGAAGGGAGGAAGGGAGGAAGGGAGGAAGGGAGGAAGGAAGGAAGGAAGGAAGGAAGGAAGGAAGGAAGGAAGGAAGGAAGGAAGGAAGGAAGGAAGGAAGGAAGGAAGGAAGGGGGAAGGAAGGAGGAAGGAAGGAGGAAGGAAGAAGGAAAGAAAAGAAAAAGAGAGAGAAAAAGAAAAAAAGGAAAAAATTTTAAAATAAATTTAAAAAATAATTTTCCAGTGAGATAGCCTCTCTCTTTCACTCACATTGACTTTCATATTTTTTTGGTTATTCTTTTTTTTATTGACAACTTTTATATTTACAGACAATAAACCATGATATTTCCCTTCCCTCCCCCACTTTCCCCTTCACAACTCTGCTCCCCATCCTACCCCCTCCCTCTCTCCGTTAGTCTCTCTTTTATTTTGATGTCATCATCTTTTTCTCCTATTATGAGGGTCTTGGGTAGGTATTGCTAGGCACTGCAAGGTCATGGATATCAAGGCCAATTTCTGTCTGGACAGTTGAATTGTAAGGACTGGTACCCTTCCTTTGGCCTTTACATTCTTTCCACCACCTCTTCTGCAATGGACCCTGAGCCTTGGAGGGTGTAATAGAGTTGTTTCAGTGCTGGACACTCCTCCATCACTTCTTCTCAGCACTATGTTGCCTTTTTTTTTTCCTGGTCTTTTTTTTTTAATTTTTATTAACATTTTCCATGATTATAAAATATATCCCATGGTAATTCCCTCCCTCCCCACCCCCACACTTTCCCGTCCAAGGGTCAATCTTAATATACATGAAGGTAAGCCATTATGCATACCTATGATTAACAACTTATCACAATTTCATGACAATAAAAACTACTGCTTGGGGCTGGAGAGATGGCTTGGAGGTGAAGTGCTTGCCTGTGAAGCCTAAGGACACCTGTTCAAGGTTCAATTCCCCAGGACCCACATAAGCCAGATGTACAAGGTGGCACACACATCTGGAGTTCATTTGCAGTGGCTGGAGGCCCTGATGCTCCCATTCTCTCTCTCTCCCTCTCCCACTCTCTCTCCCTTCCTCCCTCCCTCCCTTTGTCTCTCCTCCTCTTTCTCTGTCTGTCCCTCTCAAATAAATAAATAAATAAAATTTTTAAAACTACTATTTCAATTCAGAAAACATTTTCACAAAAAGGAAGTTAAAAGAACTAAGAATTACATGTAATACAACCCTATAAAACCTAATCAAACTATTCTTAAAGAAAACTACCTCTAAATACAGTTATATTATGTGCTCATCAAAAGCTTTCTAAAACTGTTATCACTGAGAAAATTTATTACAGAATTCAAGTTTATTAACAATCCTTAGTCTACAGTGAATTAATTTCTGAAAACAAATTCATATAAACATCTCAAAATGTTCACAATGCTACACAGCAGGCTGTTTATTTGACTATACTGAATATTTTTTACACTGTAGTAAAATGAAGTAAGTCCACAGTCAAGGCTGCTATCCTTTACTCTCCAATTTAAGCTCCACTATCATCATCCACCAAAAGCAGTAAAAACTTTATCTTCCATCAAAATCTCTAACTCCAAGTTCTTCCATGTCCCCTTAGCAGATACGCTTCCGTGTGCTTACAGAAGAAACAGATAAACTGTGTGCATCCCTGACTCACTGCTCTCAAACCACACGTCATAAGCCTGACCTGCACGTTCTTCATGTTTGCTTCTGAAAACAAATGAAACAAATACCTTCAGCAGCACACCCAAAGACCTCCCTATCTTGTGAAAATTAAAACTCAGAAAGAGATGGGTTCCAGCACAGCTCCAGAGGTTACAAGAGACTTGAACTTGGGCAAGCACATCGCCTTGTCTCATGCAGAAAACAAGGAAGGCAAGAAAAATCTTCCCTATCTTACAGAGAGCTAAGGCAAAACCTGGGAACTGTGAAGCAGGCTATCTAGCTTTTGTCATAGTACACATAAAAACATAACTAGTAGGTAACAAGAAATAGAAGAGAATCAATTGGTAAAAGATAAGTTTCATAAAGATTTGAAATGTGGGGCTGGAGAGATGGCTTAGCAGTTAAGCGCTTGCCTGTGAAACCTTAGGGCCCGGTTCGAGGCTTGATTCCCAAGGACCCACATTAGCCAGATGCATAATAAGGGGCGCACGCATCTGGAGTTCGTTTGCAGTGGCTGGAGGCCCTGGTGCACCTATTCTTTCTCTCTCTCTCTCTCTCTCTCTCTCTCTCTCTATATATATATATATATATATATATATATATATATCTGCCTATTTCTCTATCTGTTGTTCTCAAGTAAATAAATTATTAAAAAAAGATTTGAAATGTGAGGATCTGGTTGAGGTATCCTTGATCACGCTATTAAAGTGCAGCCTGCATCCTTGATGAAAACCCATGTGCAACTAATGAACATGGTATGACCCCACAGCATCCAGCCCAAGAGAAGATGGACTCCTCCCAACAGACCCAGGCCACTCAGCTGGATCTCCCATGACCCACGAAGAAAAAGGGTGCAGCTGCTCCCATCTGTAAACAGGGTGGGGGGACAGTTGTGCTCCTTTACACGATCTACCAAAATGACTCTTATTTCTGATGAAGTGGGGAACCTTACAGTTTTTTGTATTCTGCCAACTGGAAGAAAAGCTGGAGAGGCCCTAAGAAACGCCTCACAGAAGAACACAGGAGCTGGTGAGTGGGCGGATCAATAAACAAACAGGTGCCAGTGTGCATATCCTGCTGAAATAGATCACTGTAATTTCGAAAACTAGAAAGCACAATGCCACTGAAATTTTATTTGTCATAATATTTATGAGAGTAATTTCTTAGGCTTCACAGGCAAGCGCTTAACCGCTAAGCCATCTCTCCAGCCCATTTTTCCTGTTTAGAAGGTTGCGAGACATGAGGAGATGAACAACGCTTCACACAGAGGCCAGAGCCCAGGTGAGTCCACAGAGGAAATGGGGAGACGAACTGAGTGTTGTTTCCACGGCGACCCTGACACCCAGCACCAGGGTGATGGAGACACTGAGGCCACTCAAAATGCACCAAAGCAGAAATGCAGAAAGCGCAGAGAGAACAACACAAAAGGAGAATTGAAGCACAACCACCAAGGCTCAGGGGATTTTGCAGAAGAGAGGGCAGAAAGAGTGTAAGAGCCACAAAGTGGGAGGGAATATCCAGAGGTTTGCCCCATGCACTGACTGACGGCTGCTCTCACAACTGATAGCCCACAATCTCATGGTGAATACCAGCAATCCCACTAAGGAGGGGCCTCAGGGGAATGGAGGCAGGGATGAGGAAAATGACGGCACTAACATATAACTTGGTCATACAGAGATACTACTTAGTTTAAAAAAAAAGTTCCCAAGGCCAATCCAGTATACGATGCAAAACTGTGTCCTTCTCAGGAAGCTAATGTGCAAATTATGTAAGTTTTTTTGAAAGGCCTATGGGCACTTATTAGTACAGCATATAAGGAGTCCCTGATTCTAGAGACAAGACTTAAGAAGCCCCACCCCAGACCTGTTCTGGAAACTCCTGAAGCAGCAACTATAGTCATCTCTGAACTTTGTCATCCTTGTTTGCAGTTAATGTCATTTTTCCTGGAAAAGGGGGGCATCAACACACAGCACTGCAGTGGGGTACCATCACTTATAGGACATTAGCATGGAACCCTGCAGCGGGGTATCATTACTTAAAGGACATCAAGACATCAACACGGAGCCCTGCAGTGGAGTATCATCACTTTAAGGACATCAACACGGAGCCCTGCAGTGGAGTTTCATCACTTTAAGGATATCAACACGGAGCCCTGCAGTTGAGTTTCATCACTTTAAGGATATTAACGCGGAGCCCTGCAGTGGAGTTTCATCACTTTAAGGACATCAACACGGAGCCCTGCAGTGGAGTTTCATCACTTTAAGGATATCAACACGGAGCCCTGTAGTGGAGTATCATCACTTTAAGGACATCAACGCGGAGCCCTGCAGTGGAGTTTCATCACTTTAAGGATATTAACACGGAGCCCTGCAGTGGAGTCTCATCACTTTAAGGATATTAACGCGGAGCCCTGCAGTGGAGTATCATCACTTTAAGGATATTAACACGGAGCCCTGCAGTGGAGTTTCATCACTTTAAGGACATCAACACGGAGCCCTGCAGTGAAGTTTCATCACTTTAAGGACATCAACACGGAGCCCTGCAGTGGAGTTTCATCACTTTAAGGATATTAACACGGAGCCCTGCAGTGGAGTTTCATCACTTTAAGGATATTAACACGGAGCCCTGCAGTGGAGTTTCATCACTTTAAGGACATCAACACGGAGCCCTGCAGTGGAGTCTCATCACTTTAAGGACATCAACACGGAGCCCTGCAGTGGAGTTTCATCACTTTAAGGACATCAACACGGAGCCCTGCAGTGGAGTTTCATCACTTTAAGGATATCAACACGGAGCCCTGTAGTGGAGTATCATCACTTTAAGGACATCAACACGGAGCCCTGCAGTGGAGTTTCATCACTTTAAGGATATCAACACGGAGCCCTGCAGTGGAGTTTCCTCACTCTAAGGATATTAACACGGAGCCCTGCAGTGGAGTTTCATCACTTTAAGGACATCAACACGGAGCCCTGCAGTGGAGTCTCATCACTTTAAAGACATCAACATGGAGCCCTGCAGTGGAGTATCATCACTTTAAGGACATCAACACGGAGCCCTGCAGTGAAGTTTCATCACTTTAAGGACATCAACACGGAGCCCTGCAGTGGAGTTTCATCACTTTAAGGACATCAACACGGAGCCCTGCAGTGGAGTTTCATCACTTTAAGGACATCAACACGGAGCCCTGCAGTGGAGTCTCATCACTTTAAAGACATCAACATGGAGCCCTGCAGTGGAGTATCATCACTTTAAGGACATCAACACGGAGCCCTGCAGTGGAGTTTCATCACTCTAAGGATATTAACACGGAGCCCTGCAGTGGAGTTTCATCACTTTAAGGATATCAACACGGAGCCCTGCAGTGGAGTTTCATCACTTTAAGGATATCAACACGGAGCCCTGCAGTGGAGTTTCATCACTTTAAGGATATCAACACGGAGCCCTGCAGTGGAGTTTCATCACTCTAAGGATATTAACACGGAGCCCTGCAGTGGAGTTTCATCACTTTAAGGATATTAACACGGAGCCCTGCAGTGGAGTATCATCACTTTAAGGATATCAACACGGAGCCCTGCAGTGGAGTCTCATCACTTTAAAGACATCAACATGGAGCCCTGCAGTGGAGTCTCATCACTTTAAGGACATCAACACGGAGCCTTGCAGTGGAGTCTCATCACTTTAAGGATATTAACATGGAGCCCTGCAGTGGAGTTTCATCACTTTAAGGATATTAACATGGAGCCCTGCAGTGGAGTTTCATCACTTTAAGGATATCAACACGGAGCCCTGCAGTGGAGTTTCATCACTTTAAGGATATTAACACAAAGCCCTGCAGTAGAGTATCATCACTCAAAGGCAGAAGGCCATGCATATAAAGCTTAGGAATAACCTTAGAGGACACTTCACATTCACTGTGCTCTCAGCAAAGACGGTTTAGGCAGCACCCTATGGAGACAAGACAGGAGGTTAACGAGCTTGTCTTCAAGTCCTTTGCTTTCTGTCCCAGCACAGTCAGTGTCTGTATCTGTGTAATCACACTTTCTACAGAAGGACAAGAATGGCAGATAAAAGAACTCCATGCTGTAGTTCCTAGACTTTACTGCTCGGGAGGGAGGCAGCTGGAGGAAATAAGCAGAAATTTTCTCTCTTCTCACTTTTGCCAAAAATGCAATGTAGATATACTGAAGATTAGTAATTAATAAGATTAATGTTTATCTCCTTGAAAAAGAGAACACTAAGAGTTTTTTTAATTTTTTTTGTTCATTATTTATTTATTTATTTGAGAGAGAGAGAAAGAGACAAAGAGAGAGATTGAGAACGGGCACGTCAGGACTTCCAGCCACTGCAAATGAACTCCAGATGCGTGCGCCCCCTTGTGCATCTGGCTAACATAGGTCCTGGGGAACCGAGCTTTGAATCGGGGTCCTTAGGCTTCACAGGCAAGCACTTAACCGCTAAGCCATCTCTCCAGCCCAGAGAACACTAAGTTTTTAATATAACTTAGGAATAGCAAGTGTGGGGATGGAGAGATGGTTCAGTGGCTAAGGCTCTTGCCTTCAAAGCATAATGACACATGTTCAATTCCCCCATGCCCACACAAAGCCTGATGCACAAGGTGGCATATGCATATGGAGTTTGTTTGCGGTGGCTAGAGACCCTGGTGTCCCCATAGACACACATTTTCTTTCTTTCTTCTCTCTTTCTGTCTTTCTCTCCCTCCCTCCCTCTCCCACCCCATTCTTGCAAATAAATAAAAAATAAACAGCAAGTGCACTAGGGATATGAACTCTTGGAATTGGACCAACTGCAGCATTATCTAAGGTGGGTGGGCATATCTTGCCTGTCTGTCTGCAGCAGGAACTTGCCAAATAGCTTTGCTTAGCCTGGAACTTACTATGTAGACTAAGCTGGTCTCCAACTTAGGGGGAAGCTCTTGCCTCCGCTTTTCAAGGCAACATGGCCAGCTCAGCTACAGCTTCTCTTGATGCCTGTGAATCCAGATCCTCACCCGATCTGTCTGCTTTTGCCCCAAAGGGAAAGAAGAAGAAGTGGAGTCCACTCACAGGAATGACACCCCAAGAAGGGAAATCCCTTGCTTAGACAACGAAACTTTAGCAACAGAAATACATTGGCATTCTTTTTGTTTGAAGCCCAAATGCAAACCTTGACATTTTATGGGGCAAGCAAATCACAGCAATAAGAAAAAAGTTAATAGGGTGGTTGTCTCAAATGTTTTCCCTTCCTCCTGAAGAACAGGCCAGGGAAGAATTCCATTTCAGAAATGGAGTTAGCACAGAGGTTAGAGGTGCTTGCTTGTGAAGCCTTCTGGCCTGGGTCAATTCCCCAACACCCTAAATAAAGCCAGATGGACCCACATTTGCAGCAGCAAGAGACCCTTGTGTGCATGCATGCGTGTATATATATATTGCTGAGGAGGTCATAAATCCAGAGGGGAAACTACTATTATTGTCTGACTAAATGAATATATTATGCATTCCAAACTGTCCTATGAATACTTGTTCATGCCCATATAGTAACCCTACTCTCACTTTTGGTTAGAGAAGCTTCTCTTTTCAGGTGGTAGTGACCACTGGAAAACTTAAAACTCACCAAAGAACTGAGAAATGACAGTGGTGTGTGTGTGTGTGTGTATACACACATACATACATAAATGTATACACACACACCTATACTGTTTAAATTTTATCTTAAAACTGGATTGCAAGGCTATAGAGATGGCTTAGTAATTAAGGTGCTTTGCCTACAAACACTAACAACCCAAGTTTGATTCCCAGTATCCACGTAAAGCCAGATGTACAAAGTGACACATGCATCTGGATTACATTTTCAGAGACTGGAGGCCCTGGCAACGCCCATTCTCTCTGTCTTTCTTTCCCTCCCTCCCTCCTTCCCCCCTTGCAAATAAATAAAAATATGTTTTAAATGGATTACAGAGTACTCAGGAGGCAGATATAGGAGACTCATTGTAAGTTCAAAGCCACCATGGGACTACATAGTGAATTCCAGGTCAGCCTAAGCTAGAGTGTAGACTGTACCTCGAAAAACCAAAAATAAATAAGTAAAATTAAATAAAGAAATAAATAAAATGGATTACAAAGGCCAAGCGCAGCACACCTTCCAGTCATGTAAAACATGGTCTTCTAAAACGCTAGTTTTGGGGCTGGAGAGATGGCTTAGCGGTTAAGCGCTTGCCTGTGAAGCCTAAGGACCCCGGTTCCCCAGGTCCCACGTTAGCCAGATGCACAAGGGGGCACACGTGTCTGGAGTTCGTTTGCAGAGGCTGGAAGCCCTGGCGTGCCCATTCTCTCTCTCTCTGTGTCTGTCGCTCTCAAATAAATAAATAAATAAATATTAAAACGCTAGTTTTGGATTGGAGAGATGGCTTAGTGGTTAAGTTGCTTGTCTGTGAAGCCTAAGGGCCCAGGTTCTATTCTCCAGATCCCACCTAAGGCAGACGCACACGGTGGTGCATGTGTCTTATGCTCATTGGCAGTGGGGCTAGAGGCCCTGGCACGCCCATATTCATTCATTCATAATCTCTCTGTGTCTCTCTCTCTCTCTCACACACACACACACACACACACCAACACACATGAAAAAAAAGAATATAAATGAAAAGCTAGTTATTCACCTAGATGCACAGACAGGTCAAAGGTATGACTCTGGAGCTTTGAGAAATCACAGGCTTCAATTCCCAAGCCAGAAGTCAAAAGCACACATGATGTGTGTGGGGGGGGGGGGTCCTCAGTAATGGATGAAAGCAGCAGGACCTCCCTCTCACACTGGCTTAGTCACCACCAAGTTACCTGGCTATTTTTAAGCTGCCATGAGCAACACACAGTGGACCCAGCTTTTCCACTGTTTTAGCTTTTTTTTTTTAAGTTATTTATTTCCAAGCAGAGAGAAAGAAGAGAGACAGGGAAAATGGTTTTTCAGGGCCTCTAGCTTCTGCAAATGAACTCCAGATACATGCACCACCTTGTGCATATGGCTTTATGTGGGTGCTGAGGAATTGGACTCAGGCCGTTAGCCTTTGCAGGAAAGCCTTAACAGATGAGCCATCTCTCCAGCCCTCTTGTAGGAATTGTATTGAAGCTCATTTGGCTATTTGTAGCTGGGATTCTTGCAGGGCAAAGCTGTAGTCACAGCCTGTGGTTCGTGGTGTCTGCAAATGGTGACTGACATTTGTAGGTGGTGAGGCGTCTTATGGATAAGGTACAACTAAGCAACACCTTTTCCTAGTCCTGAATGAATGATGCAAGAATCTGGCCCAGCCAAATAAGCAGAAGAGTAGTGAGCCAAGACACACAGCCTGTGCCAGGTGGGGAAACGGCTCCTCAGCTATGTCAGCCCTGGGGCCATAGAGCCTGTGAGGTTACAGGTGTTCCTCAGCCCCTCTAACTAACCCACTAGTCTGGAGCCAGGAGTCTGTATTTTTCACAAACAGATTCCACTCAATTCCCTTCCTTTCCAATAATCCCTATAACCAGGTAAGGTTGGTAAACAAAAATATGGGACAGTTACAGGACTCACTGAATTCCATCGTGTGCAGCAACAGGGTACTTTGCCCAAAGCATCTCACTTGCACTGTTCCTGCTGTCTCCTTGTAGGTGACACTATGCTACAGCAGTGACCATTTTTGCTACCATGGTCTAACTTCAGAGCTATCATAAGGAAACGTAACTATCCAAGGATGCCATGTATCAGCAAGAAAATGTCAGCATAAGGTACCTTCATGAATACAAGCTCCTAATGAATTTTTGTTAATAAATATACATAAACATTAGTTATTTTCCATTTTAGAACACTAGATAAATGTTACACGGAGTATACTGATAATAGTTTGGCTCCTATAGGAATGAGAGAGAATAGGGGGTTAAAAACCTTGGGTTTTTTAATTTATAACATGAAGTTGATTTTTTTTTCTGTATCCAACTCTTCAAGATCCTAACCTAAAACAAAGCTATCGTCCAAATTGCTAACGCATTCAGGTGCTAAACTCAAAAGCCAACTTCAGTCAGTAGTTTCACTGGTGTTGAATCATAAATGTCACCTGTCCAAGAGTCACTGTCATTCCCTGCAGGAACTCATCAATGTCCCTCCTTGTACAGACGGAGAAGAGGCTTCATGTGGATCATTTGTAATCACAGAGGTTGTAGACGGAGAGAATCTAGTATTCTACCATCCATGGTGAGTCTCATCTTTTTGTTTAAAATATGCTGAATAAAATTCATTCCTTTCCTCCTGAACTCTGTCAGCTGAGGGTCGTGGGTGGTAATGAACCTCGTGCTTGCATTTAGGCCTTGTCCAGGGATTCGCTCTTTCAACCATGAACACACTCAGTCTGATACTTCAAGGATCCTATGCAGGTCTTGCCAAAGTACACTTTCAAATTCCCATGTAAACCTAATTTCAGGATTTTTCCCTGTTAAACACAATTTTCAAGCTTATAATGCTGTCTATAATGTCTACATCCATTACTATGAATTATATATTTTCTTCTTTTGAAACAGGGTCCTGTGTAGCCTATGCTGGCCTTCAACTGGGTACAAGCCAAGCATGATCTTGGATTTCTGATGGTTCTGCCTCCTCCCCACTGCAGTGCTAGGGACAGGACCTCGGGCTTCGCCTCATGCTGGGCAAGCACTCCACTAACAGAGCTACAGCCCTGCTGGGTGGTTTAGTAAATACAATCCCACTTAAACATCCCGGCACTCCACTGTTTATCCACAAGAGCAGTCAGTGACAAGCTAGTCCACCTACCTGTGCTTTTTTTTTTTTTTTAATTTTTATTTATTTATTTGAGAGCGACAGACACAGAGAGAAAGACAGATAGAGGGAGAGAGAGAGAATGGGCACACCAGGGCTTCCAGCCTCTGCAAACGAACTCCAGACACGTGCGCCCCCTTGTGCATCTGGCTAACGTGGGACCTGGGGAACCGAGCCTCGAACCGGGGTCCTTGGGCTTCACAGGCAAGCGCTTAACCTCTAAGCCATCTCTCCAGCCCCTACCTGTGCATTTTATTAGTCATTTATTTGTGTGTGTGTGTGTGTGTGTGTGTGTGTGTGTGTCCTTTGAAGGGGTCTCTCGAAGCTGCAAATGATCTTCCTGACTGCAAAGGAACTACATGCCTCAAGAGCTTTCTCATCTCCCACTGTCCCAGGCAAGCTGGGATCACAGATGCACGCATCACTTTGCATGTGGCTTTAAGTGGATGCTGGGAAACTGAAGTGGGCTGGCAGACTGTGCCAGCAAGTTTCTTTGTAACAGCTGAGCGTCTGCCCAGCCCCCAGTGGGCATGCTGGTGGTGCTCTGAAAGCAGAGGCTTCGTGGCTTGACACTACTGAACCCAGTAACTAAGTCTGGGTGTTAACAGCCATGCTTCAGGTAAGAACCTTGGAAGAGCAAGGAAGGAGAAATTATAAACAGAAATAACGACTTAGCAATTAAGGTACTTGCCCGCAAAGGCTACGGACCCAGGTTTGATTCCTCAGGGCCCACGCAGGCCAAATGCACAGGTTGGCACATGCATATGAAGTTTGTTTGCAGTGGCTGGAGGCCGTGACACATCTATTCTCCCTCAAATTTTAAAAACTAGTAATTCAGCCTGGTGACCTAAACCACTGACTTCCTGAGAAATATCTATCTCTGTATTTCAATTATGGATGTGTTTCTCAACAGGTTTACATTTTCAAAGCAGTTCTACACTTCACGATGCTCTATCCTTTGCAACCACACTTCCAAGATCACATATGAAGAAGGTGTGCCCTGTAAAGTACAAGGTGCACTTACTAATCCTAATTCACACGCCTGGGTTTACCAGAAGACAAATAGCTGCTTTATTCCACTCTCGCTTGTGGCACCTTCTAAGTACTATCCAACCTGATTCCAGGACTTCCTCCTGACAGAGAGAGAACTGATTCACAGGGGACAGGAAAGCAGCAGTCAGCAGGCCCTCCTGAGAACAGATAGCATCGCCCCTGCTGCCACTCCCTACCCGGAAGCGCCTTACAAAGAAGCACTTCATCCCTTCCCATTAACTCTGCTTCTTCCCAAGACGCCTCACAGTGAGAAGCCTGTCCACCTTTGTCCAAGACCAAAAGAACGCCAAAACACTCCATTTTCTAGTCTCCTCAGACCTTGTCAAACAAGGAGAAGAAAACAGAAAGACAAGGTAAGAGGACAACTGCCCATCAAATGGAAAATCAAAACTACCAGAGTAAATCCGATCCCAGCCCTCCACCTTTGACAGTTTTGGGTTTAAGCAGAAATAAACCATGTACTTGAGTCATTCATCCTTGTTCTCCTCTGCGCAGCCTGGCTGCTCTCTCCATAGCTCTGTGGATTGTGGAGGAAACGCAAGTATCGCAGCACAGGGACATTCACTGCACGAGAAGCACTTCTACCCACTTTCAGGAGTCCCTGAGGGGCATGTGCCAAGTTTCCCTGTGACTCCATAACCACCACTGGACACCAGGATCTGGCCCTTGGATCTTCTCCACACCATGTTGTCAACACCTCTGGATTTCCGTTACGCTCGACTCTTGACATGTTGGTGTGACTGGTGCTGGATGAACTCTCAGTCCTCTGAGGACCCTGGGCTTGACACAGGGTCTGGGGATAGACAAGAGACTGTCCTTAGAAAGCAGCCTCCAGTGGGAATTCTCTGATTGGACTTGAACTTTCTCTCACCTATGTAGCCTTCAGTAATCTTTAAAAAAAAAAAGAAAGAAAGAAAGAAAAAGAAAAAACATCCAGGGAGGCTGGAGAGATGGCTCAGAGGTTGAAGGCATTTGTCTACAAGGCCTCATGGCCTGGGTTCGATTCCCCAGGACCCACATAAAGCCAGATGCACAGTAGCTCACATGTCTGTGGCAAAAGGCCCTGGTGCTCCCAATCTCTTCTTCCTTCTCCCTCTCCTCCTCTCCCCTTTGAATGAATGAGTGAATGACATCAGTCTCTTGACTAGATGAGGTTGCTCTGTCCCAACCTGAGAACTGCAGTATCTTCCACACCCAGTACAAGTTTCTCTGAATTCATTTCTGTGGTTTCATTATAGAAATCTCAGAAATGTTCTTAATTCCAAATATTGAAATATACTATAGTTTCACACCTGAAAATCACTGCTTTTAAAAAGTACATAATATACTAAAAAGTGGTTTAAAATATGTGTACTTATGACCAGCTGTACAAGTGATTCACCCTCTGCGCAAACAAGCCCATGGCTATGGTACACAGGTTATCTCCATACCACCTTTCAGCAATACAGAATGTGTCTGCACTCGCTGGCTTGAAGTACAATTCTGCGCAGCACGAAAAGGCTCTGGCAGAAATCTGGAATCAAGTGCCCAGGACCCTGTGTCTCTCGCTCTAGCAATTCTGAAGAACTGACCTGCAGCTTATGCATGCCTAGTTGCACAGCCTGTGACTTGAGCTACTCAAGAGGCTGAAGGAAGAGGTGCTCAAGCTCAAGGCCTCCCTGGGCTAGAGTGAGTTCTAGGCCACCTTATGCACCTTAATGGGACCCTTTCTCAAAATAAAAACTTTGAAAAGGGTGGGGGGCACAAGCACTATCTCCTTAGTTTGACCATTCACTCACCTGCTACCACTGCAAAGACAGTTACCTGTACAAATCCGGAACAATGACAACGCCATGCTCCCGCCTCTACCTAGCTCTGTCTCACATGCTTAGCTGGCCACCTGCTTGTGGCGCTGTGTGACTGAAAACAAAGACAAATCCAAGCACTGGGAGTGGAAAGAGAAGCGGTAACCTGAGCTCCGTGATACCAGAAGTATTCACTCTCCAAAAACAAAGACAACTTCAGCACTGGGAAGGATTTATGAAAGCAGAAACACACACAAAAAAAGGGATTTGTGACCCCCCCCCCCAAAATAAAAGGATTTGTGAAAGCAGAGACATTAAGAGTCAGGCAACAATGAGGATTCAAGGGTTATGCTGGGAGCCAATGAAAGACTGTTACTGTCCTTACCAACTCCTGACTGCCTAGAGGGTGTCCCGCCACCTCACCGGTGGACTGACTGACTCCTACTTGCTTGCGTGTGGCACTCCAGGTTGACAATCTCTTAATTAGTCCACTGAGAATCCTGACTCCTCTGGGCAACTAGGAGATAACATGTCACCTGTTTAAAACCATCCCGAGCTGGGAGTCGTGGTGCACACCTTTAATCCCAGCACTTGGGAGGCAGAGGTAGGAGGATGGCCATGAGTTCAAGGCCCCTGAGACTACATAGTGAATTCCAGGTCAGCCTGGGCTAGAGTGAGACCTTACCTCTGGGGGAAAAAAAACATTCCGCCATATATTAATGGTTGTGGAACCCTACAACATTAGCACTAGATAAGTCATTAGAAGGCTAGCCCACCCCAATATTATAAGAAAACTGAAGTCTAAGGAAGTGAACCAACTCAAAAGGTCAGATTCCTTGCCTCACTTGTCAATGCACAGACAATTGCTGGCTATAGTACTTATGGACGGGAAAGTAGAAACATGTTTAACAATCAAAACACAATCCTTTCTTTCTCAAATACTACTTTAGCAACTTATGTATATCTTACCAAGTACTGAATTCAGTCCTTGTACTGTAAAATGAGTTAAGTCCCAGATCCCTTTAAAACAAACCTCTTGAACATTTGTATCGTATCCTTCCTCAAATAGCCTTGTCTAAATAACTGAGGCTAAAGCCTGGATAGTTGGCATCCCAAACAATCAGCAAAGATCTTTTTTTTTTTTTTCCAGGTAGGGTCTGGCTCTAGCCCAGGCTGACCTGGACTTCACTATGTAGACTCAGGCTGGCCTCAAAATCACAGCAATCATCCAACCTCAACCTCCTGTGTGGCTGATTAAAAGGTGTCCAATTAGAGGGAACTGGGAGGTGGCACTATGTGGTCAGGAAAAACCCAGCCCACTGGTGCCCTCATTCATCCACAGAAAAGCACTGGGGGTTCCCGAGAAGAAAGGAAAGAAGGGTTAGAAGGAAAGAGACTTCACCAGTCTTGAGGAACATTTCTAATTCATTAAAATCACAATTCAGACATCCAAACCAGAAATGGTAGTGCATGCCTATAATCCTAGCAGTCTGGAATCAGAGTGCAGGAGGATCACTCCAAGTTCATGGTCAGTGAAGACTACACAACCAGGTTATTCTGTCTCCCAATCAAGCCAATCAATAATCAATGCTTTGCTAAATTAACTATCTTGATAATGTTTTGTATTCCCAAACCTGAAATCACTTGATTAACAAGTCCCGGCCTCACTGCTGACCCGTGGAAGGTGCCTCGCCCCCTCCCTGCACAACACAATCCCAGGGGAGGGGGCGAACATCCAGTCAGCGGACTGTGTTCTGAGCATGTATGGCTCACAGCGGGGGACCTGCTCACAAGCAAGGTCCTGAAGTAGGTCCCCATCACTACAAAACTAAAAACAAAGCATGGCATGCATCTCGTGACTCGCTCTGGCTCTGTCTGGGAAGGGGGACTAGAAGAACCCAGGGCCTGGGTCCTAACAACCTTTTGCCATGAAAGGAAATCGGGGTCTTAAGAGAACTGGCTGATTTTGGAGCCGGAATGCGCAGTATGAGATGAGCTGGGGCCAACAGCACCAGGAAGCAGCTGGAACAGGGTGCAGGGGAGAGGGTGCACGTCAAATGGAAACAAGAGCAAGTCTCAAAGAGCTCCAAAACCAAATGCTAGGGAACCCAAGCAATAAAATCTTAGTAACTACATCCAAATCTGTGTTGAAAAATCAGCTAAGCGAATGACTGACCAATGAGTACACAGGAAAGTCTGCTTCTCAGAACCCAGGGCAGTGATGGGGCCCGCACGCTCACTCTAGCCTCCATTCAAGGCAGGGGCGTAGTGGGGCAGGGAGCGATCTGACAGGTGATGCCTGAGCCCGGCAATCGAGTCTGCATCAGCAGTGATGAGAAGTCAGCCTGGCAGGGTGTGCCTACGCCTGGCACAGAGTGGGGAAAGCAGTACTTTATGTCTGTGGTCTTTCACCCCAAGCCCATAACCACAGTCTGACTAGGAGAAAAACACCCAACAAATGACAACTGAGAGACAGGCCAAAAACTACCATTGGTACCTAAATGGCAAAGATCATGAAAAACAAGGCGCAGATAAGCAGCACCAAACACAACTGATAGACTGGATGGATCCTGGACACACAGATGCATTGACAGAAAAAAATCATAGTGTTCAACAAAATCAGAATTCCAAGTTAAAAGTAATATGCCAATGCTGCTTTCTTAGTTTTTAAAACAAATCATGAACTGGAGAGATGGTTCACTGGTGAAAGGTGCTTGTTTACAAAGCCTGCTGGTCTGGGTTAGACTCCCCAGCACCTGTGTAAACCCAAATGCACAAAGTGGTGTATACATCTAGACTTTGTTTGCAGAGGCTGGAGGCCCTGGCATGTCCATATTCATTCATTCATTCATTCATCCTCACACCATCTCTGTGTCCAATAAATAAAAATTTAAGGCCAGGTATGGTGGTGTACACCTTAATTCCAGCACTCAGGAGGCAAAGGTAGGAGGATCACTGTGAGTTCAAGGCCACCCTGAGACAACATAGTAAATTCTAAATCAGGCTGGGCTAGAGCAAGACCCTACCTCAAAAAACCGAAGTATGAGAAATGAATCACAATAATAGAGCATTTCTGAAAAATTATTCCAAAACAAAATACTTATTTTGAGAAAATGTAAAATACACACAAGGTAGATAGATCAAAAGCGTCTTATGTCATAGCTAAAAATGTAACAAACCTCTCATACATGCAGGCATGGGCAGAATGCCAGTGACACCTGAGCTGGGTTTCAGCTAGAGGAAAACTTACACTAGAGAGGGGAGCTGCCACTGTTTTCACACTCAGAAAGCTAACGTACCACTTTATCTTTGTCCAAATTCAAGAAAGACCTGCTGGTTCTTGTTCCTCCACATTGATTTCCACAGTCACGTCTGAGTGCCTGCACCTGACCCTCACCCCTGTACTAGGCACAGAAACACCCACTGCCAGCACTCTGCCCACGCTGAGGACTTGTCAAAACGGAGGAACAAACTGTAACATGTCACTTCTGATTCTACCCTACTCCACGCGCGCACGCACACACACACACACACATTAAAAGCCACTAAGGGAACATCAATATCAATGTTTACCCCTCATGACATCCTCCTTACACACTTAATATATACTGATGAGAGCCGGGCGTGGTGGCGCACACCTTTAATCCCAGCACTCGAAGGCAGTGGTAGGAGAATCGCTGTGAGTTCAAGGCCACCGTGCGAATACACGGTGAATTCCAGGTCAGCCTGCATTAGAGTGAAACCCTACCTTGAAAAAAAAGATATACTAATGAATCTTAAAAACTTAGCTCAAGCCTGTAATCCCAGTACTTGGGAGGCTGAAGCAAGAAGGTTGCCACAAATTCAAGACCAGCCTGGGATACATGGTGAGACCTTGTCTCGAAACAACAAATATTTTTAAAGGCCCCCAAATTTCCACATAAGATCATTTTGACCATTTTGAAGGAGGGGGAATCCTTAACAAACTTTAGAACTGACTTATGAATGCAGTCTTCAAACCTCCTAAAAAATCTGTTAACAAGCTCTCCTGAAAATCAGAAATTTGACTGTACTTATCTGTTCGTTTTCAATTTCATACCAATGCAGATGACCAGCACCAAGCTGGCATCCTCAGGTAAAACAAACCACTGGCGGCAGCCGTGGAGGGAGAAGCATGCCAGACAGCAGAACGTCGAGGTGCCCGCACCCAGGCCGGCTGCGTGCTGCCCATGGAGCGGGCAGGAAGCAGACAGTACCGAGGACGGTACTGACACTCAAAGCACCGGAACAGGGCGCCACAGCAGAGACCTCTGGCTTAGCCAGCCCTTGGGACACAGTCGGAGGATGTTTTCCATAGCCAAGCCCCAGTTCTAGTTGGTCCCAAGGCTTGGTAACTTTTACAGTGCGGCCCTGCCTGGCCCTCTCGGTCTTGACAAGCAGCCAAGCAGAAAGGTATTCTGGGACCCCAGAGAGCTGCAACCGAGGTCCTTGGACTCAGGATTAAGTCCACTCAACCCAACAACAGCTTGCAAGAGAGCCACAAGGGAAACAGGAGTGGGCCATCTTGAGGCCAAAGAGGTAAGCATGTGTGTTAGAGACACTTCAAGGGACTTAAAGGTGAAGTGTATAACTGGAAATAGTATTACATTCAACCTCCCAAGCTAAGTCACCGACAGTCTGACTTTTTGCTTTTGTCTTGCGTGCCAGGAATGAACCCAGAGGCCTAGCATGTGCAAGAAATCTCCACCCCTGAACCACACCCCAGCCCTCTCTTTTACTAAAGTATCAGAACACTTCAAACTGTAACAAGTGGACGGGAGAGATGGCTTAGTGGTTAAGGCACTTGACTGCAAAGCCTAAGGACCCATGTTCGACTCTCCAGGTCCCACGAGAGCCAGACACGCGGTGACAGCAAGTGCTGCGCCGGCAGCCGGAGCCTGACACACCGATCCCTTCTCTCGACGGCCCTCACTCTCGTCTCCGCACGCTCTAGCATTAAAAAAAAGGCCAGTCTGTGGGGTTTGCCACAAACAGTGATTTCTTTAAACTTTCCTAGAAAGCTGGTACTTGGGAGGCTGAGGCAGGAGGATCATGTTAAGTTTGGGGCCAGCCTGGAGCTACAGAATGAATTCCAAGTTAACCTGGGCTAGAGTGAGACCCTGCCTTAAAAAAAAACTAAATAATTAGGCTGGAGAGATGGCTTAGCGGTTAAGCGCTTGCCTGTGAAGCCTAAGGACCCCAGTTCGAGGCTCGGTTCCCCAGGTCCCACGTTAGCCAGATGCACAAGGGGGCGCACGCGTCTGGAGTTTGTTTGCAGAAGCTGGAAGCCCTGGCGCGCCCATTCTCTCTTTCTCCCTCTATCTGTCTTTCTCTCTGTGTCTGTCGCTCTCAAATAAATAAATAAATAAATTTTAAAAAAACTAAATAATTACTTGTCTAAGAACATAAGAAACTTTCAGTTACCATTTTTAGTAGTAATTCCTTCCTTATTAACTCCTAACCTTAAAAAGTCAGAGTAAGAGTGGACATAGGAGAAAGCCTGGGGTTCTATTCCTAATACCAAGGGGAGAAAAAGTTAACAACCTTTACCTAATTACCTACTTAGAAGATAAAGAATGGGGCCTAGGGACTGGAGAAATGGCTTAGCAGTTAAGACATTTGCCTGCGAAGCCTAAGGACCTGAGTTTGATTCCACAGAACCCACATAAGCCAGATGCACAAGGGGGCACATGTGTCTGGAGTTTGTATGCAGTGGCTAGAGGCCTGGGGTGCCCATTCTTTCTATCTCTTTCTGTCTCATGAATAAATAAATAAAATATAAAAAAGAAAAGGATGGGCCCCAGTATTTTTAACTACAATCCACCCTTCTCTTTTTACAAATGCTATTAAGAATAAATGGGTTTAGAGCTGTTCTGAAATGTAATGAAACTGTCTAGGCCAGGGCGGTAAGCAAGACAAGGCTTTGTAAGCACGCACCCAGCCCTCACCGCACGCTGTCTCCTCCCTCGAGCTCTTTAACCGAAAGTGAATTTGCATCTTCTCACCGCCTTTTAAAAGCTTACAACAAGACTACTGAAGAAAAGACATATGTAAATATGGACAGGGTAAAAAACTAAGAAATTTAAATTTATCTAGAATCCCTTCGCCCAGATATAATTTTTCTTTAATTTTGAGTGCCATTTATGGCAGAGGCTACAGAAACCCTTTTGCTATACACCTAACCTAACCCTTCCTATTGCCAGTAAGCTTGGATATGGAATCCCTGTATAGAAAAAGAGGTAGTGGATAAAGTTATACATCCAGCAAATCCACAGAACCAGCAAGAACCCTCACTTCCATGCACACAGACCCCAAGGTCACACACACTTCACCCAACACGTCCCTCTACAGACAGCTTCACAGAAAACACCTACCATTAAGTCTCTTCATAGGCAACTGTAGACAGTCTTGTGCTCTAAACTCTTCATTCTGTCCATAAAGCCACTCGGTTAAGTCCTTGTGATTTTTCCCCCAAGGCTCTCATCAATGCTGCTATGAGCCTCTCCAGTTTAGTATTATGTAGCCCTGGGTTATATGTCAGGCCTACTGCCTCTGAACCCCAGTAAACCAGTTGTTCTTCTTCCCAACATGTTTCTAATTTCATGAGGAAAACAAAGTATTTCATGAAAATTATGCTTAGCTTCTGTTGAAACTTACACCTTCCCTTCTTCTTGTATGCATGCAGCGAGTGTGCACATGTGGAGGCTCCTCCACCACTGTCTACCCTGCTCTCCATGAGGAGGGAGGTCAGGAGGTGCTCCAATTCCCTTTCACCCTATGTCCTTGAGAAACGGGCTCTCACTGAACCTAAGACCGGCGCGGGGGGGGGGGGGGGGGGGGGGGGGGGGGCGCTTGTGGAGGCCAAAGAACTTCAGGTGCCAGTCTCTGCTGCTCACCCATGTACTTCTTGCTCCACAGTGCTTTCTGAATCACATTAAAATAAAGAATGAAAAAACAAGAAAGCAAATCATAGCTTGACAGAGTGACACGCACCTGTAATCCTGGCACTCAGGAGGCTGAGGCCAAAGGACTGCTGCAAGTTTAAGGACAGCTTGGGCTATACAGTGAGATTCTATCTCAAGAAACCAAAAAGGAGAGGGGAAACCTAGGGAGGGAAAGATGGAGGGACAGAGGGACAGAGGAAAGGGAGGGGAGAGAGAAGAAATAAAATTGTTTAATAAACAAAACGATCAAAGGAACTTGACCGAAGTCCTTAGAGGCTATAGCAATGTTTTCTCCATAAACCCAACACCCACCAAAGACATTACAAATTGCATCTCCCACACCCACCAAAGAAAGATGTTACAAGCAGTGACTCCTATCTGCTGCAAATGGTAGATCTCGAAAGCATCCCAGCCCTTCCAGGTTATGAAGGCCTGGAAAACTGTCTCACGAGGTTGAAGGTGAGGAAGGGCAAGTACGACTAACCAGTTGAACTGGGGCTAGTGGAACAAAACGAAATCAGACTCAAGACAGATTCACAATTTACAACATAGTTCTAGCCAAGGTAAAATAAAACCTGGCACACACATTTAGCCAAAAACAAATTGCAGACACACACCTATAACCAACTACTGAGGAGCTAGGACAGGAGGGTCAAGAGTGCATCGCGACCTGCTCTCCGGCAGAAGTATTCCCGAGTTTCCGCACTCCGCGGTGATGGAGAGCATCCCTGGGGCTGTGATCAGCTGCTACCTAACAGCTCAAGTCAATGAACCAAATACACATCGACACACAGACACCTCAAAATTACGAAACAGCTAAGCTCTGGGAGTTGTATGAAGAATGTCAGCATTCACATGAACTTTAATAACATAAAACTGTTGTTAATGCAGAAACACATGAAAGAATGTTTCCAACAAAAATTGAAGGAACCCACAGATTCAACAGTGGTTGATCGTGGGTGAAAGGGAAGGAAAAGGGGGTCCTGACAGGGTTCTATTGTCCCTGTAAACACACCCATAAGAAAAAAGATAAAAAACATTGATAAAAAATATTAATTTTGCTATTACAAAATAAAGTTCTGAATAAACTGACCGAAACATCTGGACTGTACTCCCCTCTCAGAGCCCCATACATGACCCAGCGCCATATTCTTGTTTATTCCTGAAAGATACTGTTTTTAGGATCCACAGGTTGCCATGGCAACATGATCTATGAAAAAGAAAGGCATTTGTTCCAAGACAGCAAAACACTTCCCCTAAAAAAGCATTTTGCACTTTCAAACAGACAGCAGAAACACTTACTGCACTGAACTCACACCCCATGAAGTACCAACTTTAAGCTCGGTGGAGGCTCAAGCCTGTAACCCCAGCCCCTGGGAGACTGGGGCGAGAAGGAAGAGACCACCTAGGTTGAAGGCCAGCCTGGGCAACGAGGTAAGAAAACAAAAACAAACAAAAAGCTAGCATGGAACCTTCAAACCTGGCTTCAGCAGGAATCTTGTATGTCTTATATTTATATGTCTATAATTTTTTTTTAATTTGGGAGTGGCAGAGAAAGAGGCAGACAGAGAGAGAAGGTATGCGCCAGGGCCTCCAGCCACTGCAAACAAATTCCGGACACATGCGCCACCTTGTACAGCCAGCTTACATGGGTACTGGGGAATCGAACCTGGGTCCTTTAGGCTTCACAGGCAAGTGCTTTAACCACTAAGCCATCTCTCCAGCCCTCAAATTACTTTTTTTTTTATTTTTTGTTTCATTTTTATTTGTTTGAGAACAACAGACAGAGAGAAAGAGGCAGAAAGAGAGAGAGAATGGGCACACCAGGGCCCCTAGCCATTGCAAACTCCAGATGCACATGCTACCTTGAACATCTGGCTTACCTGGATCCTGGGGAATGGAGCCTTAAACTGGGATCCTTAGGACTCACAGGCAAGTGCTCAACCACTAAGCAATCTCTCCAGGTCCGCAAATTACTTTTTAATCACTGAAAAGTACTCAAGGAGCTTTTTTTTTTAATGTTTCCAAATAAAGTGGTATTTGTTTTAATGAGATAAGCTCAATTCATAAATCATCTGAATTATTTGGAGCCATTCTCACATACTGCCTAAAAGGTTTTGGATTTGCATTTTCTGTTGTTGCTGCTGCTGCTGTTTTTTAGACTTGGTCTCACACTATGTAGCTCAGGCTAGCCTCAATCTCTTGGGTCTCCTGCCTCAACCTCCCATGTGCTGAAATTCAGCAAAGTGCTACCATGCCCAGCTTAAAAGCAGGTCTTGAACCTGTCCACAGCCCCATCACTGAGCAATGCACCAGCTGGAAAGAAACATCACTGCACTTCCAAATCTCCTCTGAAAAGCTGCAAAGCGCCATTACCTAGTGTAGGTGGGATGCTGAGCTTGGGGCCTGAGAGGCAGAAGGAATTCTGTACCTGTAACTGCTATCACTCCTTCACGTCCAAATGTTTTTCGTTTTTCTTTGTAATAAAGCACAAAGTACGTCGATGTCAGCCCTTCCCCCACAGCAGCTGTTGTGTGAAACTGAATCACAAAACGTAGACACAGAACTGAAAGATTTGATCATCTGTCCCCAAATCACTTGCCAATATACCAGCAGCCTTTTCCATCCCATCATTTATTCTCAAATACTACAAATAAGCTGCTTATCAGTTTTTTAAGAAATCAATTGAAATGCATTAATACATGAGAAATGACCCTCATTTGTCTAAGTTATAAATCCATTAATCTCTAACTATAACATAAAGGGAAGAATTAAGTGAGATGTTACCATGATACTTGAATGTTCTAAGTGATTTTCCTACTTTCAGAGACCAAGAAAAACATTCAAAATAGAGGTGGAGAGATGGCTTAGCAGTTGAGACACTTGCCTGCAAAGCCTAAGGACGCAGGTTCAACTGCCCAGTACCCATGTAAGCCAGATGCACAAGGTAACGCATATGTCTGGAATTCATTTGCAGTGTTGGAGACCCTGGCACACTGATATTCTCCCCCACCCCCATAAATAAATATGGACCCTGACACACTCACATTCTCCCCCCTCCGTAATTAAATATGTAAAATATTTTTAAAGAAATTGTATTTAAAAAAATTAAGTAAGCTGGGCATGGTGGGGCACACCTTTAACCCCAGTACTCAGAGGCAGAGGTAGAAAGACCGCCGTGAGTTCGAAGCCACCCTGAGACTACATAGTGAATTCCAGGCCAGCCTGAGCTAGAGTGAGACCGTACCTTAAAAAACAAAAACAAAACAAAACAAAAACTTGGTGGGAATTTAATATATACCTCATCTCACAAAATGCATACACAAACACATATGTAAGCACCCACACAATGATGTTCACCATAAGCACTACGTATAAAGGGGACCCAGTGCATGAGAAACAGCCTAACTATTTACCTTGGGGAGTGCAAAGCTGCAGTGCACCCAGGGGAACAGCAGCCACCAGTCAGAATGAGGCTGACCTCTGAATGAGCTCCCCGCAGTCTTTACCTCGGGAGAGTGGTATGTAGAGAGATTCCATTTGTTTACACTACTAACCTCATGCAACTTTTCCTTCAAATATGCAAAAGGGTGGCAGAGACTTTGGAATGGGGTCTACAGGAAAGAAACTTTTTGATTTTTTTACAAATACTGGTTTAATTTTAAATTATGTTTATATATACAGAGAACTTTTTGAGATACCATGATTCAACTCAGTGCTTATGAGGTCTTCCCTTGGACACTGGGCTGGCATTCTCAATGTGCGACTCTCTCCCCGTAGTCCCCAGTGGGAGAGCACCACACCGCCCTTTCTCACAGCTCTGTACCTCGTCACTGAGAGCTCTCCCCACGTGGAACCGGCCACGCTACCTTGTTTACCCAGCTCTCGGGGTTCCCAGGCTGCAGCAAACCCTGAATTCTCTGGCATTTTAAACCACAGGGCTGCCACCACCCTGTAACATCTGCCAAATACAGAAGTGGCATCTCAAAATTATTTTAAGACATGGTGATATTACCGCAGTTAATATATGGCCTCCAAAATCAAATGCTTTAAGCGGAAACCTCCAGATTAAGGTTTGCTGGCTGGTCACCTGACTAACGTCCAGCACAGGACCTGCCGCTTTCTGGCCGTCTTGAGTACATGTGTGTCAACAGAAGGAAAGAAAGCTCCCTGAGATTGCTGAACGTGTACAAAGCTATACATCCTACAACGATTTCTGCCCAAAATTGCCAAGTATGGTGGCACATGTCTATAATCCCAGAGGCTGAGGCAAGAGAATAGTTTGAGTCTAGCCTGGGCTACATACAAGACTATGTGAAAAAAAAGTATCCGCTTGCAGTGAAGACATTAAAACTAAACACAATTGACCAATCTGTAAAACACAATTGAATTAACTTTCACATCTTCATTTGCAGCGAGCAATCGAGTCAAAGTCACTTCTCCCTGACAATGACATAAGACCAGGGCACTCTGTTCAGCTCAGCACCCTAGCTGGCTAAGGTGTGCTGGGACTTGAGAAACACCCAACTGAAACTCTCAGCACATGAGCTCCCGTTTCCCTTTCAAAATCTCTCTCTCAGCACGTAATTCCTGTTTACTGGATTTCTTTCTTCCTGTACAAGGACTCCACCCATTAGGACAAAACCAAAAGCTTGAAGGAATCTATTTTTAGTGCTCGCATTCACTGAGATATTTTCTGCATAATCAACAGGATATGAAGTTGTTTACTTCTGGCAAAAAAAAAAAAAAAAAACTGCCTGGTTTGCTAATGCCCCATTAGCTCATCTGGAATAAAAGAAAAGTTGTGAACAAACCTAAGGTACCTGAGACAGAGCTTAAAGCACTTGTGACTCCAGCATCCCTGCAATAACTAACTACACTTCAACCAGGCATGGCAGCACACACCATTATCATCCCAATACTCAGGGGATCACCGTGAGTTCGAGGCCAGCCTGAGACTATAGTGAATTCCCTACCTCAGTGGGAAAAAAAAAACTATACTTTAGAATAACCTTTCATTATTAAACAGTATAACTGCATACCAGAACACCTTAAGGAAAGGAATTACAAAAATCGCCTGCAGGGCTGGGGCGGAGCTCAGCGGTACAGAGGACTAGACTAAAATGTGTACTAGGTTTGGGCTTCAGCATAGCGCCTCTCCCTAAAGAAAGTGGGGTGGGGAGGACCGGGTAGCGTTGACAGAAAAGGAACTGTTGCTAACATGCCTTAGCATCTTCTCTCGCTGCTCCTGCCTTTAAAGTGATTTCCACCTGGTGAAGCCCTTCTACAGCGTTTACAGAAGTACCAAGACGAGACACGGCGGCTCTGGGGAGCTTCAGCAGTTCCCCAGCCACATCTTACTCGGCCCAAGTCTTGACTTCTGGCCCCTCGGGCCTCCTGCGCTCTGCATGGCCTGTGGGCACATGGCCCTCTCTGGGCTTGTCAGCTCCCTCACCCGTGCTGGCTAGCTGCGCCCTCTGATGTTCCTGGTAACAGTGCCACACACCAGTGTGCTGACAAGCACTTGTCACGGGGCACACAGGTATGTACCCCCAGAACTCTAAAGTTAGGATTTATACAGGACGGAAAAGGCCATTTAGCCAGATGTACCACATTGTCTGAGCCTCTTATTTCATGGAAAACTGTAATACTCTTCTACCCTACCTATTTCAATGTGCTGTTTTGGAAAGTTCCTTCCTGTGGCAATTAAATGAGGTAGCCTATCAGTGTTCATGAGCTAGACCTATTATAGGACTACATGACAGGGTGATTGTCTCTGAGGACAGGGCACATTCCCACGAGGTACAGAAGTCGTTATGAGATCATCACCCTGCATTTCCTAAACCTTAATCATCCTAACTCAAGACATAACTATAAAACAAGTAACATTACAAGTAAGTGCAAAACATCTCATCTTCATTTTTAAAAACTCCACCAATATAGAAATTCTACCCTTGTGTATCAACATTCCTACTTTCCAAACACTAGGTCGGTTAACACACCACTTGGGGAAACCATGTCACCGCATTACTCCACTCGGAGTCGGCAGAACACAACTGTGACAAGGTGTGGCTTCCAGCCTATCTATTACCTGCCTACATTTCAAACCCAGAAAGATGCAACAATAGTCAATGTGACAATAAAAACTACACCCAAATTACCTATACCAAGACTTACACCTTTAGCTGGATCACTATGGACAATTAAACAATGAACTCCAGGCTGGAGAGATGGCTTAGCGGTTAAATGCTTGCCTGTGAAGTAGGCCTAAGGACCCAGGTTCAAGGCTCCATTCCCCAGGTCCCACGTATGCCAGATGCACAAGGGGGCACATGCATCTGGAGTTCATTTGCAGTGGCTGGAGGCCCTGGCACTCCCATTCTCTATTTAAATGCCTCTTTCTCTGTCACTCTCAAATAAATAAAAATAAATTTAAAAACTCCACTTTCCTATTTTATATGAAAAGCTGAATGAATACCTTAAATCAGGCATGGTAGCAGATCTGTAATGCTAGCATGCAGAATGATGGAAACATGAGATCAGCAGTCTAAGGCCTCTAGAATGTGAGGCCAGCCTGAGGATCCATGAGATTCTGCCTCAAAAATAAAAATGGAGGGGCTAGAGAGACAGCTTAGTGGTTAAGGCGCTTGCAAAGCCAAAGGATCCAGGTTCAATTCCCCAGGACCCACATAAGCCAAATAGATGCACATGGCATATGGGTCTGGAGTTCATTTGCAGTGGCTGGAGGCCCTGGCATGCCCATATTCATTCATTCATTCACTCTCTCTTTCCTTCCTTCCCTCCCTCTTTCAAATAAATAAATACGTATTTATTTATTAAAAAGTAAAAAGGGAATCATGGTATCTGGGCTTTCAGATAGCTTGTGTGCATGTGCTCACTTTGTGTGTAGATCAGAGCTCATTCCAACAGGCTGGGCATGGGATGAGAGGTGCTTGGCAACACAATCTCTATGGAGAGGCAGCTCTTACTCAAATACCACCCTGGAGATAGCTAGTGGTTGATGCAAACAGGCCACATCTTGTGGCAAAATTCAACTACAGTCATTAGCATTATACTAATTAGCAATCCTGCATGTGCTGAAGTCGATTTCATGATGAAAATTATATACAAATTAATAATGCAATTAAGTCTGTATGCAGATATATTTACCCTACTTGAGAAAAGAATTCAAGAACTCCAGCACATTAGTTGAATGCTAATAGCAAACGAACAAATTCTTAATTCATTAAAGCAGCTCTATTGGTGTAAGGAAATCTGAAGAATCACAGTTAGTC
The DNA here is from genome assembly GCF_020740685.1 of Jaculus jaculus. Lineage (NCBI taxonomy): Eukaryota > Metazoa > Chordata > Mammalia > Rodentia > Dipodidae > Jaculus > Jaculus jaculus. The sequence goes on along the minus strand of NC_059113.1, from coordinate 105,074,894 downwards.
TTTGTGCACACAGATAATGAGTTGCAGGCGGTTTTCAAGTGCTCTCCCATGGAGGTATTTCAGAAATGTAAACCGCACCTCCCAACGTGGTTCAATATTTGTAGGGTGTTTTGGGAGGCTGTTTTGCCATTATTTTTCACAAATTCACTTTTCCTCCTAGAAAGAAGCATCTAATATAAACAGGTAAAAAGGTAAGCCTTTGCTGTCTTTCATACCCAGGAAGATAACTGCAGGATCTAAAGTATGTTGCCACTAGCCAGGATTGGTTGCAAACACCTTTAATCCCAGCACTCAGGAGGCAGAGGTAGGAGGATCACCGTGAGTTCAAGGCCACCCTGAGACTACATAGTGTATTCCAGGTCAGCCTGGGCTAGAGTGAGACCCTACCTTGAAAAATGAAACAGTTGCCACAGTTAAGTGGTAAAAATTGTATTTCTCTAAACTGCATATTTCACTGAAGTCCTGACTCACAGCATGATCATTATGTAAACATCAGAACCTTTGAGATGAGACAACAGTGTGGCGTGCAAGTGTGAGTGCGTGTTCATGTATGTGTGTGGGACACACGTGTATGCATGTAGAGACCCAGGGTCTAGAAGAGTGCCTTCCTCAATCACTTTCAACCTTATTTTTTCCCATCTTTACAATGTTTCCATTAAGATTCCAATAAAATCCTATTTTATCCTAGCTGCACAAAAAAGCAAGGACAGACAGTAAATTAGAGCTTTTTTTCCTGTTCAGTTTTGAATGCTGATGCTAGATAGACTAAGTCTTTGTGCTTTGTGTTTTGGGGGGGGCACACATGTGTGGGGATGCCTGGGCACATGCGTGCATGTGGAAGCCAGAGAACAGCAGCCTCGGACGCTGCACCCACTCCAGCGGCCAGCTCTGAAGCTCAGCTGAGCACTGCGAAGGTACTCGGTCCTGGGGCTTGAACTACCTCCTTCAGGCAGCTTCAGCCAAGCTGAGGAAATGTGGTGAACTGCACCTTTTCCCACCTTAGCCCACGGCCTTCAGGTTTATCTGACACCTTGAGGGATATCCCAAAGCCTCCAGCCTTCATTACTGCATTTTTTAATTTTTATTTTTAATAATTTCATACATGTGCACACAATACATTGTTTTCTCCTATCCCCTCCCTCTCCCATAACCATCTTCCTCTTCCCAATAAATCACCTTACTACTTTCATGTCTTTTTCTTTTCATGACCCACTAAATGCAATTACGATTCGTGCATGAGTGGGGGGCAGGTTATTTACTAGAGGTGAGCAACTTACCAGAGGCTATACTACTAGAGAATGTAACTCCTGCCCCCCAGCAACCATTAACTGTCCAAGCTCCTGTAAGAGGGGTCTCATGATCCTCCTCTCCATCCATGATACTAACAGGCTCAATCTTGTGTAGGACCCCGAGCTGCTGTGTGTTCATGAGAGCGGTGGCAACGTCACAGAACTGAGACAGCATAACGCAGTACTCCTTACATCAGCCAGCCCTTTCGTCCGCCCCTTTTCTCTGATGCTCTCTGCCTTGAAGAGTGACACAGATGTCCCATCTAGCACTGAGCACTCCACAGTCACTCATTCACAGTACTGTGATGAGTTTTGACTTTTCCCAGGAGTCACTGCCAACTGAAAAACCAGCTTCTCAATCAAACCTGAGAGCAGTACTAGTCTACAGTCATAAATATAAATATTCAGAAGGCAATTTGAAGGGCAGAACAAGTCCATTTAGTCAAACTACAGTCGTAGGCTTCTGACTAGGTTTTCAGTACCAAGCAGGAATTCCCTTCCATGGAGCAGGCCACATACCCAGAGAGCAGCTGGTCCCCCGTAACAGTCATACCACTATTGTGCCAGTGGGCGGGTACCTGCCTAGCACAGCACAGGACCAGTGCTGGCTAAGACTGCTGAGGACTTCCTCCTCGCCCCACAGCCTGCGCAGCACTTCCTTCCAGCACTAGCCAGCAGGAAGAAAGCTTCCAGCCCAGTTCCAGCTTGAACTCTCTGTGTCCTATAGCCGAAGGGTGTGGCAACAGGGACTTAACCACCTAGTTTTGTCTCCATCTTATTTTTTGTGACAATGTCTAGAGGAAGCCAGAAATCATCAATTTGATGAGGGTCGGGGTTAGGACCTGCTTCTACTTCCCAACTGCTGGTCTTCCTGGGACACTCTACCGTACTCAGTATCGACGTGGGAGCTGGAGATCTGAAGCCAGGCCCTCACACTTGTTTGGCAAGCACTTTGCCAACTGAGCCACCGCCCACCCCCAACCCAGCCTGTGCTTTATTTAATGTGGGTGCCCGGATCCAACCTCGGGTCCTTACACTTGTTTGGCAAACACTTCACTCGCTGAGCCCTTGTGTCTTTTCTGAGAAACAATGGAGGACTTGGTCACTCTTCCTCCTTCCTCCCACAAGCCTTAGGGAAGTGGCATGCTCACAGGAGGAGGCCATCTGGGACACAGGATGACACCCTCACCAGAACATGAACTGGCCAGGATCCTCACCGTAGGCTTCCACATTTCCACTGCTCCAGCCACTCAGTGTGTGGCACCTTGTCAGGGTAATCCAAACAGAGGAATATAGTAAGTTCTGAGACAGCATTAAGTAACACAGTCATGGATTCCTAAGCCCACTCACTGCACAGAGCCAAAATACAGAAACGACCAAAAGTCTCCCTCCTCCTGATTCCAAGTCACATAGGATACACGTAAGTTCCTACACAGCCTAAACATGGAAAGCCACGTCATTAAGGGCAGGAAGCCCTGCATCAAAGGCCATTCTTGTCATCAAGCTCAGGGACTGGTTACGAGGACCCTTCACCTCCCCCAGGCAGCTGAGGCCAGCAGCATGCTGGGCTTTCTAAATTCCACACAGCTGCCAACAGTTTGACTTAGGCAAAGTGTTATCACACTTTCTCGTGGCCTGATAACTCCCTGCAAGTGAATTCGACCACCAGAAACTCTACAGAATACAGACCAACAGAAGGCAGAACTTAGATCTGCACCTCATTTCTAGTCACCATATTAGATATTAGACAGCGACAGCTACTTGGAGACCGCTCCTGGTAGACAGGGTGGGAGTGAGTCAAGAGCCTTGAGTCTCCAGCCCAGTGAGCCCCAATTCACCGCCTGATGTCTTTGTAGATTAGGAATAAGCAGCCCGAACGCCACTTGTTCTAAAATTGAAGTCCTCATTATCATCATCAGTACCTCAACCAGACCTGACTTTTTTTAATGTTTATTTTCTTTATTTGCAAAGCAGGTTATACATGGGAAATGGGGAAGTGAACCCAGGCCATTAGGCCTTCCAAGCAAGAGTCTTAACCACTGAACCACCTCACCAATCCCCTAAAGCTGAAGTTATCTTCTCCAGTATTAACATCCCCATCTGTCCAGCATATAAGTAATCCTGAACTTTCTTCACACCTAAACCTTCTAGCCTATTCTCTTCTGTTTTCATAACCTATCCCAGGGCTGGAAATATGGTTTAGCAGTTAAGGTGCTTGTCTGCAATGCCTAAGGACCCAGATTCAACTCCCCAGTATCCACATAAGCCAGATGCACATGGTGGCGCATGCATTTTAAAGTTCACTGGAATGGCTGGAGGCACTGGCGCACCCCTTCTTTCGGCCTCTATATATATATATAATAAAAATTTTAAAGTAAAGTATTTTTAAAAACAGATACAGAATCTACCCCATGTATGACCCTCCTGCTTCTTTCTACTTGCTATCACAAGGGACCAACTGCACCAGCCCCTAACTAGCCTCCCCAACTCCCCTCTCCCCTTCTACTATGTCTTCTGGACGCTGCATTCTGCAGTCCTTCTCAATTCAAATTCTGCCAGTGACACATACTTGGTTAAAAAGCAAGAGCCTTCATGACCGGGCCTCCCATTAGCCCTGACGTCAATGCCTCCCATCTGCCACTCACTGGCCAACCCCAAGCTTCCGTTCCTCGCCAGGCAAGATGCCAACTGGACACCTCCACACCAGACGCTGCCTTCTCTGTGCACCAGAGAACTGGCTCCCTTGCTGTACTCGATGCTCCCCTAAATGTCACTCTCAGCAGTGAGCCTTTCTGAATGTGGCCTTAGATTAATGTGTCTCCACAGACTCAGCCTCTGGCCGGCTCCAGCCCCCTCACGGGTGAGCCCCTCACTAGGTGCGAGCTCAACTACAGTGCATCTGTAGCCTTGGCACCTACAACACAACATGGCATGCAAGACAGCCTTGGTAAGCTTGTGCAAATCACTTTCTATTACAATAAATCGTAGGAGTCATGGATATTCATTGCTTTCTGCTAAGGCACAACTATTTTTGCAGTGACATTCACAGTAAATAAAATAAAAAACATTTATTTTAATGTCAAAGATCCAGGACAAACCCTGTCCTCCCCTACTCTAATCTTGAATATGCTTTTGTGTCTATGTGCTGAGAGTGAGGGCAGGGTCTCCCACGTGCTGACTGCTTGCTGGCTGTGGGGCCGAGTCCAGCCCACGCAGCACTGTCCTCACACTTGTAACCGCCCCTTCTCTTTGGTGAGCTGGCTGGATAGCCGAGTCAGTGAGCTCTGGTCTCATGAGACCCTGAGTCAGTAAAAGCAGAGTGCAACCAAGAAGGACATCTGATGGCCACCTCTGGGCTACACACACACACACACACACACACACACACACACACACACACACAAAAATACACAGGAAAAGTATATATGCATATAACACTCACCCATGAATATTCTAGCAACTTATTAATGATTGCAAAAAACAAAAACCTAAACCCATCCTGAATATCCATCAAATGGACAAGGAATAAAACCCATTTCACTCACCCGAAAGAACACACAAGGACAAACTACAAGAGCGCAGCCGAGTCTCAAGAGCAGAGTCCTCACGGGAACAGCCCCACACAAGGAGGAGGACATGGCACGAGTCCATGTGTGATGCTCTCAACAAGGCAAAACTACAGACAGAATTCAGACCGGTGTTTGCCAGACAAGGCTTGGCAGGACGGTTAAAGAAACAAAAAAAACAGACATACATGCAGGAGACTTTTCACACTTACGTCTACCTCTGTGGCAATGGCTATGGGACTGGTCACATGTTAAACACAGATGACATGAGGCGTGTAGCTCAGCTGGCAGAACGCACGCCAGCACGCACACACCTTGGGCTCCGTCCCTCGCGCGGGAGACCGAGCGTGGCGGCACACACCGGATCCTCGCGGCAGGCAGAAGCTCCCGGTCTCCATAAGCCGCACGCGTAGCTCAGGCCTGCCTGCGCCATGCGAGACATGTCAGGATGACACAAACACACTTGTACACTTAAAAAGGCCTAAGTGTTGGAGGTCGGGCATAGTGGCATACACCTTTAATCCCAGCACTCGGGAGGCAGAGGTAGGAGGATCACCATAAGTTCATGAGTTCGAGGCCACTCTGAGACTCCACAGTGAATTCCAGGTCAGCCTGGGCTAGTGTGAGACCCTACCTCGAAAAACCAAAAAAAGAAGAAAAAAAAAAAGACTTAAATGTTGGAGTTGTGGCTCAAGGACAGAAAACTTGCCTGGTGTGTGAGGCCCTGTATTCAACGCCAGCACCACAAAAAAGAAAAAAGAGTCTTGTCACATATAAATTATATAAATTACACCTGACCTTTGCAAAAAAAAAAAAAAAAAAAAACTGCACCCAATTGAGCAGAACAGAAACTTCTTGTTAGAAAGGTCCAAGAGCGCTGGGAAGAGGAGGAAACCCTGTCTCGAGGAGACACACACGGAAGTGACGAGAAGCACACCTGACACTCTCCTCTGGCCTCCACATCCACACACGGGGGTGTGATCTGCACACACAGACGCCTATCACACATGCACGCAAAAAGTGAAAATAAAGAAAAATGAAACGTCTGGAAACAACGTTGGTAGTACTGTAAGTCGTTACTACAAAAAGTAGAAATGCAAGCATCTTTTGGCCTTCCAGAGATATACTAGGTCATGTGAGGGACATTCACTGCAGCATTATGAACACTCCACAAAGCTTGCTCCTGCATTCTCCCTCAGTATTCATCTAAAAGGATCTTCAAATTATATGCCAAATAAGCAAGGAATATATATGTGTGTGTGTGTGTGTGTGTGTGTGTGTGTGTGTGTGTGTGTGTGTCACACACACACACACACACACACACACATAAAATGGAGGTAGATATAATTTGAGTGACAACTGCATTTTTTAAAATATTTACTTATTTATTTGCAAGCACTACTGCAAATGAACTCCAGATGTATGCACCTCTAATGTGTGTCTGGCTTTTTATGGGCACTGGGAAATCAAACCCAGGCCATCAGGCTTTGCAAGCAAATGCCTTTAATGCCTGTGCCATCTCTCCAGCCTAAGAAATATATTTTGGGTGGGTTTGTTTATGAACTTTCTTAAGGCTCTGGCAGAGTAAACATCTACCTAACCATTGTCATTAGGGAGTGGGAATTGAGCAGGTACTTTATAAAGGAGAAAGTGAGATGTCATCATGTGTCTTTTATGTGACCCATGTAAAAACAAAACTATATATTTAAAACTTTAAATATAAAAATATACAGTGGAAGTACAAGTTATAAACATTTCTGAAACACTGAACACGTTACAGAAACAGAAAGCATGGATCATCATGGATGCTCAATACAAGTTAACTGTCAATTACCACAAGAAAATAAGCAATCCACACAGCAGATTATGTACTTAACCTTTCTTTCTGACCCAGCATCCCACAAAAATAGAAGAAAATAAGGAGTGTAAGAAATAGAGGACAAAGAATGGTTTGGAAAGACAGGCTGTAATTAAAGGGGAGGGTAGCAAACATGAGAAAATTCACATTAAAACACCAAGAACTTGCGACCCTTCTAAGACCCCTCCTCCCAGACTGCTGGGTTCCTCTGCCCCTCGAGTCATCAAGGCATTTTCTATGTATCAGAAGAGCCAGCAAAACAAATGGGACTTTTTACTGCAGGCACACTTCATGTCCTCTGTATCTGACAGACACAAGGACATTCCTTAAACACACATAGCCATCACAACCAAATGTCTGAATAGTTAAGATCTCAAAAGCACTCAAGGTGGGGGGGGGGAGTGCTGGATAGATGGCTTAACAGTTAAGACACTTGCCTACAAAGCCAAAGGATCCAGGTTCAATTCCCAGGACTCATGTAAGCCAGGTGCACAGGTAGCACATGCATCTGGAGTTTGAATGCAATGGCTGGGGGCCCTGGAGCATACATTCTCTATCTGCCCCCCTTTTCTCTCATAAATAAATAAATAAATAATTTTTTTAAAAAAAGCACTACAAAACCTAGCAAGTTAATTCTGACTTTCATCCTGTACTTGAGGCTATGAAGGGCAATCACAAAGTGATGTTAGTGCCAAGCAGAGTGGCACATATCTATAAACCCCAGCACTGGGAAGATGAAAGCAAGGGGATCATGAGTTCAAGGTCAGCTTGGCTACACAGTGAGCTCTAGACCGGCCTGAGTTATAACAAGGCTCATCAAGAAAAAAAAAAGAGAGTGAGAGAAAGGTATTCAAGTAACATAACTTCAGATAGTCTCAATATACTTGTGAGGTGCAAGCAAATGAAGCAATTTGAGGAATATTTGAGTAAATGTTTCTTAATTTTGGTCAAATTCCAGTCCACTCTTCTTTGAAGATGAACAGTCATTAGACAAGAATCATGTACAAGCCAAGCCAGTGTACTTGTGGCAACGGTGAGAAAAGCAGAAATAAATGCCAGGTGTGCTTTACTGCCATGCCAAGTAGGATCCTCCTGTGGGGCCCACCTCAGACTCTAGATCCTCAGCTGGGAGAGTCCCATCACCAAGACTGTTTTCTGGGGTTTCTTCCGTCAGCATTAAAAGCCAAGAGTCCCAGCCACGCAGAAAGGTTAAGTGTTAATAAAGTCCAAGGAATGCACTGAAATGTCACAAGGAATGGAAAGATGAGGTCCTCGGATTCCATGCTCTGCTCAAGCCAGCAGGTACCCGGCTTTGCTACCTGCTGAGAAATCTCTCCAAAGTACAGAACCACCCAAGAGGCGATCAGCAATTCAGCCAACGTGCCCAGAGCCAAATAACTCAATTGCACTTAACAGTTCTCTTCAACCTACCAAAACATGCAGATAACTGTACAAAAAGAACAACAAAAACACTTAAAACAACAATACCAGGGGCTGGAGAGATGGCTTAGTGGTTAAGACTCTTGCATGCAAAGCCAAAGGACCCAGGTCCAACTCCCCAGTACCCACATAAAGCCAGATGCACCAGCTGGTGTATGTTTCTAGAGTTTGTTTGCAGTAGCTAGAGGCCCTGACATAGCCATTCTCTATGTGTCTCTCCCTCTCTAGCAATTTTTCTTTTAAATACCAACACCAGGGGCTACTGAGATAGCCTAACGGTTAAGACTTTGCCTCTAAAGCACTTGCCAGCAAAGCCAAAGGACCCAGGTTCAACTACCCAGTAGCCATGTTAAAACCAGATGCACAAGGTGACATACACGTCTGGAGTTTGTTGGCAAGGGCTAACAGCCCTGGCACGCCCATTCTCTAACTGCCTCTTTCTCTCCCCCAAATAAATAAATAAAGTATTTTTTAAAAAACACCAATCTTGCCAGGTGTGGTGGCACACGCTTTCATCCCAGCACTCGGGAGGTGGAGGTAGGAGGATCGCTGTGAGTTTGAGGCCAGCCTGAGAATAGACAAGTCAATTCCAGGTCAGCCAACGCTAAAGCAAGACTCTACCTTGAAAAACCAAAAATCATTAAAAATAACAATAAAGCTGGTGGTGGTGTCGCCTTGCAATCCCACCCCTCGGAGGCAGACAGAGAAGAATGGCCAAGTTCACATCAGCTGCAGGATCCTATGAAAAAGTAATAATTTAGTAACATAACAGCTAACATGTCTGTTACAGGTGAATCTGATTTCAAAGCAGACCTTCTAGCCCTACTGTACTAACATCAATCATTTAAAAATGATTAATTCTATGAAACTAAACTTTTGGCCTGACGCTCACCTGCGAAGTAGAAGGAGCCTGGGAGGACATTCTGAACGAAGATTACCCTCAGAGGCTGGGACACAGCTCAGGTGGAGAGTGCTTGCCTAGCGAGCACAAAGCCCCAACACCCAGGGGTGGCCATGCATGCCTGTCATCCCGGCACTCCAGAGGCAGGACAATCAGACATTCAAGATCATCCTTGGCTATAGGAATTTAAGGCCAGCCTGGGCTACATGAGACCCTGTATCAGGAAAGAAAGAAAGGAGGGAGGGAGGAGAAAGAAAACAGCCAGACATGGTGGTGTACCTTTAATCCCAGCACTCAAGAGGCAGAGGAAGGAGGATCACCATGAGTTGGAGGCTACCTGAGATTGCATAGTAAGTTCCAGGTCAGCCTGAGCTAGAGTGAGACCCTATCTCAAAAAAAAAAAAAAAAAAAAAAAAAAATTAAATTAAAAAGCAACCAGGAGCTGGGCGTGGTGGTGCATGCCTTTAATCCCAGCACTCAGGAGGCAGAGGTAGGAAGACTGCCAAGAGTTCGAGGCCGCCCTGAGACTCCATAGTGAATTCCGAGTCAGCCTGGGCTAGAGTAAGACCCTATGTCGAAAAAACAAAAAACAAAAAAAGGCAACCAGGAAAAATACTCTTCATTTTTATAAAAGTCCTTATTAGCAATTACCAAAATGTGTCCTCTATTTTATTATAGAATGAAAAGAAAAATGACTTTGATATTATATAGCTATCTGTCGGCAAGCAATTACTCACTTTACAAATGGTACCTCCGGCTTTCCTGGTGTGAAATAAGGACTAAGTAAAATGAATTATGAGGAAACACGTAACCACTTTTCTGGCACATAGTAAAAGCTTAATATCAACCTGCCTTTCCACATCTTCCCTCAGTTTCTTTCCTGAGCTACGTACTCCCTAACAAGAACAGAAGGGGCCAACCCAACATGGAGCATTGGTCACTTATGCGACCTGAGCCAGCCAACGTGACACTTTCAAGAGGACTACATTTTAAAGTCACGCCTTTAATTCCAGCACTCAGGAGGCAGAGGCAGGAGGATCGTCATGAGTTAGAGGCCACCCTGAGACTACACAGTGAATTCCAGGTCAGCCTGGGCTAGAGAGAGACCCTATCTTGAAAAGAAGAAAAAGAAAAAGGTCACTCTTTACGATAGAGGCCTAATATAAAACCCCGTTCTCTGCTGCACCTTGCACAGTGAAAAGACGCTGTGAAAGCAGCGTTCTTCGGAACGGGGCGTGAGGGTGGGCGGGCGGCAGAGCGTCTGCCTAGCACAAAGGAGGCCCTGAGCTGTGCTCATGGTGTAACCCTAGGGACACACACGCACACAAAGGCCTGCAGAACACAACTATGAGACTTTATTCCACACCTTTCCAACTATGGCGCTTTATGCTTCATGTTTCTGGCTACATGTCTAAGCTCAAATGTCAATACAGAATCATGGCTGACCTCAACAATCAGATGAAGCCTGTACCTCACACATCCTACAATCAGATTTATTCTAACAATGCACTACAATGAACACACTTAGAGACATACAAGCTACACTTACAGGAAGCCTTTGTCACTTCTAAAACTGAACAACTTGTGATCAGTTTCTTAACTCACAAAATGATCAAAACTATTTGAGATGCACCAGTGTAGATGAATTTTTACACAACAGTTCTCTGAAGCCTGAAAATGCTCTAGCAGAGGAAAGCTCTATACAGAGCTCAACCGGAAGCCTAATGTGTCTAAAAATGTTCCAGGTAAGGTTTCACAGGGACAGCCAGATATGGAAGTAATTTTAAAACATGGCTCTCCTGCTCTGTCCACGCTCAACCGTCCTCCTTCTCTCAAGGCCACCAGCCAAACAGCAAGGAGACCTTGGTCTTCCATGAGTTCTCACCATTTCTCCTGGCAATAATGCTTTCGCCACAGCACTGACAGTGAGGCCTTACACTGGTGTACAGTTTTATGCTTGCCAAGTGCTTTCTCATATATGACACTCATTTAAGCTTCACAACTACCCTGAAAAACTGGTACAGCAAGCAGTGTGTGCCCCATTTTGCAGATAAAAAATTAACACTCAATGAAAATTGCCAAAATTAGAGAGAGATCCTGGGGTAGTCATCTCTTCAAGTAATGCTTCCTCATTAGAATTAGAGCCCACAATAAACTATAAGAGCAAAAGAAAAGCCAAGGCATTATCAATCTCAAGTTTTTTTTTTTCCTCCCACAATCTTACAAGAACATAAGTAAACTATATACCATCTCCCAACTTTGACATCCAAACTTAAGGGAGGCTGTAAGATTGACATGTAAATAAAAAGTTCAGAATACAATGGAAGCAAATAAAAACATGTCTAAATACAATCCAAGGGGTCAAACCATAGTTTGTGGTGCAGTAATTCATAATGCTATGCCTAGAATCCGGGTTCCTACTTCTGAATTGCCTCTAACTTTTACGTGTCAGGGTGACTCAGTACAATTTGAATCACTATCACTCAAACAGGCAATTCCAAGAATCAATTCTGACTCAGCCTTACAATAATTACAAGCTTGACTAGTGCTCCATTCGAGTAATTAGGAGGGGGACTGGAGATGCAGGCCTGTGCTAGACATCAGCAAAACCAGGCTAGACTCTTAGTGAGGCCAAGCTAGACATCTTAGTGAGACCATGACTCAAAAATCAAGAGCAGGGCTGGAGAGATGGCTTAGCACCTAAGGCACTTGCCTGTGAAGCCTAAGGACCCACGTTCAACTATTCAGATCCCACGTAAGCCAAAGAAAGTGATGCAAATGGGCAAGGTCGCACATGCATACAAGGTAGCACAAGCGTCTGGAGTTCAACTGCAGCAGCTGGAAGCCCTGATGCACCAATTCTCTCACTCTTGCTCTCTTTCATTATGGGAGGGAGGAGGGAAGGAGGGAAGGAGGGAGGGAGGGAGGGAGGAAGGAAGGAGGGAGGGAGGGAGGGAGGGAGGGAGGGAGGGAAGGAGGGAAGGAGGGAAGGAGGGAGGGAGGCAGGAAGAAAGGGAAGGGGAAAAGAGTGAGCCAGTCTGTTGGGCTTGCCTCAAAAAAAAAATAATTCAATAGCAAATAAAAGGGTTTTAAGGGTATGGCTCAGTGGTACAATACTTGCCAATAGCATGTGAGAGGCTCCAAGTACAACACCTGGTGCTTCTAAAACTATAAAGACATACAAACATTAGTTTGTTCGTTTGAAGACGGGATTTGGGGATGGACGTGTCACTCAGTGGAACACTGGCCCAGCATGGGAGAGATCCTGCATTCAACCATGGGCACCCACAATCAGGCATGATAAAGTGAGTGAACAGCCAGCACCCAGCTGGATGAGAACAATGGGCCACTTAATACCATACTTACTACAGCTACTGTTTGTTTCTTTGTGCATGTGTGTTGTGTATTGCCCCTGTGGTGCCCTCACCTGCGGTGGCCTGAGGGTATGTAGGGTGTCCCAGTCCATCTCTCTTCTGCCACTTCTTCCCTGAACTGGTCTCTTACGGATCCTGCAGCTTGCCCTAGTTCACAGCTGCAGTGATTCTCTGGTCCCCTACAGAACCAGCATCACACAGACATGCATGGTCAAGCCAGCTGCCTGTGTGTGTCCAGGGAATCGAATTTCATGGGTCTCTTAGGCTTCCTCGGGCCTCATACTTTTACTTGCACAGGAAGTGCTCTTAATCACTAAGCCACCTCTCCAGCCTTATCACTAGGGCTTGTTCCTCTCTTTATACTATTTTACATTTTGTTTCAAACATTTGAAAGTAGGTATTATTATCCTGAAAATGTATGTTTCAATATGTTTAATATTTACTCCCTTATTTTTTGCTTGTTTTTCAAAGTAGGATCTCACTCTAGTCCAGGCTGACCTGGAATTCACTATGGAGTCTCAGTGTGGCCTTGAACTCACAGCAATTCTCCTTCCACTGCCAACCAAGTGTTGGGATTAAAGACGTGCGCCACCATGCCAAGCTTACTCCCTTCCTTTTAATAAAGGAATTTAAAATAAAAATACAAAAAATACTATACAATATACTTGAGGTAAGGTTTAAATTAGAACAGTTTTCAGTCCCTTCCAGAAGACTACGTTAACTAACGGCTGCATTAATAACTGCAAAGATAAATGAAAAGGGCAAACAGCTGGGAAAAAGCCCTGGGCCAGGAACTAGAGAGATGGCTTAGCAGTTCAGGCACTTGCCTGCAAAGCCTAAAGACCCAGGTTTGATTCCCCAGTACCCACGTAAGCCAGATACACATGATGGCGCATATAACATGTGTGAATGTTTGTGGCATTGCAAATGCACATACATGTGCATAGACTGCATACAACATACACAATGCCATATATACACAAGCAAAAAAAAAAAAATCAACATGAAGACATGTGTCTGCAAATGCTGGGTTTGATACTGTACAATGTAGCAAGTGTCTCACTAGCATTTTCCATATGTGGACTCACTGTCACTGGAACATAAAACTACACAATTCAATCAATGTCCCTCACCAACCATGAAGAAAGCACATTCTCTCGACCAAGTCATCTCACTGCTAGCCTCCAAACCCCACAACTGCCTCTTCTTGATATAACTCATTACTATGAATGGACAAATTACAATGCTAATCGTTTAAAAGTCGCATTTGTGGTTGCCAAGAAACACCAGCCATGAAAACCCACTGGCGGCATACTACAAAGGCACAGACTGCATACCCAGGCAAAAAGCTGTGTGGAAAAAGACAGAGAAAGCTAAACAATCTAATAAAAAGCAGACTATTTTACCTCCAAACCCAATCATAAGCCAATATGCCTATGGTCATCTTAAATGCAGTAGGAGTAAAGTATCTGATGGCAAGCTACCTGAGAACTGCAGGATTTCTGAGGAGTTTCAAGTTCATGTGTTCTGAGCAGAAGACCTGGCATATGCCAGGTGCTGTCTCCTGGATGTCACACTGTCTGAAAGAATCCATGATCTCCCAGCACACAGGAGACAGAGGTGAAAGGATCACCATGAGTTCAAGGCCACCCTGAGACGACATAGTGACTTCCAGGTTAGCCTGGGCTAGAGTGAGACCCTACCTCAAAAAACAGCAACATAAGCCGGGCGTGGTGGCGCACGCCTTTAATCCCAGCACTCGGGAGGCAGAGGTAGGAGGATTGCCATGAGTTCAAGGCCACCCTGAGACTACATAGTGAATTCCAGGTCAGCCTGAGCCAAAGTGAGACCCTACCTCGAAAAAAAACCAAAAAAAAAAAAACAGCAACAGAAAAAAAAGCCCATAATTGTTTGTTTGTTTTTTTAATCTTTTTTTTAATTGTATTTATTTGCTTGCAGAGCCAGACAGACAGAGAGAGAGAACGGGCGCACCAGGCCCTTCTGCTCCACTGCAAATGCACTCAACGCACAACTTTGTGCATCTGGCTTTTTGTGGGTTCTGAGGAATCAAACCTAGGCCCGAAGGCTTTGTGAAGTACCTTTAACCGCAGAGCCATCTCCCCAGACCTTTGTTTTTAAAATAATGAAAGCCTATGGAAACTATATCACAATCTTTCATTTACCTTTAGATGTCTAGAACATCTAGACAAGTTCCAAGATAGGCTACAAAGCAGAAAACAACCTAGACAAAAAATATGTCCTTCTAGCTGGGCGTGGTGGCACAAGCCTTTAATCCCAGCACTTGGGAGAGGTAAGAGGATCACTGTGAGTTCAAGGCCAACCTGAATTCCAGGTCAGCCTGAGCTAAAGGGAGACCCTACCTGTGGGGAGGGGGCAGTCCTTCCGATGAGCAAAATCATATGACGTGGAAATACTATATTGGGTGTAGATTGATGAATGAACAATAAATATCTATTATAACTCATATAATTAATAGGCTTTTTATGCAGATAGGTGACTAATGCTATCTGTGGCCATGAGTGGTGGCACACACCCATAATAGCAACATTTAGGGTGTTAAGGCAGAAGGATGGAGAACTCTAGGCCAGCCTTGGCTACCCTGCCTCAAAGAAAGTAATAATTCTATTCATACAACAGGCCCTCCCTCCCACAGAGTGTATCTGCAAACACCAAGAGATGTTTATTAGAGTTTTTTAAAGCCCTGGTCTTTCCCTGGCTGTTTAGGAAGAAAAAAAAAAAATGACTGAGACAAAAGATCTTTGTTTCTCTCTTTTTAAACAACAGTGAAACTAGGCTGTGACCCTTATTCACTCTGTGTACAGACAGCTCTTCAGCGCAAATTACAGACTTGTAATTATAGAAGATGGATTAGTCCCTGGGCCCTGAAACCAGCCAAAGTTCACTTCTGAAGCTCGAGATAAATTGTGGGGAGGGGGGCAAAATTTAATGCAACTAGCCAAAAAAAGCAAAACTGAGATGGTAGGAACCCAGAACGATACATCCATCAAAGTCCCCCGCAAGCTTCCTGACAAAGGGGTTTTCTCATTTACTTCACCAGCCTAGCACTCCAGCAATCACTGTAACACTTATAATAGAAAATACAAAAATGGCCATGTGGCCTTCCTGCTATCACATCCTACCTTATCATACACACACACACACACACACACACACACAAAACCAGTAATTTCCAGGCAACACTGCTGGTCCCTTTCCCACCCACATCTGAATTTCCATTCAAAGCAGCACAGGCCCGTTTCTGTGGTCTACATGGTTTTCTAGCCCAGCCCACCCAGTCCAGAGCAAGGGCAGGTCACAAGGACTGCAAAAGCCTGGGCTCCTCTCTACGTTCCCATTCACCCTGTCACTACTCAATGCCAGAGCCACTCTGACTCACTCAGTGCATGCAAGGATTCACCACCACCGCACACCAAAAGTCTCAATGCAGCATGCTCAAACCTGCCAAGCTTGCCAGCCAGCTGCAGGGCAAAGCAGCACCCAGCACTGCACCCAGCTGGGCTGCCACCGGGACACTCTTTGTAACATTATGCAAAAGCCATGGAGTTAACACCCAAAGTGCTAAGGCACCTCAGCCATTAGGTAACTTCTACGTACTCAGTCTGAACATTTCATACATGGCTACTGTTTTATGTTAGAAAATGAAGGACTGCCGGGCGTGGTGGCGCACGCCTTTAATCCCAGCACTCGGGAGGCAGAGGTAGGAGGATCGCCAAGAGTTCGAGGCCACCCTGAGATTACATAGTAAATTCCAGGTCAGCCTGAGCCAGAGTGAGACCCTACCTCGAAAAACCAAAAAAAAAAAAGAAAGAAAGAAAATGAAGGACTAAAATTATTTTCTGAGGCATTAAGGAGTAGAAAACAAAGTTGGTGGATCCATGGAATGTAAAATCAGTGTGTTTTCATTTCCTATTATCAAAAACACTGCTTAATGAGCTAACAAGTATGGTGTGCATCTCTTTTTGTTTGTTTTTTTCAGGGCAGGGTCTCACTCTAAGCCCAGGCTGACCTGGAACTCATTGTGTAGCCCAGGCTGGCCTCAAAACTCAGTGATCTTCCTACCTTGCTGGGGATTAAAGGTGTCTACCACCACACCCGGCTTACAAACATTCATTTCTGAGGCAAGTTTATTTCCTGTGGAATGAAAGCAAAAGCTTCTATCATGCTCCCTTGCCTTGAGGCAGCCAGGGCATGGGACTTGTGATGAGTATGTGCTGAAGCAGTTACCCTCTCATTGCTGGGGAGAAACAGAAGCGGCACATGGAAGGAAACGAGTGATTTCAGGCGTAAAATTTTGAGTGGAAGTTTTATCACGGCAAGGAAAGTATGGCATGAGCAGAAAGCTGGCTCATATCTGGTTACATGTCTGGGTGGATGTAGTCTAAATGCTGGGCCAATAATCATGGTCCACCCCCATTGACACCCCTCCCCCAACAAGGCTCAGCCCCCCCCAAAGGCTCCACCAACTGAGGCTTAATCACAAACACACGAGGCTTATGGGGGGACACTTCCACAGCATTTACCAAACAATGGGTGTACGACACAAGGATTTACTTCTAGAAATCTTCTAGAAGTGCCATGTGTAACCTGGTGCATAAGACCAGAGATTACAATTGTTAATTAGTATTCCTAATTATCATTCATGAGCTCAAGAACTCAATGACATTCCTAAAAATCACTTTATAAATAAAACCTAAGCTGAGATAACTAATAAAGAAAATGCAACCCAAATGTTTTCATGCTGTGTCCCTTTCAAATTCCAGAGACCTCAGCCCATCTACCACTCTTTGACACACTTCTAAGTATCAGGAAGCAGACCACTGAGGAAAGTTAAGCCTTGGTCAGAGCTGTATCATAAACAACTCCAGGAGTGCTCTGACTCAGTCCAACTGAGAAATCACACGTACTCAAATTTAAGGACTATAATCAAAAATCAAGATAAAGACAAATGATTGTTCTTGATACTGTCATATTAACAGAATCAGCCACAAGTTCAAGTCATGCAGGGTCTGGCCCACTCCTCACCCTATCAAGCACCACCAGCGACCTCCTCAGGTGGCCCCTCCCCAGGGCATTTGCATTCTTAGTCAGAGAAGGGCATCCAAGAGGCCAGCCAGGCTGGTCAGCTCAGCCTGCGCAGGGTGGAAGCCCTCCCTCGACACTTCCAGAATGGGCTTAGCTGTTCTAATTAAATTGTGCATACAAATACAAGCTGCTGGCTTGGGCCCCAGGGCCAGTTTGCTCACCTCGGATCAAGGGGATTAATTTTTCAACAGTTGGCTATCTTTGTCCTCAGAAACTCACTTAATCTACCCTTGGTATGTATTTCCTTTCTTCCAAACTAGATTGGGATTTTTAAATCTATTAATAACAGATCTCCTTTCAATAATAAAGAATAAAGTGTAGTAGTTGTGACTGGAGAGCCTCCCTAAAGACCCCAAGGAGGATGAGAACCATTCACAGGTCTGTCAGACCAGGGAAAACTACTAAGCAGACAGCTTCTAGCTCTGCACTCAACACCAAGAATCAAGTATGAGATACTGGTCTTCCTCAATGCCATTTCAGGAACCTCAGAAGGTGGCCTTTTGAGGTTCCCTAGAAATCACATTACAGGTTGAGCATGCGTACTCTGAAAATCCAGAATATGAAATGCTCTAATAGCCAGTTTTTTGAGTCACCATAAAATTTTGCATCATACACGAAATTACTTTAAATATTATTTCAAATCACCTGGGCCTTTTGTGCATACAGTATATGTAATACATGAAGCAATTTTTCAATGTGGGTCCCATCCCAAGAATATGCAAATTTGTCCAAAGCCATAAAATAAAATCTGAAACTGAAACACTTCTAGTCTCAATCCTTCTGGCTAAAAACATTTATTTTATTTTATTTTATTTTATTTTATTTTATTTTATTTTATTTATTAGAGACAGGGGGAGAGAGAGAGAGAATGGACCCTCTAGCCACTGCAAATAAACTCCAGACGCATGCGTCATTATGTGCATCTGGCTTACATGGAACCTGGAGAATCAAACCTGGGCCCTGAGGCTTCGCAAGCATGTGCCTTAACCACTAAACCATCTCTCCAGCCCTCTTCCGGCTAAAAATAAAAATCTCAAACGGAAGCAGTTCGAGTTTCAATCCGTTTAGCTAAGGCATGCTCTACCTATAACTTGTTCTATGAGAAAGACCAATTATATGACCAAACTGAAGATAAAACACAGTAAAAGAAAATGGGGGCAAGGAAGATGGCTCAGCAAATAAAGGTGCTTTCTTACAAAGCCTGCCTGCCTAGGGTGAACCAAGGACCCATGTAAAGCAAGTTTATTTACAGTGGTAAGTGGTTCTGTTGCTCCTACTTATATTCTCTTTCTCTCTGCTTGCAAACAAATTTAAAAAAAAATTAAAGAGTAAAAGACAGCCAGGCATGGTGGCACATGCCTTTAATCCCAGCACTCGGGAGGACTGCTGTGAGTTCAAGGGCCACCCTGAGAATACATAGTGAATTCCAGGTCAGCCTGAGCTAAAATGAGACCCTGTCTCAAAAAACCAAAGGAAAGAAGACAACGAAATGAAAGCTAGGTGTTACTCCAAGTTATATCTCACTAAGAATTTGTAAGGAAATAAAAATTACCGGGCTGGAGAGATGGCTTAGCCGTTAAGCGCTTGCCTGTGAAGCCTAAGGACCCAGGTTCAAGGCTTGATTCCCCAGGACCCACGTTAGCCAGATGCACAAGAAGGTGCACGCATCTAGAGTTCGTTTGCAGTGGTTAGAGGCCCTGGCGTGCCTATTCTCTCTCTCTGCCTCTTTCTGTCTCTCTGAAATAAATAAATAAATAAAAATAAACAAAATTTAAAAGTTTTATTAGGGCTTACTTCTTTCTAAGGTTTTATACATAAATAGTAAGGCAGGAGCTCAATGGAGAATATCCATCTATTTCTGATACCACCACCACTTTAGTATTGTTTGCATGTAAATCATTGCAAAATTTAAAATGTCATATCTAATAAAATACACTAAGGATGGGCAAGTAAAAATTCAATCTTGATACAAAAACTGGCCTTTGTGGGCTTGGAGAGATAACTGAGTGGTTAAAGACTTGCCTACAGAGCCAAATGACCCAGGTCAATTCCCTAGGACCCACGTAAGCCAGACGTACAAGGTGGTGCACGTGTCCAGAGTTTGTTTGCAGTGGCTGGAGGCACTGGCGCACCCATTCTCTCTTTCTCTGATAAATAAATACATTTAAAAACCAGAGTGTTTAACTTAAGTATGTGATTAATTTGATTACTCTCCATGACAATCAAAATCTGGAAATAACAATGTTTTATACAGAAAACCAACATGTCACAGGAGCCCAGAGGAAGAGTGCACACTCCACTGAAAATCACACACTTGTCTACACCATGCCACCCTGAACCTCATCTGAAAATATCCCACACAGGTCAGCTCCAACTCTGCACGCAAATGATGAGCGGACAGAAGCAAGCCTCGCCAATAAGAGGAACAACTTCTTTTCTGTGGTGGCGCACGCCCAGCACCTGGGAGGCAGAGGTAGGAGAACTGCTGGGAGTTTGAGGCCACCCTGAGACTATGTAGTGAATTCCAGGTCAGCCGGAGCTACAGTTAGATCCTACCTCCAAAAAAAAGAAAAAGCCAGGTATGGTGGCATCTTTAATCCCAGCACTGGCGGGGAGAGGGAGGTGCGAGGACCACCATGAGTTTGAGGCCACTCTCTAAGACTACACATAGTGAATTCCTGGTGAGCCTGAGCTTTAGTGAGACTCTATCTTGAAAAACAAAACAAAACAAAGAAAATACCATAAGCCTGTATTTAAAATTTTGAAATCAATACATGAGATAGACCCAATTGATCACAGAGATTATATTTACAGTGCGTGGTCGGTTTTAGAAATTGATAGTTACACAGAGTACCCACACGCACTAGTATCTTTTCATCCTTATTTTAAATCAAGACGGGGAGGCTGAGCATTAATAGCCACACACTGGATACAGGGACAGGGTGGTGTCACTGAGCTTCACCAGTACAGCCCTTTAATCCAGTGAGACTTTCAAGGAGGCCCCAAGGACCACCACACAAACCACAACCACCTCCTCCTTATGCAAGGTAAGTGAAAACACTGTATGCTCCAAGTACCCATTAATCTCAGTGCCCCTCTCCCCCTCTCTCCTGCCCTTCTGAAGGCTTAAAGGAAAACACTCAAAATTCCAACCTCCTTTGTATCCAAGTTTTAGGTGAGAAGCTGTGGCTAATAATTGGTGGCGCACACCTTTAATCTCAGCACTTGGGAGGCAAACGTAGGAGGATCACTGTGAGTTCAAGGCCACCTAAGACTACATAGTAAATTATAGGTCAGTCTAGGCTACAGCAAGACCCTACCTCAAAAAAAAAAAAAACAAGAACCCACAGGGATTTCTTTCAAAAGAGACAGAGCTGGGGGCGTGGCTTGGTGGTAGAGCACTTGCCCAGCAAGATAGGGGTCATGGGTGAGATTCCCAGCAGGGTAAAAAGGGTGGGACCAGGCAGGTAAGGCCCCTTCCCACTGTTTCCCGATTGGCGGTACTCTAAGGAGAAACACACTACACAGAAGCCCTTGCCCTGGTCCAATTCGGCCTAGCTTACCTGGGGACTTCTAATGGAGCAGTTCTGGGTAGCCTGCGTACTAACACTGCAACTCACGTCCACCCAAAGGACCTATGCGCTAAACCACTTTGGTGAGTTAATGGTAAGATATAACAACGCGGGGCTGTGGAGACGGTTCAGAAGATAAAGGCGCTCACTCCACAAGCCTGGCACCCTGGTAAAGCCCCAGCATCACAAAATCAGGATGCACAATGGCACAAGCATCTGTAATCCCAGACACCTACGGCAACAGGAGGAAGAGCCAGGAGTACCCTAAGGCCTGAAGCTTGCAGGACAGCTAGACTGGCCTTCCCCGAGTGAGAGAAGGACCTGTCGCGAAACAGCCAACTCCATGAGGTCGTCCTCAGAGCCAGCACACTCACCATGGCACATGCGCACACACACACACATGCACACACAATTTTTTTTTTTTTTCAAGGCCAAGCTGACCTGGAATTCACTATGGAGTCTCAGGGTGGCCTTGAACTCATGGTGTTCCTACTAGCTCTGCCACCACACCCAGCACAATATTAAAAAAAAAAAAAAAAAAGATGTAATGGTGAAACAATACTTAAGAGAAAAAGTATTCTCAGAGTAGTAAGTACCAACTATTGAGAGACAGTAACAAGAACAAATAAGTATATTTAATACTCCACACTGGAGACTATGGTAAGTTCTTTAATATATATCTAATCTTCATGACAGTATGGAGTAATGTTTCCAAAGCTATCTCACACTAAATGTTCCCTCAATCATCAACAAAAACAGAATCAACAGGATAAAACAACGTGAACAGAATTTATTCTGAGATTATCAGCTTCCTATTTAGATAAAAGTAAAATATCCTTTCTTAACTGAAAATAAAGGATATCAACTTTACAGTTATTTTACCATGTTTTCTTAGCAAAATAAATACATGGGAAACTTGTGTCAGTGCCCAACTGGGTTATGAAATTTTTAGTCGATGAAATCCCAAAACCCGAGTCCCTCTAGGGCTAGGAAACCTCCCCAGAACACAAAGCAGTGTATTTGACTTCAAGTCCCAGATCGCAACTGCTCAGTTAGGTGAAGTACTCTCAGTAAAACAATTCTGTGAACCAAAATGAAGCACAGACATTTATAATTATCAAGAAAAGCAGCCACAGCAGCACAGGCAGTGGTAGCCGGGGCTTCCACGGTGAAATGCTTCCATGCCTCCCAGTTTTCTGTGTCTGTGGTATAGATTTAAGCCATACCAAAGAAAATGGAATCAAGATAGCAATTCCTGCCCATTCCAACTTACATCTCAGAGGATGGTTAGGTTTGGAGGGGGCACATTATTTGGGAATAATGGGTTGCTGAGACTCTGGTATACTGGCCAGATCTCAAAGAAGTGTGTGGTATCAAATCCAAGAAATGAGCATGCATAAAATGTTAGTCCCTGCCCAGCATGGTGACGCACGCCTTTAATCCCAGCACTCAGGAGGCAAAGTAGGAGGACTGCCGTGAGTTCAAGGCCACCCTGAGACTACACAGTGAGTTCCAGGTCACCTGGGCTAGACAGAGTGAGACCCTGTCTCAACCCCCCCCCCAAAAAAAGTTTATCCCTGAAGTTCCCTACTCGGTTTCTTTCAGCTCCACAAATACGAGTGATGTGGATCAGATATGAGTAAAGAATAGACACAAACTTAAATGCAATAAATTCTTCTTCTTTTCCTCGATTCGTGGCATTTCCATCCGTCTGTTTGTCTCTTCCCACCCCTTCCCCTGTGTTTGTCCCTCTCTTCACTTTCTCCCTACCTCTTTCTCTTTCTCTCTGCTTGCAAATAAACAAATATATTTTGGGGGGAGGAGGGAGGTTTGATATAGGATTTCACTCTAGTCCAGGCTGAGCTAAAATAGTCTCAGGGTGGCCTTGAACTCATGGTGATCCTTTTACCTCTGCCTCCCAAGTGCTGGGATTAAAGGCGTGCCCCACCACACCAGGCTTAACAAATAAATAGTAAAAAGAGAGAGAGAGAAGGAGGGAAAGACAGGAGATAGGAACACAAGAAGACAGGAATGACAGTGTGAGCGAGTAATTCTAGCAGGACAGAAAGCTAAAAATTCCAAGTTCAAGGACAGCCTAAACTACATAGGGAGAACTTGCCCAGGAAAAAAAGAAAGAAAACTGAATTTGGAAACTACATAATGTAGTTAGGAAGGGAAAACAAACAGAAGTTTTGTGTTGAAGAATTCTAATAAGTTAATTAAATAAAGAACAGGATGGGAAAGCTGGGATATGGCTCTGCAGTTCAAGGCCTTGCTTAAAAAGCCTACTGGAGCCAACGCCTTTAATCCCAGCACAGAAGCAGAGGTAGGAGGATCACTGTGAGTTCAAGGCCACCCTGAGACTACATAGTGAATTCCAGATCAGCCTGAGCTAGAGTGAGACCCTACCTCAAAAAAAAAATAAATAAATAAATAAAAGTCTGAAGTTCTTTTCCTCTTCTTTTGGGATTATCAAATTACTAGGACATATACAGGAAAGTAGGGTGCACTCAGGAAACTGAGGCAGGAGGAACCCTCCAAAACAGCCTGTGCTCAGACCAGATTTTCTAGAAAAACCCTTGTCACTCCATCCCCATCCTTCTCTTCCTTCCTAAGAAGTAAGAAGAATTCTTATATTCACAGGATAGCCGATGTGGTGGCACACATCTTTAATCCCAGTACTTGGGAGGCAGAGGTAGGAGAATCTAAGTTCAAGGCCACTCTGAAACTACATAGTGAATTCCAGGTCAGCCTGGAGTATAGTGAGACCTTACCTCAAAAAATAAATAAATGGCACGCCAAGCCATTTCTTTGAATGCAAGAGCATACATAAGGACTAAGGGTAGCTTTATCACTTACATTATCACCAAAAATTTATGAGAAAATATACATATCTATATGTATACACACACACACACATCACAATGTTCGAACTATGACAATTCTTACTTGTTCAAGACCTTACAATAGTAGGTCTATGTTATGAACATTATTGAAAAATTCTCTCATGGCCATCACTATTTAAATCCATCTTTCCTTGTACCACCACTACACATGGTAGTACTGCAATTTTAGGAACTCACAGTCAAATCATTTAGTGACAGTGGTAAATATTGTTAAGGCCAAATGATAACAATTCTTTATTATGCTACTTGGAAAAAAGCCATCCTAAAGGTGACATACTGTATGATTACATATACGCAACATTCTGAAATGACAAAAATGACAGAAATAAAAAACAGATTGGAGGGGGTCGGTGGCTATAAAAGACAGGAAGAGATTGACTGTGGTAGCCTTACCTATAATCCCAGAGTGTGGAAGAGGCAGGAGAATCAGGAGTTCAAGGTCATCTTTAACTACACGGCATGTTCAAGGCCAACTCACTCGGGATACATCAGACTCTATTTCAAAAGACAATAAACAACATGAAGAAGAGTCATCTGTTGCGGTGAAGCTGCCCTGCATCTTGACTGAGTCACACTGCTGCCCTGGTGTGGGCCTTGCTCTAGAGCTTTACAAGACGCCACTGAGCAGACAACATGGGAGAGGTGCCGGGACCTCCTCCACACATCACTGTCTCAAAGTAAGAAATTATTACTGAAAATAATGAAGCCTGGCACAGTAGCACATGCCGGTCACCTATAATCCCAGCAGTCAGGCAGTAGAGAGAGTAGCATCAAAAGTCACAGCCCAGGGCTGGGGAGTGGTTAAGGACACTTGCTTCCAAAGCCTGGTAGCTCAGGTTCAATTTCCCAGCTCCCCAGTAAAGCCAGACATACAAAGGAGTGATGTGTCTGGAGTTCATTTACCACAGGCAGAGGCCCTGGCATACCCATGCTTGCTCATTTTCTTCCCCCCTCCCCCACCATAAATAAACTTAAAAAAAATTCAAAGTTACAAGTCAGCCTGGGCAACATAACGAAACTCTGTGCTTAAAAAAAAAATGGGGGGCTGGAGAGATGGCTTAGCGATTAAGCACTTGCCTGTGACCCCAGTTCGAGGCTCAGTTCCCAGGGACCCACGTTAGCCAGATGCACAAGGGGGCGCACCCGTCTGGAGTTCATTTGCAGTGGCTGGAGGCCCTGGCATGCCCATTCTCTCTCTCTCTCTGTCTCTTTGCCATTCTGAAATAAATATGTTAATTAATTAACTAATTTAAAAAACTGAGCTGCAGATTACTGGTGGTGGAAAGGCCTAAGTGAGGTCAGGGGAGAGACTGAGTAAAGAATGGGGGAGAGAGTTAATCAAAATCTAAGAGGGTATGAATAAGTCATATGGAAACCTACTTTTTTTGGACAATGGCACATCCAGAAGCCATAGATTGTTACTAGCAAATTTTCAGTGTCAGGGATGGGATACCTTCCAGTGAGTTGTTGGCCAAGTGAGGTCCCTAAGGCCCCTAAAAATTACAAGCTATTGCTGGGGCTCTTGGTTTCCCACCAGGAATAGATGGTAAGACCCTATTACTGAAGACTCTACATGCTTAGGCTACAAGGTCACTGAGAAATCCTGCTGGAGCTGAACTGAAAACCTCCTCCATGTAGACCAGCTGACAGAAAGCTGGAAAAAGACACATGGGAGAGAAGTCATCAGTGGAGATAAACAACATACAGTAATGCTACTTCCACTTCTGGTTAGAGAAGCTTCTCTTTTCAGATGACAGTGACCTTGAGATGACTCAGAAGGCACCATGGTGCTGAGAAGTGACAAAGGAGTGTTCAGCACTGCAATATCTCAATTGCACCTTCCAAGGCTCAGGGCCATTGTGGAAGAGGTGGTGGAAAGAATGTAAGAGCCAAAGGAAGGGCAGGACTCCTCACAATGTTCCCCTCCAGACACAAAATGGCCTGCATATCCACAACCTCACAGTGCCTGACACTACCTGCACATGTCCAACATAATAGGAGGAAAAGATGCTGACATCAAAATGAGAGACTGATCGAGAGGAGAGGGGATATGATGGAGAGTGGAGTTTCAAAGGGGAAAGTCAGGGGAGGGAGGGAACTCCCAAATTGAGCCAAAACAAAATTTGTCTCTTTATGTTAATCAACCTGAGTGAAAATACTTGTTACAGTGACAGAAAAATTAATAAGAAGGAACATAGAACTGTTCTCAAAGACTGACTACAATCATTACATTGCTTCACCATGAGTCAACTCGAATTTTTATATAATTTATTTTGGCCTGGTTGAATTCAGAAATTCATCTTTTCCAAATAATGGGATGTTCAGAAATGATACTGCCATTACAGATTAATATATTTCTCATAATTATATGATAAGTCAGGTGGTTCAACTTAGAAATATTTTAACTTTACAATGATGCAAAAACAATGCATGCATTCAATAGGAACCAGGCTTCAAATTTTGAATGTTGATCTTTCCTGGAATAGCACTGTGGTCTAACATTCTCCAGACCTGGAAGCAGACCCCAGCTCCCAGGCCACCCTGCTTCCATGAAAGTGAACAGCAGACCGTCAACAGTGTGCTATGTAACCAAACTATGGTGGTTCGTTAAGTCACGTGTGTATAATGGTTTCTACTGGCAATAGGTTTACCTGGATGTAGCCTTATGAACAAGTCAAAGACATCAGATACACAGACATACATGTAATAGAAGACATCAACATTTAAGGAAAAGTCAGGCATGGTGGCCATGCCTTTAACCCCAG
The DNA here is from genome assembly GCF_020740685.1 of Jaculus jaculus. Classification (NCBI taxonomy): domain Eukaryota; kingdom Metazoa; phylum Chordata; class Mammalia; order Rodentia; family Dipodidae; genus Jaculus; species Jaculus jaculus. The sequence continues at coordinate 105,048,099 of NC_059113.1, read as the reverse complement.
CACTCAGGAGGCCGAGGTAGGAGAACTACCTTGAGTTCAAGACCAGCCTAAGACTACATAGTGAATTCCAGGAAGGCCTGAGATACAAAATTAGAAAGTTAAAATAAAATTAAAAATTAGGGGATAAAAAAAAATTAGGATAAAAAGCAGTATAAACTTATGTTTAAAATAAAGAAATTGTGTCTGACAATTGGAAATTTTCTTCCTGTAACTAGGAACTGCCCACACTGGCACCTGCCAGTATTAGGTTGGCATCATGTAGACATGGTGGAGTCTGTGAGGCAAGGCTGCACTGAGCTGCCCGTCCAGCCGATTCTGCAGGCTCATGCTTGTGTATTTGCGCACACGTGTGTCCTGCAGCTGTGAAGGACTGCTGGCTGGGGAACGGAACGGGGCCTGCAGGCTTTGTGAGCCACCTCCTCAGGCTTCAGGCATCACCAGTAACTCTTAGTCTGCTCTCACCTCGCTCATCAAGGACATCTCCTCTCCAGAGGAGCCTCCCTGTCACTCCTGGGCTCTAAGCACACCCAAGGGTCTCCATGTATTTCTGACAACCACACAGGCTACACGTGTTGGAACATGGCTCACGTGAACCTACTCCTCCGAGTCTCAGTACACACGTCCTAAAAAGCCCACGAGGGACAACAGTCACAGCACCAATGAATCACGGCCCACTTACCAAATGCAAAAGATGGGACAGATGATCTCAGTTCATCTCTGAATTCCGAAGACTGGAAAATGACATATCACAACTGCCATAAGTGAGTGAAAGAAATAGTTCAAGTTCTTTCTTTCACTTAATCCATAAATCCATTTCAGAGAGCAATTACCATGTTGCAAATAAGGAAAGCATGACCTCAAGTGAAGTGAAGAGAGAAAATATAAAATGCAGATATAAAAAACCACTGGCACTCAGGAGGCAGAGGTAGGAGGATTACTGTGAGTTCAAGGCCACCCTGAGACTACATAGTAAATTCCAGGTCAGCCTGGACTAGTGAGACTCTACCTCGAAAAAACAAAAAAAACACTGAGCTGGGCATTGTGGTGCACTTGGGGAGACTGGGTAGGAAGATCACTGTAAGTCTGAAGACAATTTGAGACTACATGGTGAACTCCAGGTCAGTCTGAGCTAGAGAAAGACCCTACCTTGGGCAGGGGGGGGGGGGGGGGAGCACTGAGAGGCTGGAAAGACGGCTCAGCAGTTAAGGAGTTTACTTGCAAGCTTGCCATTGCCAGCCAAAGTTCAATTCCCCCACATCCAGCCAAAAAGTGGCACATGTGTCTATAATCCCACCACCCCTATAGCAATGGGAGGCCAAGCCAAGACAGAATCTGGAAGCTCATAGGCAAGCTAGACTGGCGCACATGTAGCCACAAAAACAAGGGACACCCTGTCTCAGCAATGGACATACACTCCAAGACTGTGCAAGACTGTGCACAGACCTCCACCCATGTACAATGGCCTGTGCCCAACCATCCATACACATACACACACACACACACACACACACACACACACACACACACAAAACTGACTACTGCTGGGCATGGTGGTACACACACTTAATCCCAGCACCCAGGAGGCAGAGGTAAGAGGACTGGTGTGAATTCAAGGCCACCTGAGACTACAAAGTGAATTCCAGGCCAGCCTGAGTTAGAAAGACCCTGCTTCAAAAAAATAAAATAAAATCACATGGAAAATATTAATAAAAATTGAGAAAAAGGAAAAACATTACTATTAGGAACTTTCCAAAGTCACTCAGACATAAAATTTGCAAAAATAAGTAAAAAAAACTTTTGTAGAGTTTTCACATGTATCAAGCAGAAGCAGTCTGTATTTCTAAGAGGCTCTCAGATCATTGTTTCAGACAGTCCATCTCCATCAGGTGCATATCCCAGTATTATTCTATGTGACTTAAATTTCAAATATCATCAAAGGATGAGACCTTACTGAAATAGTTTAAAACCCCCTCAAAATCTACCCAGTTAAGATTTTTGCAGGTCCACAGCACGGGGAAAAGCAAAGAGGCAGTGAGTGTACGTTCTAAACTGAGCTTTGGAGTGGGGATGGACTCATCCCTGGTTATCAGCCTGCAGTATCACTGATGAAAAGTCAGGAGGTTAGAACTCGTTTTGTTTTATTTTTATGTCCATTCTTGAGATGGGATGCACGGAAACAAAAGAGTTGACAAGAAGACAGTGTTCGTCCTTTTCCAACTATTCTGTGACTTATGAGGTTGGAGAATGGCTGCATTAAATCAGTCTACATTCAGCACTGCAATTGACCTTATTTTGATCCTCAGCCAAGATATGCAAAAGCTAATTATGGAACTGTTAATTACCAAATGCTTAAGGCAGTATTTGATGGTTGTGAAACTTTTACCAATATTTCAGTATGACCATTAATAACTTCTGCCATAAATGTTAGCCTCACTTGTTCAATCCCATGGTAACACACTGCTAGAAAGACTTTCATAGTGTGTATTTTTATCCAACATAGTCACCTATCATAATTATGGAAGTTAAATGCCCATGACCAATCACTTCTTTCAAAGAGACATACATTTCAAGCTTCACGTAGACAGTTTAGCTATGTATGAACTGGACTCAAGCACAAATACTCCAAGAGCTCCCAGGTGAACTAAAGGAAAGGCCATTTAGTGAAAACAGCAACACAAAGAAGCTTAAATGAAACTCTCTGTAATGGAGCTGGAAGTGAAATGCTTGCCAGAGAGACTCTTACCGTCTCATGAACTACAGTTCTGTTGCTGCCGTCTTTCCCAGGTTTGTGGTTGTTACCCTGTCTTGTTTCGGGGCACAGTTAACACTTGACTCGATTCTACCTGGTAACTGTGCAAAAAAGCAACTAACCCACAGTTGTAACGCCACCCCCTCCAAAACATAAGTGAAAAGATAAAGGGATAGGCTAAGTCATTTTACACATACCATTTTCTATGAGAGCGAGAGCGAGAGCGAGAGCGAGAGAGAGAGAGAGAGAGAGAGAGAGAGAGACAGACAGACAGACAGACAGACACACTGGCACACTGGGGCCTCTGCCCAGTGCACTCAAACTCCAGGAGCAGGCACCACCTTGTGCCCATGTGCCACCTTGTGCATCTGGCTTGCGTGGGCTCTGGGGAGTGGAACCTAGGTCCTTAGGCTTCACAGGCAAGCGCCTTAATGACACTAAACCATCTCCCTAACCCTAATCACTCCATTTTTAAAATATTTATTTATTTGTTTGAGAGAGAATGGGTACACCATGGCCTCCTGCCACTGCAAATGAACTCTAGACATGAGCCACCTTGTGCATCTGGCTTTACATGGGCCCTGGGAAATCAAACTCAGGTCCTTAGGCTTTGTTGGCAAGCACCGTAACTTTGGAGCCATCTCCAGCCCCACATTCCAATTTTAAAAGTAACTAAACACTCCACAAGAAGCAATTCCAAAGGGCCTGAACTCAGTGTGTTAATAAAATTATTTAGAGAAATAATTTTATCGCATAAAGCTTAGGGGAGAAAGCTGTTTGTAATTTATTTACATCTTTTACTTCAGTAACTTGCCTTGGTAACCACAATTCTCTTTTTCTTTATATATATAAGTTATTTTGTAAGTTATAAATTTCATTTATATATGTATATATGTAGTTATTTGAGAGAGACAGAAAGAAGCAGATAAAAAGAGAACGGGCACAACCAGGGCCTCCAGCCACGTGTGCCCCTTTGCGCATCTGCCTTACGTGAATCTTGGGGAATCAAACCGGAGTCTTTAGGCTTCGCAGGCAAATGCCTTAGCCTTAACCGCTAAGCCATTTTCCCAGTCCCACAATTCTCATTTAAGTCATCAAATAGTTAAAATAGTTACTTCATAGTCCTGTTTTTCAGCAAAAATGCACTGAAAACTATCAACAGAAGGTGTATTGCTTTTTTTTTTCCCCACAGGAGTGGATTCTATTAGAAGACAAGGTTCCACTGGGCAGACCTGGGGAAGATTTCCAAACACACACACTGTGTGACAAACCCGGGAAGAGACGTTTTCCTTCTCCCAGAGCATCAGGAAAATCATGACAGGTTCTTAAGTCTGACACATGATTTAGCTAAAAACCCCTGTAACTTTTTTTTATTTTGCACCAGTCACTCCTGTGCTGTGCCTACCTAAATAAAGTGGCTTCCCACATTCTAGATGGACATGAAAAGTTCTTTCTTTAACACCGTCCCAAGACTGACCCCAAGGTGTCTCCTCTCCCACTTCTTAGGACTACACCAGAGGCATCAAGATCACCTTACAGTACTGTCTGACCTAAATTGAATTTCACTGTTCTTTTTGTCTAAAGTGTCTTCCTTTTTTTTTTTTTTTTTGAGGTAGGGTCTCACTCCAGCCCAGCCTAACTTGGAATTCACTATGTAGTCTAAAGGTGGCCTTGAACTCAGTGATCCTCGACCTCTACCTCCCAAGTGCTAGATTAAAGGCGTGGGCCACGACGCCCAGTTTAGTATCTTCCTTTTTGCCTGGAATTGAGAATCACCCAACTCCTTTACCAAGTCAGTCCTCAAAAAGAGGACACAAGGCTGGCCATGGTGGCGCCTTTAATCCAGCACTTGGGAGGCAGAGGTAGGAGGATCACTGTGAGTTCAAGGCCACCCTGAGACTACACAGTGAATTCCAGGTCAGCCTGGGCTAGAGTGAGACCCTAGCCCTCCCCAAAAAAAGGACACATCGCAGCAAACCTCCCCAGTTCATGTTCAAGGCACTAAGCTTACCTAACAGGATTGTTTTCAGTATATTTACAGGGTCTAACTCCCAGCATTTGTGAGAATACCAGCATGTACTGAAAAACTTCCAAAAAGTGTGTTAACAACACGGCATTTTCTTTTCACTGAAGTAAGTCTCAAACTCAGAAGATGAATTATTTCTGACAGGGCAGGTAAAGATGGAAAAACACTCCTATTTCAAGCCACTTTCCCTTTAGAACAATAAACAAACGCGGGGCCTACATTAGTAAAAACAAATCGGACATCAAAGTGAACAGGCTGACAGTTAAGATGTTCAAGCTGTCTGGCAGGTCTCCCTGTTTACTCCTCCTGAGAAGGTCAGGTGGGAAAGACACGTGCAGCTCGGCTCTCAATGCACCTTTCATCCTGCCGGTGAGCAGAAACTGGCCCGCTCTCTTTACACTGGGGCCAGGAATTCCATGTTGGTCAGTCTCTACTATTCCACTCAACTGGCATGCAAAGAGGAAAGCTCAACAGCTCGTTTACTTGGCACAATCACAAGCTGTCACAGAGGCGGTTCTGTCTCTTCCAGACAGTTAGCTGACCCACCCAGACCCCCGCCACACACACACACACACACACACACACACACACACACACACCTGGTTGTAGGTTTTAGTCATTATTATTCTTCTAACTAATCAACCTAGGGCACCATGACTCTGTTCCCCCCTCCCCAGTTTCCACTACAGGCCTCTGACGTCATTTTCTTACCAGCCCAGCTAGGTTCTAATGTTCTCAGCATGTGTGATTTCACTGGGCATTTCAAGCACTCTTCTTAATACTTCTGGAAACTGGCTTTTCCCTCCACACTGACACTGGTAATGTGGCTTTTCAGGTGCGCAAGATTCTGATGCGACTGATGACTGTAAACAAACACTAATGAAGGCACATGAGGGACAGCGCAACCCTAGGGGAGGGACATGATCAAAGTAGGCCAAGCCCAGCTCCTTTAAAAAAAATGCCATAGGTACTTCTGAAGACACTGAAAGGAATTTCCTTGCAATAGCCCACCTTCCATAAGTTTGGCAAATACATAGAATTGATCCATGACTCCCCAGGTGGAGCATCAAAATTTAAAGAAATCAAAACAAAGAGAGGGGAAAAAAAAACAGTACCAGGTGCCATTCTTGGGGCTTGTCCAAAGGCAGCCAGAGCCAGTGGAAGATCCTATTTTACTCTGTGCTTCCCCGCATTAAATAGTCGTCGACACCAGAGGACAGCATGTGGATGTGGACAGATGGCACCCAACACCTAACAGAGGGAGGGAAGCGACTCTCTCAAGTAGGACACCCTGCATGTGTTTGATGGTCCCAAGGATCTGGTGAGCTGTCTGTCTTGCAGGGTTAGCAAGCAGGATCCCTGTAGCCACCATCGCAATCCTTGGAAGTAGGCGTCACTGTCCAGTCAGCAGAAGAAAACCAAACCACACCATTTTTATAAAAAATTTTCCCTTTCCTAATCGAACCTAAGAGGACCAAATCCAACCCACCAGCAATCCCTCCACTTAAAGTACAAACTACAGGAGACCTGCGGCTAAACAGACGCGTAAACATTAACAAACTCACCTAACTTCCACAAGGTTGTGCAAGCCAAAAAGAACCCCCCCCAAGGTTGCCCTCAGTGGCAGGGGTGATGACGCCTGCTATGCGGTTGTGTCTACAGTTAAAACTAACAGCAACTAGCGTGGCTGTCAACTTTCCCTCCCCTCCACTGGGACTCAAAGGACCCCTTGCAAGATACACGAGCAGCCATCTCCATGACTTCCCTCCAGGAAGGCCCCGCAGACTTGGGCTCTGCAAGTTTCCTCCCGACATCTCATCAAACACCACTCTAAAGGGAGGGGGCCACAGAGCCTGCAGCCAGGGTGGCAGGAGTGCCCGGCCAAGCGGCGGCTCCCCCCAAACTTGTCCCAGAGGCCAACGCAGGGGAGGGGAAGGGGGCAAAAAGGACAGCAAGGGGGAAGGGAAGCCTGCAGAGGATGCCCTTGGAAGTCGGGGGATGCTCCGGGCTTGGCACGGGGTGCTTTTCCCAGGCCAGCCAGGGCGGGCCCCCCGGGCGGGCCGACGGGCGGCAGGGCGCGTCTCACCTGGGGGGTCCTCTCGGCCGGGTTCTTCATCACCGCCTGGCGGAAGCTGTTATCCACGTAGGACGCCATGTCCCCCTGCGGGATGCACCAGGACCACCGCGCACCGTCGCCGGCCTCCCGGCCCGCCGCCTCCTCCTCCTCCGCCGCCGCCGCCGCCCTGCAGCGCCCGCCGGAGGCCGAGAGCCAAACCCGCGGCGGCGGCGGCGGCGGCGGCTGGGGCGCGGGGCCGGGGGTCGGCGCGGCGGGTCCCCGCGGCCGGCCGGGAGCTCGCGATGACACCCGCGTCCGGACGAGGGTCCCCGCGGCCGCGAGCCTGCGGCGCGCCGCGCTGCCGAGCTCCTCCTCCTCTTCCTCGCCGCCGGGCTCCCTCCGGACCTGGGCTCGACACGCCTCCCCCGCGGCCCGGCCCGACTCGACTCAGCTCGGCCCGGCCCGGCCCGGCTCCGGGGACGCGGGCCGCTCGTCTCCTGGCCCCGGGCGGGCCCGAGTTATTTTTAGGGAGGTCCTAGGGGGGAAGGGGAGGGCGGCGAGGCGGGGCTCTTCTCGGGCGCCCCCTCCTCCCGGGCTGCGGAGGGGGATCTCTCGGGGCGGAGGAGCGGGGTCGCGTCCGCCGGGCGCGTCCCGCCCGGGGCGGGTGAGGCTCGCTCAGGTCCGCGCGCCGCCGCGAAGCCCGCAGTCCCCGGCGGTCGTCCGTCCCGACCGCGGCGGCATCCCTAAGGCCCCCCCGCCGCCGGCCCCCATGGGCGCGTCCGGAGCGCCGCGGGCGGCACCTCGGCTCCGCTCCCCGGCCGCCGCGACCCGCCGCAACTTAGTTCCCGGGATGCGCGCGGCGCCGCGGGAAGAGGCCGCCCGCCCCGTGCGCACTGGCGTCCGAGGCACGGACGGACGGACGGACGGACGGCCCCGCGCAGATCGCCCTCCTCCTCTTCTTCCCCGCCTCTTCCTTCTCCGGACGCCTCAGCCGCTCGGCGGGGAGGAAGCGGCCCTCCCGGGCTTGTGGCTTTGTGCTGCAACCATGGTGAGGGCTTGAGTGACGGCGCGCGGCGGCCAATCGGAGCGCGCCGCATCACCGGCGGGGGCGGGGCGTCCCGTGCGGCGCCGGGCCCGCCCCTCCGTCCGTCCGTCCGTCCGCGCGCAGCCGCCCCGGGGCCGCGCCCTCGCTCGGGGGCCGGGCCGTGCCCGCGCTGCGCGGCCGCTGCGCCTGTCCCCGCCGAGCCGGCACGACCCCCGAGGGGGCAGCGTGCGTGCCCTAGACCCGGGGGACCGCGCGGGGCCCCGGGGCGCGGGGCGTCGGCTCACCCGCCCCCCGGCATCCCGGGACGTGGACGGCTGACCCCCGGCCCCGCTTGCCCCCGACCCGGGCGTGCCCGACGAACCGTGCGGGGTGGCCGCGCATCGCCCGAGCATGTTCTGCTTCGTAACTTCGCCTCCTGCCCTCCGTGCTCGCAACTCCCAACTGGACCGGACACCTCCACGTCCTTAGATGACCCCACGGTTAGGCGGACGGGGACGTGCCCGGTAACCCCGCCACCGGTCAGATGGGGTCCTGTCCTTAGTTAGAGCCCGCGATGGCAGGGTGTGCGTGACGTAACCAGCGCTAGGCGCTTTGACTTGCACAGGGCACAGCTCCTACTGGGGTTCCCCAGTTTCCAAGCCACGTTTGCTTTGGATAGCCCTCCTCTCTCTTTCTCTCTCTCTATATATATATGTATATGTATATGTATATGTATATGTATATGTATATGTATATGTATATGTATATGTATATATAATTTGCAAGCACAAAGAGAACATACGCGCTCCAAGGCCTCCTGCAGACTCACGCACCACTGCATCTTGCTTTTTGTGGCTACTGGGGAATGGAACCCATGCCATCAGGCTCTGCCAGCAAGTACCTTTAACTCTGAGGAATCCCTCCAGGACCAGCCTGGTGGTTTGTTTGCTTAATTATTATATTTATTGAGGGAACTACAGAGCCAAGGAAAGGCACCCAAGCGGCCAGAGATCCCGCGTGGAGGGCCTGGGAAAACCATGGGAAGAAAAGAGAAAAAAAAGAAAGTTCAAAGAGCTCCTGCCATGTGGGAAGCTGGAGGGGGTAAAGAGCCCATGTAGTGAGTACGGACTAAGGGGGGAGGGTCTCCCCTCTGCTGGACCTGGGGTGAGCCTAAGGGAAATACCAGCAGCTGGAAGTTTCCAAGTGATCAGGCCGCTCAGAGCCCAGCCTAGTGTTTTAAGATGCCATCTCACTCCCTGACACCCCCCGCCCCCCGTGTGCAGAATGAGCCCAAAAGCTGACACAATGTGTCCACCTGCAGCTCACAGCCAGCTCATATTTTGATGATTGCATGGACACTAAAGACAAGTGCTACTTTTATTTAGGAGTTGTTACGTTGAGCTTTCTCAAATGTGCATTTGCAACACTAGGAATAGGTTGTCAGATAACATTTGGTGGGGGCGGGGGAGCTTAAGTCACCAGAGTAGCATTAAACAGATTGCCCAAATTTAGCTGCATCTTAGTGACAAATTGTTACCTTCTAGATCGTTTTACATTGTTTCTGGTGGAAGTACTTCCTAGGAGTTGGCTCACCAAAGTCATTCTCCCGCATAGACAACCACCTTGAAAGCAAAGGAACAAAGTGTTATCACGGCCCTATAAAAACAGGAAGCACCTAGCCAGGCATGGTGGCACACGCCTTTAATCCCAGCACTCGGGAGGCAGAGGTAGGAGGATCCCAGAGAGTTCAAGGCCACCTTGAGACCTATCTAGTGAATTCCAGGTCAGCCTGGGCTAGAGTGAAACCCTACCCTAAAAAAGAGAGAGAGGGGAAGCAAAAAGAATTCAAAGCCAATGAAGTGAAAAAACACATCTGACATCTCCACCTGGTGCCTAATAGACATCTTGGAATTAGCATGTGCGAGCCAGGTTCCGCTTCTCTTGTCCCAAGCACATCCCTTCCACTGCCTACACCATCCAAAGGCACCTACATCCTTGTCATCACTCAGATTAAAGGAGAAACAAAATCTGGGGATCTTCCTTGATTCTTTTCTGTTAGGCCCAACAAGTCATCAAAACCTCTTGCTCCACTTCCAAAGGGCATATCTAAGCCCCGGGCTCCTTCCCGTCCAAACCCAGCATTAGTTTTGGCTGCGCTTCCCAAAATCCACACACCTAGCTTCCTGCAACCCCCTTTCACTCCCCTCGGCCTAAAACAGTTCATTTTCACAGCAGGTAGACTGATTGTGTTCATTCTGCTCAGGTCACTGCATAGCGTCCCAAGCGACTCAATGCAAAAGCCAAAGTCCTGGGCTGGAGCGATGGCCAAGCAGTTAAGGCGCTTGCCTGCAAAGCCCAAGTACCCAGGTTTGATTCCCCAGGACCCACGTAAGCCAGAGGTGGTGCGTGCATCTGGAGTTTGTTTGTAGCAGCTGGAGGCCTTGGCAACTCATGCTCACCCTAACCCCCCCCCCAATAAATAATAAATAAAAAGGCAAAGTTCTGATGGGCCTGAGGACCCTTGAACTTGGTACTCGATCACCCTTCTTTCTGACCTTGTCTAAAATCGCCATCTTCCTGTTCAATTCCAGTTGCATGGGTCTCAAGGCTATTCCTGGAAGAGTAAGCCAGTTCTGGTCCCATGGCCTTCCATCAGCTCTTCTCCTACTGAGTTCTCTCTTCTTGTCTTTCCCAGCTCCACCCACAACCAACAAAAGAACACACAGCAGTTAGATTGTTGTTTCTCACCCCGTCACATTGTTATTCAAATTTCATTTTCCCCAGTAACAAGTTCCTCTTTTTAGTTCCATTAACCACAATCCAACATCCTACGTATTACATTTTTATTAATTTCGTCTGTTCCTAACTTGTTATGTTAGCTTCTAAAGTCAATGATTTTTTTTGTTTGTTTATTTGTTTGTTTTTTGGTTTTTGATGCCTCCCAAGAACTAGGATTAAAGGTATGTGCCACCAGACCTGGCTAAAGTCAATGATTTTTGTTCCTTCCTTTGTTTTCAGTTTCTATTTAGATGCAAACTTCTTTTTAAAATATTTTTAAATATTTTATTTTATTTATTTAACATAGAGAAAGAGAGAAAGAGGCAGATAGAATAGGTAAGGCCTCTAGCCACTGCAAACAAACTCCAGAGGCTTGCACCCTCTTGTGCAGCTGGCTTACTTGGATCCTGGGAATCAAACCTGGGTCCTTAGACTTAGCAGCAAGCGCCTTAACCACTAAGCCAGCACTTTTAAAAAGTATTTTTACTGGGCTGGAGAAATTTCTTAGCGGTTAAGGCGCTTGCCTGCAAAGCCAAAGGATCCGAGTTCAATTCCCCAGAGCTCATGTAAGCCACATACACAAGGTGGCACATGCCTCTGGAGTTTATTTGTAGTGGCTGGAAACCAGGGCTTGCTCATTCTCTCTCTGTCTGCCTCTTTCTCTCTCCCAAGTAAATAAAAATAAAATATTTATCTTAAATAAAATATCTGAACCGAGTCTGGTGGCCCACGCCTTTATTACCAGTACTTGGCAGAGGTAAGAGGATTGCCATGAATTTGAGGCCACCCTGAAACTACATAGTGAATTCCAAGTCAGCCCGGGCTAGAATAAGGCCCTCCCTCAAACAAACAAACAAAAAAAAAAAGTACAAGAAATAAAATATTTTTATTTGAGACAGAAAGAGGCAGATAGAGTATGGGGGTGCCAGGGCCTCCTGCCACTGAAAATGAACTCTAGACACCTGAGCCACTTGGTGCATCTGGTTTTACATGGGAACTGGGGTATTGAATCCAGGCTGTCAGGCTTTGCAAGCAAGTGCCTTTGACCACTAAGCACCTCCCCAGCCCATGTTCCTTCTTTTGGTTTATTGACTGCTATATTCTCGTGATAGCAACAAATATTTTTGGATGGATAAATGAATCAGTAGCTGTTGGGTTACTGTGTGTTTGTATATTTTATACACATTATCTCACTTGCATGGAACAGAAGAGGAGGCTGAAAAATATTAGAAAACAACCCCTCTGGGCCTGTTGTCTGTTTTACAAAATGAATGGCATGTACATACCCTGAAGATCAGCGAGTATCAGATAGAATACATGCAACGTTTCTTGCATCGTACTTGCACCATGGTATACCAGCAGACACTAGCTCTCTTTAAGATCGTTCTCATCACCTGTCCTTTGAGGTCTGTGGGGCAGTTATTATCCTGTTTACAGGTGGGGAAACTGACAATAAAATCAGCTATATGATTTTCCCTACTTCCAGGCCTTCCTTGAGCTTTGCAAAGGTCTGGAGCGAGCTAACAGGGGACTCCTACCCTATTATAAATCCTGCAGACTGCAATGGAAGCCAGCGTACTGCTGCAGGGAGTGTTGGCTTCTGGCCTACGACTTGCACTCCCTTCCTGCTCTCAGCTCAAACACACAATGGCGTGTGCACACGGACACACACACACACACACACACACACACACACACACGGACAGAACAGCTGGTACTTCAGCACTCTGTTACACCCTTCACACAAGCCATCCGTGGCCTTTCCTCAGGGCCAGTTGCTGTCCTACTTGGTGAGGCCTGGGAATGGCCGGGTAGGAACGTCTAGGATGGAGCTCAGGTTTGGGGAAATTTCTTGCCCCATGGGGAAGGATGCAGTTCACAAAAGGTCCTCCAAAGAATGGACACTGGACAGGACCTTTCCCAGCCACAAAGGTGTAAGTTCCAGCTGCACACCTGACCTGTTTTGTTTGTTTGTTTGCTCTGAATGCTGTACTGTGATACTGAGTTGCACCAATGACCTTAGGTAAAGGCCTAATAGTATGTCTTATCCACCAACAAAATGACTAACTCGGGTTCAGCTTCCAAGCTATCATTTAACTTCAATTATAGCTAATTTTCCCACTATTTATAATCGACTTATCTACAGATATCAACAATGCTGTCACCACTCAGAACCCAGGACACCTTATACTTGCCACGCACTGTCATCGTATTGACATCTGAACACCAACTCTGCACGAGAAAGCAGTTTGACGATGCACAGATCGGACTATGTGCTTGTTGCCAAATTATGTCAACAAACCACCAGCAAAGGCATCCATTCCACTGCCTCAGAAAGGCAAATATAAAACGAAGGGGTCTCCTTGTATTTTATACAGCCAGTCGTCTAGAATCCTCAGAGGCCCACATGTTCCTGTATCACTTAAGAGACTGGCTCAAGCAAAACTAAGTGGAAGAATGATGGAGCAGGAATGCCAGATGTCCTGTTCCCACCACCACAGGTGAGCACCTCCACCCCCCATACCTCCTGCCACCGTCTGCAAGTGTCTAGGGTACTGTATGTACCAAACCACACCACACCACACTCATAGGCAAAAAAAAAAATAAACCTGCTTGGAGCTCTGAAGGAGTTTTTCTTTCTTTTTATTTATTTATTAGAGACACCGAGAGAGAATGAATGCACCCGCCAAGGCAAACTGCAAATGAACTCCAGTCAGATGCATGCACCACCTTGTGCATCTGGCTGGCATGGGACCTGGAGAATCGAACCTGGATCCACAGACTTCATAAGCAAGTGCCTTAACCCCTGAGCCATCTCTAAAGCCTCTTTTTTTTTTTTTTTTTTTTTTAGTTCTTATTTGAAGATTGGTGTGGTGGCACACACCTTTAATCCCAGCACTCAGGAAGCAGAGGTAGGAGGATCCAACCTGGTCACCTGCCAGAGTTCTTGAAAAAGCTGGATCCAGTATGTGTCAAAGTTTAGGTTAGACCCAAGTTCTGCCTAGACATAAAATGAAGCAGAAATTATAAATCAAACAACACACAGAAAAGCAAAACTGTTCAATTACACTGTTGAGTTCATCATACACTGACATAATCACTTTCCTACATTGACTTGTTTGCATTTGAGATATTGTGACAGTGGGAAGGAATGACACCCCCCCTTTTTTTTTTTTTTTTTTTTTTTTGGTTTTTCGAGGTAGAATGTCACTCTAGTCCAGACTGACCTGGAATTCATTATGTCGTCTCAGGGTGGCCTTGAACTCAGGACAATCCTCTTACCTCCGCCTCCTGAGTGCTGGGATTAAAGGCGTGCGCCACCACACCTGGCTACCAGCAAGTGAGCCATCTCTCCAATCCCAGTGTGTTTTCATTTTTAAAGCCATGTTAGAGAACATGAGCATTCAAGTCAGGAATTCAGAGGGAGAAAGAAACCCTTCTATTTCATACATGCAGAGTGAGCCCAAGGAGATGATTCCATCATAATAAAGCATTGTATCAGAGCATGTCTGGGGTTCTCTGGTTATGTGCAAGTGTTTATATGCAACCAAAATTGTGCAAACTGGTGTGTAGAACAAGGATTTGTAAGAGGTCCAGGGAAGAAGCTCAGCTGCAGTTACTGGCAGCTCTGATGCCCAGGTGGAAGTCAAGGCTACATGCAGGGTGCCTTCCAGAGGGTACCAAAGTAAGAAAAGGTCACAGCCGGGCGTGGTGGCACAGGCAGAGGTAGGAGGATCGCCGTGAGTTCAAAGCCACCCTGAGACGACATAGTGAATTCCAGATCAGCCTGAGCTAGAGTGAAACCCTGCCTTGAAAAAAAAAAAAAAAAAGACAATGTCATTTGAACAAAAACAACAGAAAAAATGCGTTATTCTTGGCCAGCTGTACTTTTTATAAGGTCAATACTAATAATCATTCTGAAGTCACTATTATTTAATATCTGTTAAATCCAAAAAGAATGCTAGACACTGTCCGTACACAAACAGCACCAAGTGCCTGTGCGTCAGGCTGACAGGTCTAAGCCGGGCAGAGGAAGAGAAAGGCAAACACAGCGTGGGAAACAGCCGAGAGCCTGCTTAGAACACCAAGCCAGTTCAGTCTTAGCCATGGAAGACCCATTCTGCAGCAACTCAAAGCTTTAAGGTAGGGAGTGAGAAGAGAAAAGCTTCTTGCCCTTATGGAAATTGAAAGAGGAAGGCTTAGCTATGATAAGAGGAGGAGGAGGAGGAGGAGGAGGAGGAGGAGGAGGAGGAGGAGGAGGAGGAGGAGAAAAATACCAGCACATGGCCCAAAGAGAAAACTCTCAACTTTGAGCCAGGTATAATTCAGGGACTAAGACAAAACACGAGGCAGAGCTCAGAAGAAAGCAGCTGCCCAGGTCCCTAGAGGCGACCACAGTGGGTCATCTCTAGTATGTTTCATACGCTAGCACGTTCATTAGCATATCAAACAGATATGAGTTTGGGTTGAGAGAGAGTTTGGTTTCACCCTGTGCTTACCTCACCTCCAAGGAATGGGCCTTGTCCTCAGCCTGACTACAAGCATTCAGAGATAATTAAGCAAGTTGCAGACCAATAAAAGCTATAGCCCTCCACACCCAGCCTGGCCACATGCCCACAGACAAGTCTATTGACATAAAAGAAATAGCACTGAAGGGATTGGAGTAATAGAGTTTTTATTGCTTTGCTACTGGGGAAATCTGCATTATCAGTGGAGTTAATAAATTCAGTTTAACATGAATGTGGCTGGACACAGGATACATGATATAAGTGATATGGTACATGACCTTAGAATGGATTATATCAGACAGGCCTGAATTTGAAAGCCCATTATTAGCTCTATGGCCTTGAGTGAAGTACTAACTTCTCGGTGCCTTTGTAAAATGTGATTAACATTATCTTTCTTGCTAGATTAACATAGTAATAGGATAAACAACTGTAAATACTCTTTTTCATCTCTCCCTTCTTCCAAAACAACAAAAAAACACACACAAAAAAAACAGGAGTTGCATTAGTCACAGAGTATTCATATGGTAGCGTAGGGCAGGAGAGATGGTCCAGTGCTTGCAAAGTTTACAGGTCTGGATTTGATTCCCCGGTACCTACATAACTCCAGATGCACAAAGTGGTACAGGCATCTGAATTTAGTTTGCAGAGGCTAAAAGCCCTGGCGTGCCCATACACACATTCGCTTCTCTCTCTCACTCTCTCACATATATATATTTAGTTTTTTGAGATAGGGTCTCGCTCTAGCCCAGGCTGACCTGGAATTCACTATGTAGTCTCAGGGTAGCCTCAAACTCACGGCAATCCTCCTACCTCTGCCTCCCCAGTGCTGAGATTAAAGGCATGCGCCATCACACGGGACAATATACATACATAAATACATACATACATACATACATACATACATACATATATACATATATATGTATACATCTATGTATATATCTGTTCTCCTTCCTGGTTGCTGTGAGGTGGGCAGCTGTGCCTTCCCCTGCACCCCACTCCCCACTATGATGTCATGCCTCACAAAGGGTCCAAAGAAACCCAAAGCAAGTGGGCCAAGTGGCCATTGGCAGACCCTTGTGACAAACCTTTTTCCTCCTTTAAGTGGATTTCTCTCAGGAGCTCAGTCACGGGGACAGAAATCTCATGCAGGACCAGCCACCGTGGAGCGGGAGGTGAGAGGAGGAAGCATGAGCTCTAAGTATTCCCCTTGCTTTCCCTCCGAAGGAGACAGTCTGTGGTGGTCTGTCCATCTCGTCTTCATTTAGGAGAGACATGGAGTGCATAGTAAAAGTTGCAAGTGGGCTTGGAGGGATGGCCCAGTGGTTAAGGCAGTTGCCTGCAAAGCCAAAGGACTTCGGTTTGATTCCCCAGAACCCACGTAACCCAGATGCACAGGGTGGGGTGTGCGTCGGGCATTTGTTTGTAATGGCTAGAGGCCCTGATGCATCCCTTCTCTCTCGCTCTCACTCTCTCTCAAATAAATAACATATATATATATATATATATATATATATATATATTTAAATTACAAGCAGGATGAGCTCAGTGGTCGAGATCCTGCCTAGCATGTGAGAGAACATGGGGTCAAGCCCCAGCATCACAAAAGTAAAACTTAACCAAAGCAACACAAAAATTTAAAATATATATATTTTTTCATTTATTTATTTGCATACAGAGAGAGCGACAGAAGAGACAGAGAAAGAGAATGGGTACTCCAGGGACTTCAACCATTGCCAACAAACTCCAGATGCATGTGGCACTTTGTGCATCTGGCTTTACATGGATCCTGGGGAATCGAACCTGAGTTGTTAGGCTTTGCAGGCAAGCACCTCTCTCCAGCCCCAACAAAAACTTTTTAGTCAAGCACAGTGGAGCATGTTCATAATCCCTATGCTTGGGAGGCTGAGGGAGGAGCAGTACAAATTTGAAACCAGTCCAGCCTGGGCTACAAAGCAAAACCTTGTCTAAACAACAACGGGAAGAAATTACAAGCTGAACAGAGTGGAGAGTGAGATCCGCAGTCTTACTGGAAATTAGCATATGAAAAGAATAAGTTGGGGCAGAGGAGATGTGGCACGGAGGTTATAGACACTTACTTGTTTGCAAAGCCTGTTGACCTCAGGATTATTAATTTGTCTCAATATTATTAATTTTTTTTAATTTTAGGCCGGGCATGGTAGTGCATGCCTTTAATCCCAACAGTCGGGAGGCCAATGTAAGAGGATTTCTGTGAGTTCAAGGCCATCCTGAGACTACATAGTGAATTCCAGGTCAGCTTGTGCTAGAGTGAGACCCTACCTCGAGAAACCAAAGAAAAAAAAATCCCAATCTGTTCAATCAAACCAATGCAAAATTTCATCAAGCTTTTTGGTAATCAATAACAGCTAATTCTAAACATCGTGTGGGGCTGGGGATGGCTCCATGGCAGAGCACCAGACTGGCCTGCGCAGGGACTTAATTACGGCGATCGCCAGCACCACAGAGAAGGCACTTCTGATTAAAAACATGTGACATTCAGCTTCTTCAGAGTTGAAGGACTCACATTCCTTTATTTCATCATTCTCTATAAAGCTGCATCATCAAGACAGTTTGGAACTGGCAAAAAGGTGAACAAAACAGGCTGGAAATGAACCCACAAAAATAAAGTCAACTGCTGGTTGATAAAGGGTAACATTACATAAGGACAATTTTTTCAACAGAGTGCTGTAATAATTATGCCATCCAAATGCAAAATCGGTATGTCTCCGCATTTTTTTTCTTTTCTTTTTCTTTTCTTTTTTTTGGTAGGCTGTCACTGTAGCCCAGGCTGACCTGGAATTCACTAAGTAGTTTCAGGCTGGCCTCGAACTCACAGCACTCCTTCTACCTCTGCCCCTGGGTGCTAGGATTAAACGCATATGCCACCACACCCAGCCAAGATCAGTATGTCAAATGTAAGCTGCCCAGCTTCCTTCTGTCCCGGTCTTCCCATGGTCTGGAGAATGACACGATCGTTCACTCATTTCCCCAAGCGCAACCAGGAGTCAACTCTGACTCATTTTCTCACTTTCAGTTCCTGGGTTGAATCAGTTATATTATATTGAATCACATACCCAATCCTCCCCCAGCACCGGCCCTACTGCTACAGACATAGTTCAGATGCTTTTTCCTTTGAACTTTATCTCTGATTTTTAGTCCGCCCCAAATACCTCCTGCGAAGCTTGGCTAGAGGAGGCAGAGGAAACCCCGTCGTCTTCTTCAATGTCCTCTAAAACAACATGTTGGCATGATGGTTTTGATGGTTATGATGAAAGGACATTATTATATTTTATCCTTTCAAAACAAGACCTATAAATTGTGTAGAGAATACAAGCAAAAGGTAAGACTTTTTTTTTATCCTGCCCCGTGCCACCAACCCACGTGCAGACGCCACACTGATGGCTGGCCCTTGGCGTCAGCTCCACTCTCAGCGGGGCCTATGTGGGCTCAGAGAAGCTTGTCAGGGTCTTTCTCTGTACAGAGGCATTTTTCTAAAAGGCAGACACCACCAAGCTCTCCTACAGCTCAACAGCCTGCAAAACACGCGTCTGTTTACACAATGCTCCAGAGCCCTCCCTCCTTCCGGCCAGCTATTCCTACCTAGTTTTCTTCCCCAGCACTTTCCGCCCACATAATTTCTACTCCAATTATTCCAAATAATTGGGCCTCTCAGGATTTGCCAAGTTCTCTATTTCCTCGGCACCTTGCGTATGCACTTCTCCCAATTCCCTTTCCTCCTTGGTTTACCTGTGAAATCCCACCTCTCTTGTAGGCCTCAAGACACGGAGTCTCCTGAGACAAGTGTTGAATGCTAGATGAAGCCAGTGGGAGACAACTGAGTTCTAATCTAGACTTTTCCCCACACTCAAGCTACTTGTCCAGAGGGAAGGTCATGCCTCCTGTGAGCCTCGGGAACATGATTTTATTATCATCATCATCATCATTATTATTATTATATTATTATTATATTATTGGTGGTATGTGGAAATTTTTGAGATAAGGTCTTACTTTGTAGCCCAGCCTGCCCTCAAAGTTGCAATCCTTTTTCCCTTGCCTTTCAATTGCTGGAATTACAGGCTCAAGCCATCGCAGGACACAGTGATTATTGTCTGAAGATTATGAAAAGATGGAAAGAAGAAAGAAAACAGAAGGATTAAAAAATAGGAGAAGGAGGAAACAAACAGACTGAGAACCAAAGTATACAGGACGAGGAAATCCATTCGTTGTCTCCCCATGAATTAGTATTGTTTTTCTGAGAACGGAATGTAAAGCAGGGTGCCCCAACACTTTCAGTATTGAAGATTCTTGAGTCCGCATGCAAGCCTGGTTGGCTGTGACAAGGGCCCCCAGAAAGATAACTCACCCGGCTTTGGGCTACCTCACCTGGCGGGGAGACAACCTGGGAAAGCAGAGGGGGCCGTCTCCTGGGATGGAGATGTGATTGATGTGAGTCACGTCTTCTCCTCTGAGGGCCACAGTAGGCGGGGCTGCAGTCAGAGCCATGTCTGAGGTTAGAAAGGGAAACCTGAGGATGACTCTCCTATACCAGAATGAGTGGGTTATCTGTGGTACGTTCAAGGTGACTGCAGCCCGTTTCATGTCTGGGGTCTTGCAAGCAGTGTTCTGGTTCTTCATGCAAGGGATTTCTTAACAAGCTTTATTTTAAAATGTATTTGAGGACTGGAGAGATGGCTTAGCAGTTAAGTGCTTGCCTGTGAAGCCTAAGGACCCCGGTTCGAGACTCGATTCCCCAGGACCCACATTAGCCAGATGCACAAGGAGCACACGTGTCTGGAGTTCGGTTGCAGAGGCTGGAAGCCCTGGCGGGCCCATTCTCTCTCTCTCTCTCTCTCCCTCTCTCTTTCTCTCTGTCGCTCTCAAATAAATAAATAAAAATAAACAAAAACATTAAACATGTATTTGAGGACTGGAGAGATGGCTTAGTGGTTAAGGTGCTTGCCTAGGAAGCCAAAGGACCCACATTCAATTCTCCAGAATCCATGTAAGCCAAATGCACATGGCGGCACATGAGTCTGGAGTTTGTTTGCAGGGCCTAGAGGTCCTGGCATACCCATTTTCTCTCTCTCTAATAAATAAATAATAAAATATTTGGGGGGCTGGAGAGATGGCTTAGCGGTTAAGGTACTTGCCTGTAAAGCCAAAAGACCCAGGTTTGATTTACCAGTACCCAGGTAAAGCCAGATGCACAAAGTGGTGCTTGAGTCTGGAGGTTTTTTTGTTTGTTTGTTTTGTTTTTCAGTGGCTAGAGGCCCTGGCACGCCCATTCTTCTTTCTCTCTCTCAAATAAATAAAGAAAATATTTTTAAAATGTGTTTGAGAGAGAGAAAGAGAGAATGGACGTGCCAGGGCCTCTAGCCACTGCAAACAAAC
Source organism: Jaculus jaculus (assembly GCF_020740685.1). Classification (NCBI taxonomy): domain Eukaryota; kingdom Metazoa; phylum Chordata; class Mammalia; order Rodentia; family Dipodidae; genus Jaculus; species Jaculus jaculus. The sequence goes on along the minus strand of NC_059113.1, from coordinate 105,027,546 downwards.
CTTAGATGTGTGCCATACTTAGTGCACCTGGCTTTACGTGGGTACTGGGGAATCAAACTTGGGCCAGCGGGCATTGCAAACAAATGTCTTTAACCACTGAGCCATCTCCGCAGCCTCCAAGAAGTTTCTTTGTAGAGAATACTTTGCCCTGCATGGATTCAGACTAAATGACTACATACAATACAGCCCTCTAGCTTTTTTAGGGGGGGGTGTTTTGTTTTTGTTTTTCAAGGTAGGGTCTTACTCTGGTCCAGGATGACCTGAAATTCACTATGTAGTCTCAGGGTGGCCTTGAACTCACGACAATCCTCTTACCTCTGCCTCCTGAGTGCTGGTATTAAAGGCATGCGCCACCACGCCTGGTGCCCCCTAACTTTTATGACACCTTTCCTCTAAATACATTGCATTGTGTTATTTCATACAATAGAACTCATCCTCTTTTATATTTAAATATGTAGATAGTGAATAAATTCATAAAACAAAACAGTAGAAAAACACCTAATGCTTAGCTTTTCAACCAAACATGTGTGACTTCAGCAGTATTCTTTCTTTCTTTCTTTTTTGCTTGCTTGTCTGTGTGTATGTTGGGGTGTGTGGGTGTGGGTGTGTGCCCTTATGGCGCCCCATGCACTCACCTGCAGCAGGGATCCGCTTCCTGGATGGACTGTGCTCTCCCGTTGTGGCGGGAACAAGAAGGAGCGTTGGTTACCCCACACCATCATGTTTCTGCCCATTCCTGTTTAGCTGGAGTCTCTCATTGATCTCAAAGCCTGCTCCTTTTCCCTCGCCCAGGTTCTGGGTGTGGGGATTGGGGTTGCAGGCACATGTGGCCAGCTGTTTACATGGGATCCGGAGACTCAAACTTGGGAGGTCTCAGGCCCTGTGCCGGCACAGGAAAGCACTTAACCACTGAGCCCGAACTTCAGCAATATTCTGCAATCGCAACATCATACTAATATTTACTGTACTTACTCATAACTCTGTAGTTCAGCTGGGGAATGCCATCCCCCGCGATTCCAGAAGTGCTTTTAAAGTAACAGAAATTACAATGCACTCGGGAGAGAATTGTGAAGCTATTAATTAAAATCAACTTGTCCTGGTTTTCGTAACTCCTCTAGAATTGAGAAAAAAGGATGATGAGCATGGTGAAACTGACATATTTTCAAAATATGACTGCTTGGCTATGGTATTACACAAAGTCTAATGAATAGTGAGAAAAGATTTTTATCTCAAAAATTACATAATAATTTATACTTGAGATACACAAGGGACTCAGCTGATTTAATGAAATATGAAAGAAATGGCAATTTCTGAGAGTAAAATCTGTAGCATTTCATCTCCCAAAACATGGCCTATTCATAGCTACACTTTGATGCATACACACACACACACACACACACACACACACACACACACACAGAGGATGTGTGAACAGGTGAGTGTTAAGCACTCAATTTATCTCCCAAATGATTAGTAAACATCAAAAACTACATTTAAATAAAAACCTAACTTAAAATATGAGGAGCCAAGAAACTAGGTTCCAATTGTGTTATCAAGAAGCAAGACAAACTCCAGGACAGTGAAGGGAGCCTAAAGTTTAATTTCATACATAGTAGTCCTTTACCTACTGAACCAATGGTTCACCTTCCAGTGTGCAACCAGAATTGTCTCTGCAGATTTGTTCCCAAGTTTTAGCAGATGAATTTACATTTTGAGGATGTAATTCAGTTAAGGATTTAGCTCAGTTCACAGAGCACTTGCCTAGTATGCGTGAAGGCCTGGGTGGCATCCCCAACACACTGCATAGAACCAGGTGTGATGGCACACGCGTGTGATCTCCGCGCCTGGGAGGTGGATGAGGGAGGATCAGAAATTCAAGATCACCCTCAGCTACACGGCACGTGTGAGGTTAGCCTAGGAGACATGAAACCCTGTCTCAGATTAACTTATTTGTTTGTGTGTATGTATGTGTGTGAGAGAAAAAGAGAGAGAGAGAGAGAGAGAGAGAGAGAGAGAGAGAGAGAGGGAACTCAGGTGCATTAGGGCATTTTAGCTCTGCAAACAAACTCAAGACACATGCTCCACATTGTGCATCTGGCTTTACATGGATGCTGGGGAATTGAACCCAGGATGGCAGGGTTTGCAAGCTAGCACCTTTAACCACTGAGTCCTCTCCCTAGCCCCTGTCTCAAATTTATTTTTGAAATATTTTTGTATTTATTTATTTAACAGAGAAAGAGGGAGGGGGAGACAAACAGACAGAGAGAGAGAGAGAATGGGTGCACCAGGGCCTCCAGCTACTATAAACGAACTCCAGACATGTGCACCCCCTGTGTATCTGGCTATCATGGGTCTTGGGGAATTGAACCTGGGTCCTTTGGCTTTGCAGGCAAAAGCCTTAGCCACTAAGCCATCCCTCCAGCCCCAGAGAAAGGAAGGGAGGGAGGGAGAAAGGAAGGGAAGGAGGAAGGGACAGAGGGAAGGAGGAAGATGAAAATGTACTACACATTTTTTTTTTAACTGCCCAAAAGTTATGTGAAGAAATAGTTCAGTACCCCCAGCTTGTTACCAAATGCTTTCCTAATTCCCCAATCTCAGCCTTGAGCTAACTCATCTTTTCCAAGCTCCATTTTGGTCAACCTTCCTATTTTTTTGTTTGTTTTCATGGTAGGATTGGTCTCACTCTAGCCCAGGATGACCAGAGACTCTCTCTATAGTCATAGGCTGGCCTCAAAGCCACAGTGATCTTTCTACCTCTGCCTCCCAATTGCTGGGACTAAAGGCGTGTGCCACCTCACCCAGCTAAACCCTCTATTTTCTCAAGTTAAACATGTGTACAGAGAGAAAAGAAAGTCCCTTCTTCATTCTGCAAAACTTTTTCTTTATGCTTTTAACTCATGATTAGACTAGAAGCACAACTTTTGCATAATTCACAAAAAACTAGGTTCAATAGATGATGAGGTGTTTACTCTCAACTAGATCTGGATGGGAGAGGTGGAGAAAATTAAAAATGCATCGTTTTATACAGTTAGAATTCTAATCCCTTATTATTTCATATCTAGATTTGTTATAAGTAAATCAGAGCTAAAATGTAACACTGTTCACCACGGCACAAAAGTCGTACCAGGCTGGGGACAGTTTAGCAGTTGAGGCGCTTGCCTGCTAAGCCTGAGAACCCAGGTTCAATTCCCCAGTAGCCACATTAGCCAGATATACTGGGTGACGCACGCGTCTGGAGTTTGTTTGCAGTGGCTGGAGGCCCTGGCGCACCCATTCTTTCTCTCCCTTTCTTAAATAAATAAATAAATAAATAAATAAATAAATAAATAAATAAATAAAAATGTTAAAGTAGTAGCTATTTAAATAGTCAATAATAAGGGGTATAATTAGATTATATTATAGCAATAGAATTCTGTGCAACTATTAAAATTAATTTTCAAGATTAATTGTAAGAGTATATTGCTTACATTATGTTTAGTGAGGAAAAATTTTGACTGTAATCCTAAATTTATGAGGATATATTTTAAACGCCTAAGCACAGGGGCTATATTTTAGTGAACTAGCTCAAGAGCCAATTAGGTTTATGTGCCTGATGTATCAGACACATTTTTTTTTTTTTTCAAAATAGGGTGTCACTGTAGCCCAGGCTGACCTGGAATGTACTCTGTAGCTCCCGACTGACCTCAAGCTCACACAATTTTTCATTGCTGTTGTTTAGAGGGAGCTGCTTACTCTAGCTCAGTCTGGTCTAGAACTCACTTTGTAGCCCAGATTGGCCTCAAACTCCTGACATTCATTCTGCCTCAGCCTCCCATGTGCTAGGATTACAGGCATGAGCCATAACATCAGGCAGCAAAGTAATTAATAAAATTAAAATGCCCTAACTATACATATATATATATGTGTGTGTGTGTGTGTGTGTGTGTGTGTGTGTGTGATAAAACAATAGGTACAGAAAGAACAGAGAGAGAGAATAGGTGTTCCAAGGCCTCCTGCCACTGCAAATAAACTCCAGATGTATGAGCTACTATTTATATATATATATATATATATATATATATATATATATATATATATATATATCAAGTAAATAAATAGAGATTTTTTTTTTTGAGCAGGGGGGTTTGAGGTAGGGTCTTGCTCTAGCTCAGGCTGACCTAGAATTCATTCTGTATTCTCAGGGTAGCCTCAAACTCTCAACAATCCTCCTACCTCTCCCTCCCAAATGCTGGGATTAAAGGCATGCACCACCATGCCTGGCTCGGAAATATTTTTTTTAAAGGGATGGCAGGGCCAGCTTGGGGGGGGGGGGTGGTCTGTAGAAATGGTTCAGTAATTAAGGACTTTGTCTGTAAAGCCTAATAACCCAGGTTTGATTCCCCACTACCCATGTAAAGCCAGATGCACAAAGGGGCACATACATCTGGAGTTTGTTTGCAGTGGCTGGAGGCCCTGGTCATTCTCCCTGTCTCTCTTCTCTCTATATCTCCCTGCTTGGAAAGAAAGAAGGAAGGAAGGAAGGAAGGAGAGAGGAGGGAAGGGAGGGAAGAGAGAAGGAAGGAAGAAAAGAGCGGGGAGTTGAGGGGGAGAGAAGGAAGGAAAGAAGGAAGGAAGGAAGGGTTAGGTCAGGACAAAATCGAGTCACTGAGGGCAGCAGGAGGGCGACAGAGACATCAGGAAGTGGGTCATTCACATTCCTCAGGGAACTACCCAGCCATCACCCCTTCTTTGCCTAACAATGCCCCAGGTCTGGGCTTCCTTATCTCCCACCTGGTCACTTCTGGTCTCACCCTATGGCTAATTTAAAGAACAGAGGAGTTCCTTCCCTTCCTCCCCTTCCCCTAACTGAAGAGCTCTACATAGCCCACTCCTGGGATCGCAGAGCTGACTGCTCCGCTACTGAGAGTCAGTCCTGGCAGCTCGTGTTTTTCCTGGATAAAAACTTCCATCTTTGCCGCCTAGTGGTCTCCATGGTCTTGGTCACTCCTGAACCTTGTGTCTGGCACCGTGCCTTGGATAGCAAGTCTTCTGGATGTCCTCTTGGGCAGCCAGACCTCCTTTGCCCTGACCAGACCCTCGAGCTGCCATTCCACCCTCTGTAGGCCTTGGACCACCCCGTCTGATACAGCCTCTCATCGCCCCCCACGATTTGGCCTCACCGTTCTTCCCTTCCTCGTCTCCTCCCTCTTCTCGGTAAGTGTCTCTCTGGAGTTGCCTGTTCTCAGGGTTCACCCCTCCTCATGGCAGCTGTGCTGGCACTCCAGGCTACACCCCTCAGCCGCTAAGCCCCAACCCCAGGTCTCGAGAAAGATGCACTCTTGACATCTCAGGTCTCGCTCTCTGGTCTACTGTACCCTAAGGGGTGCCTTTCGGTTTGGTTGCACCATTTCGGGACACCCCCTCTCCCTCCTGAGCTCTCATCTTCCACTGCCAGCCACTTTTTTTTCACTGCTTTTATAATTTATTTATTTATTTTTATTTTTTATTTTTCCAAATTTTTATTAACAACTTCCATGATTATAAAAAATACCCCATGCTAATACCCCCCCCAACACTTTCCCCTTTGAGACTCCATTCTCCATTATATCCCCTCCCAATCTCAATCAGTCTCTCTTTTTATTTTGATGTCATGATCTTTTCCTCCCCTTATGATGGTCTTGTGCAGGTAGTGTCAGGCACTATGAGGCCATTTTGTGTCTGGGGGAGCACGTTGTAAGGAGTCCTACCCTTCCTTTGGCTCTTACATTCTTTCTGCCACCTCCTCCGCATTAGACCCTGAGCCTTGGAAGGTGTGATACAGGTATTGCAGTACTGAGCCCTAAGGCTGCAAAATGATTTCTGCTCTGAGCTGTTCCGTTTCACTGTGGGGGATGTTCTCCACCAAGCCCACTGTACCGGACTGCATGGCCAACTTTTACTGTTGAGCGCCCCCCAGAAGGAACACTAAAAGTGTAAGGTTCAGGAGTGGCCAAGACCATGGAGAACACTCTGAGGTCAAGATGGAAGCTGTATTCAGAGGAAACAGGAGCTGCACCGTCAGCACTGACTCTCAAGAGCGGAGTACAGTCAACTTTGAGATCACAGGTGGCGGGATTTGTACAGCTCTTCAGCTGGGGGAAGGTGAGGAAGGGGAAAGAACTCCCTTGTCCTTTACATTTCAAATAGCTGGGGCGTGAGACCTGAACAGTGACCAGGTGTCCTGAGAGGCACGGCGACAGGAAACCTAGACCTGGGGCATTGTTAGGCAAGGAAGGGATATTGGCTGGGTGGTTTCTTGAGAAATGTGCATGACCCACTTCCTTACGGATCTGTTGCCCTCCTGCTACAATTCCATTTTGTCCTGACCTAACACTCCAGTCTTTAGTTCATGATAAGAGACAAAGGTTGATTTTTTTTTTAATTTTTTATTTATTTATTTGAGAGTGACAGACACAGAGAGAAAGACAGATAGAGGGAGAGAGAGAGAATGGGCGCGCCAGGGCTTCCAGCCTCTGCAAACGAACTCCAGACGCGTGCGCCCCCTTGTGCATCTGGCTAACGTGGGACCTGGGGAACCGAGCCTTGAACCGGGGTCCTTAGGCTTCACAGGCAAGCGCTTAACCACTAAGCCATCTCTCCAGCCCAAAGGTTGATTTTTCATGCTGACCATAAGGGCGATAAGTTCTGATGGGAGAGGCTGGATAATGCGGTCGATGGGTCTCTCTTCAGGGCAGGTGATGAGGAGGCAGTTTCATGGTGGCTAGAGGTGGCAGATAGAGTGGTGAGATCGATTGTACCAGTGTAGCGTGTTGTTACGACTTGGTGCTGAGTGAAGCAGAGACTTCTCTCGTGCCATCCCTGTACTGACTTCAGGGCAGTCGCTGGCAGACACCTGCTATAGAGAAGGTGAGGGAGATGGGCTCTGTGCACCCTGTGAGAAGAGAGAAGGGAGAAGAAAGGAGCTTGTTACTCTTGTCAAAATGCCAGGTGTAAAGGGAGGATGAGCCTTCAGAGGCGAGAGGTAGAGGGCTTGGGGCAAGAGGGGGCAGAGGGGCATTTTGGGACCAGGGGAAGAGTAGGAACCCAAGAGAGTTTAAGTTTGAGAGTGCCCATTGGGGTGGCAGTGTACTTATCCCTGGATGAGACAGGGTGAGGGCTAAGGAAGGAAAGGCCCTGAGGAATAGCTCTGACTCTGGCTAAGGCAAGCGGGAGGCGCTGGGGTCAGGGTAGGTGAAGTTAATCAGGGACAGGCAGAAGACTTGAGTTAATGTTAGAGTCTAATATTGTAAGTCAGCATCAGACAGGGGAGCCTATTAGTCCAAATCATTGTTTATATTATAGTTGTATTTTTTTCTTACTGGGTGATTAAGACCATGTTGGCGGCCAGAATTAACCATATATTTTGGAGGTCAAAATGGTGCTGTAGGCAAAAAAAATTGCAAGATTCTCCTACTCTTAAAGAGATGTAAGATGGCAGGATCAAAAAGCAGCCTTGTAGCCCTGAGGAAGTCCAAAACTCTCCCTGGGATTTAGGAAGAAAAAAAAAAAGCTCTTTCTTAGTTTCCCTGCCTTGCAGAGCCAAGATCTTACCCCAGCATGATGACGGGTAAATGCCAAGTCGCTATAAACAGATGGGAACTTCGTACAAGAAATTTAAAACTTAAATTTTTTTTAAAAAATTTATCCATTTACCAGAGAGACATGGGGATGGAATGGGCACACCAGGGCCTCTAGCCACTGCAAATGAACTCCAGATGCATTGTCATCTTATGCATCTGGCTTACATGGAGAGGTCCTGAGGAATCGAACCTGTGTCCTTTGGCTTTGCAGGAAAGCACCTTAACTGCTAAGCCATCTCTCCAGCCCAAATTTGTAACTGTTTTACATTTACTTTATCTTTCTATGCTTCTATGAAACTACTAACCGACAACAGCCTCAGAATTTATGCTTACATTTTAAAGTATCCACTACTGAGTTTGTAAAAAAAATTCTAGATTTTCTTTTTTTAAAAATTATTTATTTATTTATTTATTTGAGAGCGACAGACACAGAGAGAAAGACAGATAGAAGGAGAGAGAGAGAATGGGCGTGCCAGGGCTTCCAGCCTCTGCCAACGAACTCCAGATGCGTGTGCCCCCTTGTGCATCTGGCTAACGTGGGACCTGGGGAACCGAGCCTCGAACCAGGGTCCTTAGGCTTCACAGGCAAGCGCTTAACCGCTAATCCATCTCTCCAGCCCTAGATTTTCTAATAATGTTCAAAGCTGCTTTCATATTTTTTTAAAATGTGCTTCAGGAAAGTTATAAGAAACAAAGTTCCAAAATCAATAAATGATAAAATCTATATATTTATGCTGGGTAAATAGTATAAATCAAATCTGATCTATTCTTTCTCTAAAACAGTTATTCCAAGCCAGGCACGGTGGCACAGGTATAATCTCAGTACTCAGGAGGCAGAGGTCAGAGGATCGAGAGTTCAAGGCCACCCTGAGGCTACATAGTGAATTCCAGGTCAGCCTGAGCTGGAGTGAGACCCTACCTTGAAAATCCACAAGAAACAAAGAACAAACATCAACGACAAAAAAAAGTTATTCCAAGAGGCCTTCTAAGGAAAAAAACCGGTCATATGAAAAGTGTTATGGTAAGAACAATAAAAGTTTTGTTGGTAGTTATGAGATGGACTGACTAAAGAAGACAAACTGGAGAGAAAACGTTATCTGTGTTGGATGTTAAGTGTTTGATGAGAAAGATTGCTATAGAGCGGTTACATGGATTGTAAAGTAAAAGTACGTAGATGAGGGTATGAGTAACGTATGTGGATGAAGATCAGATTACAGCCTTCTTGAGATATGAAATGATTATTAGCCTGGGGCTTACATCAGACTAACAAAGCGCCGCCCGGCTGGTAGCAGGTTGCTATGGTATTCAGGTTGTAAACTTAACTTTTACTCATTGGTGTTAATGTGGTCATAATAATGGTCATAAAAGACTGAATTTAGAGTACCCAACCAAGTTAACTACGTTCCTCTATTTGTCAAACTTTAAACTAAATCTTAAGGTTAAAATTGACTTAATATTTAATTATCTCCTAAGGTTATTATATCTAAAACCCTGCCTCAAAAAAAAAAAACTCACAGAGAAATTATTTACTCTCCCCCCCCCCATTTTATAAGGTAAATAGACCACATTTGAAACATTAAGCAGTATTTATCTGTCACGCACTTTAAAACTATTTACTTCATGGTGAACAGTAAAAGAAATTCTAGACAAAGTTATGTCATGATTTAAGATGTAATTCCTCATTTCCTCCAACAACCAATATTAATACTTTAGTTTAAACTTATGTCATTACTGAACAAGTTTACCAAAGTACCACAGACAGAATTATAGAGTTGATTAAGGTTTGAATAGTTATAGATTGTGTCATAAGATAAATAAATACACCATATGTATATGTATATATATATAAATTAAAGAAGTGTTTCTATGAAATGTTTTCATTTTATAAGGAGTGGGTCTGAAAGCTCTTGGAGTCTCTCAGCTGGGCCCTTTTGCCTTTGGGGTGGAGCCATTCCAGAGCTAGAACCCCTCACTTCATCAGGAGGAAATTCTAAATGCTCCTGGAGACTTGGTTCCAGCTCTTTTCACGGTGCATCCCCGCTGCTCGCTGAGGAATTCATTTATTCTGCAGATATTTGGGGAGACCTACCACAAAACTAGGGCGGCTGTCAGTTCCCCGCACAGCCATGATGCTCACGACTCATTCTAGGGGTTCTCCCCCCTCCCAGTTCCTGTTTAGTTTTTAAAGCAAAAGCAGAAATCTACAGCAAAAGATTAGATGTAACTTGTAGGCATCTGCTTCGCCAGGCCTCTGCTTTTCCCCACATGAGCAGGAGCATTAAGTCCACTGGAGTTACTTATGGGTGGACCTGAGAGTCCTGAGTGCGCCGGCTGCAAAATGAGGAGTGGGATCTGCCTGCTTGTCCCACAGCACTCTGGTGAGTGTGTGAGCCTCACCATTTATGCAGAAGCAGAGCTCTCCGTGGCATCCAGCTAGCAGTCTCTGTTGCTTGGCTATATTCTAGTATATTAGTTCTCAAGTTATCTTCAGAGGTTCCTTTTAGGTAATTTAAGATTTCTTTTTGCTTTTTTTAAAAGATATATTTTATTTACTTATTTAAAGAAGAAAGAGAGAATGAGAAAATCTCCTATCCTGCTCAGAATTTTTTAAAAAATTTTATTTATTTATTTGCAAGCAAAGAAAGGGAGAGAGAGAATGGGCACAGCAGGGCCTCCAGCCACAGTAAATGAACTCCAGACGCATGTACCCTTTGTGCAGCTGGCTTAGGTGGGTCCTGGGGAATTGAACCTGGGTCCTTTGACCTTGCAGGCAAACGCCTTAACCACTATGCCATCTCTCCAGCCCTCAGAATGGGTTTTTAAAGAAAACTCTCTGCAAGTCAAGCTTTCGCTTTCCCTGAGGTGTGATTATGGTTCCTGTCTCCTTTTCTCTCTGCTGTTTCCTGTGAATTAACTACCCAGTGTGAGCTGGAGAGATGGCTTAGTGGTTAAGGCATTTGCCTGCAAAGCCAGAGGATCTGGGATCGGGTTGGACTCTCCAGGACCCACATAAGCCAGATGCACAAGGGGGCACATGAGTCTAGAGGCCCTGGCTCACCCATTCTCTCTCTCTGTGCCTCTGCTTCTTTTTCCCCTCAAAATCAATCAATCAAATATATTAAAGGTGTGCATCACCATGCTAGGCAAAACAAAACAAAAAAACCCAGTGTGGAGTTCAGCCAGGTGACTGGTCCTGGTCCGTCAAGGTGGGAAGACCACCCTTACTGTGGGCAGCACTGTCCCTTGGGCTGGGAGGGTCTTGGATGGCACAGAAAGGAGGAAGCTGGCTGAGTGCGGGCCCTCATTACTCTCCACCTCCTTCCTGCTCACGTGATGCCAGCTTCCTGCTTCTGCTGTTTCCCACCATGATGGGCTCCACCAACCCTCAGAAACCACAAGCCAAATTAAACCCTCTTGCTTCCGTAAGTTACTTCTGGTTGAGTATTTGGTACCAGCAATGAGAAAGTAATAGATACAGCAACATAGCAATACTATCTCAAACAAAACAAAACTCCCCACAGACAAAAACAGATGAGTTTGGCCAGCTACTGCTGTCTTGTGTGTTCTTTTCCACTGTGTGAGGTCTGCCACTATCCTAGGAGGGAGCAAAAAAGTGCAGCCCTTCAGCCCTGGGCTTCCCAACTTATAACACCGAGACAAAGAAATCTCTCTTAAGAAAGAAAGACAGAAAGCAAGCAAGCAGCTCATTACATGTTCTCTTGCTGGACCCTGAGTGTCCAGGTCCTGGTAAGCTTCCTTGTCTCAGCGTGAAGGACTCAGGAACCAGATGGACGCCATGACAGGCTTCAGAGTCCTCAGTAGGCCTAAGTTTCTGTTTCCTGGCAAGATCTAAGTTTTTATCTTCTGGTAAGGGTGGGTTTAACAGTTACTGGAAACTGATTATGCCATACATTCCTGTAGTCAAAGATAAGTTCAATTTCCCTAGCCCCAACCCGCCCAAATCCTAAGCCAATCAGAAGAGTACACTGGTGAAATGAACCAATCATGTACACATCCCCTTCTTCTAAATTCAAATCCCTATAAAAACCCTGCCCTCCAGCTACTCGGGGTTCTTGTACGGATCCACTGCATTGGTGAAGTCAAGAGACCAAGCTCAGGCCCGAAATAAAGCTCCTTGCCCTTGCGTACGTGTTTGGTTCTCCTTGGTGGTCACTGGGGGTGCCGAGAACTGGGCATAACAAGCACACCCTTGTGCCCACCCTTCCCGCTCTCCACATGGCCAGGAGCTCTTGGCATTTTCTTCTTTTTTTCAAGGTGGGGTCTCATTCTAGCCCAGGTTGACCTGGAATTCACTATGCAGTCTCAGGCTGGCCTCAAACTCACAGCAATCCTCCTTCCTCGGTTTCCCAGGTGCTGGGATGAAAGTGTAAGGGTCCAAGAATCACTAAAGAAAGATCCCTGACTCAAATAGTATCCAAAAACAAAGAACATTTATTCTGCAGAATCAGCCAGCATGCAGGGTCAACTGTTCATGCAAAATGGCGACCCAAGAGGAGCACGCAGGCTCCTGTTAAGCACAACTATGGGAATTCCAGGTGGGTCAGGACATCTTCTGACATCATTGGCTAGGCAAGCCATGGTTACAGTTGTACATCTCTGATTGGTTGGGGCAAAAGCCCGGAAAAGGGACATGTTTGGACATGTCTCCAGGAGCTGAGTCAGCTCCCAGGGCACAAAATGGCAGCTATCTTCCCTGGCCACATTTCAGGGTTACTGGCCTGCCTGCCCTTTGTGGTTTTGCCCAGAAGTCTTGCCTACCTCTCCAGGATCTCCAGGACACTGTAACTTAGGCCTAGTTAGGCCTTACTGAAGCCTGTCATGGCGTCAGTTTGGTCCCTTCAGAAAGATGTGCACCACCTATTATGAGCATGTAAGGACCAGCATATGGTCCAGGACCAGTTTAGGATAAACAAGTTTGTTATGAGAGTAAAAATGTAAAGTCAAACCTTGTAAGCAAAACTAAGACTAAGCTGTGTGCGGTGACATAGTAGAGATTAGCAGGTGTGTGTGTGGAACTCTAGATAAGTAGTGGAAAGTATAAAAACCCCAGCTGCTCAGCAACCGTTGTCTCAGTCTTCCCGACACTATGACTGACTGAAAGGTTACTCAGCAGTCCGGACCGAGACCTCCGCGAGACGCATCACTGATCCAAATTCATCTGCCCGACACGCTGTCCGAACGAACGATCAAGACTCGGCTTGAAACACCGCGAACCGAGAAACACCGCGAACCGAGAGAAAAAGTTGCAGCACGGACTCCGCGTTGCCAGGTCGTAAAGTGTCAGAGACGTCGCAGCCCAAGTCTCGCGTTACTACAACCCAAGTCTCGCGTTATCAGGTTGTATACATGTTAGACTCGTTAGAAATATTCTTGTGTTAGTAGTGATGAATATGATTTGGTTATATATTATATTAGCTATAATATTAGTTGTGATAGTTTGGACTTGCTTGTGTGTGACTTTCATCCCAGTAAACTCCTTTGCGAGTACACCAGCATCTGAGTATTATTGACCTTCGTGGGCGGAATCCTCTCAACCAATCATCCTTGAGAGAGCTCGCGACAGCACCACACCCAGCTCTTTCATTCTCTCTATTTTATTTTATTCATTTGTTTATTTGCAAGCCAGAAAGAGAGAGAGAGAGAGAGAGAGAAAGGATGATACAGCAGGTCCTCTAGCCACTGCAAACAAACTCCAGATGCATGGTGGCACACACCTTTATTCCTAGCACTCGGGAGGCTGAGGCAGGAGAATAGCCCTGAGTTCAAGGCCACTGTGAGACTACATAGTAAATTCCAGGTCAGCCTGGGCTAGAGTAAAACTCTACCTCAAGAAAACAAGAAAATAAATAAATAAAATAAAATACTAATTAAAATAATGGCAAAACACAAGCATTTATTTGTCATATTGGAAAATTTGGTGATGCTGGCAAGAAACACATAGAAAGGCTGGTGTGGTGGTGTATGCCTTTAATCTCAGCACTCAGGAGGGACTAGGTGTGATTAGATATCAATGATTTCCTAGTGGCATTTTGGGCTTACTACACACTGTAGAATTTTGCCTATTATTGTAGTTTATGAGCACCTGGAGGAATGAAAGTAAGACAGAATAATAGCAGAAAATATGTTTTTCTTAAACAAAGCAGCTTTCCTCGTAGTGTGCCATTACGTGATTTGAAACACACAAAGGCAGCCGGGGAAACACAGGACTTCGCGTCCGTGTTAACAACGCCGGTCAGCTGCGCCCCCGAGCCTCCTTGAGAGGCGTCCACGCAAGGAAGAGATTCAAACTGGTACATGAAGATTAACAACAGTTGACCTTTCTACATTTCTAAATGGCAAGCCAACACAACTCATGGTTTTGGCGTACTACTATCAATCAAAGCCCATCTTTTCACTAAAATTCTCAGTGCTCTTTTAGAGTGTTTACTCCCGGCGGAGTAGTTTCTGTGAAGGGCTTGCCGCACTGAAAATCCATTCACGAGAGCACCAGTGAGCACCCTTAGGACACGACGGGGGCTGGAGGTGCGGCCACTGTGAAAGGCGCTTGCTTGCAAAGCCTGACAGTCCAGAGTTGATTCCATGGTGCCCATGTAAAGCCAGATGCACAAAGTGACACATGCATCTGTAGTTCCTTTGCAGTGGCAAGAGGCCCTTGTGTGCCCATTCTCTCTCTCCCCTCCTCACTTTCCCTCTCTTTTGCCTAGCAAATAAATAAATAAAATTAAAAGGAAAAATCCAGTCCTAGAATACTACAACAGGAAAGAAAATGTGGAGAAATAACCCCATCAGCGGGGAGAGGAACTCTGGGGCGACGTACCCCTGGGGAGAAGCTGGGTGAGGGAGACATTCCAGGCCAAATCATCCTCCATCGATTGCTGACTTTACTCCCGACTTCACGTCGCAGTGGCTTCTCCCTGCTAGGGCCCAACACCCGACCACAAGCAGCTTATGTAAGGAAAGAGTTTGGCTCACAGTTTGAAGGGGAAGCTTTATGTTGCAATGAGGTTCGCATTGCTGGTAGAAATCACCCAGCCAAAAGCAGCTTGTGGGGGGGGGGGGAGAGGTTTATTTTGGCTTATAGGCTCAATGGCACGAGCAGAGGGTGGACATCAGCCCCTGGCCAACATCAGGTGGACAACAGCAACAGGAGAGTGTGCCAAACACTGGCATGGGGAAACTGTCTATTATACCCATAAGCCCTCCCCCAACAAAACACTTCCTCCAGGAGGCATTGATTCCCAAATCTCCGTCAGCTGGGGACCTAGAATTCAGAACAGCTAAGTTTTTTGGGGACACCTGAATCCAAGCCCCACACTTCATCATGTCAGAAAAGCATGCCCCTAGCCCACAGTATCAGGAGTGAAGCAGCCTCTAGCCTGTAGACAGCCCAGGGAGGGCTGCACTAAGCAACCTCAAGGAGCACCCCAGTCCCCGTGGCATTTCCTCCCCCAGCCAGGCTCGGCCTCCCAGAGGCTCCATCAGCGACTCCGTGGGCCACTGCATTCAGACCACCACGTTTGTGACTCCGCTGGCAACATAGAAGAATGCATTCCTAGGAAAATAATCTTAACCATGGCAATTAGGGTCCCAGCAGGCTTTGCAAAACCTACTTATCCCCTTGTCAGGGAGCCGAAGACCTCCAGTTGCCCGCGTGCCGCGGGGCGGGGAACGGAGCTCCTTCCCTCTCGGGGACAAATGTGGACGGAAAGGACACGAAGCGCAAGGACAGCCTCCTGTTCCTTCCCGCGCTTGGGAAGCACAAGTCCAGTATCTGCTTCCTTTTCTTTCACGGTGCGAATTTCACTGGCGCCCTTGATAGCTGGGTCCAGGCAGGAAAAGGCGGAATTGTCACGAGCACGGCATCAAAGAGATCAACAAGGGCTGGAGGGGTGCCTTTCGTGGCTGAACCGGCTCCCCAGCCTGGAGTGTCGCGAACAGCAGATTGACATGGTATGGAGGTTTTGCTGACAACTCTTTCACATGTAGTCTTACCTTCCTTCATCGTCAGGCCGAGGCAAAATACAGTTTCCTTCTTTTCAGTGTCAATGACTATTTTGGGAAGACTGGGGAGATGGCTCAGCACTTACAGCACTTGCTTGCAAAGTCTGTTCTGCTCTGTTGGCCTGGGGTTTGATTCCCCAGGACCCACATAAGCCAGAAGCACAAAGTGGCACATGAGTGTGGAATTCGTTTGCAATGGTAAGAGGCTCTGTCATGCCCTTCTTTTTCTTCCTCTCTCTTATAAATAAATTAAAATATTTCTCTCTCTCTCTCTGTCTCTCTCTCTCTCTCTCTTTTCAACATAGGGTCTCACTGTAGCCCTGGCTAACCTGGAATTTACTGTGTAGTCTCAGGGTGGCCTCAAACTCATGGTGATCCTCCTCCTACCTCTGCCTCCCGAGTGCTGGGGTTATAGGTATACACTATCACACCTGGCTACAATAAAAATAGCTTTTTACTATTTTATTTCTTTATTTATTTGAGAGAGATAGAGGAAAAGGCAGAGATAAAGAGAGAATGGGCACACCAGGGCCCCTAGCCGCTGAGAACGCACTCCAGATGCATGCGCCCCTTGTGCATTTGGCTTATGTGGGTCCTGGGGAATTGAACTGTGGTCTTTAGGCTTTGTAGGCAAATGTCTTAACTGCTGAGCCATCTCTCCAGCCCTGTAGTAGTAATTTTAAAAATATTTTTACTGGGGCTGGGGAAATTGCCTAGTGGTTAAGGCATGCGTCTGGAGTGCGTTCTCAGCGGCTAGGGGCCCTGGTGTGCCCATTCTCTCTTTCTCTCTGCCTCTTACTCTCCCTCTGAAAGAAAGAAAGAAAGAAAGAGAGAGAGAGAGAGAGAGAGAGAGAGAAAGAAAGAAAGAAAGAAAGAAAGAAAGAAAGAAAGAAAGAAAGAAAAAAGGAAAGAAAGAAGAAGGAAAGAGAGAGACTTGCTAGCACAGCCAGGCGCACCTTGAAGCGCCTTTCACAGTGGCTCCTCTCCAGTTCTGTTGTGTTCTGGGGTGCTCACTGGTGCTCTCGTGAGTGGATTTTCAGGGCGACAAGTTCTTCAGAGAAACTACTCCACCAGGAGTAAAACACTCTCGAAGTGAACTGAAAATTTTAGTGAAAAGATGGGCTTTGATTGATAGTACACCAAAACAATGAGTTGTGTTGGCTTGCCATTTAGAAATGTAGAAAGGTCAAGTCTTGCTAATATTCATGTACCATCTTGAATCTCTTCCTTGAATCTTTCTACCATTTACCCATCCACCATTGATCTATCATCCATCCATCCATCCATCCACCCTTCTATCTATCTATCTATCTATCTATCTATCTATCTATCTATCTATCTTTCTGTCTATCTATCTGTCTATCTGTTTATCTATCTATCTATCTATCTATCTATCTATCTATCTATCATCTATCTATCTTCCTCTCATCTATCTATGCAGGTAAAGGGTTAAACAGACTGGGCAGAGTTCAAAGAGCTCTGAGAGGCCCAAACTGGGAAATGGGATAGGTAGCGTCTGTAGGAATCAGATGGCTCGCTTTGCTGGAGTCCACCGGGGACACTGCTGCTGCTGCTGCTGCTGCTGCTGCTGTCCAACCGGATGGCTGTCAGGCACAGGCTGGGCAGAGCTGCAGAGCTTGTGTGTGAAGGGGGGGCTGGGTCCAGGCAGACCCCCGGTGGACAGTGGATCCAGATGGCTGAGCGGGGGGGCAGGGACATGGAAGTCTGAGTTGGCCACGCTAAACGACGTGGACCAAGCTGAGGTGCAGCCCCTGGGACAGCACATTGGGAGTTCTCTGCCCCTTGTTGTTCAGCTGAGGTGACGGCCCATAGGTCAGTAGGACCATCGCCAGCACAGGGGTAAGTGTGCGCCTCTTGGTGGGATCCAGGTGAGGGAGTCACACCCTTTCCTCAGTCTGTTGTGGCTGAGAAATTCTAGGGCCTGGTTTTCCTGATATGACTTTAGTACATTTAAGTCCAAATTTATACTGATAAAAATTTCAACTCTTGGGAATAAGTTTTCTTTTCTTTCTTTCTTTCTTTTTCTTTTCACAATTTTTATTAACATTTTCCATGATTATAAAAAATATCCCATGGTTGGGCTGGAGAGATGGCTTAGCGGTTAAGCGCTTGCCTGTGAAGCCTAAGGACCCCGGTTCGAGGCTCGGTTCCCCAGGTCCCACGTTAGCCAGATGCACAAGGGGGCGCACGTATCTGGAGTTTGTTTGCAGAGGCTGGAAGCCCTGGCGCGCCCATTCTCCCTCTCTCTCTATCTGTCTTTCTCTCTGTGTCTGTCACTCTCAAATAAATAAATAAAAATTAAAAAAAATATATCCCATGGTAATAGCCTCCCTCCCCCCCACACTTTCCCCTTTGAAATTCCATTCTTTTTTTTTTTTTGAGGCAAGCCCAACAGACTGGCCTCACACCCCCCCCCCCCCCGTGCCCCACTTATTTTTTGAGACAGGGACTCACTCTAGCTCAGGTTGACCTGGAATTTACTATGTAGTCTTGGGGTGGCCTCAAACTCACAGTGATCCTCCTACCTTTGCCTTCTGAGTGCTGAGATTAAACCACCTCGTCTGGCTTGGCCTTTTTTTTTTTTTTTAATTTTTCGAGGTTGGGTCTCACTCTAGCCCAGGCTGACCTGGAATTCAGTATGGAGCTATGGAATCTCAGGGTGGCCTCGAACTTGTGGCAGTCCTCCTACCTACCTCTGCCTCCTGAATGCTGGGATTAAAGGCGTGTGTCACCACACCCGGCTTTTTTTTTTTTTAATGCAAGAAAGAGAAAATTGGCACTCCAGGCCTCCAGCCACTATAATCGAATGTCAGACACTTGCGTCACCTAGTGTGCATGTGCAACATTGCATGCTTGCATCACCTTGTGCGTCTGGCTTACATGGGACCTGGAAAGTAGAACATGAGTCCTTGGGCTTGGCAGACAAGCACCCCAATGCTAAGCCATCTCTGCAGCCCTAGGAATAAGTTTTTATTTATTATTCATTTATTTATTTTGTTTTTTTGCAAGGTAGGGTTTCACTTTAGCCCAGGCTGACCTGGAAATCACTCTATTGTCTCAGAGTGATCTTGAACTCACAGTAATCCTCCTACCTCTGACTTCCCAGTGCTGGGATCAAAGGCATGTACCACTATGTCCAGCTCTTTATTTTGTTTATTTATTTGTTTGGTTTTCTGAGGTAGGGTCTCACTCTAGCCCAGGCTGACCTGGAATTCACTATGGAGTCTCGGGGTGGCCTCGAACTCACGGCAATCCTCCTGCCTCTGCCTCCCGAGTGCTGAGAAAACCCCCTGGCCCTACTTCCCACATGGGCTCTTGACCCCCTCCTGCCCTCCACCTGGCAGGGGCTCCCTATCTGAGGTTTCAGCCGTGGAGGGCTGAGATCAGGGGGCTGCATCTGGAGGTGATCTTCATGCTGCCAGAGCCCTGGGTTCGTATAAGAGTCACAAGGCAAGAGACATTTCTATCTCTGTCTTTTTTTTTTAATTTTTTTTTATTTATTTAAGAGCAACAGACAGAGAAAGAGGCACAGAGAGAGAGAGAATGGCCTCAAACTCATGGCAATCCTTTTACCTCTGTCTCCCAAGTGTTGGGATTAAAGGTGTGTGCCACCATGCCCGGCTTCTATAAGGAATACTTTTAAATAGTGTTCAAAACACATCAGGGACCCTTGGACATGTGGTGATGCATGACTTTAAACTCAGCTCTCCAAAGGCAGAGGTAGGAGGATGGCCATGAGTTTGAGGCCAGCAAGCCTAAGACTACACAGTGAATTCCTGGTCAGCCTGGGCTACAGAGAGACCCTACCTTGAAACGCAAAACAAAACAAAAAGTCACTTTACTTAGCTAGCCTTAGTGTTCTTATCTATAAAATGCATCAGACATGCATAACAAAATCTCAACATGTGATGCTTGCTTGCAGTCACTATGCATATAAAATAATGTTTTAAGAGTCAAGCCAGAAATGATGGCTTGCCTGTAATCCCAGCACCCTGGAGGCTGTGGCAGGAGGATTATGAGTTTGAGGTCATCCCAGGCTACAAGTAAAGAGGAAGACACAAAAGAAAGAAAGGGGGAGGAAGGAAGGCAGGCAGGGCAGAAGGAAGGGAGAGTAAGGCAGGGAGAAAAGGAGGAGAGAGGAAGGAAGGGTATGTATAAGATATTACTTTTAGTCGGGCGTGGTGGAGCACGCCTTTAGTCCCAGCACTTGGGAGGCAGAGGTGGGAGGATCACTGTGAGTTCGAGGCCAGCCTGAGACTACATAGTTAATTCCAGGTTAGCCAGGGTCAGAGCGAAACCCTACCTCAAAACACAAAAACAAAAACAAAAAATTACTCTTCAGATAACCTCTCCTACTCTGAAGGAAGGAAAGCGCTATATTTAACACGGGCGCATATAATAGCAAATATTTCTAGTCCAATTTAACTGCTGTCATTGTTCCCATGGCAACACCTCGGTCTGAGGAGGGACAAAACATGAAGAGATTCTGTAAAAGATTTATGGTCACTCATCTCAGATTGTCTGTGTGGGTCTTGAGAACAGGCGTTATCCTACGTGTGTAATAAAAACTCTAAGGTGTTTATCAGCGGTCTCCCTTGGGAAACCAATAATTTGGAAGCGCTCAGTCATCCGGTCGGTACGGCTGTCCCAGAAGCCCCGCAGACTGGAGCCAGGTGTGCGTCCCGTGTGCTCACCGTGGAGACGCGGCAAGAATAAAATCCGCCGCCAAGTCCGGACAGAAGAGAGGTTCGCGGTTGGATCTTGGGGCTCTGTGAGCTGCGGTGCAGCGTTGAGGAAGCAGCAGGATGGAGGCTGTGGGGAGAACCGGGCAGACAGCCCGTGGGTCAGTGGCACATCCTCCTCCTCTTCCTTCTTCTCTCTCTCTCCCTCTCCACTTTGCACACGACTCACCAGGCAACCTCTGTATATAAATATCCCTAAATTGAGTATCTTCAACCAAAATTTTCTTTTTCTTTGAAGGTAGGGTCTCAGGGTCTCACTCTAGCCCAGGCTGACCTGGAATTCACTGTGGAGTCTCAGGGTGGCCTCGATCTCACAGTGATCCTCCTACCTCTGCCTCCCCAGTGCTGGGTTGAAGGCATGCTCCACCACGCCCAGCTTGTATGTTCTGATAGGATTTTCCAACACTTGGCATGACTCTCAGAAGACACAAAACCAATTCCCTCAGCAAGATTTCCCCTTTTCATGGCATTTTAAGAACCCAGCAATTCTTTTTTTTTTTTTTAATTTTCTTTTGGTTTATTTTTATTTATTTATTTGAAAGTGACAGAGAAAGAAAGAGGCAGAGAGAGAGAGAGAGAATGGGCATGCCAAGGCCTCCAGCCATTGTAAATGAACTCAAAACGCGCGTGTGCCCCCTTGTGCATTTGGCTATCATGGGTCCTGGGGAATCGAGCCTCAGACCAGGATCCTTAGGCTTCACAGGCAAGTGCTTAACTGCTAAGCCATCTCTCCAGCCCTCACTCAGCAATTGTGTTTTTTTTTTTTTTAACTATCATAGACTTTTAGACTTGCTTCCAATTGGAGTCTATTGAATTATAATTACTATAATGCAAATCCTCTTTAGTTACGAATTTTACATCCTTTCTAAAGACAAGTCAACATAATAATTCCCTTCTGAAAGCCTAAAAGGAAAGCAGTGCAGGCCTTGAACGCTGTTGTCTCCACAGAGCAAGTACTCAACCAGCGACACAATTATGTTCTCGTTGAGGAAAAGAAGGGTTTGTTTCAGCTCACAGTTCGAAGTTGCTGTCCATCATGGCAGAGAAAGTGTGCACTGGGGTGACAGAGGGGTGACAAGGCTTACTTACGTCTCCATGGATGAGGAGGTAGCAGGATCGCCAGGAGTTTGAGGCCAGCCTCAGATCATATAGTGAATTCCAGGTCAGCCTGCACTAGAGCAAGACCCGACCTTGGAAAATAATAAGTAAATTTAAAAAAGAGTAAAATCTATGTTCCATATAGAAATTGTTTTTATTTATTTAAAAAATATATATATATAGATATATATATATATTGACAACTTCCATGATTGTAAACAATATCTCATGGTAATTCCCTCCCTACCCCCACTTGCCCCCTTGAAATGCCATTCTCCATCATATCCCCTCCCCCTCTCAATCAGTCTCTCTTTTATTTTGATGTCATCATCTTTTCCTCTTGTGATGATGGTCTTGTGTAGGTAGTGTCAGGCACTGTAAGGTCATGGATATCCAGACCATTTTGTGTCTGGAGGAGCACATTATAAGGAGTCCTGCCCTTTCTTTGGCTCTTCCATTCTTTCTGCCACCTCTTCTGCAATGGACCCTGAGCCTTGGAAAAGATATATGTGATAAAGATATTTCAGTGCTGAGCACTCCTCTGTCACTTCTTCTCAGCACCATGGTGCCTTCTGAGTCATCCCAAGGTCACTGCCATCTGAAAAAAGAAGCTTCTCTAACCAAAAGTGAGAGTCGTATTAATATAAGGGTATGAACATTAAGAGAAGTGCTTACTGGGCAGTTTGGTGAGCATAGTATATATATTTAGCCAGAGAGCAGCAGACGTTACACCATAGAGCTCATGACTACCCCTGTTGTAGGTTTTCAGTATCAGGGATGTATTCCCTCCCATGGAGCGGGCCTCCAGTCCCATTAGAGGGTGGTTGGTTTCCCCCATGACAGATGTACCACTATTGCACCCATTGGCTCATTTGGCCTGGCTGGCCAAGTAGAAGGTTTGCAGTGTCCACTGTTGGGTATCTAGAAGTTGTTTTTAAAAAGCTGACAACTGGCCAGGCATAGTGGTGCACACCTTTAATCCCAGCACTCAGGAGGCAGAGGTAGGAGGATCACCGTGAGTTCAAGGCCACCCTGAGACTACATAGTGAATTCCACGTCAGCCTGAGTTACAGTGAGACCCTACCTCAGAAAAACAAAAACAAAAACAAAAACAAGCTGACTACTGGGGTTGGGGAGATGGCTTAGTGACTTAGCAGTTACAGGCTCTTGCTTCAATGTCTACCAATCCTCAGTTCAATTTCCCAGTACCCAGTTAAAGCCTGACAGGCAGCCATTTGCAGCACCAAGAGACATTGGCATGCCCTGCTCCCACCAGCCCACAAATAATAAAATAAAATAAACAAGACTAACTTAATGAAGTAATACTTGAAGATCTTTACTTAATATAGACTGATAAAAAAAGAAACTTTCCCTCATGGTATGAGGCTTGAATCAGGACAAAATTTTTGAGACATACTCAGGATACTTACTCTTCAAAATAGGTGTCATTGGGTTCGAGAGATGGGTCAGTGGTTAAGGCACTTGCCTGCAAAGCCAAAAGACCCTGGTTCTATTCCCTAGTACCCACATGACAGCAGATGCACAAAGTGCACATGCATCTGGAGTTGTAGTGGCTGTAGGCCCTGACATGCCCATTCTCTCTCCTTGCAAATAAATAAAAATTAAAACACCAACAACAAAAAATGAGAGCTCTACTAATGGACAGGGATTATCCAACTTTTTGGTTAAAGAACAGACATGAGGGGACTGGAGAGTTGGCTTAGTGGTAAAGGCACTTGCTTGCAAAGCCAAAGGACCTCAGTTCCATTTCCCAGATCCCATATAAGCCAGATACACAAGGCGGCACAAACATCTGGAGTTCATTTACGGTGGCTGGAGGCCCTGGCATTCGCTCTCTCTCTCTCTCACTCTCTCTCTCAACCCCTCTTTCTCATAAATAAATAGATAAAGAAAGAAAGAACAGACATGAACTTAGGGTCTGGAGTTCAAGGATTGTTCCTAAACCTCAGTTCTCTGTAACAAACCCACTCAGAGAATAGCTGTGAATCCTGCAAGAAACCTGCTTAAAGAGAATCTGGTGAGACCCCCCTTGGTCAGGGGCCTTCCAGAATGAAACTGCAAATCTGTCTGTGTCTGTAATTTGGTATAATATGAAATGTTCTAAAAGGTCTCTCATCAATATACACCTTCCCCAGAACCACTCTGCCAGGGAATATGAAATTCTGCTTGCAAATGTGTGTGTGCATTATTAATGCAAAGAAACGGAACCAAAGAGACTCCCAAGGTGGCGCAATAGCAAGGTGACCTGAAAGCGGGGCGGCGCTTCCTTCTCTCATATAATACTCGTGCGTACCTTTGCCATGTGTGGAACTCGGTTCAAAAGATACACAGGGCTTCACAAGCGAAAGAGTGCGGTCTCAATAAGGGAATTCGACCAAGACAGTTCAGTGAAAATATAAGGGACATATATGCATGTGTGTTTTTGAACCCTTTAAATATGTATAGTATATGCCATATATATTATACATATTTGTTATATATTATATGTATTTATATATGTAATATATATGCATATATATGAAGTAGTTTTCATAAGTTTGGGGGTTTAGGGTATGTTTCAAATACTAAAGTAGCAAAATTTGGGCTGGAGGGACGGTTTAGTGGTTAAGGCGTTTGCCTGCAAAGTCAAAACACCCTGGTTTGAGTCCACATGACACACGTAAGCCAGATACACAAGGTGGCACACACGTCTGGAGTTCCTTTGCACTGGAGGCCCTGGCACACCCATTCTCTCTCTCTCTATGTCTCTTGCTCTCTGACTCTCTCAAATAAAATAAATAAATAAATAAATAAATAAATAAATAAAATAAAATAGTAGAACTTGGATGAGGAAATCCTAAACATTGCATACGTTAGAGAAATGTTAACATAATAAGCCAATAATGCTTTTAAAGCAATTTTGTCAATCCCCATTTTTTTTTCTAACATTTATTTTTTTATTTATTTGAGACAGAGAAAAAGAGTCTGACAGAGAGAGAGAATGGGTGCATCAGGACCTGTAGCCACTGTAAGCTAACTCCAGATTCATGTGCCACTTTGTGCATCTGGTTTTACATGGGTTCTGGGGAATCAAACCCAGGCTGTCAGGCTTTGCAAGCAAGCACCTTTAACTGCTGAGCCCTCTCTCCAACTCTGAGACATTTCTTAGCTGAAGTATACAGTCGGCTCTTGTCACGTTATTTCCGTGACTATCTTGCCAGTCATCTCCTGTTTGCCGCACTTTGTTCCTTCCCCTGCCTCCTTTCATTGTGGTTTTGGTTGAAGAATTTCTCTCAACAAGTCTGTTGGGAATTCACTTTTGCCTTCTTCCTCTTCTATAGACCTGGAAAAGTTTTTATATCACCCTGATTCTTGACAAACATCTCTGCTTGGTATAAACTTCTAGGGTGTCAATCCCCATTTTTGAGCAAGATAAGAAAAATATTATTCACCTGTATAGTAAAGAATCTAAGACAATCACAAAGGCCCAAATGTGATTTTCCTCAGCAATTCTTGTCTAGGGTATTTGGTAACTTAACTAATGAAAACAAAAGACGTGGTAGAAATGGCGGCACTGATTCCAAACACTAAAGTGAACCTTAAGAGAGAGCCGCAGCAAGGCTGCCTTCCTACAAGTTTTTTGGTGGGGGTGGTGTTTTTTTTTTGTTTTTTGTTTTTTTTGGTGCTGTTTTATTTATTTATTTTGTTTATTATTTTTTTTTTATTTGAGAGCAACAGACAGAGAAAGATGCAGAGAGAGAGAGAGAGAGAGAGAGAGAGAGAGAGAGAGAGAGAGAGAGAATGGGCACACCAAGGCCTCCAGCCACTGCAAACAAACTCCAGATGCATTTGCCATCTTGTGCATCTAGCATACATGGGTACTGGGGATTCAAGCCTCGAACCGGGGTCCTTAGTCTTCACAGGCAAGCGCTTAACCGCTAAGCCTTATTTTTTATTTTAGTTATTTTATTTTATTTATTTTCTTTTTGGTTTTTCAAGACAGGGTCTCACTCTAGCTCAGGCTGACCTGGAATTCACTATGTAGTCTCAGGGTGGCCTTGAACTCATGGCGATCCTCCTACCTCTGCCTCCCGAGTGCTGGGACTAAAGGTGTGTGCCACCACGCCCAGCTTTGGTGGTGTTTTATTTTGAGACAGGGTTTTGCTTTGTAGCCCAGGCTAACCTGGAACTTGCCATGCTCCTGCCTCAGCCTCTTGCCAGGTACTGCCATGCAGGTCCTCTGCAAGTTTAAAAAATATATATTTTATTTATTTATTTGAGATGGGAGAGGAAGAGAGGAAGAGGCAGAGATACACAGAGATTGAGAGAGAGAGAGAGAGAGGGAATGGGTGCACCAAGGCCTGTATCCACTGCAAATGAGCTCCAGATATAAGTGGCATTTTGTGCATCTGGCTTTACGTGGGCCCTAGGGAATTGAATTGGCTTCATAGGCAAGTGCCTTAATGACTAAGCCATCTCTCCAGCCTTGTTTTGTTCTGTGTTTTAAGAAATATTTAGCAGTGAGCTGGAGGGATGGCTTGGCCGTTAAGGCACTTTCCCTGTGAAGCCAAAGGACCCAAGTTCGATTCCCCAGAACTTACATTAAGCCAGATGCACAAGGGGGCGCATGCATCTGGAGTTCGTGTACAGTGGCAGAAGGCCCTGGTGCCCATTTCCTCTCTCTCTCTCTGCCTCTTTCTCTCTCAAAGAAATAAATAAAAATACAATTTTTTAAAAAAAGAGAAATATTTTATGGGGCTGAAGAGATGGCTTAGCAGTTAAGGCACCATCTCTTTAGCCATGTTTTGTTTTGTGTTTTAAGAAATATTTTATGGGGCTAGAGAGATACCTTAGGGATTAAGACACTTGACTGCAAAGCCAAAGGACCCAGGTTCGATTCCCCAGAACCCACATAAAGCCAGCTGCACAAAGAGGAACATAAGTGTCTGGAGTTCGTTTGCTGAGGCTAGAGGCCCTGGTCTGTCCATTCTCTCTCTTTCCTTGTGTACATCTGTCGCTGTCAAATAAATAAAAGTAAAAATAGTTTTTAAATTATGAGCAATTCGTTTGAAGCATTTTAGAATTTCTAGACACAGTGTTGTGGTCCCACCCGGTCCTTCTGCCCTGGTCTTACCGGCAGAGAACAGAGTCATGACCCTCTCTCAGTCACGTTGTTCTAGCTCGCTGCTCCAATCCTGTTCATTCAGAACTGCTCATTGTTCATCTCCCTATTCATTAGTTATGCATGAGCTCATTCATAATGCATGGTGATGACTTACAGACACCAAAGTGGACGTTTGCAGAGCCGCCTTTAAATGAACAAATGAACACCAAGGTTTATGAAGTAAATGTCAATAGAGAAAAGACAAGGAAAATACCATTCTCTTAAGGACAGTTTATTTTTAGGAAACAACAAAGCTTAATAATATATTGAATCAGTAAAGCTTTCATTACATCTTGTGAACCTTACAGCTTCCTTTTGTTAGCCTCTAAAATGAAAACACTGCAACTTTGTACCACAAAGCCTCCCCAATATCTTAATCTGTAATTATCATCCTGGGGTTGAGTCACAGAGCTAAACTTAAACAAACTGGTGATACCATCTTGATACTTTTTTAAACCATTTTTTTAAGGTCACAGACCTCTTGTTACAGATCAACTAAGGACAAAAACATTATTTGTGGGGGCTACAGTCCTGAATTTAGGGAAGACTAACCTCTGGAGCTTGCTTTCTTTCCTTCTTTCTTTCTTTTCTTTCTTTCTTTTTCCTTTCCAAGGTAGAGTCTCGCTCTAGCTCAGGCTGACCTGGAATGTAATATGTTATCTCAGGGTGGCCTAGAACTCATGGCGATCCTCCTACCTCTGTCTACTGAGGGCTGGGATTAAAGACATGGGCCACCATGCCTGGCATATGGAGCATTCTTGTTTTTTAAGATTTTATTTTTATTTATTTATTATAGACAGAGACAAGGGGAGAGAGAGAGAGAGAGAATGGTCATGCCAGGGCCTCTAGCCACTGCAAATGAACTCCAGATGCATGTGCCACCATGTGCATCTGGCTTTACATGGATTCTGTAGAATCAAACCAGGGTCCTTAGGGTTTGCAGGCGTGCACCTTAACCACTAAGCCATCTCTCCAGCCCCGTATGGAGCTTTCTTATCCAGAAGTGAAATAGCTGTTTCTAGGAGAGTCTCAGGAGTTTCTAGGAGTCTCAGGGTGGCCTCAAACTCACAGTGATCCTCCTTCTTGTGCTGGGATTAAAGGTGTGTGCCAGCACACCCCGCATGATAGGTGTTTAAAAATAGTGGCTCCTGGCTGGGCGTTATAGCACACGCCTTTAATCCAAGCACTTGGGAGGCAGAGGTAGGAGAATTGCCATGAGTTCGAGGTCACCCTGAGACGACATAGTGAATTCCAGGTCAGCCTGGGCTAGAGTGAGACCCTACCTTGAAAAAGAGGAAAAAATAAAAACTAAAAAATAAGCAATAGTGGCTCCTAGTACTCATACAGGAAAGACACTGAGCAAGTGATAGGAGCTTGAAATTCATTTGAAAATCCCCTTAGCAGCTCTGTACCTGCCATGGAAAGTGACAGCTCCAGTCCCCCCACCAGGGCCTCCAGCCACTACAAACACCCTCCAGATGCATGTGCCCCCTTGTGCATCTGGCTTGACATGGGTACTGGGGAAATGAACCCAGATGGCTAGGCATTACAGTCAAGTGCCTTAACCACTGAGCCATCTCTTCAGCGCTCCCCAAAATCCCAGAGCAGAGTCCACTTAGCGCCTCTGTACCTCTCGTGGGGAGTGACGGCAGCAGTCCAGCTCTTGTCCCATCTGTTAGGGACCAGTCTGCCATGTCTCCTTTTATAATCCTGACAGCGTCTCCATCCCACCCGGCGGGCATCACCTCCCTTCCAGTATATCTTGGATAGCTTTACAGAACTCATCTCCTATCCAAAACCAGCACTAATGATGTCTAATGTATATGAAAAGATTGGAACCCATATTTTAACACTCCTAGATTCACAGTCATAACTTAGAGTAAAGAGCCTCAGGGAAACTCACTTTCGGACGCCCTTGGCAGAGAGCCGACCTCAGTTCGGGTCCTTTCCTAGGGTTCCTCTGGCTGTAGAACCTAGACGCTTCCCAGCTCGGCCCGCGCTCCAGCGTGCTGTGCTCTCCCAGTGACCTTTTGCATGTTGTTTTTAACCCTGTATCTTTCTTGTAATGATTACCTTAAAATCAAAGTGGAAAGGCAACTTAAAGGTATTATTAGCCTCTTGGGGATTAAAGTATTTTGCTTTAGGTAAAACTGTAAAAAGATAATGGGTAAGAAAGTGCTTTGCAAAATATTAAGTGATTATTTTAGTCATCCGAGTGTTATTGTCTTTTTATGATTGCGCCAGTTACAATAAGAAAGGCACGTTGTTCTCTATGATGAGCTTTAGCTAGAAGTCGGGCTCTCTTCACCTTCATCATTTCCTCTGCAGCTATTTGTTTTCTTTGTTCTGGAAGAGCTATGCATTTCTGAAATGATAGTCATAGACTCATACGCCAAAAAAAGACCTCAGAGCTGCAATTCATCTCTTTGCCTTTGGGCTGTCCTTATACATTCTCAAAGCCATTGATAATTGAAAAAATATAAAGCAAATATTTTCCTGATTATGAATGCAATTGATACATTTTAAAAAGAAGTCCTACACCTTCTCTCCACTTGCTTGTTTTGACAAGACCAGTGTTCAGCTATCAAGGGGAAAACAAAACACTGCCAAACAAAAGGTGTATTTTAAGCTGGGCATGGTGGCGTTGCCTTTAATCCCAGCACTAGGGAGGCAGAAGTGGGAGGATTGCCATGAGTTCGAGGCCACTCTGAGATAACATAGTTAATTCCTGGTCAGCCTGAGCTATAATGAGACCCTACCTCAAAAAACCATTAAAAAAATAATAAAAGGTATGTATGTGTGTGTGTGTGTGTGTGTGTGTGTGTGTGTGTGTGTGTGTATATATACATATATATACTTTTTTTTTTTTTTTTTTACCATACTTCGTATAAAAAGCAACAATTGTGCCTGGACGGCATTGTCCTTAGCGTTGGGTCTTCTGACCCTCTTCTGCCCTGGTTGATTTGCCTTGCAAATATACTGAGAAAGTAACTGCATTAGAACTGTTCAAGGGAGGTGCTGGAGAGGGGCTGGGCAGTTATGGTGCCTGCTTGCAAAGCCTGATGACCTGGGTTCAATTCCCCACTACCCATGAAAAACCAGATGCACAAAACGGTGCATGTGTCTGCGGTTTGTTTGCAGTGGTGAGAGGTCCTTGTTCTCCCTCCCTCCCTCCCTCCCTTTCTCCTTCCCTGTCTTTCTCTCCTTGCAAATAAATAAATATAAATAATTTTTTAAAAGAAATATTCAAGGGACATTAATAAGAACGTGTTCCATAAAAACAAGTAACAGGTGAGCCAGCTGTGGTGGCGCCCGCCTTCAATCTCAGCACTCGGGAGGCAGAGGTAGGAAGATCACCAAGAGTTTGAGGTCACCCTGAGACTCCATAATGAATTCTAGGTCAGCCTGGGCTAGAATGAGATTCTACCTCAAGAAAACCAAAAAGAGCAACAACAACAAAAAATTTACCACCTTGAGACTACATAGTGAATTAAAGATCAGCCTGGGCTACAGCCTTAACAATAAATAAATAAGGGCTGGAGGGATGGCTTAGCGGTTAAGGCATTTGCCTGCAAAGCCAAAAGACTCAGGTTTGATTCCCCAGGACCCATGTTAGCCAGATGCACATGATGGCACATGCATCTGGAATTCATTTGCAGTGGCTGGAGGCCCCACACGCCCATTCCCTCTCTCGCTCTCCCTCTTTCTATCAAATAAATAAAAATAAAAAATATTTAAAAAAATAAACAAACTTAAGTAAAAAGTCTATGCCAATTCAATTGTCATTTTCACCTTATGTTATTATTTACTATTGCTTGTGCCAATTTTATCACAATCATACACTCATCTGTGTTCATAAGCCATTATACCATAGATATTTCCATATTCTGTATGGTGCTGATAGCATTCATTTTAATAAATTAACAGTATTTCGTTAAATCAACATGCAATTATGAGTTGTGTTTTATCACTATATAATGAGATAATAACATCTTGGGGCATACAATTTTCTCCCAATTGCAGTGACAGCTCAATGTAAATTTCCTAAAGTTAGAGTTTGAAATTGCATGTCAAATTACTCTTCCTAATTTTTTAAATTTTGCATGATTATCCATACAGGAGGGCTTCAACTCTGAATGTTTCAGTAATTTGCAGTCTCTGTGTGTGTTGGGGATTGAACCTACGGCCTCACGTATGTTAAACAAGTACTCTACTACTAAACTATACCCCCAGCCCCAGTGGCTCTCACCTACACTAATTTTGAAATGGCTATCTTTGCTGTCATTGTCTGAAAAGCAAATAAAGGGGGAAGTTACAACTGCCGCACACATTAGATTACAGAAATCAGATTACTTTCAGATTATGAGAGAGCAGCTGAATTCCTATATCGGATTACCGTTAGTGGATGGATTGATGTGTGGGTTCCTGGGTCCTTGGGCTGGCTGTGGTCCCCCAAGGCGTCCCAGGCAACCAGGGTGGTGAGCGTGTGAGAATCACTCTCAGGAGACAGTTTTGATGAGCAGCTCTCCATTTATTTTCAGAGAAATGGGTTTATAAGCAGTTGAGGGTCCTAAGTGGATTGGCTGTACAAGGTTGCTTGCTGATGCCTAATTAGCATATGGAGACATACATTCCAGCACGTAGGCAATGGCAAAGGGAAGTTTTAGGGTACAGGGGGATGGGCTGTGCAAAGGTGCTGGCTGATGCCATATAAGGAGTTTCCTAGGCACCTGGCCAAAGGCCACAGGGGTATGGGCAGAGCCTAAGTCTTATCTGAATGTCTACGTATCCAGTGCTTGGAGAGAGTGACCTTACTTCCTGCTGATCTTGGGTGGAGATTTTGTTGGGGGTGGGTGGGGGGTGGGGGGGGTTGTCCAGGCTCATTGCAACCCCCAAGAGTGTGGGGAGGAGCTCCCTTGCTGGTCTGGTCCCCCAGATATGAGGCGATTTAGGCCGCTGCAACCTCTCCCTAGCCTGGGGCCTTCGCCTCAGACAGCTTAGGTTTGCTTTAGCCCAGGCCCTGACTGTGTCCCACATCAATGTGCAGGCAGAAAATGAGAAGCCCTGCTCCCAACCAGGCTCCCTATCAGGCCCCTGTGAGAGATTCTGTGATAGGTAAAAAGTCCACATTTTATAGGTGATTCTCTTCTGACTTGATTATATCTCTCTCTCCTTCACTGATAAAACTGTCCCATAGGAGAAACCAGATCCTAAACCCTGGCTGAGACAGCACAAAGGGGATGCACAATAGCTAAGCATCGAGGGGACACAGGCCTTCCGCACAGAGGACCCGGGTTCAAGTCTTTCATTGCACTTAAGCCTTGCCTCCCACAATAGCTTACCCG
The DNA here is from genome assembly GCF_020740685.1 of Jaculus jaculus. Classification (NCBI taxonomy): domain Eukaryota; kingdom Metazoa; phylum Chordata; class Mammalia; order Rodentia; family Dipodidae; genus Jaculus; species Jaculus jaculus. The sequence continues at coordinate 104,995,556 of NC_059113.1, read as the reverse complement.
TGCTGGGAGCATCTGTTTCACAAGACTGGTGGAGATTCTGTCTGCAAAGGCCCTGCACAGGACCGGAGGCCACCTGAGTGGGGATTCTGGAATCTTCTTTCTCTTTAATCCAGGCTCCACCTTTGTTCTCCCACCAGCAATGGAAACCTGTCTCTGCCCTCTGCCTGGTGCTTTTCTGTTCCATTTCTCTGCCATTCCACTTTCCCCACAAATTCCTTTCTTCTCGCCTCCAAAATCCTCAGGCCGGAGTGGGAAGCCTTTCAGTGTGATGTCGTCAAAGGAAATGACCTCCTCTTGGCCACCACACTGTCTGGTGGGACCACTGTCTGCAAGCAGAAAGCAATGGCCACACCTTCTGGAGATGAAGCAGGTGCCCCAGGGTTTCTGTGCCCCTATGTCACCCTCGCGGGGTGCCTGGTACAAAGTGAACAACGGCTTCTTGCTTTGATTTAATTCTTTGCTATTATGATTACTGTTTTTTAAAATATTTTATATTTTTATTTATTTGAGAGAGAGAACGGGCACACAAGGGCCTTAGCCACTGCAAATGAACTCCAGACGCATGCGCCACCTCGTGCATCTGGCTTACATGCATTCTGGAGAATCAAACCTGGGTCTTTTGGCTTTGTAGGCAAGCATCTTAACCGCTAAGCCATCCCCCCAGCCAGTGAGTTTGGTTTTTTTTTTTGAACCTTTTAAATAATTTTTATTTATTTGCAAGCAGAAAGCAAGAGAGATAGAGAGAAGAGCGACAAACAGAGAGAGAATGGGCACACCAGGGCCTTCAACCACTGCAAACGAACTGCAGACGCACGTGCCCCTTGTGCATCTGGCTTACGTGGGTTCTGGGGAATTGAACCTGGATCCTTTACCTTTGCAGGCAAACGACTTAAAAGCTAAGCCATCTTTCCAGCCTGATTCATGCTTTTTAAAAAAATTTCCTCTTGCTCCCTCTCCCCTGCCTTTATATTTCCTACGTAGGGACATTCCACACTGTTTTGAATACGGCCCTGTGATCACCAAAGACGGATACTGGCGACTTTGTCTCACCTCCAAACAGGTGTGCACGCATGCACGCACGCGTGCGCACACACACACACACACACACACACACATCCCAGTAGGTCAATGAGTTTTAAGTAAAAGAGTGAGAGTGGAAAAAAATCTAGCTTGTCAAGAAAACAGCTTTCACATATCTAAATCTGCCTGTTTTGGGAAGCGAGCCAAAGTCAAGGGTCCGTGACTACCCCACTTCTACTGCGTTCCATTTATTATTTATATCGTGCATATTGCAGCAGAAGTACCAGGAAATGAGGAACAGGGAAGAGGGGAGGTCCCTCCACAGCCTGTGGGATGCAGGTGTAAATAAGGCATTGTTCATTATCACTGGCCTGAAAATTGGGAGGGAGCCCCAACTAAAGCTTCTGTCTACTGTGCTTAAAGTATGAATAATCCTTGTGGGGGGTGGGGATGGGCCCCCATGTGTCTGGTATCCACCCTAAAATTCAAAACCTCACTGGAAAATAAGTGATATCAAAACACACCCTATAGCCTCACCCCCCCCCCCAAAAAGTTTCAGGGTTTGTGTGTGTATGTGTGTGTGTGTGTGTGTGTGTGTGTGTGTTTTCATTTAGCCTTGGTTTCTGTGGTAACAGACAGCAACGACAGCTCTTGCAATCTGAGTTTCGCTCATATGGTTTTCAGTTTCCGAAAGCATTTGGAAATCTTCAAAGGGGGAGCAAAGGGAGTCAGATGATTATCAAGACATGGGGCGCCTACCCCGCATCTGTGTGTACAGTCGGGGTTCAGCTCCTCCGTGTTCCTGATACTCCAGAACGAGGCCTGAGAGGCCTCGGGACCCCTCTGAGAACACACACACCACCCAGATGCTTTGAGACTACTCGGTATCTCCACAACACGGCTTGCTTTAAAGGTGACCGCTGGGTAGACTGGTTTTTTGGGGGCTGGCCCACAGAGGCCTCCATAAGCCTCTTTTGTCATGCAAATTTCCTTCCAGAAACTTGGTGCCAATGAATAAGTTAAATACCGCTACTCCAGCCTGCGGTGTTCAATATTGTCTTGAATGATTAAAGAGGCTGACTCCCGTGGGAGCAGAGCCCACGCTGCAGAGCTTATTAGGTTTTGGAGCAGTTTCGGTGAGAGTTGTGAGGGCAGGGGCTGGGAAAAGAGACCAGGCGAGGTGCCACCAAGAAAGTTGTCAGCTCCTGCAACGAGGAAGCGGGGGATTCAGCTGTCCACCTGCAGAAGGATGGAATGGCCACTGCCCTTCAGGATCAGGGTCTTCTTTGTTTTTAAATTTAAATTTTTTTTTACTTTATTTTATTTTTTGCTTTGTGAGGTAGTGTCTTGCTCTAGCCCAGGCTGACCTGGAATTCACTATGTAGTCTCAAGTTGATCTCAAGCCCACAGTGATCCTTCTACCTCTGCCTCCCAAGTTCTGGGATTAAAGATGTGTGCCAATCATGCCTCGCTTATTTTTTTTTTTAATATTTTATTTATTGATGGGAGAGAGAGAGAAGGAGAGAGAATGGGCCCAGTAGGGGCCTCCAACCACTGCAAACAAACTGCAAACACATGTGCCCCCTTGTGCATCTGGTTTTACCTGAGTGCTGGAGGATAGAACCTGGATTCTTAGGCTTCACAGGCAAGTGCCTTAACCACTAAACCTCGCTCCAGCCCCTTGTTTGTTTTTTGAGACACAGTCTCACTGTAGTCCAGGTTGGCTTCAAACTCATAGCAAACCTCTTGCCCCAGCCTCCCAAATACTGTGGTTATAGTGACAGCCACCATGTTTAACTCAGGATTAATACTTGTGTGTGTGTATGCAGATGCGTACATGTGCGTGGTGCATATGTGTGTGTGGCCAGGTGTCTTACACACATTTATTTATTTATTTATGAGAAAGAGAGGGGAAAGGGGGAGGGGGGACTGGCACGCCAGGACTTAGTCACTGCAAACAACCTCCAGGTGCACGCGCCACCTTGTGCACATGTGTCATCTTGTACAGCTGGCTTACGTGGGTTCTGGGGAGTTGAACCAGGGACCTTAGGCTTCACAGGCAAGTGTCTTAACCACTAAGCAATCTCTTCAACCCATCATACACTTATTCTTTTTGTGTTTTTGAGACAGGGTTTCTCAATGGCCTGGAACTTATAAGTTGGCTATACTGGCTTGCCAGGGAGCCTCAGGGATCCATCTGTCTCTGTCGCCAGGCCTGGGATTTTTTGACATGGGGTTTGGGGATTAAACAGGTCCTCATGCTTGCAGGACAAACATTTTTAAAAACAGAGCTATCTCCTAAGTTTGGGAATAACTTTTTTTTTTTTCTTTTTCTTTCTTTATTTATTTGAGAGCAACAGAGAGGGAAATAGGCAGAGAGAGAGAGAGAGAGAGAATGAATGAATGGGCACACCAGGGTCTCCAGCCACTGCAAACAAACTACAGATGCATGAGCCACTTTGTGTATCTGGCTACGTGGGTCCTGGGGAATTGAACCGAGGTCCTTTAGCTTTGCAGGCAAGCGCCTTAACCGCTAAGCCATCTCTCCAGCCCATCGTTGTATTTTAAAACAAGACCTACCCAGTGGATAACACTTAACCCGATAGAGTGACCAAGAAACTGTTCTGTGGTGTGTGCATTGTACTTTTCTCAAATCCTCAACAACGTTGTTCGATCCTCACGGTCACCCCACGAAGATGGCAGCATCTCTAATCCGTCTGCGGAAGAGAGAGAGGAGGCCCACGGGGCAGTTAGCAAGGGAAGAGGTGAGTTGCGAACCACCACTTCTCACCTGTTACAGACAGCTTTCCCTTGCACAACCAGCTGGCTGCAGAGTCCGTGGCACACGGCGATAATCCTTCATTCAGTGTGTCAAGAGCTGCACGCTGCTGTTCAAAGGGTGTCTGGCCAGTCCTAGCAGGTGGCTGAATATGGACCCAGCTCTTCCGACTCTTCAAGAAATGTTGGACATTTAGATTCACTCAGAAAGCCGGAGTTTTTGTTTTGTTTTGTTTGTTTGTTTGGACGGGGGGTGCAGGGGGAGGTTCAAGGTAGGGTCTCGCTCCAGCCCAGGCTGACCTGAAATTCACCTATGTAGTCTCAGGGTGGCCTCGAACTCACGGCGATCCTCCTACCTCTGCCTTCCCAGTGCTGAGATTAAAGGTGTGCGCCATATTCACATGGTGGTACATTTGAAAATGAGATGGAATCCAAAACTTTCATGTGAGCCAGCGCACCCGCCCACCAGGAAGACACCAGCGTGCTTGGGTCCTGCCGGGTCGTCTCTGGAAAGAGGACAGGGGACGTCTGTGACCGCGCACGGTGCACTCCGGCCTCGTTCCTTCTGGACATCAGACTCTCACCTGCCCCGTGATTCCTCCTGTCCTCTGACCTCTCTCTTTTCCTTCCTTCTTTCCTTCCTTCCTTTTTTGTTTTTTCAAGGTAGGGTTTCGCTCAAACCCAGGCTGACCTGGAATTCACTATGAAGTCTCAGGGTGGCCTCGAACTCACTGCGATCCCACTATCTCTGCCTCCTGAGTGCTGGGTTTAAAAGCGTGCGCCACCACGCCCACCTTTTCTTCTGCCATTTCTGTCTAAATCTTTCTCACTTTTTGCTGTGAGAAACCTGGAAATGAAGTTATGGCAAGAGAAACATGTTGTTGTTGTTTTGTTGCCATGGTTTTGTACCCAGAGCGGAGGTAGGCAACAGCGAGTGGGTGGAAGTAAGGGCAGGGCAAGAAGGAAGGAGGAGGGCAGGAGGCTCCATGCTCAGGAGCAGTGACCAGCGGAGGGAATGGCAGGATGGGAGACCACAGCACTCTTACCAATATCACATAGTCATGAAGGGAGAGAATGGGTTAGGAAGAAACGCGATAAGCATGACAGCCCACGACTTTACTTTGGCCCCCAGATGGGTACCAGAGCCTCACACGTTCCTTCCGACGCTGTGGTTTTACTGGGCTGGGAGCAAAAGTGTGAGAAATGCACAAAAGGCCAGTGTTTACGCTGTGAAGGAAAGAAATGCATGGTAAGGTGAGAGCAGAAGCTTTATTTTTATTGTTCTAAATAGATACGTGTCTCCTGGCAGACAGGAGGCGTTCGTGAACAGCAAGTGATTTTGAAAATAATCTCAGTATAAATGGTAATGAAAAATGCTTCGAAAATGATGTGTCAGTCAGCCAGGCACATGATTTCTTCTTATTGTGTGCAAGGTGCCAGGCACTGTCGGGGCAGAGTGAGGAATGGCAGCTAGAATCCTTTCTTCTGAGCAGTACACACTCTAGAAGCATTAGATTTTCAAAAAATGATGATGCCTCCCTCCAAGCCCATGTCCAATCTTAAACAGTTCCAAGCAGTAAAAAGGCGACGTGCTGGGCCCCTCTCCCGGGAAACATCGTGTCTCGGTCACGTGAGCTCGTGGAACCCACATTTACTACAACTTGGTTACTGTGCTCACAGCCACTTTGTTTTTTGTTGTTATAAGAAAATGAAAAGCAGAACCTTTTCTTGGGAACAGTTTTTCAAATTTTAAACAATAAAATGGTGCTAATTTTCTTCCTCGAGCCTACCTCAATTGTGATTGGAATTCACTGTGTCGTCTCAGGGCGGCCTCGAACTCACGGCGTTCCTCCTACCTCTGCCTCCCGAGTGCTGGGATTAAAGGTGTGCGCCACCACGCCCGGCTTCTCCTTTGTAAAAAAAAAAAAAAATTATTTGCAAGCAGAGAGAGAGAGGAGAAACAGAGAAAGAAGAGAGAGAAAGGAGAGAGGGGAGAGAGAGAAAGAGGAGAGAGGAGGGAGAGAGAGGAGGGAGAGATATTGAGAATGGGCAGCCAGGGCCTCCAGCTGCTACAAACAAACTCCAGACATATGTGCCCCTTTTTGCATATGGCTCTCTGAGGGAACTACTGGGGAATCAAACCCTGGTCGTTAGGCTTTCAGACAAGCGCCCTAGACGCTGAAAAACCTCTGCAGCCCGGGCCCTTCCTTTCCAGCCTGCCCTCTTGAACTTTTTCATATTGTCGGTAATTTCATTCACATACGTCAACAAAGCTGTCACACCTCTCCCCGCCTTTGCTCCCCACCCAGTCCGGAAGTTGGGGAGTCACACTGATCTCTGTCCATTCTTAAGGCTGAGAAGGCTTATCAGGAGGAACATGGGGGCAAAATAATGAAACGGAACGGCGGGAGTGCCACCCAGTGAGAATGAATTCCAAATACTGTCAACACGAAACGGGCTTGATTAATGTCATCGCTTGCGTTATGTCACCACTTCCTCAGCCGGGTCACGAGAGACACACTCAAACAGAAAGGCTTCTTAAGAGCACTAGAGGTATGTTAGTGTAGTTTTTTTTTTTTTTAATTTTTTTTTTTATTTGAGAGTGACAGACACAGAGAGAAAGACAGATAGAGGGAGAGAGAGAGAATGGGCGTGCCAGGGCTTCCAGCCTCTGCAAACGAACTCCAGACGCGTGCGCCCCCTTGTGCATCTGGCTAACGTGGGACCTGGGGAACCGAGCCTCAAACCGGGGTCCTTAGGCTTCACAGGCAAGTGCTTAACCGCTAAGCCATCTCTCCAGCCCGTTAGTGTAGTTTTTTAAAAAATTTTTTTAAACTTTTATTTATTTACTTGAGACACAGAGAGAGACAGAGACAGAGAGAATGGGCACACCAGGGTCATTGCAAACAAACTCCAGATGCATGTGCCACTTGTGCATCTGGCTTACGTGGGTCCTGGGAAAATCGAACGTGGGTCCTTTGGCTTTTCAGGCAAGCACCATAACCACTAAGCCGACCCTCCAGCCCCTAGCTTAGTGTTTGTTATTTTTTTAATAAAGTCTGTTATTTCATGTGCCATCAAAGGCTCGCCTTGTGTCCTTACAGGCTCACATTCTCCCCAGGCACCCCTGTGTGCACTTAGCTCTGTCTCTCCTGTGGCAGAGCTTCAGTCACAGAGATGTAATGCATGTGTGTTGGACTCTCTGTGACATCTGTGAAAGTCGGGCCCTATTTTCCAGACAGACACAAAATTCATGGGCTTTTAAACTCATTTTTAAGTGGATCCTGACCTGGTATAAAAAATTGAGAACAGGTGCCCCATATTCCCAGAGAACCATAAAAATTCACCACTTCCTAAAGAAGAAATACCTTCAAGGAAAATGAGCTATAAATCCTAAGAGCAGAGCAAAACTGACAGTGTTTAAAATCAGTTTGTGAGGGACGGGAGTGTGGCTCAACGGCGGAGGCATGTTAGGATGTACAAGACTCTAGGCTTCACCCCAAGGACCAAAACAACAATAAAATAATTAAATTAATAAAATTCAATTAAGTTCAAAAACCACTGCTTTGCATCCCATTTTTGTTATTTTTTAAGATTTGTTTTTATTTATTTATTTGAGACACAGAGAGGGATGGGGAGAGAGAGAGAGAGAGAGAGAGAGAGAGAGAGAATGTGCACACCAGGGCCTCCAGCCACTGCAAATGAACTCCAGACACATGTGCCACCATGTGCATTTGGCTTATGTAGGACCTGGAGAATCAAACCTGGGTCCTTAGGCTTCACAGGCAAGCACCTTAACCACTAAGCTATCTCTCCAGCCCTGCATCCCATTCTTGCATCAACATTGGCTAGTTTTAAAGTAATCTCCATGTTTCAAACTTTTCTTTTGTTCTTTTTTTTTTTTTTGTGGCAAGCCAGACTGGTCTTCTTTTTTTTTGTTTGTTTGTTTTTTGTTTGTTTGTTTGTTTTGTTTTGTTTTTTTGAGGTAGGGTCTCACTCTGGTCCAGGCTGACCTGTCATCTCAGGGTGGCCTTGAACTCATGGCAATCCTCCTACCTCTGCCTTCTGAGTGCTGGGATTAAAGGTGTGCATCACCACGCCCGGCTTTCTTTCTTTCTTTTTTTTTTTTTTTTAATGTGAGAGTGAGAGAGAGACAGAATTGGTGCTCTAGAGCCTCAGCCACTGCAAGCGAACTTCAGACACATGACCCCTTGTGCGTATGTGTGACCTTGTGGCTTGTGTTACTTTGTACATCTGGCTTATGTGGGACCTGGAGAGTCAAGCTTGAATCCTTAGGCCTTGCAGGCAAGCATCTTAATTGCTAAGCAATCTCTCCATCCCTCAAACCTCTTTGTTTTTTGTTTTTTTGGGTTTTTTTCAAGGTAGGGTCTCACTCTATCTCAGGCTGACCTGGAATTCACTATGTAGTCTCAAGGTGGCCTTGAACTCATGGCAATCCTCCTACCTCTGCCTCCCAAGTGCTGGGATTAAAGGCGTGCGCCACCACACCCAGCCTTCAAACCTCTTTCTTTCTTTTTTTTTTTTTTTAATTATTTGTAAGCAGAGAGAGAAAAGAGAGACAGACAGAATTGCTATGCCAGGGCTTCCAGCTGCTGCAAATGAACTCCAGATGCGTGCGTCACTTTGTGCATCTGGCTTTTCGTGGGTCCTGGGGCGTAAGAACATCCTTGATTGCTTCAGTAGTTCAGGTGACCCAGAGAAAGACAAAGCGGTCCTTCTGGATGCAGGTGTCGCCTGAGGGATGGGGTGTTTCCGAAGGAAGGTGGGCAGCGCTCACCCCAAGTGGCGTCATAGGCACTAGTTTATCAAATCCACATTTCTTCCATAAGACTAACCACGGTAAATCTTAGTTTTCCCAAACAGAAGAACTGGCCATACTCGAAGGCTTTGTAGTAAAAAGACAATTTTTCTCTTTAGGATACCAAGTCAATAGCCTGTGGCAATGCAACAGTAGGTAAAACAATGAATATTACCAAACTCAGCCAGTTCAAAAGGCATTCTTAACAAGTCATGAAATGGTTTAATTTTAAAAAATAGATTTTTTTTCTGATGCAGCCTTTTTGTTGTGTTTTGTTTTTTTGAGGTAGGGTCTCACTGTAGCTCAGGCTGACCTGGAACTTACTATGGAGTCTCAGGGTGGGCTTGAACTCACGGTGATCCTCCTACCTCTGCCTCCCGAGGGCTGGGATTAAAGGCGTGTGCCACCATGCCCAGCTTTTTGCATCCATTTAAAAAAAAAAGAGTTAAAATAACCTGAATACTCCTTTTGAAATTGATTATCTAACTTAAAAAAATGTAGGTGGTTCATTAACATTCCTTCTAACGATCATAATGCCGCATTTTTCTTCCAAAACATCACACTGAAGCTGAGACCTGTTTGTGGGTGCACTGGTGTTGAAGAGACGGTGACTACTTGTTTTTGCTCCTCTGGGAGAAGGACATGAGGTTCTCCCCTCCCCCACAACAGATGCTTCCTCTTCCTCTGAAGAGCAACATTTAAAGCTCATCTCTCTGTAGAATTCTGGCCCCATCCTTCCAGACCCACCTCACCACCTTCGAACTCCAGAACCCTTTCTCCCTCGCCCTGCGGCGCTGGCAGCTGCAGTCTGCGGCCCGAGAGCCTCGTGGCGGGGCGGGCGGGCCGGATCGGGTCTGCCAAGGCTGTAGCCTTCCCAGTCTCCATCCTGGCAACCCCAACTCCGCCCTGAGCAGGAAGCCTTCCATTTCTGCCCAGTTTCTTCTGCCAACTTGCAGAATCCTTTAATAGGAAATAATGTCTAAATCCCTAAAGTCTTTCTGTGACCCAACTGCCAATTTTAGAGCTGTTCAAATTAAATATGTGAAGAACAGATTTCACTATCAAAAATGAGAAGCCTGGCATCAAAGATGTGTTGGTTTGGTAATAATCTGGTAAAACCAAAACAGGTGATTTCAAGAACTCTAAAATATTGGCAGTTGGGTCACAGAAAGACTTTAGGGATTTAAATATTGCTTTAGAGTCAGATGGTTTGTTACTGAAAGATGCAAAAATCGATACAAGGCAGAACCCAAGTCAAAAGGGGCAGAACTGTTTTTTAAAGAGGTCCTTTATATAGTTACTTGGTTTAAAGCAGATCGAGTTAAGTAGGATTGGGCAGGCTAGACTTTTCTTACCACGTAACAGACGGATATGCCACTTAAGAGCAACGGTACACCTGTCGTCAGCAGAGTTTGTAGGTTAAGTGCACAGATTTCCCATGATCCCTCACTGCACGGTCAGCGCCAGGCTGTAGGCTCTGAGGTGCTGTGGTGTCAGGAATAACACATGCTATGTGCTCCTTTCCATGGTGGAACCTGCTCATGGACACAAGATCTAGTTCTGTGACAGATAACAGTGCATGAAGTTGGTTTCAAGAGAAAAGGCCAATCTTTCCCTAGCTCCAGAGGGAGTTTGATTTGGGAATTTGGAGTGTTTTTGAGAGTGGCAGAGTTTCCCTCAGATTGGGGTTGGGCTGGAACTCAGGAGTTAACATATCGATGCTCACAGCCACTGAGTCAGTGGACTCAAGGTTCATGTCTTACTAATTTTTTTTTTTTTTTTTTAATTTTTATTAACATTTTCCATGATTATAAAATATATCCCATGGTAATTCCCTCCCTCCCCACCCCCACACTTTCCCGTTTGAAATTCCATTCTCAATCATATTACCTCCCCATTACAATCATTGTAATTACATATATACAATATCAACCTATTAAGTATCCTCCTCCCTTCCTTTCTCCACCCTTTATGTCTCCTTTTCAACTTACTGGCCTCTGCTACTAAGTATTTTCATTCTCACACAGAAGCCCAGTCATCTGTAGCTAGGATCCCCATATGAGGGAGAACATGTGGCGCTTGGCTTTCTGGGCCTGGGTTACCTGACTTAGTATAATACTTTCCAGGTCCATCCATTTTTCTGCAAATTTCATAACTTCATTTTTCTTTACCGCTGAGTAGAACTCCATTGTATAAATGTACCACATCTTCATTATCCACTCATCTGTTGAGGGACATCTAGGCTGGTTCCATTTCCCAGCTATTATAAATTGAGCAGCAATAAACATGGTTGAGCATGTACTTCTAAGGAAATGAGATGAGTCCTTTGGATATATGCCTAGGAGTGCTATAGCTGGGTCATATGGTAGATCAATCTCTAGCTGCTTTAGGAACCTCCACACTGTTTTCCACAATGGCTGGACCAGATTGCATTCCCACCAGCAGTGCAGAAGGGTTCCTTTTTTTCCACATCCCCGCCAACATTTATGATCATTTGTTTTCATGATGGTGGCCAATCTGACAGGAGTGAGATGGAATCTCAATGTAGTTTTAATCTGCATTTCCCTGATGACTAGTGACGTAGAACATTTTTTTAGGTGCTTATATGCCATTCGTATTTCTTCCTTTGAGAACTCTCTATTTAGCTCCTTAGCCCATTTTTTGATTGGCCTGTTTGATTCCTTATTAGTTAACTTTTTGAGTTCTTTGTATATCCTAGATATTAATCCTTTATCAGATATATAGCTGGCGAAGATTTTTTCCCATTCTGTAGGTTGCCTCTTTGCTTTTTTCACTGTGTCCTTTGCGGTGCAAAATCTTTGTAATTTCATTAGGTCCCAGTGGTTAATCTGTGGTTTTATTGCCTGAGCAATTGGGGTTGTATTTAGAAAGTCTTTGCCAAGACCAATATGTTGGAGGGTTTCCCCTACTTTTTCCTCTAGCAGTTTCAATGTTTCCGGTCTGATGTTAAGGTCTTTAATCCATTTGGACTTAATTCTTGTGCATGGCGAGAGAGAAGAATCTATTTTCATCCTTCTGCAGATATTTATCCAGTTTTCAAAACACCATTTGTTGAAGAGGCTGTCTCTTCTCCAATGAGTATTTTTGGCATTTTTATCGAATATCAGGTGGCTATAGCTACTTGGGCTTACATCTGGGTCCTCTATTCTGTTCCACTGATCTACATGTCTGTTTTTGTGCCAGTACCATGCTGTTTTTGTTACTATGGCTCTGTAGTATAGGTTAAAATCAGGTATGGTGATACCACCAGCCTCTTTTTTGTTGCTCAGTATTATTTTAGATATTCGAGGTTTTTTATGATTCCAAATGAATTTTTGGATTGTTTTTTCTATTTCCATGAAGAAAGCCTTTGGAATTTTGATAGGGATTGCATTAAATGTGTAGATTGCTTTAGGTAAGATTGCCATTTTCACGATATTGATTCTCCCAAGCCAGGAACAAGGGATGTTTCTCCACTTTCTAGTGTCTTCTGCAATTTCTCGCTTGAGTGTCTTAAAGTTCTCATTGTATAGATTCTTTACTTCCTTAGTTAGGTTTATTCCAAGGTATTTTATTTTTTTTGATGCAATTGTGAATGGGAGTGATTCTCTGATTTCATCCTCTGTGTGTTTGTTGTTAGCATATATGAAGGCTACTGATTTCTGTGTATTTATTTTGTATCCTGCTACATTGCTGTAGGTTTTGATTAGCTCTAACAGCTTGCTAGTAGAGTCTTTAGGGTCCTTTATGTATAGAATCATGTCATCTGCAAATAGTGATAACTTGATTTCTTCCTTTCCAATTTGTATCCCTTTTATGTGTGTCTCTTGCCTTATTGCTATGGCTAAGACTTCCAAAACTATATTAAATAGAAGTGGAGACAGTGGACACCCTTGTCTTGTTCCTGATTTTAGTGGAAAAGCTTCCAGTTTTTCCCCATTTAGTAATATGTTGGCTGTAGGCTTGTCATAAATAGCCTTTATTATATTGAGATATGTTCCTTCTATTCCCAGTCTCTGTAGGACTTTTATCATGAAGGGATGTTGGATTTTGTCAAATGCTTTCTCTGCATCTAATGAGATGATCATGTGATTTTTGTCCTTCAACCCATTTATGTAATGTATTACATTTATAGATTTGCGTATGTTGAACCATCCCTGCATCTCTGGGATAAAGCCTACTTGGTCAGGGTGAATGATCTTTTTGATATACTCTTGTATTCTGTTTGCCAATATTTTGTTGAGAATTTTTGCATCTATGTTCATGAGGGAGATTGGTCTGTAATTTTCTTTTTTTGTTCTATCTTTGCCTGGTTTTGGTATCAGGGTGATGCTGGCCTCATAGAAGGAGTTTGGTAGGATTCCTTCTTTTTCTATTTCCTGGAAAAGCTTATGTCTTACTAATTTTGACAAATACAATTCACAGACCATAGCAGTTGAAATTTAGAGGTATTTTATTATAGAACTTTTGAAAAGGAAAGAAAGGAGCTTCTACCCAGGATGGGGTTCCTGGAAGCGGGAAGGGCTACCTGTGGACCCTGATGGGGGCTTTTATGGGAGTTTATTAGATGGGGCTGAGGAAATGGGTGCTGTTTGTATGCATGTGTCCAGGTGCTTTTAGGGTCTTTTTCTCTTCTAAGAAAGAGAGATAAGGAAAAACCAGACCCTCCCCCCATACCTTAACTTTCTGAACTCTGTAAAGTGGAGGCAGCAAGGACTTAAAGAGATAAGGAAGAAACAGATTCTCATCTTTACAGACTCACGGACATTCCCCACCTACAGACTCAAGGACTTTTCCTCTTCTACAGGCTCAAGGTCATTTCCCCATCTACAGGCTCAAGGTCATTTTCACCATTAACTCAGTTTAGCTTACTTCCAGGGCCCCTGTTACTCTCAAACTGTCTCTGTTTAAATAAGGAGAGTGGTCCACCATGAATGTGGTCTGTAGTACCTGTGACTGGGGTTCCAGACCAAATGGAAAGAGAACCGAAAGGAAACCTTTTGAGCATCAGCACTCCTCGGTTTCTGCTTCCTGACGGCCTCACACTCCTGAGCTGTGCCCTCCCCTCCATTCGAGGCTGCAGCCCTTCTAGCTGTGAGCCAGAATATGCCCTTCCTTACATGCCTAAGGTCAGGCATTTTGTCACAGCAACAAGACAAAGACCGAATACAATTCTGAATGCTTAGCAACTGTGAAATAACTAAGAATTTGTTCTTTTGGCTTTTCTAGGTCCGGTCTCGCTCTAGCCCAGGCTGACCTGGAATTCACTATGTAGTCTCAGGGTGGCCTTGAACTCACGGTGATCCTCCTACCTCGGCCTCCCAAGTGCTGGGATTAAAGGCATGCGCCACCACGCCCGGCTCTGTATTTGCTGTTTTGGAGTAATTTGTTCTGCAGAATTGACAGTGGATATTTAATTTTTGTCTAGTCCTTGCTTCCCATCTCCTTCAAACATTTCTTTTTCTTTCTTTATTCCTCTTTTTTTGTTTGTTTTTTTTTTTTTTCAAGGTAGAATTTTACTCTAGTCCTGGCTGACCTGGAATTCACTCTAGTCTCAGGGTGGCCTCGAACTCATGGCGATCCTCCTACCTCTGCTTCCGAGTGCTGGGATTAAAGGCGTGCGCCACCACTCCTGGCTCCTTCAAACTTTTTGTCTTGCCTGCCTCTGGTCCTTTTTCTCCCCATATTTCCCATGCCCACATTCCTTCTAGTTTTTTTTTGTGGAACAATTATCTGCTTTACCTGAGTCCTCAAAGCCAGAACTTCTAAGGCTGCCTTCTCCTGAAATAGTTTAAACCACAATAAGGCACATTTCCAACTCGTGGAGAAACTTTAGTGATAGCTATTATAAGAACATTTTTTAAATTTATATTTAGAAAATGAGTCATCCAAAATAAATAATGTATTGATGATTTCATCAACTTAAAAATACTTTAGCTTTGGTACATTTCATAAAGGTAAAATGTAGAATTTGGATGACTAAATAATCTATTCTTTGAATATTTGAACTTTTATAGTAATAAAACAAATGATTTTTTAAAACTTGAAAATTCCAAGTTTGGGCTCACCATTGTGTTTTGGACCATTGCTGTCTATCAGTGTGAAGTGCTTGCATTGGAAACCTCATGTCTCCAGCCTTCTACATTACTACATTACTTCAGTACCCGAAATTTGATGCTGCATGCTATATTGTGGTAGGTACACAGACATCAGGCTTGGAGGTCATTGAGGGTGGACCCCACCTCCCATTTCCCTGGTAATATTAGAAAAGGTGCAAAGCCTCCCTGTGGTCCTGGAAGCCTGTCAATCACTCTCCTGGTCATGAGGCCCACCCTCACATCATGGATGCTAGCGAGGGGTGAGGACTAGTCAGCTGCTTTCTAAGGCGGTAACCCCAAAAGCCTCCCTTGGTGCAGGTAGATACTTACGGATCCTTGTAAATCTTGCCCTCTTTTCTGAATTCTAACTCAAAAAGTAGATTTTTTCCCCCCTGTCTTTTTCTTCTTTGAATCCAGCTGAAATGCTAAGCATGCTTGCCCCAAACAGTTTGGGGCTTTTCCAGCGTTTTCCTCAGTGAATCTCCTTTGCCTTAGTCACGCCTCCTTGTCATGTGCTTGGCTTTTCATAGTCACGAGACAAAGTATCCCACAGATAAAAGTCTGCAGCGATATATACAACATAGCAACACATACCCCATTTGTCGCTTTGAAAATGTCATGTTTTATGAGATGAAGTCTAGCTCAGTGGGTATCGCCTGCCCAGCAAGCTCAAAGCCCTGAGCTCGGCCCCCAAGAACTGCAAAATAAATGAACTGCACAAAACAAGAAAGCTCAAGGCGACCAATAACTGAAAATTCAATTTTAGCATTTTCTTTTCTTAAGTTATTTATTTATTTGAGAGAGAAAGAGAGACAGAGACAGAATGGGCCTCCAGATGTTGCAAATGAACTCCAGATACATGTACCACCTTGTTCATCTGGCTTACATGGGTCCTGGAGACTTAAACTTTGTGTCCTTCGGCTTTGCAGGCAAATACCACTAAGCAATCCTTCCAGCCTGTTTTTTGTTTTTAAGCATTTTCTGAAATTAGGTTCCTAGTGACTGTATAAGGGCCGTTTTAACCCCTTAGCCATCTCCCCAGCCTCCTTTCTTTTTTTTTTTTTTTCCTTGTTGTTTGTAAAAGAGGCTGGCAGTAAGAGAGGGAAAATGGCCAAGGCCTCCAGCCACTGCAAATGAGCTCCAGATGCACGCGTCACCCTATGCATCTGGCTTATGTGGATCCTGGGGACTCGAACCTGCGTTCTTAGGCTTTGTAGGTCATCTCTCCAGCAACCCCCTTTTAAAAAATATTTATTTATTTGAGAGAAAGAGAGAGGGAGGGGAAGAGAGAGAGAATGGACATGCCAGGGCCTCCAGTCACTGCAAACGTAATTCCCGTCTAGATTGTAAGATCCAAGGTTGAAAAGAAGGATCCCAATTTGCACCATGAAGGAAGTCCCCAGCAGGGCTTTTCTTCCCAGATGTTAACATCTTCTTCCATTCAAACTGTTCCCAACTGCTGATGGTGACATTAAAAGTTGAAGTTGAGTTTAAATAAAAAAACTCTAACAAGATATAGAAGAAGAATTATTTTTCATATTTTTGCTAAAAAATAGTTTCAAGATGGAGAGAGTTTTTATTTGGCTTGTGAGGAGGTATGGAGTGTTGTGTGTGTGGTGTATGCATGCATGTGCAAAGATTTATATAGCTCGTGCACATGTGTGTAGAGGCCTGAGAAGAAAGTTGTATGTTGCCTCCTTGTTACCTTGGGACCTAGTTTTGGTTTATGGTTAGGAAGTTTGATCATGGCAGGAAGCAGTCTGAATGAGCTAGCTAGTATACCCCAGTAAGGCTGGAGTAATGCACCCCGAATCTGCCCCTAGTGACACACCTCCTCCAACAACGCTCTGACCAATATATGCCAATGTGGCAATAATTTTGGGGTATCCTCAGATTCTTGTCTACAGATCTGAAGAACTAAAATCCACAGACTGGAGGGGAACGTTTAGAGAGCCCGTATTAGGTTGAGAGAAGGAAAGAAGAGAAAGCTCAGAGCTCCTTCCCATGAGAAGACAACAGTGGGTATGGACTCCCCCCTCCCTTCCAAGAGACCCAAATCGGGGTCTTTTGTAAGTTCTGCGTAGGGGCTGAGCTGACCAGACAGGACCCCAAGTTCTGGGACTGAGTTCAACCACCTACAATGCCAGGTTCAGGTTTAATCCTTCCAGGAATCTTAATTCTAGGAAAGGCGACTCCTTCCTAGGGAGGGACTCAGGTTGTTTGTGGAAAAACAGGGGTAGAGAACTCCTTCAGGCAAGAGACAGAGAATGCAGATCTTTCTCTGACCTCTGGCAAAGTGGACAGTACAAGGGCAGGCTCAAGGACATCCCCTGCTTTTACTTTCAGGGGTCCCATCACCCCAAACTGCCTCAGCTCCATCTTCAAAGGCTCTGTCACCTGGGAACTAAGTATGAAGCTTAGCCACAGGCACAGGAAGCTACAGGGGACCGAGGTAGTTCCCTATTAGAGAGGGAAACGGGGTGTTAGGGGTTCAGGAAAGTCCTTGAAACCTAAGCCCTAGGTTTGCATTTGCATTTAACCAAAGCATTGGGCAAGCCAAATTAAGAAGGATAATTATTAAATTGTTGTATATATAGGGGAAGCACAGAACCAAGGGAAGGAAAATGAGTACACCCACGTGACCTGAGAGCCCACAGAGAGGACAGAAAATAAAGTACGGGGGGGGGGGGTTGGAGGTGGGGGCTGGAGGGATGGCTTAATGGTTAAGGCGTTTGCCTGCAAAGCCAAAGGACCCAGGTTCAATTCCTCAGGACCCACATTAGCCAGATGCACAAGGGGGCATGCATCTGGTGTTTGTTTTCAGTAGCCTATTCTCTCTCTCTCTCTCTGCCAAATAAATAAATAAAATATTGAAAATTAAAAAAAAAGAAAGTACAGGGAGCCCCTGCCAGGTGGAGGGAGGAGGGAGCAGAGAGCTAGGTGGTAAGCAGGGGTCAGGGAGACTCGCAGAGCGGGAGGTGCGCGTGGTCACTCAGCCACACAGAGGCTCGGCCTTGCGCACGTCTACTGGTCACTTACTGTGGCGGGCTTCGCTTTCTGCATCGGGTGAGCCAGAGAGACAGCTGATTGATCGGGCCAGAGGCCGGCTCGGGAAGAGGCTAGCCATTGTGCCGTGTTCTGGTGGCTAAGCTTGACCAACCACAATGTCCTAAGAAAGGGGACCTCCCTCCCAGGAGGGCCCCAGGTTTTACTGTGGAAAAACAGATCTCTTTTCGGCAAGGGATAAGGAGTCAGCTCATCCTTTGATCTCCAGCGAAGTGGAGAGCGCAAGGGTCGGCCCAGAGACGTTCCTGGTTCTTACTTCCAGAGGCCCAGCCACCCTAACTGCCTCACAAGGCTGTCTGAATCCCTCTTAGGAGGACTTGGCTTTTCCTAGTACTAAGGTTTCGATGCGATCCTGATCTTGTGGCTGGCTAAGCTCAGCTCTAAAACTTGGCGGCTGGGCGGCTCTTCCTGCGCCGGCCCCAGTGCACACCGAGTTGACAGAGAAGCCGGAGGAATGGCTCAGATAGACGCTTACCAGCTCGCGTAGCTGTCTTCTTGGCTGCTCATCTGTCCTGACACCTGGACCCCCAGGGCCCTGCTCAGGTGAGCCCCCCTTGTCACAGCCAGGTTGGGAGAGATGGGGAGGCAGAACTTCTAACTACGTGGGCTCTCTACCCCTCCTGCACCCCCCCCCCCAGGAGCTCTCCGCACTTCCTTCTCTTTTTTTGTTTTTTGGTTTTTTGATTTTTCGAGGTAGGGTCTCGCTCTAGCCCAGGCTGACCTGTAATTCACTATGGAGTCTCAGGGTGGCCTCAAACTCACAGTGATCCTCCTACCTCTGTCTCCCGAGTACTAGGATTAAAGGCGTGCGCCACCACGCCCAGCTCGCACTTCCTTCTCTTAATCTAATAAAGTCTCCCTGAACTTACCCTCTGGGTTTCAGATCTTTGAATTCCTAAGATAAGAGCTCAGGGATAGCCCAGATTTTTTGCTGTGTTGGTGTACCCTGATGTACTTCAAGGAACCCCAAGACTCCCGTTACAGGACATTTTACATTCCAACCAGCACAGTGCCCTTGGTCAGCCGCTCCGCTAACCTCCTGGGGTCAGCAGGGTCAGGGGGACAATGACCGGGTCTCCAACAGGAGGGAAACAATCCGCATCACTGGAGGGTACTGCGGATGCAAACACACAGCCCCAGCCTCAAGGGGAGCTAGAGATGCTCTGCTCTGGAGCCACACATATGTGACCGTGGCTTGGGGACAGATTCAGGTGACCCTGAAGTCCATGTTACAATACGTTAACAGTTTTATGAAGTCTTTATAGTTACAGAACAAAAGAAGGCACTTTGACGTTGTATTGGTGGAAACACCAGTCAGTGGTTACAGCACAGTGCGGAAATCCCTGCTGGCCTCCACTATCTGGTGACATGCTTAACCTTGGGGTTGGTAGAGCTGGCCGTCTGTTAGTACATTCCAAAAAGGTTTTGCTTCATCACCTGATGGCCACAAGGATGTTAGGTCAGACACAGAAGTGGGCAATAAATGGATATTAAGGAAGCTAAAGGGAATTTAGTTCCAAGTACCTATGATATGTCTATTATTTCTATTACACTGGACTTAATCATTTCTTGTTTTTACAATGTTGTGTAGAAAGTAAAATGCTTAATGATTTTTAAAAAATATTTTTATTTTCATTTATTTATTTGAGAGACAGAGAAATGAGTGCACCAGGGCCCCCAGCCACTGCAAATGAACTCCAGACACATGTGCCACCTTATGCATCCTGGGGAATTGAATCTGGGTCCTTTGGCTTTGCAAGTGCCTTAAACTCCAAGCCATCACTCCAGCCCATGTTTAGTGACTTTAAGTTTCTTAAAATATGTTTTGAAAAGAAAGCACTAATATGTTGTATAATCCCCAGTTAAATTAACTATAAGTACAGGAAGTTGGGTTGAACGGACGGGTATAAAACACCAAAAGCGGCCTGGGGAGATGGCTCAGCAAGTAAGACCCTTGCCTGCGATGCCTAACAGCCCAGGTTCAATTCCTCAGTACCCATGTAAAGCCAGACGTACAAAGTGGTGCATGCATCTTGAGTTTGTTTGTGGTGGCCAGAGGCCCTGAAACATCCCCCCCGCAACACACACACACATACTCTACGTGAAAATAAACAAATTAAAAAAAAACAAACCTATATTCCAGGCGCCAGGGTTCCCATGTTACAGTCACACAAGGAGAGCATTTGTGTTTGTCACGTGCATTTTTTCAGGGAAGTAGAGGGTGGTTGAAATAGCTGATAAGACTAATATTACAGCTAAAATCTATCAAGTATATCTATGTCAGGAAAAAAGGGAAAACATAGCTGGGCGTGGTGGCGCGTGCCTTTAATCCCAGCACTCGGGAGGCAGAAGTAGTGAGAACTGTGAGTTCGAGGCCTCCCTGAGACTGCGTTGTGAATTCCAGGTCGGCCTGGGCTAGAGTGAGACTCTACCTTGAAAAAAAAAAAAAAAAACGAAAAAGAAAAAGAAAAACATTTACACATATACCACATACCCACACACCCTATAGATTTCCATAAAAAGCAGTTTGTTAATGCTACACAGAAAAGAGTTGATAATTGAAACCAAGTGTATAACTACTTGGTGTGTTTTCCAGATTAAAAAAATACTCTATTTATTTGAGAAAGAGGGGAGGAGGGAGGGAGAATGGTGTACCAGGGTCTCTTGCCACTGCACACAAACTCCGGAAGCTCGTCTTTACGCGGGCAATCAAACCCAGACCAGCTGGTTTTGCAAGTGAGTGCCTTTAACTGGCTTGAGCCATCTCTCTAGCTCCAGATAATATTTTTTTGAAAAAGAAACATTTGTAAGAGGCGAGAAGATATTTGACACTCAGGCTGGGGAGATGGCTCAGTGGTAAGAGCACTTTTCCAGGTAAGGCCAGCCCAGATGGGAGGTGGCGGCAGGAAAATCCCCGGAAGCCTGTGGGCCAGTTACCCTGGTGTATGTGGTGGAGAAACAGAAGACCCTATCTCAGACAAATGGAGGATGAGGACTAACACCCAAAGTGGTCCTCAGACCTCCACACATCGCTGTGACACGTATGGACCTGCACTCACACATACATCCATAATATACCCTGTACACACACACACATTTAATATATACATATTATTATTTTGGTTCTCTGAGGTAGGGTCTCACTCTGGCCCAGTCTGACCTGGAATTCCCTTTGTAGTCTCAGGGTGGCCTCAAACTCTGCCTCCCGAGTGCTGGGATTAAAGGCATGCGCCACCACACCAGGCATAAAAAATATTTTATTTTTATTTATTTATGAGAAAGAGATGAAGTACAGAGAGAGAGAGAGAGATACAGAGGGAGAAGGGGAGAATGGGTGCACCAGGGCCTCCATCCGCTGCAAATAAACTTCAGATGCATGTGCCACCTTGTGCATCTGGCTTATGTGGGTCCTGGGGAATTGAACCTGGGTCCTTTGGCTTTGCAGGCAAGTGTCTTAACTGCTAAGCCATTTCTCCAGCCCATACTTACTTAACAGCTCCATTAGCCTGTTGTGCAGTATGTTTTTCATCATGTCCACTTGTGACCATAGTCAAATGAGTTTGATTTCAACCCACGACAGTCAGTCCCTCCTCTGATAGATGCCATTCAGGGATGGTCTTCACATGGCTTGCAGTCTCTCCAGCCTCGCCACCCAGCTCACAGCTTTGGCTGTGGTTGCGACAAGGGTTTCCCAGAGCCCCACACACCAGACCACCGTCTATGGGGAAGTGGTGGAAGTGCTTGGAGGTGGAACCTAGTGGGAGGAAGTTGGGTCACAGGAGGCCCATGCTTGAGGAGGATGTGGGAGCCCTGGGCCTCCTCTTTCTCGGTTTGCTTCCTGATTGCCATGAGGTGCGCGGCTGTGGGCCACCACAGGCGCCTCATTACCACGTCCTGACTCACCACAGGACCAGTGGCTCCAGGGCTCACAGGCCCTGGCCCGAAGCCCCAGGATGGCAGGCCAGAGTCAACGCTCCCTCCTTATGAGGGGGTCACCTCAGCGGCAGTGACAGAAGATGACTAACAGCGAGGCCCTGGGCGGTGGGCATTTTCTCTTCTGAAGGCTTTTGCCCAAGTGTCCTCTTTTCAAGATGACCTCCCTGCCATCCCTTCCTCTGGCTCCAGAAATTCTTTAAAACATGTCAGTATCACCTCTTCAAAGAAATCCTGCCTTGCTTTGTCCACCAGCCTATTCTGGGGCAGGCAATCATCTCCAGTGACTCAGGAAACATATTTGGTATCTACTGGATGGTTACTTATTTATTTATTTACTTTGGTTTATTTCAGGTAGGGTCTCACTCTAGCCCAGGCTGACCGGAATTCACTATGGAGTCTCAGGCTGCCTTTGAACCGAGGGCAATCCTCCTACTTCTGCCTCCCAAGTGCTGGAATTAAAGGCATGTGCCATCTTGCCCGGTTTTGCAGTCAGGTTCATGTTGCTGGTAGAAATCACCCAACCAAGAGCAGCTTCTGGGAAAAAAGAGATTTATTTTGGCTTACAGGCTCGAGGGGAAGCTCCACGATGGCAGGGGAAAATGATGGCATGAGCAGAGGGTGGACATCACCCCCTGGCCAACATCAGGTGGACAATAGCAACAGGAGAGTGGGCCAAACACTGGCATGGGGGAAACTGGCTATAACACCCATAAGCCTGCCCCCAACAATACACTCCCTCCAGGAGGCATTAATTCCCAAATCTCCATCAGCTGGGAATCTAGCACCCAGAACAGAGTTTATGGGAGACACCTGAATATCAAACCACCACACCTGGCTTCTTTCTTGCTTTTTTTTTTTTTTTTTTTTTTTGGTTTTTCAAGGTACAGTTTCAAAACTCTAGCCCAGGCTGACCTGGAATTCACTGTGTAATGTCAAGGTGGCTTTGAACTCATGGCAATCCTCCTACCTCTGCCTCCCAAGTGCTGGGATTAAAGGCATACACCACCATGCCTGGCTTCTTTCTTGCTTTTAAAATTTTTTTTTAATTTTTTTTATTTATTTATTTGAGAGCAACAGACACAGAGAGAAAGACAGATAGAGGGAGAGAGAGAGAACAGGCGCGCCAGGGCTTCCAGCCGCTGCAAACGAACTCCAGACGCGTGCGCCCCCTTGTGCATCTGGCTAACGTGGGACCTGGGGAACCGAGCCTCGAACCGGGGTCCTTAGGCTTCCGAGGCAAGCGCTTAACCGCTAAGCCATCTCTCCAGCCCTAAAATTATTTTTATTTATTTATTTGACAGAGAGAGAAACAGAAAGAGGAAGGCAGATAGTCAAAGCCAGGGACTCTTGCCGCTCAGCATGAACTGCAGATGCACGCGCCACTTTGTGAGCCTGCCAGCACGTGGGTTCTGGGGCACCACACATTGCTGGCACGAAGCACCCGACCTAAGGCAGCTTGTGGGAGGAAAGGCTCATTTTGGCTTATACACTCGAGGGGACGCTCCACGATGTCAGGGGGAAATGTGGCACGAGCAGAGGCTGGACGTCACCTCCTGGCCAACATCAGGTGGACCACAGCAGCAGGAGAGTGTGTTGAACACTGGCGAGGGGAAGCTGGCTATAACACCCAAACGCTGGCCCCCAGCAATACACCTCCTCCAGGAGACCCCCCAATTCCCAAATTGCCACCAGCTAGGAACCTCGAATTCAGAGCATTTTATGGGGGACACCTATTTCAAACCACTACAGTAAGCAAGCACCTTTAAACCCCGAGCTGTCTCACTGGCCCGTATTGTTATTTCTTTAGAAAGGCGAGGATTATTATGAATACATATTTAGCTGTAATTTTAGAAATGCTTCCTCAAAAGAAAAGACCAAAGGCTGGGGAGATGGCTCGGTGAACAAAGTGCTTGCCATGCAAATGTGTGGGCCAGAGGTTAGACCTCCAGCACCCACATAAATGCCAGGTGGGTATGGAGGTCCACCTGTAAGGCCGGTGCTTGGGGATGGGGGGCAGGGAGTCCTCAGAAGGAAGCAGCTATGTAAACTGGCTGAATCAGCGAACCCTGGGTTCAAGTGAGAGGCCTGCCTCAGGAAGCCAATGCAGCAATTGAGGAAGATACTCAGTGTCAGCCTCTGGCCTCCACATGCACACACACACAGACACGCGAAGAAGAAAACAGAATGTGATTGCATTAACAAGGACAAAATCCTGACTTCTTGGAACATGTAAATACTTTCCTTAATTATCTTTTTTTTTAAAAAAAAAATATTTATTTATTTGACAGAGAAAGAAGGGCAGGGGGAGAGAGAGAGAGAGAGAATGGGCGCACCAGGGCCTCCAGCCACTGCAAACAAACTCCAGACGCGTGCAGCCCCTTGTGTATCTGGCTAATGTGGGTGCTGGGGAATCAAACCTGGGTCCTTTGGCTTTGCAGGCAAACACCTTAACCGCTAAGCCATCCTTCCTGCCCTCATTATCATTTATTTTTTAATTCCTGAAAATTGAAACAAGAACATATCGGTAGAATAAGCTCACAGAGAACCAGCCCTGGCTTCCCTGTGTCCCTTGCCTTCAACCTTGTGCTGTCAGAGTTCTAGCCCTCAGCCGGGTAGGTGGCGCACGCCTTTTATCCCAGCACTCAGGAGGCAGAGGTAGGTGGATAGCTGTGAGTTCAAGGCCACCCTGAGACTACATAGTGAGTTCCAGGTCAGCCTGGACTAAAGTGAGACCCTACTTCAAAAAACAAACAAAAAAAAAATTGCTAGCCCCAAGGTTGCAGTGGATTATAAGTTTTGGTACAGTCTGATTTAATTTTAATTTTTTTTGAGAGAGAGAGAGAAGAAGAGAATGGGCATGCTGGGGGCTTTAGCTGCTGCAAACAAATTCCGGATGCATGCACCATCTTGTGCATCTGGCTTACATGGGTCCTGGGGAATTGAACCTGGGTCTTTTGGCTTTGCAGGCAAGCACCTTAACCACTAAGCCATTTCTCCAGCCCAGGTTTGGTACACTCTTAAATGCAATGATGACATCTACATTTCCCATGGTGGCTTAATGGGAGGTGCTCAGCCAAGATTTTTTTTTTTCTTACTTAAGCTACAAAGAATTAATTTCCTTAACTTAAACTTCCTCCATCTCTTCTCTTCAGTATCATTAAAACCACAAGTGAGCTGGGATGTCTATAGTCCCAGGGACTTTGGAGGCTGAGGCAGGAGGATAGTTTTAGCCCAGGGGTTCAAGGCCAGTTTGAGCAGCAGAGCCCAGATCTGGTCTCAAAACCACAACAATAAAATTCAAGAACTTACCCATATGGGCAGGTTCCTATCTTGTACTAGGAACTTTCCAACTTGGAAACCTTGGGAAGTGGTACTTTGGGGGACAGGAGTTTTCCAACCTTTCTGCTTTCACCAGTGCCTCTGACTAGTGATGGCAATCTCAGAAAGAGTAAGAACCTTTCTGCTGCTGGAGTGAGCCAGGGGGGCAGCCAAGGAGCATGGGATGCAAGTAGGGACCAAAGACAACGACCCCAGGGCTGGAGAGACAGCTCAGCACTTGAGGCGCTTGCCTGTGAAGCCCAAGGACCCGTGTTCAACTCTCCAGATCCCACACAAGCCAGACGCACAAAAGGTGAGGCAAGCGCAAGGTCGAACATGCCCACTAGGTGGCACAAGCATTTGAAGTTTGATTGCTGTGGCTGAGGCCCTGGCGTGTGCACACACACTTTCTCTCTGTCTTTTGCGCTCCCTGAAAAATAAAAAATGTACTAAAAAAGAATTCAATGAAGACTGTCTACTTACCCACAATGGGAGGAGTTCTGTTTAGAAGAGCGGGATGGCAAACAGGGCAAGGCCTCCTGCACGAGCGTGTGTGTCTGGGCAGTCTAGCTGTCTCAGGTCAGGCTCTCTGGAAGTAGGGGCCAAGATGGCAATGTGGTACCCATACCTGAGAGGGGAAAGGAGGGTACAGGCCCAGGGAAAGGCAAGAGCTGCATTCCAATGGGGGATCAAGACCCATCGGGCAAGCACTTTCCAGCTGAGATCAGCCGCCTCGTGCCACAGCCCACAGTCGTCGGCCCCGGGTGGCATTAGCCGGGTGTGGCTTCACTCGGCAGGCATGGCGTGAACCTCAAGGCCTGCAGCTGGGGTACCAGCCATTCCTGGAGGGTGGCCACATGGCACATCTCTGCTTGCCATATTGGCAAACCTCTCTCTACTTCATTTACTAGTTTAATTTTATTTCCAGTAAACAAAAGGTGCTAGTTAGCTGGGCGTGGTGGCACAGACCTTTAATCTCAGCACTTGGGAGGCAGAGGTAGGAGGATCGCTGTGCGGATGAGGCCACCCTGAGACTACATAACGAAGTCCAGCCTGGGCTACAGCAAGCCCCCACCTTGAAAAACAACAACAAAAAAGAGGGGGGGGGGTTAGCTGCAAAGATGGCTTAGCAGTTAAGGTGCTTACCAGCAAAGCCAAAGGATCCAGGTTCAATTTCTCAGTACCCATGTAAAGCCAGAGGCACCAGGAGGCCCATGGGAGTTTATCTGCAGTGGCTACAGCCCCTGGTGCACCCACAGGCTCTCTATCTGCCTCTCTCTCAAATAAATAAAAGTATATTAAAAAACAACAACAAAAGGATACTTATTACACTTATAGTAAGAACTCCATATATTTAGGGAATTTAAAATTATCATTAGCATTTATATTCAAAGAGGAGGAGGGGCAGAAAGAAGGGTTGGGTAAGGATGGAAGGGGTGGGAAGATGGCGGAGAACCAACTAAAGCTAAGTATGTATGAAAAATGCACGAGGAAGCATGTTACTGTGTGTGCGCTAATTAAAAAGTAAATTAAAAAATAATTTATATTCAGTGGGCGATCATAGAGTCAATACTATGTTTTTTGTTGTTTTTTTTTTTTTGGCAGGCTGAAATTACCTGTTCATTCATTTATGCATCCCAAACATTTAATTTTCTACTGCTTACCAGTCCCTGGAAAGTAATTTGTGAATAAAGTGAATGCTTTTATTGTGACCTCTTGGAAGTCAGATAATCGAAATGATTGTTAGGGGACTGGGGTTTCTAGCATGTGCAGGATTCCCAGTTTGATCCCTAGTGCTATAAAGCAAAACACTGAAAATTAAAGCGGTGGGAGATCAAAATCATAGATCTAAAGATGGTTGTGACAGAGGCCACTGAGACACGAGAAGAGCATTCTTAGCTGTGCTTGGGAGAGAAGATGAGGCGCTGGCTTGCAGAGGCAGAGAAAGATTTGTGGAGGAAAAGCACCGAAGATCAAGCCTTAGGCAGGAAGGCTTATACAGGAACGCAAGGCCAGGGCACAAGCTGGAGCCGCGGACTAAATACCACCGTGTTGAAGGAAGCGCCTAGAACGGAGATGCACAGACACACATACATGTGGCTCTGATTTATTTATTTTATTATATTATTATTTTTTTATTTTTCTTTCTTTTTAATGGGTTTTCCAAGGTAGGATCTCGCTCTAGCCCAGGCTGACCTGGAATTCACTATGTAGTCTCAGGGTGGCCTCGAACTCATGGCAGTTCTCCTACCTCTGCCTCCTAAGTGCTGGGATTACAGGTATGCACTGCCCCACCCCCGCGTGGCTCTGATTTATTAAAATTTTTTATTTTATTTATCGGCACGTGTGTGTGTGGATGTGCTAGGGTCTCTTGCTACAGTTAAATGCCTATCTGGCTTTACATGGGTAGCTGGAATTGAATTCTACTTTGCAAGCAAGTGCCTTACTGCTCCATCTCCCCAATCCTATCTTTATTTATTCCATTATTACTATTATTATTATGTTTAGTTTTTCGAGGTAGGGTTTAGCTGTAGCTCAGGCTAACCTGGAATTCACTATGTAGTCTCAGGGTGGCCTCGAACTCAGCGATCCTCCCACCTCTCTCCCCCCCACCCCCTGGGGGTGCTGGGATTAAAGGTGTGCGCCTCCATGCCCGGCTTTATTTATTTATTTTTTATTTTATTTAATTTTTGGCCACATGTCCTTGCAAAGCCTGCTTTGGGGATGCTGAAAGATACTGGAGGGCACAAGCTGGGACCTCGCATGGCTAAGACACCCGGCCTCGGCGGACTCCAGCGCGGAATCTGGGGCTCTGGGATAACGGGCTCCGGAAGGAACGTCCCCTGCCCCCGTCGTGAAGCGTCCTTAGCGACCAGCCCGCCTGGGTTGCAGCGGGCAGAGGGCAGTCTGCGGCCAGCGCCGGTCAGCGTGCGGGTGGCCCGCAGGAGGACGGTTCCTGGCGCCCTGCAGACCCGGCCATGGCGTGCCTGTCTCACCGCGAGCCGCGGTCCGAGACCGTGGGCAAGAGGATGCTGGTGACAGGTGGGCGCTGGGCGCGTCGGGGTCCCGGGCCGCGCTACCCACACACCGCGCATCGCCCCAGCCCGCTGGGCACCGGGTGCCATGAACGCGGCCCGTGTCACCAGGCCGGAGCTCGCCTTGGTTCACAGGGCGACATTGTCATTCTGTTGGTCTGGGCCGTGTTAAGGTCCCACACCTTCCTTTTCCTTCCCAGGTATAGATCCTCAGTGACCATCTTGTCCTCTGCTTCCGGACAGTCTGACCTGAGTTTTCATTATGAGCTCTCTGCCATCTTTTTTTATTTTATTTTATTTTTTATTGTTTGGTTTTTCGAGGTAGGGTTTCACTCTAGCTCAGGCTGACCTGGAATTCACTCTGTAGTCTCAGGGTGGCCTCGAACTCACGGCGATCCTCCTACCTCTGCCTCCCAAGTGATGGGATCAAAGGCGTTTTCCACCACGCCCGGCTCTGCCATCTTTTTAAACGTGACATAGTTCTTGGATAAAAACTTACCAACATAAATATAAATGCATCTATATGTAATTATAAATACGTAAATATAACTAAGAAATAATTCTACTTTTTAATAAGCTTTTTTAAAATCTCAGTGTTAGTCTACTAATAAAGTTAGTTTTACTTCCTTAAATTAAAAAATATATTTTTTTATTTATTTGAGAGACAGAGAAAGAGGCAGAAAGAGAGAGAGACAGATAGAATGGGCACACCAGGGCCTCCAGCCACTGTAAATGAAATCCAGATGCATGCGCTACCTCATGCACCTGGCTTATGTGGGTACTGGGGACTCAAACCTGGGTCCTTAAGTTTTGCAGTAAGTACCTTAACTGCACTAAGCCATCTCTCTAGCCCCCTTAAAATTTTTTAAAAAATATTTTACTTATTTGAAAAAGAGAGAGAGGCAAATAGAGAGAATGGGCATGTGCCAGGGCCTCTGGCAACTGCAAAGGAAATCTAGACACAAGCATCACCTTGTGCATTGGCTTATGTAGGTACTAGGGAATTGAACCTGGGTCCTTAGGCTTCGTAGGCAAATGCCTTACCCGCTAAGCCATCTCTCTAGCCCTCCTTAGAATTGTTGAGCAGAGAAAAGTTTGTTTTAAACTCTATGGAACATATACATTAAACCTTACTAATTTATTGGGTTGTCTTTTACCTTGTAATTTTTTAATATGTAATTTATTTATTTGAGAGAAAGAGGCAGAGAGGGGGGGGAAGGGAGATCGTGAGCATGCCAGGGCCTCCAGCCACTGCAAACCAACTCCAGACACATGTGCCCCTTGTGCATCTGGCTAACGTGGGTCCTGGAGAATCAAACCAGGATCCTTTGGCTTTGCAGGCAAATGCCTTAACTGCTAAGCCATCTTTCCAGCCCTACCTTTTTTTTTTTTTTTTTAATATTATTTATTTGCAAGCAGAGCAAGGGTAGGAGAGAGAGGAAATGTGTGTACCAGGGCCTCCTGCCACTGCAAAAGAACTCCAGATACATGTGCCACTTTGTGCTTCTGGCTTTATGTAGGCACTGGGGAATTGAACCTGAGTCGTTAGGCTTTGCAGGCAAGCACTTTAACCACAGAGCCATCTCTCCAGCCCTGAGATGTTTTGAATATTTGCTTCCCACTGGTGACAGTGTGGGGGAGTTGTGGAGCCTCTGAGAGGTGGAGTACTGGGGATTTGAACCCCAGGCTTCCAGGCTTTGCAAGCAAATGTCCTTAACCTCTGAGCCATCCCGTCAGCCCTCCTGGATTGTCTTTTATTCTTTCAACTTGTTTTTTTTATATGATTTGTCTTTGTAGTATGAGAGTGAGGAAGTACAGTCTGAAAACATAACACATGGCTAATTGGACCAAGATCTCAAGATATATAAAAATTCTGATCTTACAGAGAAGAATTGAATTCATATTATGGGGATGTTGTGATGTGAGGTGTCTGTCCCACACACCCCTCTCTAGTAAGTCTCGGGGCATTGAGAAAACTGCCATTTCCCCTCTTGGCGAGTGTGTGGAAGTTTCCTGAATCCTGACTTGCTTCACAACAGTACATACCCCAGACTAAGCCAGTCACGCTCCATCGCCCTCCACAGAATGGCTGGCTTGGGGCAGACAGGCCCCGGCCTCAGGCCAGAGCCCTGAGCAAACAGCCTCCTCCCTGCTGTGGGAGTTGGTAATGAGTCTGCAGTTGCTAAGAGCCCGCCCAGCGCTGGTGACATTAGGAACCTGGGTCATGTCCAATCAGAAGAGTGGGTCTCGGTTCAGAGTAAACGACATCTAAAACCTCCCCTTCCCCTGAGACTTTTAAGTCATCTTTATATATTTTTTGAGAATTTCTTTTCTTTTTTATATATTTTATTTTTATTTATTTGAGAGTGAGAGAGGTACAGAAATAGGCAGGTAAAGAGAGATACATATATATATATGGAGAGAGAGAGAGAGAGAGAGAGAGAGACAATGGGCGCACCAGGACCTCCAGTCACTGCAAATGAACTCCAGATGTGTGTGCCTCCTTGTGCATCTGGCTTATATGAATCCTGGGGAATTGAACCTGAGTCCTTTGGCTTTGCAGGCAAGCACCTTAACTGCTTATATATAACAAGTTATATATCCCTCCAGCCCATTTTTTGAGAATTTTTATATATGAATTAAAATATTTTATTGGCCGGGCATGGTAGCGCACGCCTTTAATCCCAGCACTCGGGTGGCAGAGGTAGGAGGATCGCTGTGAGTTCAAGGCCACCCTGAGACTCCATAGTGAATTCCAGGTCAGCCTGGGCTAGAGTGAGACCCTTCCTCGAAAAACCAAATATATATATATATATATATATA
Source organism: Jaculus jaculus (assembly GCF_020740685.1). Lineage (NCBI taxonomy): Eukaryota > Metazoa > Chordata > Mammalia > Rodentia > Dipodidae > Jaculus > Jaculus jaculus. The sequence continues at coordinate 104,964,663 of NC_059113.1, read as the reverse complement.
TATATATATATATATATATATATATATATATATATATATATATATATTGATTTATTTGAGAGGGAGATAAAGAAACAGACTGACACAGAGAGATAGAATGGGCATGCCAGGGCCTCCAGTCATTGCAAATGAACTCTAGATGCACGTACCATCTTGTGCAACTGACTAACGTGGGTACTGGGGAATCAAACCTGGGTCCTTAGGTTTTGCAGGAAAATGCCTCAACTGCTAAAGTATCTCTCCAGCAATATATATGTTTTTGTTTTTGTTTTTGTTTTATTTTTTGAGGTAGGGTCTCACTCTAGCCCAGGCTGACCTAAACTTCACTATGTAGTTTCAGGGTGACATCGAACTCATGGCAATCCTCCTACCTTTGCCTCCCAAGTGCTGGGATTAATGGCATGTGTCACCATGTCCAGCTTATATTTTTTAACATTAATTTTTATTTTATATTAATTATAACAGATTATTCTGTCTCTCTCTCTCTCTCTCTTTTCATAGTAGGGCTTTTCTCTAGCCCAGTCTGACCTGGAATTCACTATGTAGTCTCAGGGGGGCCTCAAAGTCACTGCGATCCTCCTATCTCTGCCTCCTGAGTGCCGGGATTAAAGGTGTGTGCCACCACACCCAGCTCAGGTTATTCTCTTTTATCCCCTTGCCCCAGCTTCTGTTGTCCTGGAGGCCCTCCTCAGTAGGGTCATGGGTTCACTGTGGGGTCGTGAAGGCCTCAGTCAGTCCCTGTGCTGCGGGGGGGGGCCCATGGCTCAGGGTCTTCCTACCCATTCTGTGGCACTTACAATATTTCCAGCCTGTCTTCCACAATGTTCCCTGAGCCATGGCAAGCCTGTAGTCAGTCTAATTTAGTGTTGAGAGAATTTCTATATTTACAGAAAAATTACAAAGTTAGTACAGAGCATTCTCATATGCCTCCCAGACAGGTATCTTAATTATTGACTATTATTTGGTATTGGTGGCTGAACCAGAGACCTGTGCATGCTAAGCAGGTACTCCATCACTAACCTATGTCCTACCCATCCTCAAGTTTGAACTTGTTATATTAGCGTGGTATGCTTGTTATAGTTCATGATGCATATTATGTGCTAAAATACACACTTCCTCGAGGTCTCCACGTGTCCCTTTCTGTTGGAGGAATCTACCCAGTAACCCACATAGCAGTTAATTGCCATGTCTCCCGAGACTACTCTGGGTTGTGACAACTTCTCAAACTTCCCTTGTTTTTAATGACCTTGACAGTATTTTTTTTAAGATTTATTTATTCAAAAGAGATTTATTTATTCAAAAGAGAAAGAACAGAGAGAGAGAGATCGAATGGGCACACCAGGGTCTCCTGCAAATGAGCTCCGTAGGCATGCACCACTTTGTGCATCTGGCTTTAAGTGGGTACTGGAGAATGGAACCTGGGGCCTTTAGACTTTGTAAGCAAGCACTTTTAACTGCTGAGCCATCTTGCTGAATCGACTGTCCCTGACAGTTTTGAAGAGAATTTATATATAGAATAACCCTCAATTTGGATTTGCCTGATGTTTCTCTTGTGGTCAAACAAGGAGTATGAGTTTGGGGGAGGAAAGTTACCAAGGCTAAGTGTCATTTTCATCATCTTAGGTTAAGACATCCAGTCTCAACATGGTGTCTCGCTGTGCGAACTGGCCGGAGCCAACAGCTGCCATAGTGTTTGCTGCCCATCTCACGGGGTCAGTCCCGGGCACTCTGCGTGCTCTGAAGGACACCTCCACACTCAGCCCTGCTTCATTAAGGAGTGGGAGCGCTGCTGCCTTCCTTAAGGCTAGAACATCTACATATATTATCTGGAACTGGGCTGCATAAGAGCATAGTTTTTTTCTCCACCATCTATTGACTTAAATGGCACACCCCTCATGAATATTTATTGTACGAACTCATGAATATTTATTTTATACTTTGGGCTCTACTCCAGTGTTGTTCTAGCTTTTATTCAGTGCTCCTCCATTGATGCTGTCCCAGACTGTTTCTGCCTTGGGCATTGCTTGCCCTCTGGGTTAGCTGCCGTGCCCGCCCCCCACCACACCACATCTGTGCGGGTTGGTGCGCTGTGTGGTCGGTCAGTCTACACAGGCAGCATGCCCTTTCTTGCTGGCACCATGTCAGAAGCGGCTCTGTGATCATCTGTAGGTTTTCTGTTCCAGTCTGCCCATTCCTTCAAGGAGCTCAGTGACTTAACTGGATTAGACACTTAGGTCTAGGCCGTCATTTCTGTTGAAGCATAGTTTAGTTTAGATGGTCCTAATTGATGATATATGCCTGTCATTCATATATATATATACATACATATATGTATATTATGACATGTGCAAGAAAGTATATGTATACACTAACTTGTGTGGTACTGTGTTGATTTAAATGTAATGCCCGCCATAGGCTCATTTTTGGTTTTGTTTTTCCAAGGTAGGGTCTCACTGTAGCTCAGGCTGACCTAGCATTCACTATATAGTCTCAGGGTGGCCTTGAACCCATGTTGATCGTCCTACTTCTGCCTCCTGAATGCTAGGAGTAAAGGCAGGTGCCACTGTGCCCTGCGGTGCATATGGTGGTGGTGGTTTTTGGTTTTTTGAGGTAGGGTCTCACTCTAGTCCAGGCTGACCTGGAATTCACTATGTAGTCTCAGGGTGGCCTTGAACTCACTGTGATCTTCCTACCTCTGCCTCTTCAGTGCTGGGATTAAAGGCGTGTGCCACCATGCCTGGCTCTCATATGGTTTTTTTTTTTTCTCATATGATTTTAAAAAAGTATTTTATTTATTTGCAAGCAGAGAGACATAGAGAGAGGAGAGACAGACAGAGAGAATGGGCCTTCCAGGGCCTCCAGCCACTGCAAAGTCCAGATGCATGTGCCACTTTGTGCATCTGGCTTTATGTAGGCACTGGGGAATTGAACCCGAATCGTTAGGCTTTGTAGGCAAGCACTTTAATCACAGAGTCCTTCTCCCAGCCCTGAAATGCTCTGAATACTTGGTCCCCACTGGGGACCATTTGGGAAGTGGAGCCTTGCTGGAGGAGGTGGAGCCTTGCTGGAGGAGGTGGAGCCTTGCTGGGGGAGGTGGAGCCTTGCTGGAGGGGGTGGAGCCTTGCTGGGGGAGGGGGCCACTACTCCAGCCCTGCTGGTTCTCACTCGCTCACTCAGACAACTTCCTTCCTGCTGCTATGACCAGAAGTGACGCCGAGCTGCCTGCTCAGCCATGCTGGCCCCACCGTGATGAAATTGCCCTTCAAAAATGGAGGCAGAATAAACCTTTTCTCCCATAAACTGTTTTTTAAAATAGTTTTTTAAATTTTTTATGTTTATTTATTTATTTGAAAGTGACAGACAAAGAGGCACAGAGAGAGAGAGAGAATATGGGCACGCCAGGGCCTCCAGCCACTGCAAACGAACTCCAGATGTGTGCGCCCTCTTGTACATCTGTCTAATGTGGGTCCTGGGAAATTGAGCCTCGAACCAGGATCCTTAGGCTTCACAGGCAAGCGCTTCACCACTAAGCCATCTCTCCAGCCCCCAGAAGGTGTTTGTCCCAGCAATGAGAAGGTGACTTACAGCTCTGTAGCATTCACCCTACACTAATACACATTTCTGTATTTCTATAGCCACCTATGCATAAGCCATGCGTAACCAACCATTTATGCCTGTATTAAGCTAAAGATGAGTGTTTCTTTTGTTTGTTTGTTCATAACAGGGTCTCAATTTCATAATCCTTTTTAACTTTTTTAAAAATTATTTATTTATTTGAGAGCGACAGGCAAAGAAAGAGGCAGAGAGAGAGAGAGACAGAGAGAGAGAGAGAACGGGTGTGCCAGGGCCTCCAGCCACGGCAAACGAACTCCAGATGCATGTGCTACCTTGTGCATCTGGGTTACGTGGGTCCTGGGGAATCAAGCCTTGAACCGGGGTCCTTACACTTCACAGGCAAGTACTTAACTGCTAAGCCATCTCTTCAGCCCTCAATTTCATAATCCTTTTGCCTCAGCCTCCTAGTGCTGGGATTATGTGTGTACACTGCCACACTGTTTCAAAATGAGTTTTTCTTTTATTTATTTTAGTTGGCATGCAAAGTAGTAAGATTCATAATGATACCCTTTTATGCCCTTCCATACCACTCCCTTCTTTTTCTAGTCCTTTGTTCCCCAAAATAATCACTCCTTTTTTTAACTCAAAGATTATTTTCAAGGTAGGGTCTCACTATAGCCCAGGCTGACCTGGAACTCACTGTGTCCTTGACCCCATGACAATCCTACCTCTGTGTGGTGGTTTGATTCAGGTGTTCCCCATAAACTCAGGTGTTCTGAATGCTAGATTCTCAGCTGATGGAGATTTGGGAGTTAATGCTTCCTGGAGGGAGTGTATTATGGGGGGAGGGTTTATGGGTGTTATAGCCAGTGTCTCCTTGCCAGTGTTTGGCACACTCTCTTGTTCCTGTTGTCCACTTTATGTTGGCCAAGAGGTGATGTCCACCCTCAGCTCATGTCATTGTTTTCCCCTACTATCATAGAGCTTCCCCTGGAGCCTGTAAGCCAAAATACACCTTTTTCCCATAAGCTGCTCTTGGTCTGGTGATTTCTGCCAGCAATGTGAACCTGACTGTAAACACCCTGCCTTCCAAGTGCTGAGATTAAAGGCGTATACTACCACACCTGCTCTTCCTTCCATGTCGTGTACATTTCCTGACCGCTCTCATTGTTACAACCCTTCCTTCCATATCGTGTACATTTCCTGACCCTCACTCATTGTTACAACCCCTCCTTTCATATCGTGTACATTTCCTGACCCTCACTCATTGTTACAACCCTTCCTTCCATATCGTGTACATTTCCTGACCCTCACTCATTGTTACAACCCTTCCTTCCATATCGTGTACATTTCCTGATCCTCTCTCATTATGTTACTCACTCCTGTTACAGCCCTTCTTCCCCTCTGCTCCTCTCTATTCTACTTCCATCACCTATTTTTATTCATGTGCTGGGATAACAAGTATATCCCACCATGCCAGACTTAATATGCTTTCATGATTTCCAACTTTTCTTCCTTCCTTCTTTATTTTTTTTATTTTTGGTTTTTCGAGGTAGGGTCTCACTCTAGCTCAGGCTGACCTGGAATTCACTATGGAGTCTCAGGGTGGCCTCGAACTCATGGTGATACACCTACCTCTGCCTCCCGAGTGCTGGGATTAAAGGTGTGCACCACCATGCCTGGCATAATTTCCAATTTTTTTCATGAATTTCCACTTACTCCGAGTTAAAGTTTAAGCTACTTGCTGACGAGTGGGTGCAGAACATGGAACAAAGGGCGGAAGTGGACGACGCGGCCCCTGCAGTGCCAGCTCCGAGAGGGGAGGAAGCCTGAGCCCAGAGATTTCAAAACCAGCCGGAGCCACATACAGACACCCTTGCAGAAACTAATGATTAATCAAGGTGTGGCGGCACACGCTTTTAATCCCAGCACTCGGGAGGCAGAGGTAGGAGGATCGCTGTGAGTCCGAGGCCACCCTGAGACCCCATCGTGAATTCCAGGTCAGCCTGGACTAGTGTGAGTCCCTACCTCAAAAAAACAAACAAAAACAAACAAACAAACAAACACCACCAACAACAAAAAGCAACTTCAGGGTTGGAGAAGAGCCGGCTCAGTGGTGAAGGCGCTTGCCTGCAAAGCCCAAGGACTCCTGTTCCACTCTCCAGGTCCCACATAAGCCACACACACAGTGACACAAGCACATGGTGTCACCCATGTGCATATGGAGTCCAATTGCAGCGGCTGGAGGCCCTAGCACACCGATTCATTCTCTCTTTCTCCCTCTCCCTCTCTCTCTCTGTCTTGCACGAAAAAGGCCAGTCTGTTGGGCTTGCCTCAAAAAAAAAAACCCTCAAAAAATTAATAATTAATCACAAAAGCACAGTAACATCATCTAGCTGCGCTTAACGTTTTTTAGATGGAAGCACTTCAGCTTCAGAAACATTTACAAAGCCCGGGTCAGAGGCGCAGGGCGTGGGGCACTCGGCTTTGCCTGTATTTATCTGGGGTATAATGTGCGCCATATTCAAATTACAGGCTAATGCAAATATTGTGTCTGTAGTCAGCCGTTGCCTATCTTCTAGAAAATCAGCCCATAAACCGGGACTCTTGCTGGACTCCACATTATAAGGGAGTGATCATAGCATGAAGCTTTTGCTAGAAGTGCAGCAGAATCAGAAACACTCTGTAGGAAACGGCCAGAAACGCTCACAACAAATGAACCTGTACGTGGCTGAAGTGTGCAAATGCACGTGTGATTTTCAAAAGCACAGCTCCGTTAGCCTGGGCCTCAGCCCCACTTATTAATCTCATGAGTTTTGTTTTGTTTTGTTTTGCCCTGAGAAACTGTCACACTAGTACTTATGTCTCAAATTCAATCATTTAAAACATAGAAAATTGCTTCACCCTGAATTGCCAGTGGTTTCCTGTTTAGAGGAGAGAATAAAACAGCTCTACCTGGGTCCAGTCCGCTCAAGTCTCATAACTACAGCCCATGGAGGGAATGTCTCAGATGTTCCCAACACAAGCCCTTGTCCATCTGATGATCCTGAGGTCGTGGACCTTTTATTTATTTATTTATTTATTTAGTTATTTTATTTATTTATTTATTTTTTTTTGAGGTAGGGTCTCACTCTAGTCCAGGCTGACCTGGGATTCACTATGTAGTCTCAGAGTGGCCTTGAACTCATGGTGATCCTCCTACCTCTGCCTCCCGAGTGCTGAGATTAAAGGCGTGCGCCACCATGCCTGGCTGCTTTTATCAAGAGACCTGTGATGGAATATCTTGAGCTATTTCTTTAACGTAACCAAGCAGCTAGTTATCTTAACAACGTCCAGCTGATGCGTTGATTTAGTACCCGAGGGCACATCAGAGTCAGGCTCTCCTCCAGTCCTGCCAGGTGTGGCATGAGAGCGTTATTCATTCACTATTGTCTTCCTCTGAACAGTTTTTCTTCTCGCAGGACCTATTGTCATTTTACTAGAGCATCAGTGTCACTCTGAAAGACCTTATTCATCTACAGGTGACCGAATGCAGGAGAATGCATTTGTCTTTCTGGGTCTTGTTTTAAATTTTCCCAGGTTGATACCTTGAAGTTATTGTTAACAGCACTTCTTTTTTTTTCTGCAATAAAAGTGTCATTTTCAGCTGGCGTGGTAGCACACACCTTTAATCCCAGCACTCAGGAGGCAGAGGTAAGAGGATCATCATGAGTTCAAGGTTACTTTGAGACAACATAGTGAATTCCAGGTCTGCCCAGGCTAGAGACCCTACCTCAAAAAACCAAAATAAAGTAATTTTTAAATTTATTATGAACTTTACTGTATGAACAGCTCATGTGTTGGTCCCATTGCTCTCATGTCACCCTCTGTATCCCCTTTCTCCTGCCCCCTTTCTACTGAGGGCCCCCTCACTGAGGTTATGGCATTTACCATAGGGTGGTGAATACATCAGTCATCTTCAGGGAGTGCGGTGGACTGTGCTTCCTTTCTGTCCTGTGGCTCTTACTCTTTCCACCCTCTCTCTTGACGCTTCTTTAAATAAAGGTGAAATGCTTATGGTTAGGCAAAAAATAATCAAAAAGAAATCAAAGATGATTGATGATTATATATTTTTAAGTATTTTATTTATGTGAGAAAGGGCGGGTAGAGAATGGGCACACCAGGGTCTCCAGGCACTGCAAATGAACTCCAGACACATGTGCCACCTTGTGCATCTGGCTTACATGGATACTGGGGAATCGAACCTGGGTCCTTAGGCTTCACAAACAAGTGCCTTAACCGCTAAGACATCTCTCCAGCCCTCAAAGATTATTTTATTGATGATGGTGTGCTGAGCACAGGGCTACTGACCAACTAGAAAACAGGGATAAGCATTGAGTTTCTGCTTTTAAGAAGCAGGAACTGAAAAATCAGATACCAGCCTTGGCTTTTCCTCATAACCTTCCTGAACTCAGTGTTCTTATCCTTGCATAGTTTTGGAATCATAGTACTTCTTTCATATCAATACAATCACTTAAAAAGACTGTTTTTCTTAGAAATGTTTTCCTGGGGGGAGGAAAATGCTGGAATGAGGAAAGATGTTAAACTCATTCTAAAATCTGACCTTTTCTTCATAAGTCAACTAAGTGGAAATTATCTCCCGAAGTCTAAAACCACAAGTATGTTTCTACTTATTTTATTTACATATTCATTTAGTTTAGTTTTTTTTTGTTGTTGTTGTTGTTTTTGAGGTAGAATCTCATTCGCTAGCCTAGGCTGACCTAGAATTCACTATGTAGTCTCAGGATGGCCACGAACTCTCAGCAATACACCTACCTCTGCCTCCCCAGTGCTGGGATTAAAGGCGTGCGCCACCACAAGTATGTTTTAATGGGTCGGAGGAGAAAATGCTCATCTCCATCTACGACTTACGTCCTTAATACGAATGTCACTCCCCTGGGAAGTCTTACTACGATGCACTCGGGACCTGCAGCTCTGGCCTGGCCTGGGCTGCCAGCCGCGGTCAGCACGCTCCCGGCGATGCCAGCGGCCTTGTTCCGGGTGCACACGTTGAGCTGCGCCGATCTAAAACAGCTCGGTCCTTGGTACCCAGTGTGAGCGTGGACAAGGCGCTCCCGGGGCCTCAGGTGTGTTACCTGTGGAACCCACCACGCTCCCAGGAGGTTTAAGGGGGCGAACGCAACCTGCCTAGGGACAATCCATGTTAATTGTTGTCACACGACCTGTGTCCCTGGCAGGTCAGGGCAGCTGACAATGACAGTTACTTGTCATGCTAGTCATGAGAGACTCCACCCCCGCCATCAAGTGTCCCTTAACCTACTGAGCATGCGACTTCGGGATTTTCTGATAAATCTGATCAATAGTACCAAAGAAAACAGGGTCCGCTAAAAATATTTTATGACTGTGGAGAGGGCCCTGTGATTACAGGCACTTGCTTGCAAAGCCTGACAAGCCGGAGTTCAATTCCCCAGTGCCATGTAGAGCCAGGCAACAAACTGGCGCGTGGGTCTGGAGTGTGTTTGTAGTGGCAAGATGCCCTGGTGTGTGCTCACATTCATGCATGTGTGCGTGTGTGCGTGCGTGCAACTTGGCTATATTCACTGAGTACAAAACTAATAAAAATGAATAAAAATGGAACTAGAACAAAGCATATAGGCTAGTCAAGTGGACTAAATAAACAAGTAAATAAAACCAAACACAAAACACCCATGATGCCAGGATCCCTGGACCTTGCGTGGTCTGCCCCATTCCTCCCTTTTCTGAGGACCCTTGGCGACACTAGTGAGCTTCCCTCCCCACCCCCATCCCGCACAAGGGTGAGCGTGCACCCAGGTCACAGCTACCTTTCGAAAGGCAGATGTGACCTGTGGGGAGCTCAGTCCCCTTGTAGGAATGGATACAAAATGAACAGAGCTACCAGTTCCCGAACTGTCCTTGCTCCTCTTCAAGAGGGGAGTATCTTAGACTCCCCCGGGGAGAATCAAAAATAAAAGATAAGTTTATCATTGCCCTCAGCACACAACCACTGGGCACACAGATAAAGAAAGATTGGAATGTGTTTGCAGGAAATGTGTGACTCTGGGCACACGCTTCCTCCTCCGTGAGGGCGGGGAGGTGATGTGGAAATGTGGCCTGGGTGTGAAGATGGTTTTGTGTTAATCTACATGTTAGGAACGCTGTTAGTCATTGCTCAGTGAACCATTAATTCCCTGCTGCCGCTGATCTGGGGTCTCTCCCCCCAGGCTCTGGGCTAGTTGCAGCCAGCCGCTCCTGGGGGAACTCCGAGGGTTAGGGCTCCCTTCTCCCAGCCTCTGCTATGCCAGTGACCCCCAAGGGTTAGTTTGCTAACCCTTTGGCTCTGCTCCTGGAAGCAGCTTGCCCACTTTTGAATAAAGAATTCCAGGGCGGTAGAGATGGTTTAGCAGTTAAGGTGTTTGCCTACAAAGCCTACGGACCCCAGTTTGATTCTCCAGGACCCACGTAAGCCAGATGCACAAGGGGGCACATGCGGATGGAGTTCTTTTGCAGTGGCTGGAGGCCCTGGCATGCCCATTCTCTGTCTCTCTCTCTCTCTCTCTCTCTCTCACTCTCTACCTTTTTCTCTCTCAAATAAATAAATAAAATATATTAGCCAGGAGTGGTGGTGCACGCCTGTAATTCCAGCACTCAGGAGGCAGAGGTAGGAGGATCACTGTGAGTTCAAGGCCACCCTGAGACTACAGAGTGAATTCCCGGTCAGCCTGGGCTAGAGTGACACCCTACCTCAAAAAAACAAAAAAATAAAAAATAAAAAATAAATAAAATGTATTAAAAAGAAGAACTCCAAGGATTAGTTGAGAGGCCTTGTCTTCCAATTGGCTGTAATCCCATACGCATCCCTCACCTTCTTTCTCTTCTGCAGTTGCCAAAACAGAGGCGGTACACTGCACCCTGAGATTTTGAACTTCGTTTGGTCTCTGTTTACATTTTCTTAAATTGCTACCCACAGACATGTAAGGAGTCCTGGAGGGAGGCTGGAATCGGCCCTGGAGCAGGGCAGGCTCATTGGCTCGCCCCTCACCCAGAAACCAATAGGCCAGGCGGCGGCATTTCTACCCTCTCCTCTGGCCTGAGTTTCTCCTCTGTTCAGCCACACCTTCGCTGGAGTCAAGGTGACCACTACTTCCACTCCGCCTCTGATGAAGTGACTCTTGTCTTGGGTCACTGCAAAACGGGCATGGATGAGTTAGCCACCCTGACTCTGACCCTTGTAACTACCCTAGGCGGGCCGGCCTCCCCAGTCCCCATGTGGTCCCATCAGTGGACTGTTGATGCAAAACGCACAGCTCTCACCTCAAAGGAAGTAAGATAGTTTATTCTGGAGCCAAAGAGGAGTGACTTTGGCCTAGGGACAGATTCAGGTTACCCCAAATTAAGCATGTTAGCAATATCATGAACTTTTTATTTTACTTTATTTATTTATTTTTAATTTTTTGGTTTTTCGAGGTAGGGTCTCGCTCTAGCCCAGGCTGACCTGGAATTCACTATGTCATCTCAAGGTGGCCTTGAGCTCACGGCGATCCTCCTACCTTTGCCTCCCGAGTGCTGGCATCAAAGACATGTGCCACCATGCTTAGCTTATCATGAGCTTTTTATAGCTAACAGAACAAATAAAAAGTTATGAGCCACTTCTCAGATATATTGGTGGAAACACCAGGCAGGCAGGTCACAGCGAAGCCGAGGGCTGCAGGGTTCAGATGTTCCCTGACGGCGTTCTTGCCTTTGGGTTGCTGGGAGATAGTGGTCTGTTCATACATTCCAAAGATTTCACCTGATCACTTGGTAGTCACAAGGATGTTAGGTAAGACATAGACGTGGGCAAGAAATGGCTATTACGGGAGCTAAAGAGAGCCCAAGATAGTTTGTCTCTGGACTTGCAACATTCCATCTCTCCACGACCCCAGAAGTTCTGTCAGGCAAGCAGGCGTGTAGGATGTGAGGATACGTGAAGTGTGTGCAGCTCTGGGGAACTTTACTTCATGAGATCCCATGGAGACAGGGAAAGCAGGATGGGGAATGTTCACAATGATCAGGGTCCTGGGGGAGCGTCCTCCTGTAGAGACCATCACTACTGTCCCTCAGGAGACGATGAGCACGGTTGGGCTATGGCATACTCAGGTGGATGTGCATCTCCCGCGAGGAAGTGTTTTCATCCCCCTCCGCCTCTCCTGCCTTCCCCTCCTCTCCCTTCTCCCATTCCTTCTTTCTTGTACTGTGGTCTTCCTATATTACCCGTAGACTATGGGTTTATGACGTCCTCTTGTCTCAGCCTCACAGGTAGAGGGGGTTACAGGTGTGTGCCCCACTCCGAGCTGCTGAAGTCTTTTCTAGTTATGGACAGGTGGCAGTCATCAGTTTATTTTGCTTGTCTGGGTTGGAGCTGCTGACCGGAGCCTCTCTCAGAGTTCGCTGCAAATCCAAAGAGAACATTCTGTAGTTATGGAAAACATTTTCTAATACTTCAGGGACAGCCTTAACATTTGCAGGGGGTCTTGAGCCATTGTACTTGCTCAGAGGGAAAGTCCCCCAAATCTCATATCACTTTAATTAAAAAAAATTTTTTTGAGGTAGGTTTGCACTCTAGCTCAGGCTGACCTGGAATTCACCATGTAGTCTCAGACTGGCCTTGAACTCATGGCGATCCTCCTACCTCTGCTTCCCCAGTGCTGGGATTAAAGGCGTGCGCCACCACACCCAGCTTAATTTTTGAATTTTTCTAATCAATGATAAACTGGTCCTATGTGTGTTGAGTTTCTACCGTTGATATAGTGCCTAATGCTACAGTACAGTTATAAATATTTAGGTAAGAGGTACAACCTAAACGTGGGAGGCTTGCCCTGCGTCTTGTGAGCCATGGAACTGCCTTTGCCAGTCCCTCTTCTGGCCTTGTTTTTGGGTGGATGTGGGGCTGCAGAGGACATTTCCGGTGCTATTTGGAAGGCAGGCATGAGGCAGCAGACCTTGTCTATATGTGGAGGCTGGTGCTGGTCACCGCAAGACGTCCTTGTGCCCACTCTCCTCCCGGGGGGCGGGGCGGGCAGGACCTGACACAATCCCCAGCCTCCGCGCTTGCAGGCCAGGAGGTGCTCAGCACTGCGGGCCGCTCACGCCACCAAACCCAGGGACTTGGAGAGACGCGAAACCTACAATCGTCCTGCTGCTCCGGCAGGTCGAGGTTGTCAGGAACATTGAAGGGAGCCCTGAAGTCCACACGGGGGCAAGCAGCCTGGGTTTTCAGTTCATTCTTTTATTAAACTGCAAAATAATGGGTTTCAGTATGACACGTTTTTCATTATGACATTTTAAAGAATTTATTTATTTATTTATTTATTTATTTATTTATATGTGAGAGAGAGAATGGGTGTTCCAGGGCTTCCAGACATTGCATACGAACTCCAGATGCATGTGCCACCTTGTGCACCTGGCTCATATGGGCCCTGGGGAATGAAGCCCGGGTCTTTTGGCTTGGCAGGCAAATGCCTTAACTGCTAAGCCATCTCTCCAGCCCCATTATGACATTTTAAATATATCTGTATCATTGTACCTTTTCAGTTCTTCCCGTTATACTTTTCCATCTGTCCCCACCTCCTCTAACACAATAACACATTCCCACCCAAATAGTTTCCTGCCTGCTTTCACGTTGAAAACTATATATATGTGTGTGTATATATATATATACATATATATATGTATGTATGTATATATATATATATATATATATATATATATATATATATATATACACCCATACATATATATTTAGATGTACATTCTACAAATGGGAAGAAACCTTTAATATTTTCTTTCACCCCTTTTGTTCTTTCTCTTGCCCCTCCCTGAGGAGCCCTTCCTCCCCCATTGGCCCTCCTTTACCTTAATGTCATATGTATATATGTTTATGTATATATGTACACATACATGTATATAAATTTTAAATATGAGAAAAAACATGGTATCTATCTTTCTGTATCTATCTTATTTTGCTCAACAAAAAAATCTGCATTTTCATTTAATCTCCTACAAATGACATAATTTCATGCTTCTTTGACTGAAATTCCATTAAAAATGCTTATCACATTTTTTTTTGTTTTGTTTTTTTGAGGTATGGTCTCACTCTGGTCTAGGCTGACCTGGAGTTCACTATGTAGTCTCAGGGTGGCCTCGAACTCGTGGCAATCCTCCTACCTCTGCCTCCTGAGTACTGGGATTAAAGGTGTGCGCCACCACGCCCGGCACTTACCACATTCTTGAATCATCCCTTTGTTGATGGACATTTTGGCTGGTTCCGCATCTTGGTAACTGAGCAAAGTGTGGCATAAGCTTAGATGCGCAGGCATCTGTGTGGTGGGAGGACTTGGACTCCCTCAGGGGTATGCCCGGCAGTGAGATTATATGGTAGTTCTACTTTTTAACTTTTAGATATGTATGTACATATATACGCGCACACTTTTTATATTCTCTTTGTGTGTGCATGAAGTATGAGTATGAGTGTGGGTGTGCACGTGCCATGGTTTGTGTGGGGGGCAGAAGGACAATTGCAGCCTGCTTTTCTGTCACCACAATAGCAACAATATTAAGTAGCTCACGTGCCTTCGGCGGTATAACCCGTCCCGCTGGGGCAAATCCCCCAAGTCCAGATTCCACCCCTCCGTCAGGTGTCTGTGGCTTTTGCTATGGCTGTTAGGCATGTTAACAACTGTTGGCAGTCTTTCTATATTTGGTAACTGATCCAACATTGATACCACTTTTTAAAAATTAAAAAAATTAAATTTATTTATTTTTGTGAGAGAGAAAGAGGCAGATAGGGAGAGAGTGGGTGCACCAGGGCCTTCAGCTTCTGCAAACAAACTCCAGACACATGCACCACCTTGTACAGCTGGCTTATGTGATCCTGGGGAATTGAACCTAGGTCCTTTGGCTTTGCAGCAAGTGCCTTAACCTGTAAGCCATCTCTCCAGCCATGATGCTGCTTTTTTATTTTTTTATTTTTATTTATTTGAGATAAGGAAAGAGGGAGGGAGGGAGAGAGAGAGAATGGGTGCGCCAGGGCTTCCATCCACTACAAATGAACTGTGCATCTGGTTTGCATGGGTCCTGGGAAATCGAACTGAGGTCCTTTGGCCTCATAGGCGAGCGCCTTAACTGCTAAGCCATCTCTCCAGGCCATGATACGGCTTTTAAGAAAACCAAATAGGGCTGGAGACATTGCTCAGTGGTTAAAGGCACTTGCTTGCAAAGCTTGAGCCCAGGTTCATTTCCCCAGTATTGACGTAAAGCCAGATGCACTAAGTGGTATACATATTTGGAATTCATTTGCAGTGGCAGGAAGCCTAAGCACACCCATACTCACTTGCTCTGTCTGCCTGTTTCTCTGTGTCTCTCAAATAAATAGATAAACAAAAATTTAAAAACCAAATGAACTTTCATTCTGTGTAAATGTTATTGCAGATTTCAAGATCAGACAGTCAGCATAACGGACTTCTGCATGCAATCGCTCTCCTATGATGGTCCTCATTTCCTGCCTTTCCACTAGGTGAAATTTCTCAGAAAGCGCTGCAGGTGTGCAAAGCGTACCTTGTGCCTTCCATTCCAATCCAAACATCCCGTGCAACAAACAGATGACCTGGACAGCCATAGACTACCATAGATCAGGACACGCACGACACAGGCATAAGCGTAGGATGAGGACATGGTGTGGGCAGCTTCTTAGAACGCGGATGGGCACAGTTGTTTACAAAGCAGCACAGTCAAGTTGTTGCCACAGGGATCATTTCTCAGGCATCTTCAGACTGGTCCCCGGGATCATTTGCTTTTGCTAAGGGTAAGTGATTGACTTCCACCGTGGCCTTCTGACCATTTTCTCTTGGTCATAGAGTCAGCGACAAATTTCACGTGCTCTCCTCCTCATCTACCTTTTCTTAGGCAAAGCAGTACGTTTGCTGCTCTAAGTGATGGGAAACACTGGAAGCAGACTCGCCCTGTCTGCTCTCCTGACAGGCCTTCCTGCAGGGCGCGGGGGGCTGCTAACACAGGGGTTCCGCTCTTAAGTGTAACCTTTCCACTTCCTGTATTCAAAGTGTTTATCATGCCATATTTTTCTGTGAGTGGCTGGTAAAAAGAATCTAATTCTGTACTTGTAGAGCTGGTGTCTGGAAAACACACTGGATAAGGGGTTAAGCACGTCTAACACACAGAAAAGCTTTCACTTCATATATACGGAGTGATCAAGCTACTCGGAGATGGCTAAAAGTTCCAAGAACTCTTATGAACCTCAAAGATCACTGAGGGAGACAGGGACCAAGCCAGGCACTCCCAACTAATCGTGGTGATAATTCCAGTGTGCAAGGTGTGAGTGCCAGCGGTGAAATTTTACAGCCTTTCATTAAACAGTCTAAGCCACCTGCACTAAGGTCACTAACGCGTCAGTTCCTAGGATGGGAAAAATGAAAAGAAGTAGAAAACAACAGAGTTGGAGAAAAGTAAGGAAGACACAGGGTGTTAGGGAAAGGAGAACAGGAGTTGAGGGAACCTGTTAATTTATTTTGAAGACTTTCTCTACCACTCCCTTGAATTTTTTCTTGTAAGTTCAGTATTGGTTTAGAGAAAAGCTGATTTTGTTGTATGTTAATTTTTTAAAAACATGACAGCTGTGGATTTTTAAAAAATATATTTTATTTATTTATTTGAGAGAGAGAGAAAGAGGCGGTGGGGAGATAATGGGCACCCCAGGCCTCCAGCCACTGCAAATGAACTCCAGATGCGTGCACCCCCTTGTGCATCTGGCTTACGTGGGTTCTGGAGAATCAAACGGGGATCCTTTGGCTTTGCAGCCAAACGCCTTAACTGCGAATCCATCTCTCCAGTTCTGTTGTATGTTAATTTTGTAACTTGCTACTTTGTGGAAAATATCTGTCAGGTCTGTAAGTTTTCTGATGGTGCTATTTGGGTCTTTTGGGTATAGACCATGTCTTCTGCAAATAGGGCAGTTGGCTTCTTCCTTTCCTGTTTGGATCACCTTCACTTGTCTTTTTTTTTCTTTTTTTCTTCTTCAAGTTGGGGTCTCACTCTAGCCCAGGCTGACCTGGAATTCTCAGGGTGGCCTCAAACTCACGGTGCTCCTCCTATCTCTGCCTCCCAAGTGCTGGGATTAAAGGTGTGTGCCACCATGCCCGGCTTTTCACTTGTCTTTTTGATCCAGCCAAGATGCCATGGAGCATGTTGAGTGGCAGTGGAGAGTGGACACCTTGCCTCATTCCTGATTTTCGAGGACACACTTTCTTTTCACCTATCGATGTTGATGACAGGTTTGGCATATACAGCCTTTATCGTGTTGTGATATGTTCCTTCTATTCCTATTTCTTGAGGGATTTTTATCATGAAAAGATGTTGAACTTTTACATGGGCCTTTTCTGCTCTGATCATATGCTTTCTATCCTTAAGACTAGTTATGTGCTGTATTACACTTATCAATTTGCATATGTGGAACCATCCTTGAATTGCTGGAATGAAACCAACTTGGTCATGGCCTATGATCTTAATGTATTCTTAAAGTTTACTTGTAAGAATTTTATTAGGCATTGTTTTGTGTGTCTGTGTTTATAATGGAAATTGGTCCATAGTTTTGTTTCTTTTTAAATTTTGGTGTCAGGATAACACTGACTTCATAGAATGAATTTGGTAGCATTCCTTCCTTCCAAAAGTATTAATCATTTTTCTTTATGCTGATAACATGAAGCTTTTATGTTTTCTTCTAGAAGTTTTAGTTCTGACATTAAGGTACTTGATCCATTTTGAATTGATCTTTGTGTAGGTAAGAGTGGTGGGTCTCATATCTTCTACAAGTTAAAGTCCAGTTTGGGCTGGACAGATGGCTCAGTGGCTAAGGTGATTGTCTGTAAAGCTTAACGACCAGGGTATGACTCCCTAGTACTCACGTGAAGCCAGATGGCACATGCATCTGGAGTTCATTTGTTGTGACTGGAGGCCATGGTATGCCCATTCTTTCTGCCTGTCTTTCGTCTATCTATAAATAAACATTTTAAAAATGACACCTTTTTCTCATCTTTCCTCTCTGGGCTGTCTGCGCATGCTGAATCAGGTGTCATTCAGAATCGACTATGGTACACAGGGTCATGATGTGATATGCTTCAGCTCCAGATAGCACATGGCCACCCAGCTCCTCAGTGGAGTTTGTACGCGTCTTCACCCAGGCTGCACACGGTCTGTCATGGACAGGAAGACACAGCACAGGGTATGCTCAGTGCTCGGTAGGAGAGCTTTGTTTTTTTTAAACTTTTCTTTGTATTACTGAAAATTTTTGTAGACTTAAGGAATCATTTAAGAATTCTGACTTGTAGACAAATAACTCAAGAAAATTTTCAAAATATTCTTTATTTTTATTTATTTATGAGAGAGAGGGGTGGGGGAAAGACTGTGGCTTCCAGTCACTGCAAAGGAATTCCACATGCATCTGGCTTACTTCAGTACTAGGGAATTGAACCTGGGTCCTTTGGATTTTCAGGTAAGTGCCTTAACCACTAACCCAACTCTTCAGCCCCCTTTTTGTAAAAAAAAATTTTTTTTTTTTGGTTTTTCAAGGTAGGGTCTCACTCTAGCCCAGGCTGACCTGGAATTCACTCTGGAGTCTCAGGGTGGCCTCGAACTCATGGCAATCCTCCTACCTCTGCCTCCCGAGTGCTGGAATTAAAGGCATGCACCACCACACCTGACTAAAAAATTTTTTTTTTGAGGTAGGGTTTCACTCCAGCCCAGGCTGACCTGGAATTCACTATGTAGTCTCAGGGTGGCCTCGAATTCATGGCGATCCTCCTACCTCTGCCTCACAAGTGCTGGGATCAAAGATGTGTGCCACCACACCCAGCTCTCTCTCTTTTTTTTTTTTAAGTAGGGTCGGACTCTAGCCCAGGTGGACTTGGAGCTTGTTCTGCAGTCCCAGGTGGACCTCAGACTCATAGCAATCCTCCTATCTCTGCCTCTCGAGTACTGTGATTAAAGGTGTGCATCACAACGCCTGGCTCACAATAAATTTTCTAGCACTGCTTTTATTGTCGTAGTGATTACCAGTTTGATAGGACGGGGAATCACTGTGGAAGTGATGTTCTGGGCATGCCTATGAGGGAGTATCTTGACTCTGGATCTTGAGTTGAGAAGAGCCACCCTAACTGTGGGTGGCTCTAGTCCATGGATTGGGGTCCTAGACTGAATAGAAAGCAAAGAGCAGGGCTGGGGAGATGGCTCCACAGTGTAAGGCTCTTGCTTACAAGCCTGCCAGCCTGGGTTTGACTCTTCAGTGCCCATGTAAAGCCAGATGAACAAAGTGACACGTGCATCTGGGGTTCATTTCCAATGTCAATGGCAGGGGGCCTGGCAATCCATGTTCTCACTCTCTTTCTCATAGATAAATAAAAATTAACCTGAAGCTGTCTGCTACAGAAATTGGTACCAGAATATGGGGTGAGATGAACCTGACCATGTGGATGTTGGTCTTTTGGAACTTTTGTTTTGGAGGAATGGGCACAGACTTGGTGATTACAACTGAAGATGCCTTCTGGGGTGTTAAGCCAAGCTTTATGGACTGTTCTGATGAGAATCTGAGAATGCTAAATGCAGACAGTATAGAACTTCAAGGCTTGGCTTATGAGCTTTCTAAGGGGAAGGAAAGACTACAGAGGACTTTGTTGGAGCTGGGCTACTGGCATAAGGGCTGGCTGTGTTCTGCTGCCCAGGCCCAGGGAGTTTGATCAAGGTTAAATTTGTAATGGACTGATGTGCTTGGCTAAAGATATAGGACTGAGAGATTTAAGATTTTAAGTTGGAAAGCCTCAAGCAAGTTAAAATTACAGGTACTGACACTGGTTTTAGGTTACTGAAGCTGTGATTGTCAAATGCATTAGCAATCTTAAGGAAGATGGCCCAACTACTTTACATTAAAACAATGGAGAGGATGTCTAAGAAATGACTTTGATAGAAATGCAAACCCTTTTGGAAAGAGTTGACTGGAGAAGAAATTTGCTTTTCAAAGTTATGATTTATTTCATTCCTGAATTAAGAATATGGCCATGCGGCTGGATAGATTGCTTAGTGGTTAAGGTACCTGCTTGCAAATCCAAAGGACCCAGGTTCAATTCCCCAGTACCCACATAAGCTAGATGTGCAAGGTGGCACATGCAGCTGGAGTTCATTTGCAGCAGCTAGAGGCCCTGGCACACCAATTCTCCCCCACACCCGCTGCTTTCTCTCTTTCAAAATAAATAAACAATTAAAAAGAAAAAAAATATGGCTGTGTCCTGCACACCTGGTATTAGTTTTGGAAGCATGAAAGATAGGTGGAGTGGTCATGAAGTATACACGTTTCCAGGAGCCACTGCAGAGATGTGGCATGAGGCAGGGCGTGATGCCCTTATAGGCTGAAAGAGCCTCTGGAAGATGGACCGTGGTTTGCATGGAGACCCAAAGATATTTTGGATATACCAAGACTATGCAAGGGCTACCATGGAGTGCACTGTTGGCCTAGGATGGAAGTGTTTCCTGGATACACTGCTCAGCTGGAGGGGCAAAATTGGAAAATCTGGAGACTGGCAGTCTCTGGTTATATTGAACTTGAACTGCAGAAGTTTGATGATCGCTTTTGCATTGTTCTAGTCTCTCCTTGCTATGCCTTATACTAGTTGAAAATGTTTGCTCTGCACCTTTATATGTTGAAAGAATATAACTTGTTTGATTTTACAGGACTCACAGCTAAGAGACAGTCTTAAATCTCAGATGAGACTTTGGGCTTTGGAACTATCCTAAGTTGATAAAGACTGTGGGGGCCTTTGAAATTGAACTGAGTATAATTTACAATGTGTGATGGTTTTGATCTTGAATGTATTGGGGGCCAGGAGCAGAATGTGGTAGTTTGAATAAATGGCCCCCAATATATTCAGTATTTTATTAGTTTGTAGTTTGGATCTGCAGCCACCTGGCTGGAGGAGATGTCACTGGGCCATCCAGCCCTAGGCGTGGGGATGGGTTTGAGATTCCAATCTAAAGACATGCAAGGCGCCTAGCTGGATTTCCAAAAGTGTGCTGCGTGTGCTGCTGGTGGCTTGTGGCTTCTCTCGGTCTGCTTGGACCTGTGAAGGCAGGCCAGCTTCTTCGGCCATTATGGAACTTCCCCTGGATCTGTAAGCGTCAATAAATCCCTTCCTCCATAACGCTGCCTGGTCTGGAAGTTCATCTCAGCCACAATGGAAAGTAACTTCTGCCTGTGAGCCAAAATAAACCCTTCCTCCCTTAAGGTGCCTCTGGTCAGGCATTTGGTCACAGCAACAAGAAAAGTGACTAATACAACCATAACTCAAAATTATATTCATCATTCTATACGTGTCAAAGAATAGGGATCTATGTTTCAAATATTTCCTACCTATTACACCTTCCTGCCATCTTCTCTCAATTATTTACAGCACCTTCATTTCTCAGCTGCCGTCAGTTGAGTCAGACTGATGCAAAGTTGGCAATCAGAGGTCAGCGTTTAACTGCCTTTCATTCGGACATTTTGTTCTGGTATCGAGCACTGATGTTTAATCACCGATTGGTGGGGAAGGGCCGGAGGGTGGGTCGTCATCCTTCTGTGCTCCCAGGGATTTTGTACAGAGACAAGGCATGCTGTGAGGGTGTCAGAAGGTACAAACCCTGGAGAAAGAGGAAGTGTGAGACTAGATGACAGCTTGAGTTAAGGATTGTCAGTAGAGTGAAGGGCTCAAACTAATAGGGTTGTAACGCAACAGGAATAAACATGAACTTTGCTCTTAGGGCTGGTCATCAATGCAAGTGAAGGGTCAGTAAGGCATGCTGTAATCAGCTGACATGGGGATGGTGGCTGGTTGTAAACACAAGATGAGCCCAGGTCAGCATGGTTGTGACAAAGCTGAGGTCCACAGAGTTCTGGGCTTGCCAAAGGCGCCTGTGAGTGACAGAGTACTAGGCCCTACATGTTCCTTCGTCTGAGGGTAAATCTGGAGTCACCGATTTCACATTTTTTGGGGGGTGGGGGGTAAGGTCTTACTCTAGCTCAGGCTGACCTGGAATTTACTATGTAGTCTCAGGGTGGCCTTGAACTCATGGCGATCCTCCTACCTCTACCTCCCAAGTGCTGGGATTAAAGGTATATATATATATATATATATATATATATATATATATATATATATATATATATATATGAAAGAGAGAGAGAGAGAGAGGAGAGAGGAGAGAGGAGAGAGGAGAGAGAATGGAAATGGGTTTGCATCAGGGCCTCCAGCCACTGCAAATGAATACCAGCTAGTTAGTAATAGCGTCTCTTTACAGCTTTATACTCAGTGATGTCACATTGATAGTTTGAAATTTGCAGTAGTAGGAAATTTTTTCAGGTATCCAACTTTAGAGGGCTTGATCTAGTTTCTTTTTACTTTAAATTTGTTTTTATAAAAATGAGGTCAAGGGCTAGGGAGATGGCTCAGAGGTTAAAGGCGCTTGCTTGAGAAGCCCGGCAGCCTGGATTTGATTTCCCAGTGCCCACTAACCATGCAAAGCCAGATACACAAAGTGGCGCACGCATGTGGAGTTTGTTTGCAGTGGCTGGAGGCCCTGGTGTTCCCACTCTCTCTCCTTCTCTCTCTCTCTCTCTCCCTCTCTCCTTGCCTACATGTAAATAAAATATTTAAAGACTGAGATTAAGTAGAAATATTCTCTATAACGTGCTTTTTCCACTGAATATATGGGGCTCTTCACAATGTTGGTCCACAAGGTCTTTGTTTTTAACTGCTGCAAAGTGTCCTTTGTGTGGATATACTGTGTTTTCTTTTATTGGCATATATATATATATATATATATATATATATATATATATATATATATATATATATATATATATCACAGTTTGACAGCATTGTCCATCATGGTAGGGAATACATAGCTGCAGGGCCGTGAGGTTATATCCTCAGTCCGAAAGCAGAAAGGAATGAATGCTCACACTCAGTTTACTTGTCCCTTTTCTTTTTGTTTTTCTATTTTTCTTCCCCCCCCCGCCTCAATTTTTATTAACATTTTCCATTATTATAAAAAATATCCCATGGTAATACCCTCCCTCCCCCTATTTTCCCTTTTGAAATTCCATTCTCCATCATATCCCCTCCCCATCTCAATCAGTCTCTCTTTTATTTTGATGTCATCATCTTTTCCTCCTCTTATGATGGTCTTGTGTAGGTAGTGTCAGGCACTGTGAAGTCATGGATATCCAGGCCATTTTATGTCTGGAGGGAGCACATTGGAAGGAGTCCTACCCTTTTATTGGCATATATTAACCATAAAGAAAATAGTAGATTTGATTGACAAAGGAAGGGATTATGGTTAAAGCACACTGTGTATATGTATGGAGGTTGTCAATAAAAAGTAAAGAAAAAGAAAAAGCCGGGTGTGGTGACACACACCTTTAATCACAGCACTGAGAGGTAGGAGGATCACTGTGAGTTCGAGGTGACCCTGAGACGACATAGTGAATTCCAGGTCAGCCTGAGCTAGAGTGAGGCCCTACCTTGAAAAACCAAAAAAACAAACAAACAAAAAAAGCAAAGTAAAGCAAGAAAAAGATGGGCTCAAGAGATCTAGAGAGATGGCTCAGCAGTTCAGGTGCTTGCCTGCAGTACCTAATGACCCAAGTTCAATTTCTCTGTAGCCATGTAAAGCCAGAAGCACAAAGTGGTGCATGCACCTGGAGTTCCTTTGCAGTGGCTAGAGGCTCTGTCACACCTATTCTCTCTCAAATGAATAAATAATTTTTTTCAAAAGTAAAGAAAAAAGAAAGTAGTAGATTTCACTCTGACATTTTCATACATGATATACTTTGATAACATTTCCCCATCGCTTTCTTCTACCTTCCCTGTGCAGGCCTGTAAGTCCCTTTCTCTTCCCAAAGAGTCTAATGGGAACATTTATAACCCCAAATTGGTAAATACTAAAGCCACAGCTTTCTCCCTTGAAAGCCAGCTGCCAAGCACTTACCAGTGTACCAGTGCCATGGAGGAAAAACACTGGATGATCGTCTAATGCAAAGTTCTTCAAATTTGCTTCATTTGTGGTTTTAATGAGTATTTCTTGAGTCCTGGTGACATAACCACAGCAATATTTTTCTTTCTTTCTTTTTAGTTTTTGGAGGCAGGGTTTCACTCTAGTCCAGGCTGACCTAGAATTCACTATGTAGTCTCAGGGTCTCAGGGTAGCCTTGAACTCACGATGATCTCCTACCTCTGCCTCCCAAGTGCTGGGATTAAAGGAGTGTGCCACCACACCTAGCTTCACAGCAATATTTTTCAATTATAATGTGTTGGAAGGACTTAAATATGCAAAATAATAGTTTTTAATGCCAGTTCATACATGTTTGTCATCATATTTTGCTCATATTTACTCCCACGCCATAATTTCTCTCCCCTACAACTCTTTGCTCCTCTTGCTGGCTGACTTCTCCCCAAGTAGTTCCCTTTTAGCTTTCACATCATATATATGTATCGATTCCACATATAGGAGAGAACACAGACATTTGCCTTCTGCAGTTCCATTCATTTTCCTGAAAATGACATCGTTTTATTACTATTTACAGCTGCATTAAACTCCATGGTATGCACGTACCAGATTTTCTTCATCCAGCTGGGCATCTTGGCTGCTTCCCTCACATGGTTACTGTGAACAGAGCAGCTGTAAGAATGGCTGTGAAGGTGTCTTTGTGACATAGACTCCTTTGAGTGTTTTCCAGGAGAGGGATAGCTGGGCCATAATGGTAGTTTTATTTATTTATTTATTTGAGAGAGAGAGAGAGAAAGAGGGAGGGAGAGAATGGGCGCACCAGGGCCTCCAGCCACTGCAAATGAACTCCAGATGCGTGCGCCACCTTGCGCATCTGGCTTACATGGGTCCTGGGGAAGCGAGCCTCGAACCAGGGTCCTTAGGCTTCACAGACAAGTGCTTAATCATTAAGCCATCTCTCCAACACTACTTTTATTTTTGAAGACCCTCTCCACTGCTTTTCACCATGGCCAAACTTTCTTTAGTGTATATTTGCTCATGACTAGAACCATCCTGGAACTCCTGTCACTGCACAGTATTGCCCATAATTCACCTTTCACACTTACTGTCCTCTCTCTCTCTTTCTTTCTCTCCTTTTGAGGTAGGGTTTTATTCCAGCCAAGGCTGACCTGGAATTCACTGTGTAATCTCAGGGTGGCCTTGAACTTACGGCAATTCTCCTACCTCGTCTGAGGTTAAGGGCGTTCACCACCACACTGGGCTAGGTTTAGTGTTTTGTTCAAAGCCATAACTTAGAAACTCTTAAGATGTGGCATGTGTGACATATCCTGGGGGGAGTGTAATCTTGCTTTCGAAGGGATCCAACTGTGAGTCACTGGTGACAGAAACCTGGGGGCAGGTTTCAGGGATGAGCAACAAACCCAGCGTCACATTATGCTGACAGGTGTGGTATGCTTATTCATTTCTCAAAGCCACTAGCTTTCCCTCTGCATAAATGTGCTTGCTCAAATTGGCATTTTTTTTTTGCATGTTCTGACTGAACCTTTCTATACTATGCTTCCTTGTATATTATATGCACTAAACATCCAGCTCTCACCAACAACACTGCAACATGCTTTCTAATGAGCTGCAGTTCTAATTTTCCACCAGCTTCACATATCGGAATGCCACATGCTTCTGAGCAGAGATTAGCATGTGCACAGCAACAGGAATTAATGAACCCCATTTTGAGAAAGCAAGTGAAAACAACTTTAATAGTATAGTTTACTTAATCCATTTTATCCAAACTGTTATCATTTCACGCAATTAATAGTGAACCTAGATATAGGACATTTTGCATTTTTTTTTTAAAATTATATATTGAATGTGTGTGTCTGTGTGTGTGTGTGTGTGTGTGTGTGAGAGAGAGAGAGAGAGAGAGAGAGAGAGAGAGAAAAGAGAGAGAGAGAGAGAGAAGAATATGGGCATGCCAGGGCTTCTAGCCACTGCAAACAAACTTCAGATGTATGTGCCATTTTGTATATCTGGCCTTATGTGAGTCCTGGAAAACCAAGATCTGATCAAGCTATAGTCTGGTCAGATCTTGAACTTGTGATCCTCTTGCAACAATCCTAGAAGCTAGGATTATAGCCTGAACCACCAGGCCCAGCACTTACTGTATATAGATTAAGATAAATGTATTAAAGCTGTGTATGTGTATATATATATATATATATATATACACACACACACATAATCAAGTTAGGTGCCAGAATTTCACTGAGCTGCACTGTGGGACCATCTGCTATGCTAAGAATTTTGAGATTCATAAAGTGTCTCTTGATTATTTTAATATTTAATGAACAAAAAGCATAAAGTCTAAAGTAGGCTGGGGAGATGGCTTGGTGATTAAGAGTACTTCCTGCTTAAGCATGAGGGATTCCTGGCTGACACTATCATGTTCAACTCCCCAGGACCCATGTAAAAAGCCAGGCATAGCCATGCACAGCTGTAACCCCAGGACATGGGAGGCAGACACCAGAGGAGCCTGGGGCCCCATGCTCCCGGCTGGGGGAGCGACCCCCATCTCAAGGAAAGAAATATGGATGAGTAAGAAAAGGGTACCCAATGTTCTCCTCTGGCCTCACCCCACATGCGCATGGGGTGTGTGCATGTGTGCATCTGTATGCACACACACAAACACCACACATAGTACATGTCACACACACACTAGACTATATACACACTCTACAAACACACACACACAAAGACCCACACATATGCAAGCAAAAAAGTCTCTAAAGTAGATCCAGATAACCTCTAGTTTCTCTTTAAAATGGACTCGTCCGGGGGCTGGAGAGATGACTCAGTGGTGAAGGTGCTTGCCTACAAAGCCTAATGACCCTAGCTCAATTCCCCAGTACCCATGTAGAGCCAGATGCACAAAACGGACTTACCTGGTGGCAGTAATGTCTACCAGTGGTCTAGTCTGAATCCCTTTGCTTTGCACGGCGTTTTCTTATGGGGTTTCAGTTGGAACACTCCTTCCACCCCCGTGTGCAGTGTGAGAACGTTGTTAGCTTTGGCCAGCAGATCCTGGGGAGTGGCAGGCTACAGCTCTGACTTAGTTAGACATCAGCATTGCTAACCTGTGTTCTCTTAGCGTGGCTTTGAGATACACCCCAACAGTGGCTAGTGTTATATGCCCAGTTCAGGAATGGACCTGATGTCCAAGCACTAAAAATGATACCTTGCTTCGTTCTGGCACCACACATGGAAGTTTGTGAATATGACTTCATTTTTTCAGATAATCTGAGCCACAAGGCTGTACATTAAAGCAGGCTAATAAGCCTATTACAGAGTTCAGATAAAATATGGTCTACTGTCTTCTCCTCACAGCATAGTGCTGTCAATAGCAAAACAAATGAAAAAGGAAATGGCGTGCTGTAAACCATTGCAAACCACAAGAAATATTTCTTGAAGAGGTAGAGTTTGAATCACACACAGGAGGGTGATAGCAACTTGGTGGGTAGAAATAAAATGCTTCATAATTTCCTTTATGGTAGGGTGAAGGGAGAAAAAAAAAAATCAAAATGACAGCAAGAACACTAGTTTCCTGTGGTGACCATAAATGTGCTTCTGCTGGAAATGAAGTTTCAAAGTGTTGGGAGCTATGAACCAAACCTCAGCCATGTTAACAGAGACTGCCATATAGCAAGTTAAGTTTTTACTTCCTCACCTAATACTCAACTACCAGAAACAATGGGCTCGTACACCTGGCTAAACACTCCCCCATCCTGCCCGTAGCTGATGAAGAAACAAAGGCATTGCGGTTTAACCAGTAACTCTGTGATCTTTGCCCTAAGCACGTCCCCTTCCCCCCACAACCCTATATAAACCTATGTGAATCTCGAGGCCTTGACAAACACCTAGCATGGTCTCCTTCTTGTGTCTGTTTGCCTTCCTTCACCCAGGTTAGCTTCTCCTCGAGTCCTTGTTCAACTCCCCGCTGGCCGGGGCAGAAAGAAGTAGTGGAAATTGAAGTGGGGAAGGGCGAGCGCCTAGAGTGACAGGCGAGTGCGGGAGACCGGAGGATCGTACGCTGATGCTGTGACCGGGCTGCAAATAAAAATGCAGGCTGCAAAGTTAAATCTCAATAGTAGATAATATAGTCTAGTATAAGCATGTACCATGCACACACCTTTAATCAAGGTAGGAGGATTGCCATGGGTTCAAAGCCAGCCTAGGCTACAGAGTGAGTTTCAGGTCAGCTTGGACTAGAGTGAGACCCTGCCTCCAAAGAAAGAATGATAGAAAGAGAGAGCGAGAGAAAGAGAGAGAGAGAAAGAGGAAAGGAGAAAGGGAGGAAGGAAGAAAGGAAGGAAAAAAAATGTACCTAGTAGATTCCAGGCTAGCCTGGGCTAGAGTGAGACCCTACCTTGAAAAACCAAAAAAAAAAAAAAAAAAAAAAGACTATGTAATGTTTGGAATATACTGATACCAAAACAAGATTCATTGTTTATCTGAAATCCAAATTTAACTGGTCATCTTATATTTTTTTCACTAGTTTATAATTTTTTTCTTTTCACAATTTTCATTAACATTTTCCATGATTATAAAAAATATCCCATGGTAATGCCCTCCCTCCCCCCCACCCGCACTTTCCCCTTTGACATTCCATTCTCCATCATATCCCCTCCCCATCTCAATCATCTTATATTTTATCTACAACAATCTGGTCATTTTTGTATACATGTGCAAAAATGTGCATTTGTATAGGTTAGATGAAGTGCAATATATATTAGTTATACCTCAACAAAACTGAAGGAAGAAAAGAAAAAGGGAGGAAGAGATGGGGGTAGGAGGAAGGAGGGAGAGCCCAGCGTGGCGCGCGCACCTTTAATCCCAGCATTCGGGCGGCAGAGGTGGGCGTTCTAGGACACTCTGAGACTATGTAGTGAAACAAAAGAAAACAACAACAGCAAAACACAAAAAAAGAAAGAAAGAAAGAAGGAAAGAGGAAAGGAAGTTAACCAAAGAAGTTGACATAATTTTTAGAAAGTTTTAAACATCTTGTTTTATTTATTTATTAGCGCGCGACAGAGGCGGATAGAGAAAACGGGCATGCCAGGGCCTCTAGCCACTGCAAATGAACTCCAGACACGTGAGCCACCATGTACATCTGCCTTATGTGGGTCTTGGGGAATCAAACCTGGGTCTTTTGGCTTTGCAGACAAGCGCCTTAACCACTAAGCCCGCTCTCCAGCCTGACATAATTTTTATGCGTCCTCTCCGCCAATGACAGGGAGACTAAGACCAACATTCCAGCTGCCCTCCTCCTATCTGAGGGATCTTCGTGTTATGCTGACTTAGTTCTACAAAGAGAAGTTTGCTCACAGGGATGGAAGAACAGATCCTCAAAAGAAGGAATCACGCACCACTTCCGTGGGACATACCTGCAATCCACCCCAGCACTCAGGAGGCAGAGACAGAAGAATCATAAATTCACAAGTTCAAGGTTGTTTTAGACTATATAGTGAGACCTGATCTCAAAAAACAAAACAGGCTGGTCCCGGGGGTGTGCTCAGGTGGGGTTGATGGTGGAGAACCAGGATACATCAATACATCATCAAGAAGAAAGATCTGACTGTGTGCGCCGAGGTGGGTCACCCCCACCTCATCCTGCCCGGGCCCAGGAGTCACTACAGAGGAAGTGGTGACCATGCTGCAGTCCCATGAAGTCCACCTCGGAATGAATGAAGGGCCATTTTCTTTCAGTCCCTTAACACTGTGTAAGTGTGTCCTAGATGTGTAAGCTCATAAGGCTCAAGTGTTACAAAGGAACAGAGAGAGAGAGAGGCAGGGGAGAGGAGAGAGAACATAAGTCTGTGTTCATTACTGCTTACACACTTTTGACAACTAAAAGTTAATCCCTTAACCAAATCGCACAGCTATGTTTTAGGAGTTACTTGGTACAGCAGCATTTTAGGTTTGTACGTGGTGGCAGCACTTGTATTGTTAATTCAACCGCATTGAGGGGAATCTGTTGTTCACAGATTTGGGAACACAATTTCAATATTAAAAAGCAGTGTACTTTTCATGGATGAATAGTGGGGCATGTGGATATGTGTATTATATGTTAATAAAGCTATCATTATAAGCAAATATGAAATGGATATAATTAAAAGCAGTTCTTCAGACTTTATCCCTCATTGCCTTTCCATACAATCCAGAGTAGGAGAGTTAGGAAAATGCTGGAAATTAAATAGCTCATGAGGCAGATATTTAAAGAGGTGCTCATTTTTTAAAATGAATTTATATATTGCTAGTCCTAAAATGTAATTCTTTAATTCATTCACTCAATTATCAATTTACCTAGTTGACACGTAGTTCGTGTGTAACATGCCTGCACATGATGATGCATGCGTGGAGGCCAGCCCTGACGTCCACCTCATTCTGAGGAACCTTTTGTTGCTCACTGCTCCATTTGCAGTCTTGGGAAACTCTCTTGTGGGTGCACTAGGGTTACCCCATCCTGCCACAGCTTCCACCTTAACGTGGGGCTTAGGGATCTGAACTTAGGCATTGGCTCACTTGTGTGGCAAGTGCTTTATTCACTGAGCCATCTCCATAGCGCCTGCTAACACTTTAACCATAATTGAAATCTCACATGGACCGGCAGTATTTCACCCAATAATGGTGACTTTGGGTGGGATGCAAATAAATGACCTAGTGTAGAAAAAAAAAAGTCCTGTTAAAATTGGTTTGGGTTCATATCTTAACAATATGCAAAGCTCCCAATACCCAAATAATACTTCATGGAGAGAGACTGGAGGAATTCCCATTGAGATCAGGAACAAGACAGGGTTGTCCACTCACCTCTGCTCTTCAATATAGTACTGGAAGTCCTAGCTCAAGCAATAAGACAGGAGAAGGAAATAAAAGGGATACAGTTTGGAAAGGAAGAAGTTAAGTTAAACTCCAGTGTCTGAAGACCTGTTTCCCACCTATGTGGGAGGTCTGAGGAATTTCTGCTCTAAGTGGATGATGAACAAGGCTGCTGAGTGGGGGCTGGAGAGATGGCTCAGTGTTTATGATGGCCCTAGTTCGATTCCCCAGGCATACAAGCAAAAGCCAGATGCACAGATGCAGCTGGAGTTCATTTGCAGCGGCAAAAAACCCAAAGGCATGCCCATTATTTCTCTCCCCATGCAAATAAATAAATAATCTTTTGTTGTTTTTTTAATGTAGAGTTTCACTGTAGTCCAGGCTGACCTGGAATTCACTATAGTTTCAGGGTGGCCTCGAACTCACAGTGATCCTCCTACCTCTGCCTCCTAAGTGCTAGGATTAAAGGCATGCACCACCACATCTGGCAAAATAATAAAACTTTAAAAGCTGAGTAGAGGGCTGGAGAGACGGCTTAGCAGTTAAGGCACTTGCCTATAAAGCCAAAGGACCCAGGTTTGATTCCCCAGTACCCATGTAAATCAGATGCACAAGGTGAAGTATTTGTCTGGAGTCCATTTGCAGAGGCTGGAGGCCCTGGCATGCCCATTCTCTCTTTGTCTGCCTCTTTCTCTCTCTCTTTGTCTTTCCCTCTCAAGTAAATAAATAAAATTATAAAAAAAGAAAGAAAGAAACAAAACTTTATATATTAAGAAAAAGCTGAATAGAGGGCTGGAGAGAGGGATCAGCGGTTAAGGCACTTACCTGCAAAGCCTAAGGATCCAGGTTCAATTCCCCAGCACTCATGTAAGCTAGCTACACAAGGGTGCTTTTTCATGGCTGTGACAAAATGCCTGACAGAAGTGGCATAAGGGAGGAAGGGTTTATTTTGGTTCACAGTTTGAGGCGATACAGTTCATCTGGGGGAGGTGTGGGGGCAGAAGCTAGATGTGGCACATGCTAAGCCACGGATACTTGTGCTCAGCTTGCTTTCACTAGTTTTTTCAAGGTGCAGTCTCACTCTAACCCAGACTGACCTTGACCTCACTCTTTAGCTTAGGCTAGCTTCTACTTCAGCCTCCTGAGTGCTGGGAGGAAAGGCATGTGCCACCACCCTTAGCCATCACAGTGTTTCAACGTGGAGGGAGTTTTAAATCTATTTCTCCTCTGTGTCTTTAAGGTCCAGACTATATCAAGGATCATTTGCCTAAACTTCACCAGCATACTGCCTATATAGGAGAGAAGCGTCCAGCATTAGAAAAAACTGGAGACCTCAAATATTTATGGAGGCCTGCGTCAAACAGAAGCATGCCAGCAAAATATAAATACCAGCACGTTGGTGAAGTTGGCTGGGGAATACCAGAGTATAATTTCATCAACAAATCAAGACTTGAGAGTGGCTTTCATATCAAGGTATTGCTCTTAAAGCGACTCTTTTTCATAGCCTGATGTTTTCTGACTTGAATTCCTTCTGGGTTTGTTTCCTTAGGCAACCCGGTGTTCCCAGTCATGTTGAGAAGTAAGGGAATTTGAGTTCTGCACAGAGATAAAAGTGCTTACTAACACCAGCCCCTCAGCCCCTAACACCCCAGAGGAAAGGTGGGAAGGTGACACGTGGGCATTATGCTTGGCTTGGGGTGCATTTGAATCACATGTGTGCGGAGGCCTGTGCACACAGCCCCTGTCCTCGCTGCTTTGTGAGTGGGTGTCCAAGAGGCAGGTGGTGCTGGACAGGATCTGCAAAGCAAAAACGTGAGTCTCAGCTCTTTAACGACACCATGCTGAGCACCTGGTGCCAGTAATTCCGAGCATGTGATCCAGAAACCTTGTCTTGCCTGGCGTGGTGGTGCATGCCTTTCATCCCAGTACTTGGGAGGCAGAGGTAGGAGGAATGCTGTGAGTTCTGAGTTCAAGTAGAGCCTGGGACTACAGAGTGGATGCCAGGTCAGCCTGGGCTACCGTGAGAGAGTCTCGCCAGGCGTGGTGGTGCACGCCTTTATTTCCAGCACTCGGGAGGCAGAGGTGGGAGGATCGCTGTGAGTTCAAGGCCAGCCTAAGTCCTCATAGTGAATCCCAGGTCAGCCTGGGATATGTCAAGATCTTACCTCAAAAATTCCAAAAATAAAATAAGAAGAAACCTTCTCTCCTTTCCTCTTGGTGAGGTGCCTGCAGGACACGTCAACAACGCCTTCTCCAACACAGACAGTAACACAAGTGACTTTAGATGTAGAAGAAATCCAGACCTGTTTTCCCAGAAAGTCTGCCTCTAGGCTTATCTAGATATTGTGTGTACCAATGACCCAATGACCAGACTTCCCCAAGTTGTTAAGGCAGGATGGTACAGTGTCATGTGGTAAACATCAACAAAGAGAAACCCCTTTTTTCTGACCTAACTAACCTGTCACTGAGAATGTGAGAGTTAGACTTTGACAAAGGAGCTCTCCCCTCTCTGCCCCAGTTCCCTCCTCTCTCGCTTGGCCATACATGCCACAGGGGACCTGAATGCTGACCTGGTTCCTCTGCTTCAGAGGTGACCCTCCTGGGCTGTGAGCACCAAACAGGTTCTTGTTCACCCAGTGCTGGAGACAGTGCCTGGCCCCCAGGGAGCCCTGTACCTGGGAAATGCTGTATTGTAAAGATGAATGTGGGCGCTCAAGGCCTTGTTCTGCGTACTGGGCCTGGAAAGTGACTGACATCTATATGAGTGCTGGCTTATTTATTCATTTATTTGTGAGAAGAACGAGAAGGAGAAAGAGGGAGCGGCTGAGAGACACAGACAGACATGGGCATGCCAGGGGCCTCTTGCCGCTGCACGCAAACTCCAAATCCATGCGTGACTTTGTGCACCTGGCCTTATGTGGATACTGGGGATCGAATCCAGGCTGGGAGGCTTTGCAAGCAAGCACCTTTAACCACAGAGCCATCTCCCCAGCCAGAGAGCTTTTTGTTTTAATTTGGGTACACTTTTTTTAGATGGAGGTCTCATTCTATCTACCGGGCTTGTCTCCAATGCCTGGGCCCATGCAATCCTCCTGTTTTACCCTCCCCGGGTGGCTGGGACCACAGATATATACATATGCCACTGTAGCCAGCTTGTAGCACTTAATGCTAATGTGCATCTGTTGAACAGAATGGGCACGTGGGCTCTTAAGCTGCATCCAACTCTATGTGGGCAATAATGACAGTGAGACCTTGGATTAAATAGCAGACCAGCCACCAGCGTGAACAGGACAGTCCTCCAGCCTGGCAGCCGTCCCCTCCTTGCTGGTGGCTGGTCTGACATTCAATCCAGCATCTCAGCATCATCACGATTGCGCTGTGGGTGCGGCGCGCGCTCTCACACAGCCCACGGTCTGTCTCTGCGCAAGGCCTCCTCTCCCCGTCCCATCTTTAATTTAAGGACCTGTTTTTCTGCCCCAGTGAGGTGCAACCAAGCATTTCTTGGTCTTTATGTCTAACTGACAATCTACAAGAGATGACAGCTTCAAGGCACGCGTGTGAAGGTGTTTGCTCAGCCTCTGTCTTGGGTGTTCCATGGACGGCGTTTGGTCGGGGCGTGGATCCATAACACAGAGAAGCAGAGGCAGCTTGCGTGAGCTCTTCAGAGGAAGAGAACGGGGAGATAGACACTGGCTAGGCAGCTAAGGGGGGCAGGGCTCCCTGGCACAAAGTGAGGAGTGTTTTTCTTGGGTAGAAGTCAAAAATGGCCTTGAGCCTTTCGGGGGTAGGGAAGGCAGGAATCTGGCTTGTTTTTTAATTTCTTTTTTTTAAATTAAATTATTTATTTGAGAGAGAGAGAAATAGGCAGGTAGAGAGAGAGAGAGAGAGAGGGAGAATGGGCACGCCAGGGTCTCCAGCCACTGCAAATAAACTCCAGACGCATGTGCCTCTAGCTTATTTGGTTCCTGGGGAATCAAACCTGTATTCTTTGGCTTTGTAGGCAAATGCCTTAACCGCTAAGCCATCTCTCCAGCCCAAATTTCCTTTTTTCCCTAAAATATGTCATGAGGATGTGAATAAAATGACT
This sequence comes from Jaculus jaculus, assembly GCF_020740685.1. NCBI lineage: Eukaryota > Metazoa > Chordata > Mammalia > Rodentia > Dipodidae > Jaculus > Jaculus jaculus. The sequence goes on along the minus strand of NC_059113.1, from coordinate 104,930,054 downwards.
AGGTACCCGACCACATGGCCTGAGATCTGCTTTCTCCAGAAAGATCTCCCTTCCCTGGACCTCCGACAGGAAGGAGGAAGAAGCTGGCAAAGCAGCTGGGCCCTCATAGGAGAGCGGGACTGACCAGCTCGGCCCCCACCCAGGCAATCTCCAAAAATGAAAGATCCCTCTCACGGTCTCTGGGTGGTTTTCCCATCTTTGGGGACCCCTCCTATCCCGTCCTACAGGAATTCTGCCTTCTTTTCCTTCTCTTAAGCTCCATGATAAAATCTCCCCAAACTTTATCCTCTATGGTCCATGGAGTTCATCTGTCCAATTCATAAGACCTGAACCCGGCGGCCACTGAGACAGTGGAACACCCAGTAATTGCTGCCCAGGCAAGAGCTGAGAAAAGGTTCTGTCTGAGACACCCCACTTCTTGTATCAAGTTATGCCCTGAACCTCTGCGGAGGAGGTGACTGGTGACCACCCTGGCAGTGGCACATTCAGAGACTGACGTCATCCAACAGAGGCCTAACTGGGTGCAGCTTCTCATCCAGGCACCTTCTGGGTCATGTCATCTCTCCACTGATTCTTCTTGGGGAAACTACTCGCCTGTAATAACAATCCTTCCTTCCTTCCTTTGCAATGGGGGAGGGGATAAAATGGGCATGCCAGGTCATCTAACCACTGCAAATGAACTCCACACACACACACATACACACACACACACACACACACACACATGACTTTGTGCATCTGGCCTTATGTGGGTACTGGGGCATCAAACCCAGGCTGTCATGACTTGCAAGCAAGCACCTTTAGCCATGGAACCGTCTCTCCAGCGCCCTGTAATAACAATCTTGGATACCACCCTAGAGGATTCCTAAAGGAGTTAGAGCACAAGAACAGAACAAGGCTGGACATGAACTTGGGGTGACTACCCCTATAAGCGGAGAGCCATCTCTGCACCTCCCTTGTTCCTGAAGACCTAGGTTTTGTCCTCGGGGGCTGCTCATTTTCCCCTCTGCATCCCAAGTCTGCTCCCTGCGCACACACGTTTAGGTCTAGATTCAGGGTTTAATTCCTTATCAACCCATTGGTTCAGGCAACTACTGTTAGCCTGTTAGACTTGGTACAGGAGGTAATGAACAGGGACCCACACAGACCCCATGCACACAAGCCTGCTGATACCACCCAAGATATGAGAGTGGCCATCAGACATGTCGGTACAGGGCTGGAGAGAGGGCTCAGCAGTTAGGCACTTGCCTGTGAAGCCTACGGACCCAGATTCGATTCCTTGGAACCCACGCAAGCCAGATGCACGTGATGGTGCGCGGATCTGGAATTCATTTGCAGTGGCTAGAGGCCCTGATGTGCACCCATTCTCTCTCTCACAAATAAACAAAAATAAAATATTTTTAAAAACCACATGCTAGTACCTGCCAGCAATCTCTGCATTCGGGAGGCAGAGGCAGGGTGGGGCGGGGGACAAGTTCAAAGCTAGCCAGGGCTACATAGGCCAGACTCTATTTCACGTCTTTAACCCCAGCACCTGGGATGCAGAGGTAGGAGGATCACTGTGAGACTGCTTAGTGAATTCCAGGTCAGCCCAGAGTGAGGTCCTGCCTCAAACACAGAACACAAAACAAAATAATAGAATTGAAAACGGAGGCAAGGGGGAAGGAGAAGACTGGCGGGGGCGTGCATCGGCCCACCCAGGTCTGCCTCCCCGGGGTCAGCAGGCGTTACTTCGGAAGTGTCTCTCTGCTTCCTGACCCCTGTCCAGTGCCCAGCGTCTCCGAAACCTCTCCCATAGCCTTCGCCCTCCCTCTCTCATCCTAGGCCACATCAGAATGGCAACTCCTCGTTTCTGCATTCGGTGTAGCCACTCTTCTGCATGTCTCATTGCCCTTGCTCACAACTGCAGCTCTCAGCACAGAGTTCTGGCTTCTGGCTTTTTTTAGCCCCAGCAGCTGCTCTTCTTAATTTACTGCTTCAAGTCTGTCTGAGCTGGAAGGAGCGAGGAAGCTCAGGACTCCCCTCAAAGTGCCTGGGGCAGCTGCCTTCTACCTGGGACTGGCTCTTTTATTTGGGGCAGCGAGAGGCCTCCACAGATCATCTGACAGATCACCTGCTCCAGCAGGAAGATAATAACTTCCACGCTGGATGACACCCGGAAAATTCCTCCCATGCTGCAGGTCAGAGAGAAATCACAAGATTGGGTTTCTCCCGGGGGGAATTTTTTTGTGTGTGTTTAGCTATTTCCACCAGGCTTTATGTGAGTTGCAATGCTACACGAACGGATGTGTATATCAACTAGGAAAGACTGTGACTTCTGTTATTATTTTAGATTTAAGAGCAGTGCGTTCTTTTTGTTTAAGTGGATTTGGTCTCTGCCAGGCTATAGATGGTGGTTCTGCAGAACATACGGAAACAATTGAAACGGCTCCTTTGGTTTGGACGCCAGGTGGTCGAGGATCTTTCTAAGTGCCTCTCACCAATCCGTCTTCTTGCCTCCGGCCAAACCTCCGCAGGGTCAGCAGCCTTCCCAAAGGCTGTTTTCTGCTCCTGCTCACTGACCTCGTGACAAAGTGATTGAAGTCATTTGTTTTCCTACAGAAATGACGTGATGCTGGACTTGGTCAGCGGCTCTTAGTATGACCCCCAAAACAATATTAAATCAACTAGTCATGATATATGCTATAACCGATATGCTATATGACACAATTTTTTAAAAAGTGAAACTCCAAGGAAAGCCATGGAAATCCATCTATATATTTACATGTGGTTTGGTTACCAACATTTTCAAGGCTTTGAAATTTCTCTCTCTCCCTATTTAATGTTTTACTTTAAATGTTTATTTATTTATTACACACACACACAGAGAGAATGTGTGTGTGCCAGGGCTGCTAGTCACTGAAAATGAACTCCAGACACATGTGTCACCATATATCGGGGTACTGGGGAATAGAACCTGGGACCTTAGACTTCACAGGCAAATGCCTTAACCACTAAGCCATCTCTTGGGCCCTCTCTCTCTCTTTTTACTTGTTTGTTTTTGAGGCAAGGCCTCACTCCAGTCCAGGCTGACTTGAAACTCGAGTGTACCCCAGGCTAACCTAGAACTCAACCTCTTGAGTACATGGATTAAAACCACGAGCCACCACCATACTCTCTACCTCATTTTTAACCACCATCAAGTTCTACCAGTGTGCACCAAGAAGGAATTCTTTTGAATTTTTTAAAAATATTTTTTATTTATTTAGAAAGGAAGAGAGAGGAATGTATGCTGCAGTCTCCAGCCACTGCCAATGATCTCCAGACACATGTACCACCATGTGCATCTGGCTTACGTGGGTCCTAGGAAATTGAACCTGGGTCCTTAGGCTTTGCAGGCAAATGCCTTAACTGCTAAGCCATCTCTGTAGCCCACCTTTTTGATATTTTAATGGACATTTGCACAGATTTCTGATTAGATACTAAATTTTTTAAGTGTTAATTTATTTGAGGGAGAATGAGAGAGAGAGAGAGAGAGAGGGAGCGAGCACAAATGGGCATGCCACGGTCTCTTGCCCCTGCAAATGAACTCCAAGACACATGCGCCACTTTGTTCATCTGGCCTCGTGTGGGTACCCGCAAGGTCATCAGACTTTGCAAACAAGCAAACCATTACTGAGCCATCTCTGCAGCCCAAGACACTAACGTTCCTGAAGTTGGTGGGCTTATTAGACACTTTTCTCATAAGGAATGTGTTTAGGGAAGACATCATGAAAAGAGCCACAAGATGGCGGAAGGAGAAGGGTCTGTGATTTGTCTGTTTTCAGGTGAGGACACTGTTCATGGGGGGCTAAGGTTCCTTACCTGAGGCCCCACAGCTAGTAAGTGGTGGAGCCAGACGGCAGCTTCAAGCACCAAGGGGGAGGACAGGCACAGGGGGCGAGTGGCTTGGGTGCAAGTGAGCATGGGCTCCATAAAGCAGTGAGAAGTATTCTTGGGCGTGGGTCATTCCTTCAGGGACAGAAATTCAATCACTGCTGCCAGAGCACAGCATTGAATTTCCTCTCTTTAAAAAATACATTTATTTATTTATTTCAAGGAGAGAGAGAGAGAGACAGAGAGAATGAGTGCTGCCAGGGCCTTCAGACACTGCAAATGAACTCTAGATGCATGTGCCCCCTTGGGCATCTGGCTGTATGTGGACACTGGGGAATTGAAGCTGGCTTGTTAGGCTTTGCAGGTGAAAGCCTTAACCACTGAGCCATCTCTCCAGCCCTGGGAGCTATTCTTTAAAAACTTAAATCTTTCATTATTCTTATAAATTCTTAAATGCTTTTCAATCATTAACCTGGGTGGGATTAAAAGTCCATAAAGAGGCTGGAGACATGGCTTAGCAGTTAAGGCCCTCACCTGCAAAGCCAAAGGACCCAGGCTCAATTCCCCAGGACCCAGGTAAGCCAGATGCACAAGGGGGCGCATGAGTCTAGAGTTCATTTGCAGTGGCTGGAGGCCTTGGCGCGCCCATTCTCATTCTCTCTCTCTCTCTCTCTCCCTCCCTCTCTCTCTCTCTCTCTCTCTCTCTCTCTCTCTCTCTCGCTCGCTCTGTCTCTCTTCCTCCCAGCACTTGGGAGGCAGAGGTAGGAGGATCACAAAGTTCGAGGCCACCCTGAGACTACCTAGTGAATTCCAGGTCAGCCTGGGCTAGAGTGAAACCTTACCTCGAAAAACCAACCAAACAAAAAAAAAGAATTTTTTTTTTAATCCATAAAGATGTAGGAAATCCCAGGCCAGCGAACCCTGACTTTAGGTCCTTATCCAAGTTATGCAAGAATTCAAAACACAGACTAGGGATTCTAGAACTAACTCATAAGTTATGAACTGTAAGGTTTATTTTAGGGAGAATTTGGAGGGAAAACAAGTAGGAAAGACCAAGATGATTGCCTCACATGGGGAAGAGAGAGCCAAGAGGGCTGGAAGGCTAACTGCGGGAGCAGAGAGGCCCGCACACGTGCTCGGGACCATTCATGGGAATGAAACATGCAACGGGAAGGGCCGCATCTGCAGGGTCACGTGCTCAGGAAGGGCCCTGATTGGACAGCAGACCCCAGAGGCTGACTTGGAAGGGCCCTGATTGGACAGCAGACTCCAGAGGCTGACTTGGAAGGGCCCTGATTGGACAGCAGACTCCAGAGGCTGACTTGGAAGGGCCCTGATTGGACAGCAGACTCCAGAGGCTGACTTGGAAGGGCCCTGATTGGACAGCAGACCCCAGAGGCTGACTTGGAAGGGCCCTGATTGGACAGCAGGCTCCAGAAGCTGACTTGGAAGGGCCCTGATTGGACAGCAGACTCCAGAGGCTGACTCAGAAGGAGCCGCCCACCCCTGTGCAGAGGAGGGGCCCGAGGCTGTTGCCGTGCTGCTCCCTGCAGCCATCTGGAGCGAGACTCGGTCAGACATGGGTTCTAGTCCTGCCAGGGCAGGCACGGTGTCATCCATGTTTCCATAGCAACATCCCCAGCTAGCTACTTATCAGGGAAAAGAAAGCTATTTTTGCTCCTAATCCGTACCACATTGTCAAGGAATTTCGCAATTTGTACATCATCTAGTGTAGCAAGCAGAGGTGGACAAAAAATGTCAAGACATCTGTTTTCTAAATCTAGCACTAATCTGTCTTTTCAAGGTCACCGAAGGGAACCCCGTAAATCATTATAAATTTGCAGTCATAGTTTCCCCCACGGCTCACACACAACCCCCCCCAGGCACCTCAGCTATGTTAACAAAAGTGCTTAGCCTGGGAAGCAAATGAGACCCGACATGGGGTTGTCTCTGCGTTCCCCACTGTTGAACCTTGGAAGTTAAGGAATCTTAACCAAGAAAGTTAGAAAGAATTCACAGGAGGAAGTATAAAGAGTTCTGAGCAAGAGTTTCTAGCTCTGTATTTGGGCCCAGAGGAGATCGTACTGAAAATGCATGCTACAGGAATCCATGAGGCCTCCCTGTTACACAATTGATGGCTTTGTTTCGTTTTGTTTTTGTTATTTTTTGTTTTGTTTTGTTTTTTTCAAGGCAGGGTCTCACTCTAGCCAAGGCTAACCTGGAATTCAAAATGTAGTCTCAGGGTGACCTCGAACTCACGGCAATCCTCCTACCTCTGCCTCCCGGGGTCTGGGATTAAAGGTGTCCACCACCATGCCTGGTGACAATTGACTTTTTTTTAGTTTTTCAAGGTAGGGTCTCATTCTAGCCCAGGCTGACCTGGAATTCACTATGGAATCTCAGGGTGGCCTCAAACTCACAGCAATCCTCCTGCCTCTGCCTCCCGAGTGCTGGAATTAAAAGCGTGCGCCACCACGCCCAGCTAATTGACGTGTTTGTTTGTTTTTTTAATTTTTTTGAGGCATGCCCAACAGACTAGCCTTTTTAAAATGTGTGTGTGAGAGAATTGGTGCATCAGGGCTTCCAGCCACTGCACTCAAACTCCAGATGTGTGCACTATTTTGTGCACATGTGCGACCTTGTGTGCCTGTGCCACTGTGTGTCTGGCTTATGTGGGACCTGGGGAGTTGAACGTGAGTCCTTAGCACTCCACAGTCAAGTGCCTTAACAGCTAAGCCATCTCTCCAGCCCAAAATATTTTTATTTATTTACATGGAGAGAGGTGGGGCGGGGGGAGGGAGAGAGAATGGTAGCACCTGGGCCTCTGCAAACAAACTCCAGATGCATGTGCCACCTCATGCATCTGGCTTTATGTGGACACCGGGGAATTGAACCCCGATCTTTAGGCTTAGCAGGCAAGCACCTTAACTGTTGAGCTATCTCCCTAGCCCCACGAGAATTGGCGTTTTTGTGGTTGAAGTTCACGGAGTGACTTGCCAGCAGTTGTGTGGTTCCCGACCAGGTTGTATTTGGCATTCTACTGACAACATCAACGTCACTCGCCCCCATCCACCACCCATTGGTGCTGAGCACGAGGCGGACGATAACCCAGAAACGATGCAGACGCAGAAACCGAGACTGCTTCTGTTCTCACACAGAGTCTGTTACTCATGGAGGGAAATGAATTTTCAAGTGTGCATTAGACTGGCAATTATCCTGCTCCCAGCTCGCTCCATGAGCTCATTTGAAACGATGTGCCTGTTTTGATTATTCACTGAAACTTAGAAATCCTGTTCGCCATTGCCTGGGCCACTATGCCTAGCTGCAGAGTTAATTGGACTATTACCTCGAGGAAGCTCACTTTAGCCTCAGAGTGAACCATGGTGGCAAACATTAGACAGCTCCAAGGATGAGTACAGTTGCAAATCAGGCGCAAGATTGCACATCTGAAATTGCCTGGTGAGCACTCGTGGAGGCTTTGGAAGCTCTGGGCAGCTTTCTAGAACTTCAGGAATGGAATCTGCTCAGGTTTCAGACCACACCAGGACTCATCAGCTTCCTGGAGTACAGTGCTGATGTCACCAGGTCAGTTACCCATTACAGCTCACAACCATTCTCAACAAAACAGGTTCTGGTCTTTCTTTAAAAGAACAAATGCATTTTGAAAGACAGTGAATTAGGAAACTTAAAAAAAAAATTATTTATTTGAGTGAGAGAGTCAGAGAAAGAGGCAGTTAGAGAAAGAGAGAATGGGAGCATCAGGACCTCTTGCAGCTGCAAATGAACTCCAAATACATGCTCTACTTTGTGCATCTGGCCTTATGTGGGTATTGGGGAATTGAACCCAGGCTTTCAGGCTTTGTAAGCAAATGCCTTTAACCACTGAGCATCTCTCCAGCCCAGTTTTAATTTTTTTTTTTTCCGAGTTAGGGTTTCACTCTAGTTCAGGCTGACCTGGAATTCACTATGGAGTTTCAGGGTGGCCTCAAACTCATGGTGATCCTCCTCCCTCTGCCTCCCAAGTGCTGGGATTAAAGGCGTGCGCCACCACGCCTGGCTTTCAGTTTTAATTTTTTGAGGCTGGTTGTTTTGCTAGCACAGGTTTGCCTCAAACTATGTAGCCCAGATTGGATTTGAGCTTGGATGTTTTCTGCCTCAGCCTCCGGAATGCTGGGATTATAGGCACGCACCACTAGATCTAGCTTCTCGCTAAAAGTTAATGAAGCAGCTCTCTCTCATTCAAATTGCTCTCTAGATTAATCTCTATGGCTTTGATGAAATTTGAGTGTAGTTATGGATGGTGGTACGTGCCCGTAGTCCCAGCACGTGGGAGGTGGAAATAGGAGGGTCAGGAGCCCAAGGACAGCCTGGGTTACGTGAGACCCTGCGTTTGTTTCTTTCTTCATTGCTCCGACCAAATACCTGGCAAGCAGCAGCTCATGGGAGAAAAGGGCTTATGTCCCACCTTTCTCCTGTCGGATGTTAATCTACTATCATTTTTTAAGTAGATTGACTTATGTGCTCGTGTGTGTGTGTGTGTGTGTGTGTGTGTGTGTGTGTATTGGCATGCCAGGGACTCTTGCCTCTGCTTGTGACCCCTACCCCACCTTTACTTATTTATTTATACACAGAAATCCTCCTACCACTGCTCCCGAGTTCTAGGATTAAAGATGTGTGCCAAGCCGGGCGTGGTGGCACACACCTTTAATCCCAGTGCTCAGGAGGCAGAGGTAGGAGGATCACCATGAGTTCAAGGCCACCCTGAGACTACATAGTGAATTCCAGGTCAGCGTGAGCTAGAGTGAGATTGTACCTTGAAAAACTAGAAAAACATGGGCTGGAGAGATGGCTTAGCGGTAAAGCGCTTGCCTGTGAAGCCTAAGGACCCCGGTTCGAGGCTCGATTCCCCAGGGGATCCACGTTAGCCAGATGCACAAGGGGGCACACGCGTCTGGAGTTCGTTTGCAGTGGCTGGAAGCCCTGGCACGCCTATTCTCTCTCTCTCTCCCCCTCTTTCTCTCTCTTGTCTGTTGTTCTCAAATAAAAAATAATAAATTATTTTTTAAAAAAGTAAAACTAGAAAAACAAATAAATAAATAAAGAGATGTGCCACAATGCCCAGATGCTGTGCCACTTTTTTCATCCAGCTTGTGTAGATGGTTTGGGAAATTGAACCTGGGTCAGCACAGGCTTTGCAAACAAGCATCTGTAACTGTTGAGCACAGTCCCTAAACCTACTGTTATTTTTTATAAGGCCTCAGTTTTGTTATCTGTAAAATGGAGACTACATTGATTTCTATTGCTATGTGACAAATCACCCCAAAGTCAGCACAATAAGAAAACACCATTGGGTCACAGTTCTGTAGGTCAGTGGTGGCTTCCCCGGCTTTCTGCTCAGGCCTTCCAAAGCTGACCTCAGGGTGTCGCCGGTATCTTATTGGAGGATTTGGAGCCCCTGTCCAAGGTCACATGGTTGTGGTCAACTTCAGTTCCTTGGGTTGTAGGTATGAGTGTTAACCAGGAGCCACGCTCAGCTTCTAGAGATGACCCGAACTCCTTACCACACCATGCCTTCACCCTCAAAACATCATAAGAATCTTCCTTAAATCAAACCCCGTTTGTGCTCTGTACCCCCTTTGTCAAGATGTCTTGATCCTTCTAAGGTCTGGCCTGGTTGAGTTAGGGACTATCTACCTGGGTTTCCTGTGGCTTCGAACACAATGCGGAGCGTGGAAGGGGAGGTATAAGCAGCACCATGCGGTGACAGGAAAGAAATGACTGATTCTAGTCGTTACCAGGTCTATACAGAAGAAACTTACAGACAGAAAGGCTTGCCACTGTGCGCGTCAGCGTGGAGGGCCTGACAGCGTCCAGCTCTCCTGCTCCTGGGTACGTCCCGGAAGCAGCCAGAGCCCACGGCAGAAATGCTGTGCAGCCGTCTTCCTCCTGCTCTGCAAGCTGCGAGAAAGGGGTGTTTGGGGAGCAGAAGGAGGACAGGGGAACCTGAAACTAGGGGTGGGCATAAATATGAGCCCAGGACAGTGATAAACATGGATGAAATACCATTATGAAACCCACGATTTTTGTGTACTAAGTTCTATTCCTATTTCTGCTTCTATACCCTCAGTAGCAGACAGCTTCGGGTCACTGAGATGAACGTCCAGACCAGGCACACTTGTGGAGGAAGGGATATTTATTGAAGCTTACCGATCCAGGGGAGTTCCATAACGGCAGAAGAATCTGGCCTGCTTTCACAGGTCCAAGCAGAAAGAAAGAGAGAGAAGTCCCAAGCCAAAAAAATCCCCAAAGCACACCACACTGCACATGTTAGGAACTCCAGGCACTTTGCATATTTCCAGACTGGAACTGCAAATCCACTACCACACTTTAGGGCTGGACCCTAAGATCTGCCCAGTGACACCTCCTCCAGCCAGATGGCTGCAGATCTAAACTACAAACTAATAAAACACTGAATATATTGGGGGCATCTATTCAAACTACCATACCCTTCTTCTGTTCTTCCTACCCCCACCATTTTTTTTTTTTTTTTTTTTTTTGCATTACCTGGGGACTGAATTGAATTCTGGGCCTCACACATGATGCTAGGCAAAGGCTTCACCATACACCTTCCCTCCTTGGCCCTCTTTGTTTTGAGATAGGGTCTCGTTAGGTTGCCCAGCCTATCCTTGAACTGATTGTGTAGCCCAGGTAAGCCTTGAACTCACTGTGAACTAAGGTTCCCCAGAGGCAGGTGCACGTACTTAACACATCCTGCAAGACGCGTTGGCCGGCAGAACTTCTGGGATTGGGGCGAGACGGAATGCTGTCGATTCAGAGATGAATTATCTGAAGCCTCTTTAGCCTCCTTGGTAGCTATTTATTGCCCACCTCTGTGTCTTACCGGACATCCTTGTGGTCATCAGATGAAGACTTTTTGGAATGTGCTAACAGACCCCCAGCTTCCACCAACCCAAAGGCAGAGAATGGCATCAGGTAACATCTGAAGCTTACAGCAGAGATTTCCCCACCGGGCCATAACCTTGCCTGTCTGAGGTTTCCTAGTGAAAGGGTGACTTGACCTATGACTCTCTGTTCAGTGACCATAAAACCTTCATGAAGCTGTTAACACATCGGAACACGGACTTTGGGGTAACCTGAATTTGTGTGCCCAGGCCATGGTCACTCATTTGGCTCCAGAATAAGCTGTCTCCTCTCCCCTTTGGGGTGTGTTTTGCTACATCGACATTATGGCCTTCCTGCCCCAGTCTCCTGGGTGTTTGGATTCTATGCCTGAACATCCACACTGGGCAAATCTCCCTTTCTTAAAATCAGTGGACTTGGGGCCTTGATTATATCTGCAAAACCCCGTCATAGCAGCTCCTAGGCCAGTGTTTGGGAGAAAGTGTGGGCACCAGGAAGTGAGAATCTTGGAGACTCCTAGAACTCTATCTACGACAGGTGACAGTTATCTGGACCAACGGGGCTATGGGTGGTCAGCATTTGTGTATTCATAAAACAGAGCTTGACAGGTTTCATAATGTGTCCACTAGGTCTTCCAGATATTTATTTTTATTTATTTGTTTGCAAGGAGAGAGAGAAAGAAAGAAAGAGAGAGAGAGAGAGAAAATGGTCATGCCAGGCCCCGCTTGCTGCTGCAAATAGACCCCAGATGAATGGATCACTTTGCGCATCTGGCTTTATGTAGGTACTGGGAACTCGAACCCAGGCTGGTAGACTTTGCAAGCAAGCGGTTTAGCCACTGAGGCATCTCTCCAGCCCCCATGTAGCTTCATAAGCACCCTAGAATCACACTAGAATTTGCTATTGGTTAAATACACCACAGAAAGAAGGGGGGACTCTTGTCAGCAAACTCATGGAATCCCGTGTTCACTGCGTTGACGAAAGTGGATGAATTCAGTTCAGATGACACAAAAGCGCTGCAGCCCAACATAAGCCGGAGCACAGGCTCATCTGACCTGCCACGCGGTGGGTAAAGTATGCGCCTTTGCACCGTTCGCCTCACCTCCTTGCCTCTTTTCTCTTTTCCAGGTAGGGTCTCATTCCAGCTCAGGCTGACCTGGAACTTCCTATGTAGTCTCAGGGTGGCCTCGAACTCATGGCAATCCTCTTAGCCTGCCTCCCGAGCGCTGGGATGAAAGGCGTGCGCCACCACACCCGGCTCCCCTTTTCTTTTTAATAAGAGTGAGAATCCAGGTGTCGAACACTGACATGTTTTCGGAAAAAAATTGTTTTGCTTCTGCCCGAGCTGTGAATCCAAAAAGAATACCTCAAATGCTGCCCTCCCGCGGAGGCCTTTCTGACCCTTCTCATTCACTGGCTCCAGCCTAGAACAGACACAGTTCCGCAGTTTAGGGGTCCAGCCCCAACAATGGGGTGCTCATCACAGGCTGTGGGAGGAAAGACACTGAAGGGGTTAACAGTAATATTTTGCAAATTGAGCCAAGTGGAGAAAAAATACATTAGCATAAGAAAAGACAGCCGGTGGGGGGGGGGGATTTTTCCACTAAAATGTTGGGTACTGAGAGCTCTGTGTTACCAAGGGAGGCTGGAGAAGAAAACTGTGGTGTCTGTGTATTCTGGAAATACACGGCCATTGTGTCCGTCCTATCGATGAGAAAGCCCCTCGGTTAGAGAAATAGGGTCTGCGAGCCCCTCGAGGGAGGAAAGCTGAGGCTGGACACGCCGAGGACGTCGCAAGGGCACCTCGGGGAGCTGGCTGAAGAGCAGCCGTCTATCGGGGCTGCGGGAGAGGGGCTGCGGGAGAGGGGCTGCAGAGAGCCCAAGCGACGCCTCCGAGATGACTTTATGTTTCACCACCCTGAGCCCCAGATGTCTTCAATCAATTTAGCTCAAATTTAACTGTGTCCAGCAACGACTGGATGTAATTAGCAGCTGTTTCCTTTCTAGTAGTACCTAGACGTATTTAAATATGGCTGGGTAGTAAACATACATTTTGGAGCTATAGTTATTTTTGCTCGTTGAAATATTCAAAATAAATGTTAAAGTTTCTCACTTTTTTTTTTTTTTTTTCCCGAGGTAGGGTTTCACCAGGTGGCACCTGTGTCTGGAGTTCTTTTGCAATGGCTGGAGGTCTTGATGCACCCATTTTCCCTCTCAGTCTATCTGCTTCTCTCTCGCCAATAAATAAATGGAAATTATATGTGTGTGTGTATGTATGTGCATATATATATATATATATGCACATATATACATACACACATATATAATATATATACTATATATATAAATATACTATATATTTAAATGATTATAAATCCACACCCATTTTAATGTGAACTTGGAACCTTTATTTCCCAAACTTATTCATAGGATATGGGAAAGGAGCCAGTATATAGAAGTCATTCATTCAGAAATAATACATCGCTCACATGCCCACAGGAGGGTACTGTATTTAGTGTGTGTGTGTGTGTGTGTGTGTGTGTGTGTGTGTATATATATATATATATATATTTGGTGTGCGTATGTGTATAGATGTATTTAGTGTGTATGTGTGTGTGAGAACTGATACTTAGCTACCAAATATTTTCTCAGTGCTGTAATGGATGCTTTCTTTCTGAGGAGGGTTTTTACTCTCACCCGGGCTCTTTCCTAAGTTTCTGCCACCACACTCTGTCCCCGTGAGGAGGCAAGTGATGTGCGGCATGAGGCCAGGAGGCGGAGGGAGGCCGGCGGAGCAGGAGGAGCAGCGCTGGGCAGGCCTTCACGAGGCTTCTCGTCCTCTCAGTCAGGAAGCCACACTGCCGTCTTCTCCGATTTCCTTTCACTGAGTCTCGCACCCGATTCCATTTCCCAGCCTCACTCTCTTTGGTGCTGATGTTCCAAGGAATGACATAGTATTAATTTTCTTTCTTTTACAGCATGGAGAGTTAAGTGTTGATGCCATAGATAAATTAACTCACAGATATCAGAATCCATGGTAAGTACATATGAGCATAGTTTAAGTTAATTAATGACCTTCCTTCCTAAACTAGGAAGAGTTCACTGTTAAAAAAAATATATTTATTTGAGAGAGAAAGAAGCCAACACAGAGAGAGAATGGGAATGCCAGGCCTCTAGCCACTGCAATAAACTCCAGACGTATGTGCCACCTTGTGCATCTGGCTTTACATACATACTGGGGAATCAAACCCGGTCCTTAGCTCTAGCTCAGCTGACCTGGAATTTACTATGTGGTCTCAGGGTGGCCTCGAATTCACGGAGATCCTCCTACCTCTGCCTCCTGAGTGCTGGGATTAAAGGCGTGTGCCACCACGCCCAGCTAAGAGTTAAGTTTTAAAGCATACTACTACTTTAATTTCATTGTTTCATAATGACTTGAGGATATAAAATTATGCATTTGTAGTTCTAATGAACAGAATAAATTTTGCTATGTGCTGGTTTAGTGAGGGAAAGAGATGTAGTGAAACCAGCATCGTTAGCATGAAAAGCCGGTAGATCCAAGCCTGCAGCTATTAAGAATGACCCCTGGACAAATAGGTAAATAATGCTTTCTGTGGGCAAAACCATATTTTTTAGTTAAAAAGACCTCCTTTCATGTTGTTGGCCTAGAAACCATAATAAGGGTAGCCTTGGTTAATAAGCATATTCCTACTGCAGTCACATAATGGCTTGAATTCATGTTGCTTGAAGGTGGCTTCTAATGACAATTAAGCAGCGTAGGTGTGTTAGACCGTGGACAAGAGCAAACGCAGGGCGGCGTCTCCGCCGGGTGGACAGTTCTGATCCCCGAGAGACGGGAGCAGCCAGCACGCTCTCGCCAGACCGCGCGGTCGATGCCGTCTTTGTTGTCTGGGATTTTGGAGGTGAGGGCTTGGGGGCTACTTTTCTCGTTTTTTTTTTTTTTAATCCCTGGAGGATACAGTTAGTAACATGTCTCTTTCTGCCATGATGCAACAAGATAAAGTATATCACAGGAAATAGACTTCAAACCACATGTGTAAAACATATCAGGACCATCGAAGGTCTCACAGGGTAATTTCTAGAACTTTACAGGCACAACCTTTATTTAAAGCTATTCGGAAAGAGTTACACTGAATTGCCTACAAGGCACATTCTCTTTAAAATATTCCACTCTAAAATACTTAGTAGCAGAGGCTAGTAAGTTGAAAAGGAGATATAAAGGGAAGAGAAAGGAAGGGAGGAGGGTACTTAATAGGTTGCTATTGTATATATGTAAGTACAATGATTGAGATGGGGAGGTAATATGATGGAGAATGGAATTTCAAAGGGGAAAGTGTGTGTGGGGGGGTATGACCATGGGATATTTTTTATAATCACGGAAAATGTTAATAAAAATTGTGAAAAGAAAAAAAATGGGCTGGAGAGATGACTTAGTGGCTAAGTGCTTGCCTGTGAAGCCTAAGGACCCTGGTTTGAGGCTCGGCTCCCCAGGTCCCACGTTAGCCAGATTCACAGGGGGGCGCACGCGTCTGGAGTTTGTTTGCAGAGACTGGAAGCCCTGGCGCTCCCATTCTCTCTCTCTCCCTCTATCTGTCTTTCTCTCTGTGTCTGTCACTCTCAAATAAATAAATAAAAAATTAAAAAAAAAACTATTTATTAAAAAAAAAATCGGGCTGGAGAGATGGCTTAGCGGTTAAGCACTTGCCTGTGAAGCCTAAGGACCCTGGTTCGAGGCTCAGTTCCCCAGGTCCCACGTTAGCCAGATGCACAAGGGGGCGCACGCATCTGGAGTTCGTTTGCAGGGGCTGGAAGCCCTGGCGCGCCCATTCTCTCTCTCTCCCTCTATCTGTCTTTCTCTCTGTGTCTGTCGCTCTCAAATAAAAAAAAAAAAAATTAAAAGAAAAAAAATATTCCATTCCACTTGTTTAAATACTATTGCTTAGGCTAGAGACATGACTCCATGTTTAAAGGTGTTTGCTTGTAGATATCATTGTTTTATTTACTCCAGATACTCTTCCAAATAGTTCTTGGGAAAGAAACTATTAAAGGCTATGGGAAATCGAGGAAACTAACAATTATTGGTGATGAAAATGTAGAAAGTTGTTACATTCATTTAAACATAAAAATCTTGTTGGAAAATATCTGAGAAATATTGAAGCTTTGAACAGTATACTTAGATGAAAGAATATTAGTTATTTTTATTTCTAGGGGCTGTTCTATTCTTTTATTTTGTTTGTTTCTTTTGAGGTTGGGTCTTCCTCTAGCCCAAGTTGACCTGGTACACTCATCTGATAGTCCCAGGCTGGCCTCGAATTCACAGCTATCTGCCTGTCTCTGCCTTCCAAATGCTGGGGTTAAAGGCATGAGCCACCACACCCGGCCTGGGACTATTCTTTTTTGTTTTTTTCGAGGCAGGGTCTCACTCTGGTCCAGGCTGCCCTGGAATTCACTATGTAGTCTCCACGTGGCCTCAAACTCACAGTGATCCTTCTACCTCTGCCTCCTGAGTGCTCGGATTAAAGGTGTGCATCCAGCTCTATTATTATTATTATTTTTTAATGAGAGAGAGAAAGAGAATATTGGCATGCCAGCCACTGAAATTGAACTTCAGACACATATGCCACCTTGTGCAAATGTGTGACCTTGCATGCTTACATCACCTTGTGTGTCTGGCTTACATGGGACTTGGAGAGTCAAACATGGGCCTTAGGCTTTGCAGGCAAGGGCCTTAATTACTAAGCCATCTCTCTAGCCCCTATTGTTTTTAAATTTGTTTATTTATTTATTTATTTGAGAAAGAGAGAGAGAAAATATAGGTGTTCTAGGGCCTCTTACTGCTGCAAATGAAAACCAGACACATGTGCCATTTTGTGCATCTGGCTTTACATGGGTACTGGGTACTCAAATCTGGACTGGCAAGCTTTGTAAGGAAGTGGCTAACCACTGATCCATCTCCCCAGCCTGGACAATACTATGAATTATACCAGGTTGTAAGAATGTAAAATATTTATGTAAAGGTCTTTTTACTTAGGGGGTTTCAGATTCAGTTGGGAAATTGAGCACAGATATAAGAAGAAAAGGAGCAAAACCAGTATTCATAGTTGAATCGTGTATTAATCAGCTTCCCATTATGGTAACGAATTTCTGAGGTAAATGACTTATAAGGGGGAAAAAGATTCATTTAACTCAGTTTTGGAGATCCGAATCCATGCTTAGTTGGGTCTGTTGCTTTCAGACAAAGCTGTTTCCTCATAGCCTGAATGTGACAAAGAAGCAGAAGAAAGAACTGGGGCTCCAAAATCCCTCTTGAGGCACACACCTGTATCAGTCAGTGTTCTCTAGAGGAACAGAACCGGTAGAATTAATAGTATTAAAGGGGGATTCTGCAGTCCAGCAACAGCACTCTGCAGGCTTGAGAGTCAAGGAACCCAGTAGCTGCTCAGTCCCCGTAGCTGGAGGCCTCCGCAGTCCTCATCCGGCACTGAAGGCCACTATTATACCAGTAGGCACATTTGGCCTGGTAGGGGTCTTATTTTTTTAAATTTAATTAATTAACTTACTTACTGGAGAGAGAGAAAGAGGCAGATACAGAGAAGGGGCACACCAGGGCCTCAAGACACTGCAAATGAACTCCAGACGCATGTACCACCTTGTGCACGTGACTTCTGTGGATACTGGGGATTCAAACCTGGGTCCTTCGGGTTTGCAGGCAAGGACCTTAACCACTAAGCCAACTCTCCAGCCTGGGTATCCTATTTCTGACAAGTCAGATGCCAGTTTCCTAGAAAATACTTTTCTTTCTTTCTTTCTTTCTTTCTTTCTTTCTTTCTTTCTTTCTTTCTTTCTTTCTTTTTTGGTTTTTGGTTTTTGGTTTTTGGTTTTTGGTTTTTGGTTTTTAAGGCAGGGTCTCACTCTAGCCCAGGCTGATCTGGAATTCACTATGGAGTCTCAGGCTGGCCTTGAACTCACGGGGATCCTCCTACCTCTGCCTCCCGAGTGCTGGGATTAAAGGCGTGCGCCACCACACCCAGCATGAAAACACTTTTCTTTTGAGATTCTAAGTACTTGCCCTTTTCAGAAGCCATTCACCTCCCTCCTGAGCTAGCAAGAGACTCGGAATGGGAAGCTGAGTCTGGTGGGTGCAAGGGGGCCCCACCCTGTGTTCTCAGCATTGGACTGAGGGCTGGCGATTATGTGGACACGATTAACATGCGGCCTTCCAGCCACGTTTCCTGTCCTGCTCCTCTGAGGCCGCAGCGGTCACTCCAGCGCGGCACCCCTCTGTGGAAAGGACTGCTGCATTCTGTAGTCACAGTGGTGAACGCTATTCTTGCTCCACGCGTATCCAGGGAAGAGAGAGACATTGGAACAAGTATGTGGGTTTTAATCAATGGTGTGTTATGCAATGAATTAGGTCTTTTAAAAATTTTTTTTTTAAATATTTAGCCAGGCGTGGTGCTGCAGGCCTTTAATCCCAGCACTGGGAGGCAGAGGAAGGAAGATCACTGCAAGTTCAAGGCCACCCTGAGACTTCATAGTGAATTCCAGGTCAGCCTGGGCTAGAGTGAGACCCTACCTTGAAAAACCAAGGAAAAAAAAAGTTATTTATTTATTTATTTTATTTATTTTTTTTTTTTGAGAGAGAGAGAGAGAGAGACAGAGGAAGAGGCAGTGAGAAAGACAGAATGGGCATGCCAGGGCCTCCAGCCACTGCAAACAAACTCCAGACGCATGTACCCCCTTGTGCATCTGGCTTACGTGGGTCCTGGCGAATCGAACTGGGGTCCTTAGGCTTTGCAGGCAAACACCTTAACTGCTAGGCCATTTCCCCAGCCCAGGTCTCTTTTTTTTTTGAGATGGAGTCTCATTCTAGCCAAGGCTAGAAGCCTATGTATTCACTATGTAGTCTCAGGCTGGCCTTGAATGTACAGCAATCCTCCTGCCACTGCGTCCTGGAGTGCTGGGATTAAAGGGCAGACTCTGGTCCAGTAGACAAGGTACCCAACAAAGGTGCCAGACACCATGACAGGCGGGGTTAAGGGAGAGAAGGAGGACGCAGCCGTGCCAGGCCCCGAGAGGCGAGAGCACACAGGGGAGCAGGCATGGGGGGCTGCAGGCAAGGGCCAGGAGCAGCCGGTGGGCTCACAGTGCCGTGGAGAAGCGCATCCTAGGACGGCTATCAAGGAAGGGAGGAGAGGAATTTTCCTTTATTATAAGAATTTTAATGCTACTTGTATGCATTATGTTTTTAAATTATTATGCTGACACTGAGAAGAAGCAGTATTTACCTAAGTACCTGAGCCAATACTGTATTTGGTAAAAATAAAACCATACTAATCATACTGTGAGAAAAATAGCAATAGTCAACTAAGATTTTAATAAGGAGGGGGGGCTTGTAAATTGCAAACAAAAATTCCAATCTGAAGCCAGGACTTGCCGTGCTAAGGAAACAGTCCCAGGCGTGAGTAAGAAGCCTTTTGTTCCTCCTCAGGGTGGAAGGGGTGCCTTTGTTTGGCGTGAGCTGGGTCGGGTGGAAATCTGTCAGTGCTGTTCCCTACGAAACAGGGCCAGAGCCCCTTGTGAGGCTGCCCAGACCCAATGACAGTCACTCTTTAAAAAATGTATTGGTAGATAAGTGCACGCTTGTGTCTCGCAGTTATTTTCCTCAGAGCACCCGTAAATTCTGACAGCTTGCTATTTTTAAAGCTGTCAGTGCCTGGAACATTGGAGAGATTTCTGTGAGCAGAAAGCAGAGAAAGTCTGCAATTTTTGAGAGACTCAGTATCCATCCCTAGTTTGCCCTTCTGGACTGGTAACTCAAAGCTCTCTTTCCTCCTCTTTCCTCTCCCACCTGTGCGTTCTCTCCAGGTAGGGGAGAGGGAGGGAGTCCTCGGCAAGCCACAGCCCATCCCCACCTCCTGGTTTACCCACTCAGAAGATACCCAGGGGCTGCCTAGATGGCAGGGACTTGCTAGTCCTGGGGACTCAGGACACGACCCCAGCCCCTCCCCTCCTGTATCCTCCCAGACGAGACAGGAGTAGTCCCATACATGACTGGTTTTTTGTTTTGTTTTGTTTGGGTTTGGGTTTTGTTTTAGTTTTTCAAGGTAAGGTATTGCTAACCCAAGCTGACCTGGAATTCGCTGTGCAGTCTCAGAGTGGCCTTGAACTCATGTTGATCCTCCTACCTCTGCCTCTTGAGTGCTGGGATTAAAGACATGCGCCACCATGCCCAGCTGTGATGGAAGATTTGATTGCAACCACAGGAGATGCCCTGAGAAGAAATGCAGGGTGGGCATAAATGTCCAATGAATGAGTATTTCTCATCTCAGCTTGGATCACGTGGAGCAAAGGACAAGACACAACGGATCTCGGCGAGCTATTGGTTACATTAGAGCTTAAGCCAGCTAAGAGACAGTGGTGCCCCCCTAAGGAAGAAAATGTGCTGGCCTAACAGTGCCCAGATGGGGACAAAGTTCACTTCATGTCAAGCATAGCATTTCACTGCTGGACCTGGATAGTTCATGATGTGGGAAACAAACCCAGGCCTGTCTGTCCTAGGTGCTGAGAAAGAGGAACTGTCCATCATCTATAGTCCCTCAGCACCTCAGACATCAGACCGTAGCCCTTTGTATGTTTCAGGACCCCAGGACCGCCCAGTGAGCCGCGGCTAGACCTCATAAAATGATGAGTGGCAATTGACTCAAAGCTCAGACTTCAAAGTTCAAATAAACAGCTGGGCAAAAACGAGAGACCCCTGCGAACAGAGCTGGCGGCGCTGGGAGAGCACAGGCAACGGGAAAACAGGGCCGGGGTGGTGCTCAGGATGTTTCGTTTCTTTATCATTGTTTTTTTAATTTTTTAAATTTCATTTATTTATTTGCAAGGAGAGACACAGAACGGGTGTGCCGGGGCCTCTAGTTGCTGTAAATGAATACCAGATGCATATGCCTCCTTGTGCATCTGGTTGTGTATGGATATCGGGGAATTGAACACAGGTTGTTAGACTTTGAAGCGTTAGCAGCTGAGCTATCTCTCCAGCCATGAATTATTTTTTCATTCCAGGCACAGTCCCACTCTAATCCAGGCTAACCTGAAACTCACTCTTCCGACCAGGCTAGTCTCAAACTCATGGTGATTCTCCTACCTCTTACCAGGGTGTAAAGATTAAAGACATGGGGCACAACACCCAACTCATCTTGTAAGTCCAGAAATATGCCCTAAGCATGATAATTTCAAATGTTTTTATATTCATCAACATTTATGCAAGTGGCTAATGAAAGATGAGAAATATCATTCAGCTTATTTTGGTATTAACCCATGAAACAACAGACAGTCATGGCATGTTTCAGCTGCTGAGATTTCAGAATAATAACCCATCACTACTCAGACTATGAAATAATAACCCATCCCTGTCAGCTTTGGTGTGCTGGGATTACAGAATCATAACCCATTCTGTTCACTGTGATACCGTGTTTCTGGTTTTCATTATTTCATCTACATTTTCTCTTCCCCCTGCTTAATACCCTCAGTTTTCCATGCCTGGACTGTTCTGTAGGTAGCACATTGAAAATGGAGAGATTTAGGATTAATTCCCACTATCTTTTGAAATGTAAGCTCTGTCTCATGGAGTTGGCATAACAATCAAAAGCCAGCAGTTAAAGGTGCTTACTTGTAAAGCTGGTGGCCTAGGCTTCAGTTCCCCAGGACCCACGGAAAGCCAGATGCACAAAGTGGTGGGTGTGTCTGGACATCATTTGCAGTAGCAGGAAGCCATGCTCTTTCTCTCTCTCTCATAAATAAAGATGGTTTTAAAAAGAATCAAAAGAAATTGTCTGACAACATCCACATGCATCTGATCTACAGAAATGTAGCTCCTTTTCTCCCTCATTTCAAGAGAGGTTCAAAATCATCATAGAGATGACCACTTTTTCTTTAGGGATCTCTACTAACTTAAAAATCATCACCTTAAAATAGAATAATTCTAGCATGGTGGTGCTCGCCTTTAATCCCAGCACTGGGGGCAGAGGTTAGGAGGATCTGAGCTCAAGGCCACCCTGAGACTACATAGTGAATTCCAGGTCAGCCTGAGCTAGAGTGAGACTCTACCTTGAATCCCCCCAAAAAAGACAAACAACAAAACAAAATAGATTAATTCTAATTTTATTCTCTTCTATAAAACATCTAGCACAACAGCTTGTTTTGAGATGATGTTATTTGCTCTCTTGTTTAAAAGAATGATCATTTTTTAAGCTTTTTTTTCCCTCCAGACTTCTTTTCAGGAGAAGTAATACCATTTTAAAGAAGTTGGGTTTGGGCTGGAGAGATGGCTTAGCGGTTAAGCGCTTGCCTGTGAAGCCTAAGGACCCCGGTTCGAGGCTCAGTTCCCCAGGTCCCACGTTAGCCAGATGCACCAGGGGGCGCACAGGTCTGGAGTTCGTTTGCAGTGGCTGGAAGCCCTGGTGCGTCCATTCTCTCTCTCTCCCTCTATCTGTCATTCTTCCTGTGTCTGTCACTCTCAAAGAAATAAATTTTAAAAAAATGAACAACAACAACAACAACAAAAAGCGAACGTTTAAGAAGTTGGGTTTGGTAGAATTTTAGCTATTAGCTATTAGGTGAATTTCTTGCTTAGAGCACACAGCTTCCTTAGGAAATCGTGAGGTCTGTGGATGGTGGGTGCCAAACTTACTTGTTGAAAGCAGGGATGAGGAAGAGATTTGGGGCATTCTGGTGTGATATGTGAAGACTAAGGGTCTATAGACATCCCACTCTGAATGCACCTGGTCTCATCTGAAGACTATGAAAAGAAATCAAGTGTCCTTTTATCAGAGGGACACTAAAGTTTATGCTCAGGGCCTAGAGCGATGGCTTAGTGGGTTAAGGTGCTTGGCTGCAGAGCTTAAAGACCCATGTTCAACTCTCCAGCTCCCACATAACCCAGATGCATAAAGGTGAGGCAAGTGTAAGGTCGCACATGCCCACTAAGTGGTGCAAGCGCTGGAGTTTGATTTCAGTGGCTAATGCCCTGGTGAGTCAATTCTCTCCTTTCTCTCTCTTTGTCTCTCACTCTCACATAATAAAAAACGGCTGTCTTTTGAGCTTGCCTCAAAAAAAAAAAAAAAAAAAAAACATGCTCAGAATGAAAGTTCTTCAGCACTTATATTTTTCCTAACTATTTAAAAAAATTTTGGGGGGGCTGGAGAGATGGCTTAGCGGTTAAGCACTTGCCTGTGAAGCCCAAGGACCCTGGTTCAAGGCTTGATTCCCCAGGACCCACATTAGCCAGATGCACAAGGGGACGCATGCGTCTGGAGTTCATTTTTGTTTAATTTTCAAGGAGGGGTCTCGTTCTAGCCCAGGCTGACCTGAAATTCACTATGTAGTCTCAGGGTGGCCTTGAACTCACGTTGATCCTCCTACCTTTGACTCCTAAGTGCTGAGATTAAAGGCGTGCACCACCACGCCCAGTTTATGTATTTATTTTTTAATTGGGACTTTTAACATATGAGCATACTGTAATTTCGTCACATTCCTATCAGATAATGCTCTTTTGTCCCTTATCCCTCATCCCCATTGCACTGAGGGTCCTCTGTAAGGCTCCTGGGGGTATGGCCAGCCTCAGGAATGCTGGACTTAGACCCCAAAGTGCTGCTATTTAAAGATGGGACCCCCATGCTCAGACAAATCCCCTCAGAGCACAGCTGCATTGTATTCGACAATACAAAGAGTCCATCTCAGCCTCAGCAGCAGTGTGTAAAGACGCTCCATGCTGCGGCTGGTTTTCTGTCTAGCAGCCTAAAGGCTAACGTATTAAAATTCAAAGCTGGATTACATGGTGGGCGGCAGAACAAATGTTTTCTCCACTGAGCTCAGCTAGGGCCTTCGAGACATTTCTCCCAGGATCGAAGGTGCTCTCTGCAGCTGTTCAGTAAGACCCCGTCCAGGTGGCACCTCGTCCCACATCCACCGTGACACCTCTGTCCCCTGCCGCCTGGTACACACGGTCTCGTCAACACCAAGGAACCAGGAAGTGACTCTGGCTCTGCACCTCTTGCCTCTGCAAGCATCCATGTATCCTTCCCGATTTCAAAACGCTATCTTAAACATAAAACATTAAAAAACCTTACTGCTTTTCCAGTTGATGGTTTAACCCAAAGACAAGAATGATTCCAAGGGATTATTATTATTATTTTTTTGTTAATAAACCTTTTTATGGTGTCTTTTGTTTTCATTGAAGGTTCCCTCACAGGTCTTGCTTTCTGTGAGTGGCCAAGACCACGGGAAAAGGGCAGGGGAGCCGCTGGCGCAGGGGAGGGTCCTTCCCACAAAGTACCGTTTAGATACAGAACTAGACAGACAGGCACTGTTGTGGTTAGAAGCTGGCACACGGGATGGGGGAGGGACAGATGGGGGTAGGGTGTTCTTAAAAAACACAGCCGGGCTGGAGAGATGGCTTAGCGGTTAAGCGCTTGCCTGTGAAGCCTAAGGACCCCGGTTCGAGGCTCGGTTCCCCAGGTCCCACGTTAGCCAGATGCACAAAGATGCACAAGGGGGAGTTCTGGAGTTCGTTTGCAGAGGCTGGAAGCCCTGGCGCGCCCATTCTCTCTCTCTCCCTCTATCTGTCTTTCTCTCTCAAATAAATAAATTAAAAATTAAAAAAAAAACACAGCCCCCCCTCTCGAACTGGGTGCCTGGGTCGGGGGGACTTGGTCAGCTTCACCCCAAGAGGAATAAGATGAAAGCACTTTGGGAAGGCCAGGGCCGGCAGGGATGGAGGGAAGAGGAAGGTCGGGGGCAGAGGACTGTTTGGAAATGTGGTGAAGGGATTGCCCTCCTGCTGCTGGGATCCCCCAGACCCCTCTGGTCTGGGGCTCACAGAGGCCTTTGGGGGGGGGGAACGCACTGTCCCCTCGCCTCATTCCCGCTTGTCCTCATGGCTTCTTCTTGGTGGCGTCCTTGGAGCTGGCAGAGATCAGTGTGCCCTTCGGGGGTGCAAACCCCAGAGCCAGAAGATGAGCATCAGGGCCGCCTTTGTCCTTGCTCTCTAGGGAGCATGGCAGAGGGCACCGCGGCAGGCCCGGCCTGGCAGCATCTTGACAAAGGTGGCGCAGGAGTCGTCCATGGCTTGCCTACTTCGCCAGCCAACACCTCCTTGTGCTGCGTCACTTCCTCTGGTGTGGGTGACCCCATCGGAGACCGCCGCACCCAAGGCCATGTTTCCCCAAGCCAAAGGGAGAAGACAAGGAGACCCACGGAAGAGCTGGACAGCTGCAGCTGCTGCCCGGATCCAGCATCCAAGAGGGTGTTATTATTATTATTTATTATTATTATTTCTCACTGCTGGAGTTCAAACCCAAGGCCTCATGCATGCTAGGCAAGGGTTCTCCACTGAAAAATACTCTCATTCCTCCAAGGATTTCAAACAGTCATCTGAGAATAAATGTCTACTGGGTGACATGGTAAGAACAAGATCTTGGAACTGAGGCATTTTCCCCTCTGCTTCTGACCTGGGTGCCGTAGGACATAGAGCAAATGAGCAGTAATGTGACCATTGCAATCAGTTCTTGGATCGACTGAGAACCAGGATTGTCGGAAGAGAAGGGAAATCTAGATGATAAAATGAAAAGGCTGTACCTCCTCTAGTTTGATGAAAACATTGTGTCTTGACGGCTCATCATCTGCATATACGTACATATGTGTATGAATACATCTACATGCACACGTGGTACTGTGCGGGCTCGTTCCCCCCCCTCCCATTACTCTAGTCACTGTAAAGACCTAATGCAGGGAAACAGAGTAGCTATGAGAATTTTCTGGTTTATTTGTTTTGAGACAGGGTCTGTGGTGTAGCCCATGCAGGCCTTAAACCACGTCCACCCTGTTGGCCCCAAACTTGACATCTCATTGCCTCACTACCTCAAGTGCTGGGATGACAGACAGGTGTTAACATACCCAGGAGTCCTTTCTTTTATTGCCAAGCAGAAAGAGTGAGATGAGCTAGATAGATGATATAGATGAATAGATAGATGAGAGGGAGAGAGAAGAGACATGCCAGGCTCTCTTGCTGCTGCAAGTGAACTCCTGTGCATCTGGCTCTCTGTGAGTTCTGGGGGATTGAACCCAGGCCGTCAGGCTTTGTAAGCAAGTGCCTTTAGCTGTTGAGCCATCTCTTCAGCCCAGTCCTCAGACTCTGTAACACCTCTCCACTGCAAAGAATTTGGGCTTTTTGAAGAAATGGCAAACTATGGCTCTGGAAGGGAAATGCAAAAGATGGGCCTGCAGCATGAAGGGACAGAAAGAAGGCTTTCAAAGACCACTGCAGTCCCAAGGGTCAGGCAGAGATGTCTGAAGAGATCTCCATGGGTCAGAAACAGACAACTTGAACACTGATCACTGTAATGGATTGACAGACATCATAGATACGTGTGAAGATACGTAGACATTCCTGAGCCCATCAGATCACTGAAGAAAACATAACGGTGGGGGGGAGATGCTGGAGAGATGCTTAGCGGTTAAGGCATTTGCCTACAAAGTCAAAGGATGCCAGTTCGATTTCCCAGGACCCACGTACGCCAGATGCACAAGGGGGCGCATGCGATTGGAGTTCATTTTCAGTGGCTGGAGGCCCCGGCGCGCCCATTCTCTCTCTCTCTCTCTCTCTGCCTCTTTCTTTCTCTCAAATAAATAAATAAAATATATTAAAAAGCAACATAGCAGGGGCTGGTGTTGTAGCTCAGAGATAAAGTGCTTGCCTAGCATATGCAGGAAGCTCTGGGTTTCATTCCCTGAGACCACAATAAAAAAATAAACAAGGCCAGGCGTGGTGGCACATGCCTTTAATCCCAGCACTTAGGAGACAGAGGTAGGATGATTGTCGTGAATTTGAGGCCACCCTGAGATGACATAGTGAATTTCAGATCAGCCTGAGTTAGAGCAAGGCCCTATCCCGAAAAACCAACCAACCAACCAACCAAACAACAACACAAAAGAAAACAGTATATGGGATACCTTAGAGGAGTCCAGTGAACAACTTAGTATTTTGAAAGTTGCCAAAGATAGGAATCACTAAATATCAATTCCACCTTTGCAAGAACCAAATAGAAAATTTAAAAAATCAAAGTAATCCAGTTAATAAATTCTGAACAACAGACACCAGGTGGATACTCCTTTGCAAACCTCATAAAGGAATGAATCTGGACACTGAGCAACATGAGACCAGAGAAGCCAAAAGCACAGCGAGAGAAACGTGCGGGGCTGGAGAGATGGGTCAGTGGTTAAAGGCACTTGCTTGCAAAGCCTGACAGCCTGGGTTCAATTCCCCAGTACCCACATGCATAAAGTGGCCTGAGTGTCTGGAGTTCATTTGCAGTGGCAAGAGGCCCTGGGGTGCCCACACTCACTGACTCTCTCCCTCTCTTTCAAATTAGTTAAATAAATATTTTTAAAAGAGATAGAAATGTGCCTCTTAATGAAAGATTTGCATCCCTCCCCCAATATATATATATATATGTATGTATGTAATATATTGTTGTTTTTTCGATGTAGGGTCTCACTCTAGCTCAGGCTGACCTGGAATTCACTCTGCAGTCTCAGGGTGGCCTTGAACTCATGGTGATCTTCCTACCTTTGCCTCCCGAGTGCTGGGATTAAAGGTGTGCACCACCACACACAGCTCCAATTTATATTTTTTAAATCAATATAATTTATATATTTGATAGAGACAGAGAGAGAGTATGGGTGCGCCAGGACCTCCTATCACTGCAAACAACCCTCAGACCCATGTGCATCTAGCTTTATGTAAATACTGGGAGTTGAACTCAGGCCATTAGGCTTTGCAAGCAAGCACATTTAACCACCAGGCCATCTCTCTAGGCCCTGATTTCTTTTATTTTTTAGAGGGAGAGACACACACATACACACTCAGAGGAGAGATAGAGAATTGGCATGCCAGGGTCTCAGCCATTGCACTCCAATTCCAGATGCTTCTGCCACAAAGTGGGCACGTGTGACCTTGTGCTTGCCTCACCTTTGTGCATCTGGCTAATGTGGAATCTGGGCAGTAGAACATGGGTCCTTAGGCTTCGCAGGCAAGCGTCTTAACTGCTAAGCCATCTCTCCAGCTCCGTGATTTCTTTTTTAATGATTCTGGGGATAGAGCCCAGGGCTTCCCTCATACAAGCTAGGCAAGTGGTTTACCACAGAGCCACATCTCCAGCCCCCTGCCTAGGGTTATGTGGTAGAGATCTAACTTCAGAATGTAGCGGAATATGCCCATAAAGCCTCAGGGAGATAGATGAGGTCATTAGGGAGGGCCTAACTCTGCCCTAGTATGGAATTTTTATAGACAGGATTAATTTTTTGCCCTCTTTTTTTTAAACTTGAGACAGAACAAGAGAAAAGAGGGAGAGAGAGAGAAATAGACAACGGGCATGCCAGGGTCTCTAACCTACAAATGAACTCCAGATGCATGCACCACCTTGTGCATCTGGCTTACATGGGTCCTGGAGAATCGAACCCGGGGCCTTTGGCTTTGCAGGCAAGTGCCTTGACTGCTAAACCATCTCTCCAGCCCCTAATGGTGGAATTTTAAGAAGGAACATGGATTTGAAGCTCAGTAGTTGAGCTCTTGCATACTGTACATGAAGGCCAGGATTCAGTCCTTAGCACTACAAAACAAAACAATAAAACAAAATAAAGGGGCTGGAGAGATGGCTTAGCAGTTAAGCGTTTGCCTATGAAACCTAAGGACCCTGGTTCGAGGCTCAATTCTCCAGGACACTCGTAAGCCAAATGCACAAGGTGGGGCATGCATCTGGAGTTTATTTGCAGTAGCTGGAGGCCCTGACGTGCCCATTCTCTATCTATCTGCCCCTCTCTCTCTCTCTGTCTTTCTGTCAGTCTCAAATAAATAAATAAATAAATAAATAAATAAAATAAAGAGGGCTGGAGAGATGGCTTAGTGATTAAGGTGCTTGCCTGCAAAGTCAAGGGATCCAGGTTTGATTCCCCAGTACCCACATAAAGCTAGATGTACAAGTGGTGCACACATCTGGAGTTCTTTTTCAGTGGCTAGAGGCCCTGGTGTGCCCATTCTTTCTCTCTCTCTTCCTCTTTCTCTCATAAATAAATGAATACAATTAAAAATAAAGAAATATGAGTGATACTCTTATAAGCAGAGGAAATACGGTCATAGCTACAGAAGAAAGTCCACGGGAAGTCGTAGGGAAAAGACACATCTCCCTTGCTGTTGCTTAAGTCCCAGACCCTTGGCCCTTTGCCACTCAGCCTTAGCAGAACGGTAGAGGACTCGTGCCCACAAAATTCGGCCTGACTCTGATCAGGCCTCTAACCCTGACTTAAAAAGTATAGAAATACGCTGACAGGGGGAAAACGTTAAACCACACCGGGAGATGTTATCACAAAATGTATCACGGAAATGTTCTAGGACCAATGACCCAGTTTCTTTAACAAATGAACCACGAGAAGGAGAGGAGGAAAAGATAAGAGCCCACGAATTAACAGAAATTTTAAATATTCATCAAGTCAAAATGCATGGAACCAGTGTGGATTGTTCCCAACTGTTTTTTTGTTTTGTTTTGTTTTGTTTTTTTGGTTTTTTAAGTGTTCCCAATCATTTTTTTTTTTTTTTTGGTGTTTTTAAACCATGACATCTATGAGACAAACTTTTGGATGCCGAATATTTTTAGGAGAAATAACAGCAGTGTGGTTACAAGAAGAAAAGCAGTCCTTATATTTTATGCCTGAGACTTAAGTTTTAGAGGGGATTAGCAAGAGAGGGATAAAATAGGATTGGCTAGGGCTGGAGAAATGGCTTAGTGGTTAAGTGCTTGCCTGTGAAGCCTAAGGAC
This sequence comes from Jaculus jaculus, assembly GCF_020740685.1. Classification (NCBI taxonomy): domain Eukaryota; kingdom Metazoa; phylum Chordata; class Mammalia; order Rodentia; family Dipodidae; genus Jaculus; species Jaculus jaculus. The sequence goes on along the minus strand of NC_059113.1, from coordinate 104,900,385 downwards.
CCCGGTTTGAGGCTCAATTCCCCAGGACCCACGTTAGCCTGATGCACAAGGGGGCGCACGCGTCTGGAGTTTGTTTGCAGTGGCTGGAAGCCCTGGCGCGCCTATTTTTTCTCTCTCTCTGCCTCTGTCTCTCTCTCTCTCTGTCTGTTGCTGTCAAATAAATAAATAAACAAAAAAATTTTTAAAAGTAGGATTGGCTATACGTTGATGATTTGCGAAGTTGAGTGATGAGTACTAGAGATGCTTATATTATTTTATTAATGGAGAATGTTTTTGTTTTCTCAGCACATACAAATAAATTGCATCACTTTATTTTATTTTTTAGAGAGAGAGAGACAGAGGCAGAGAGAGACAGAGACAGAGAATTGGCATGCCAGGGCCTCAGCCACTGAAATCGAACTCCAGATGCTTGCACCACCTAGTGGGCATGTGTGACCTTCAGCTTACCTCACCTTTGTGCATCTGGCTTATGTGGGACTTGGAGATTCAGACATTGGTCCTTAGGCTTCGCAGCCAAGCACCTTAACCACTAAACCATCTTTCCAACCTAAGTCACATCACTGTTAACTGTAGCCAATAGAGGCCCAGATGACTCTGTGGCAAAACGAGTCTCTGATTAAACAGAGGCACTTCTGCTCTGCTACTGAGCTGCTGTGACAAACACCTCACCATTCTCCTTGCCCGTCTCTGACACAAAGGGGCCACAGATAGCCAGAAGGCACCAGCAAAAACAAAGGAAGCCCTGAACTGCCTAAGCTGGCAGAAGCTACTGAAAGTCTTCTATCGAGCCCTCCTTATCTGTGCAGTGTCAGAAATGACACTCGATGCTGTCAGGAGGGAAGGCCCTGGACAACCTAACGAGCTGTATTTCTGGTAAGATTTTGGACAACTGCCTCTGGGGTCATGTGCGTAAGAGGAACCAGATAAAATCGTCGCTTGTATAAGTCACTCAGAAACACCGGATGAAAAGCAGTAAACATCTCTGTATTCGTGCATCGCAAGCTCTTGGTATCGGTAGCCATTCGCAGGACATTGGTCTGCCCCGGGACAGCGGCTGGAGTAGACTGCGCGGCCCGCAGGGGAAGCCCAGCAGGGCAGCTGGCACCGGGCATCATTATGGCCAGAACAGCACCTGCGCCGGCGGGCACTCTGGAAAGCCGGCGCACAGAGGGGTGAACGTCCAAGCGCTCCCTCCCGGTCCCTCAACTCAGTGTGGCGGGGGAGCGTGGGACAAGCCTTCCAAGTGAGGTGGCTGTGTGTCCTGGGAAATAAAAGTGATAAATCAAAACCGAATAGCTCAAGCTGAGGGGCGACGTCTAAGTGCTGTAACAGTCAGACTACAGCCCTGGGGTCTAAGGAGAGCGCAGCACTGGCTCGGAAAGGAAGAACTGAAGGCGCAAACATTTCTTTTTCTTCTCTTTATAGTTGTGTGTGTGTGTGTGTGTGTGTGTGTGTGTGTGTGTGTGTGTGTACAGGAATGCATGCATGGGTGTGCGTGTGGAGGCTAGAGGACAACCTGGAGTCTTATTCCTCAGGAATGCCATGCACCTTTTTTTTTTTTTTTAAAGTATTTGTTTATCTACGGGCGGGAGGGGAGAATGGGAATGAGAATGAGTGCAGCATCCTCTAGCCACGGCAAACGAACTCCAGATGCCTGTGCCAACATGTGTATCTGGCTTATATGGGTGCTGAGAAATAGAACCTGGGTCCTTAAGCTTTGTAGGCAAGCGCCTTAACTGCTAAACCATCTCTCCATCCCCCCCTTTTCAGAGGTACGGTCTCAATGTAGCCCAGGATGACCTGGAATTCAGTATGTAGTCTCAGGGTGGCCTTGAACTCACAGCAACCCTCCTATCTTGGCCTCCCAGGGGATTAAAGGTGTGTGCCACTATGCCTGGCTACAGACAAGGTTTTTTGTTTCTTTTTCATATATATATATATATATATGTAGGATTTATTTATTTGAGAGAGAAAGAGGTAGAAAGTGAGACACAGAGAGAGAGAGAGAGAGAAAGGGCACACCAGAGCCTCCAGTGACTGCAAACGAACTCCAGACGCATGTGCCCCCTTGTGCATCTGGCTTATGTGGGTCCTGGAGAATTGAACCAAGGTCCTTAAGCTTCGCAGGCAAACGCCTTACCCACTAAGCCGTCTCTCCAGCCTGTTTTTTTGTTTTTTCAAGTTGGTGTCTCGCTGTAGCCCAGGCTGATGTGGAATTTACTCTGTAGTCCCAGGCTCTCCTTGAACTCAGAACTCACAGCATGCCTCTTACCTCTGTCTCCCAAGTATTGGGATTAAAGGTATCCACCACCACAGCAGGCTTCTTCCCCCCCCCCCCTCTCTCCCTCTCTTTTTTTCCTTTGGTTTTTCAAGGTAGGGTCTCACTCTGGCCCATGCTGACCTGGAATTATCTCAGGGTGGCCTTGAACTCATGGTGATCCTCCTACTTCTGCCTCCCGAGTGGGATTAAAGGTGTGCCCACACCACACCTGGCACAAATTTATTTTTCTTTATTTATAAGTGACAGAGAAAGAGGCAGATAGAGAGAGAGAATGGGCATGCCAGGGCCACTGCAAACGAACTCCAGATACGGGTGCCCCCCTGTGCATCTGACTAATGTGGGTCCTGGGGAACTGAGCCTTGAACTGGGCTTCTTAGGCTTCACAGGCAAGTGCTTAACCACTAAGCCATCTCTCCAGCCCCTGGCTTAAAATTTTAAATTTACTTTTATTTATTTATGAGAGAGAAAGGGAGGGAGGGAGGGAGAGAATAGGTACATCAGGGCCTCCAGCCATTGCAAACGAACTCCAGACGCACGCACCACCTGGTGCATCTGTCTTAGATGGGTCCTGGGGAATAGAACCTGGGTCCTTAGGCTTCTCACACAAGCACTTTAACCGCGAAGCCATCTCTCCAGCCCTTCTTTCTGTCTTTGAAGGGTAGCATTTGCACAAAGTTTAGATATCTGTAGTAGTTACCCTGGAAGTGTGGGAAGACTCTTTGTGCTTTTCCAAATGTTTCTTTGGGAAGCAATTTCATTTTAATCCTCTAAATAAGACAGATTTCATACTGTATGGAATTACAATTTTATGTATAAATTTAAATATTTATTGCCTACTTTTGTAAGATAATTTGTGCCCATGTAAATGCAGACCCGTTTCATACCTTTGTTTTTTAAAATAATTTTATTTATTTATTTGCAAGGAGAGAGAGAGAGAAGATGGGTGCACCAGGGCCTCCAGCTATTGTAAACGAAGTGCAGACACATGCGCCATTCTGTGCATCTGGCTTCACATGGCTACTGGGTTGCTGAACGGGGGTCATTAGGCTTTGCAGGCAAGTGTCTTAACTGCTGGCCTATCTTTCTAACCCCATAACTTTGTTTTTGAACATTAATCATGTGAAAGCTGATGGCAGCTCTATTTGGGATGGAGGGACTCCTGGCCAGAACTAGTTTCAAGAGGCTACAAAAGGTGATCACCCAACGCCGGGGAGAAGGCTGAGGCGCTACTGTGGGGTCTCATGCTCTGTACGGAAGCCCTCACCCCGAGGTCGAGGGAGAAAGCCTGAGACTGAGCCCTGCCGGAGTGCCGCTGTGTGGTCTCCCTCCCGGACAGGGACAGGGATCACGTAGACGCGGCCACGGGGAAGCCGTCTCGAGCTTTCGTAGTGATGCAGCTGCTCAGGGGTCCTCATGATCCATAAGGAAGCCTCACCCTGGGGCTGAGGGAGGAGCATCCGAGGCTTAATTCTGACACAGGAAGCTCCATCAAAGCAGGCGCTTTGGCGGGGTCCCATGTTGCTACAAACAACCCCTCTCCATGCTCTGAGGACTCCTGGAAAACGCACTGGTTCACTGGACTGGTGATGGTGTAATCATACTGTGATCTGCCCCCTGGGCACTATCTGGGGTGAAGATATGTATTTGCATCTCTCCAGGGGAAAAGCTTCTTTGTCCACTAAGCAACAATTATTCCAGGACAAATTCTGTTACTATTTAAATTTTTCTCTGTTAGTAATTGCTGACTATGGTTGTATATTCCTTTGATCTAACTATAATTATCAAGATCACCTTTTTTTGGTTTTTGGAGGTAGGGTTTCACTGTAGCTCAGGCTGACCTGGAATTTACTATATAATCTCAGAGTGGCCTCGAACTCATGGTGATCCTCCTACCTCTGCCACCCAAGTGCTGGGATTAAAGGCGTGCGCCACCATGCCCGGCTAGAGCGCTTTGTTTTTTAACATATAAAAACCAAACCAAGCCGGGCGTGGTGGCGCACGCCTTTAATCCCAGCACTTGGGAGGCAGAGGTAGGAGGATCGCTGTGAGTTCAAGGTCACCCTGAGACTACATAGTGAATTCCAGGTCAGCCTGGGCTAGAGTGAAACTTTACCTCGAAAAACCAAAAATAAAAAATAAATTAAAAAAAAAAAACAAAACCAAACCAAAAAAATATAAAAACAAAAACTGGTTTTTTTTTTTGTTTTGGTTTTTCCAGGTAGGGTCTCACTCTGGCCCAGACTGACCTGGAATTCACTGTGGAATCTCAGGGTGGCCTCAAACTCATGGCAATCCTCCTACCTGTCTCCTGAGGGCTGGGATTAAAGGCATGCGCCACCACACCTGGCTTCTTTTTCTGTTTTTTGAGGTAGGGTCTCACTGTAGCCCAGGCTGACCTGGGATTCACTATGTAGTCTCAGGGTGACCTCGAACTCATGGTGATCCTCCTACCTCTGCCTCCCGAGTGCTGGGATTAAAGGCGTGCACCACCACGCCCGGCAACTTTGCTTTAAATGACAGCTAATTATGGCAGTCTATTGGTCCAAGATCAAATAAGTGTTATCCCAAAAGAAACAGACTTAACATTTAGGAACCACTACACAACATGATTGTGTATGATTCCAGGGGCCAGGTAGACAAAGGAGACCAACTGGAAAAAAGATGATTTCGACTCAACTCCTTGTGTCTGGCTCTAGTGGGGAGCATCCTCACTGTCCATTGCTCTGCCCTTGAAAAGGACCAGGCGGCCTGGACGCTGGCACTGGCAGGGGTGGCAGCCGCAGGGAGGAGCCTCCAGCATCATTCCTCATGCGTGGCTGACCGGCTACAGCAATGCCCAGTCTGCCTAGGCGTAAGGCCACGTTAGAAAAGGACCTGGGCGTGTGTGTGTGTGTGTGTGTGTGTGTGTGTGTGTGTTTGCAGGTGGGAATTCACATGCCAAGAGGAGTGTGTGTGCAGGTGAGGGGACAACTTTTCTGTCTGTCCGTGCCTTCCACCTCGCTTGACGCAAGCTGTCGTTCACTGTTCTATCTGTGAGCTTTGGGAAATCCTCCTGTCCCTGCCGCCCTTCCTTAAAAAAAAAGTTATTTATTTATTTGAGAGAGTGAGAAAGAGATAGAGGCAGGTAGAAAAAGAGAATGGGCGCACCAGGGCCTCCAGCTGCTGCAAAAGAACTCCAGACACATGCGCCACCTTGTGCAGCTGGCTTACATGGGTCCTGGGGAATTGAACCTGGGTCCTTTGGCTTTGCAGGCAAGTGCCTTAACCATTAAGCCATCTCACAGCCCCTGGGAGGACCTTGCGGTAGGTGTGGTCCACGCCATTAATGCACACAGATCCTTGTCACTCACAGGGTTCTCGCTGGAGCTCCAAGGAGGAGCAGGCTCGTTCTCTGAGATGGTGCGGGGCGTGCCAAGTGTTTCTCAAAACTTTCCACGTGCCAACAAGGGTGCTTTATGACTCCTGGGGATGGGTGAGGATGTGGGCTGTGATGGGCACACTCGCTGCCGAATCGGGTCAGCATGGGCCGCACACCGGCCTCCACCCAGGCTGGAAACACACGAGCGCACAGTTCTAACACTGTCCCCAAAGGGCAGTTTCCACACAATTTCTGTTTGAAACTCAAGTGAGTAATTTACCACAGTATGGATTAAGCAAGTGGGCTGACTCACTGGAACCTAAAACAATCATTTTTTTAAAATTAAACTTTAGAATACAAAAAAAGGCAGTCATGTAACCACTTATTAGAAGTATTTTTAGTTCTCCAGACAGAGCCCAGAAAATGTGGGTCACCAGACAGAGAACGGAGGTTCTGGGCACCGTGGACGCTGGGCGCTCAGGGCCCTAGGATCGCGGGCTGTTTTCATCAGCTTAGGCAAACATGTCTCTCAAGATGGCCATTCCATGGACACACGAAGAGTTCATTGAAGGCTCTGCACGTCAATCAAAGCATCTTCCACGGAGTCCACAGAAGGTCCAGCTTGAGCCCCAGAGGTGGACGCCGAAAGGCCCCGGGGCAGGACCCAGAGTGTTTTCTCTGGCAGAGAGGTCTCCCCATGAAAGCCAGCCTTGTCCCGTCAGCTTTAGACACTTACATAAGCAGGGGCAGCCAGTCATTTCCCAACTGACCGCTGAAGTCTCTTTTATCTTCAGTCCCATTACTTGATTGCCTAGGCTGCTAGGAAAATTTTGGTAATTTCTCAATCCAGTTTTTTTTTAATGTACATATCATTGTACAATAATAATAATTCAAATAGCAAAAGGCAAGATAGATTTAAAATTAGTCTCCCTGCCCTTCAATCAGCAGCTCCCTCACTGAAGACTGAAAACGGTCTTTGTTTTCTTTTGAAGTTGAGGCAAAATGGATTGAAAAATGTGTTGTGTGTCAGCAATCATAGACACCGAAGATTCAAGAAAGTCAGAAGTGACTGGGGCTGTAGCTTACTGGTACAGTACTTGTCCGCATGTGTGGAAACCTTGGTTCAGTCCCAACAACACACACACGGGTGTAGGGAATGATTTTTCCCCTTTCCTCACAGACTTACTAAGGAGGAGAGTTCCCATAACAACACCATGGAAACAAATACATTAAATTAAATGTAAGCTGGGTGTGGTGGCACTTGAGATTCAGAGGCAGTGGTAGGAGGATCGCTGTGAGTTCGAGGCCAGCCTGGGACGACACACAGAAGTCGAACTCACAGCAGACACTTCACGGGCAGAAAGCAGTGAGGTACCATGTTCAAAGATGCTGAAAGAAAAAGCAGCACTCAGTAATGCTGCATCCAGCAAAACCATGCCTCAACAGTCATGGGGAGGGTAAGAGTGTCCCAGGTCACACACTGAGGGGCCGGGGAGATGGCTCAGCGGGTAAGAGAGCTTAGGGAACGAGCCCGGCAGACAGCTGGAGAGGGCTTGGGACCAGCAGCTCCGGAGACACCACCAGCGTGTGCGCGAAAGGCCCGATGGGCCCAGCCCGGCCAGCACACATCTGCCGACAGCCCAGCTCCCAGCTCCGGGGAAGGCCAGGGCCAGACCCTTCCTTCTCGGGCCGCCCTTCCTCTAGCTCTGAGCACTATCTCGCCCGCACCGTCTCAGCACCACACCCGAACTGCTCCTCTTTTGAAACCTGACCTTTTAATTTTGGTGTTTTTCAGGGTTTTGCCACTTATTTGAAAGCAAGAAAATGTAAATGGTATGCCAGGGCCTCTAGTCACTACCAACGAACTCCAGATATATGTGCTACTTTGTGCATCTGGTTTTATACAGATACTGGGGAATTGAGCCTGGGCCAGTAGGCTTTGCAAGCAAGTATTTTTAACCACTGAGCCATCTCTCCAGTCCTTAATTAAAAAAAAATTTAATAAAAGTTTTTATTCAAAAAAAAAAAATAAGGAAGTTGGGTGTGGTGGCACATGCTTTTAATCCCAGCACTAGGGATGCAGAGGTAAAAGGATTGCTGTGAGTTCGAAGCCACCCTGAGACTACAGAGTGAATTCCAGGTTAGCCTGGGCTAGAGTGAGACCCTATCTTGAAAAAAAATAATAATAATAAGGAAGCTGGGCGTGGCGACACACGCTTTTGATCCCAGCACTTGGGAGGCAGAGGTAGGAGGATCGCCATAAGTTCAAGGCCACCCTGAGACTCCATAGTGAATTTCAGGTCAGCCTTGGCTAGAGGGAGATCCTACCTTAAAAAACCAAAATAATGATGATGATAACACCTGCCACCTCCACTCCATGAGCCAAAGCGTTTTCTCTGTACACTTGGGTACCTGTCTCGGGCAGGGGGAGCTGACGGACACATGTGGGGACCAGTAAAAGTGAGGCGTGCCCGATGGAGCCTCCCTACCTTCCTGTGCTATTTCTGTCCCCCAGAGCTGCTCTTTCTTAGCACAGGCAGGGCTGACAGAACGATCTAATTAAAGGCTTGGGAACTAGGCAGGATCTCACTGGAGACAGAGGAGGAAGACTAGAGTTTTTCCTCTACAATGCCCAAGGCTGGAGTTTGTAATTAAAGTTGTTCTTTCCTGAGTGTCCCCGAGGCCTTCCCATCAGCAAGCCACGCGCACAGGGAGAGTCCGTCTCACGTGCCGCCTTCCCCGCCACGCTGACAAGGCCCGAGGGGCAATGGTGTGCTCACCGGGGCTTGTAAGCATCCGGACTTCCCCCTGTCTCAAGCATCTGGACGTCCTGTGATAGAGTGAGGAGAAGTCCAGAATGTTCCTCAGAGGCTTGCTGACAGCCCAGGCCATCAGCTCCTCCAATCCCTGAGGCCAGAAATTGCCTGAGATCATGAGAAACAGACAAATCTCACCCATGTGAAAGGGTGTATGTGTGTGTGTGTAAGGGAGTCCTTGTTCATGGTGTGTGTGTGCGTGTGTGTATAGGGCTGTCCTTGTTCATGGTGTGTGTGTTTGTATGTGTGTGGAGGTGTCCTTGTTCATGGTGTGTGTGTGTGTGTATGTGTGTGTGTGTAGGGCTGTCCTTGTTCATGGTGTGTGTGTGTGTGTGTGTGTGTGTGTGTGTGTGTGTAGGGCTGTCCTTGTTCATGGTGTGTGTGTGTGTGTGTGTGTGTGTGTGTGTGTGTGTGTGTAGGGCTGTCCTCGTTCACGGTGTGTATGTGTGGGGGTGTCCTTGTTCACGGTGTCTATGTGTGGGGGTGTCCTTGCTCTAGAGACCTCCCTCTGAGAACTAATGGCCTTGCTTCTCTGGCAGGCAGCCCAAGCCCTCTGTCCTGGACAGGGCCGGCCGGTACAGTCGGGCTTTCCTGGCCTGGCACATGGACGACTACGAGGGCACCCACCAGAGGAACTCCAGACGGGCTCTGCTGGTGAAGGAGAGTAAGTCACCAAACATTCACCAGCAGGCCAGGCTGCCAAAGCTACAAAGCAAGGACAAGGTAGGCTCCCTTGCGTTCCCGCGCGTGTCCCCTGTGGCCGCGCCGAGCTCCCCGATGGGTGCTCGGGGCTCCCGCCGCCCGCAGCTGAGAACAGGGGTGTGCTCTGCCCTTCACCGTCTACCATGGGCTCTGACCAGAGAGAACGGCCCCTCCCCTAATTTCCAAAAGCTGAGAAAACGGTGTGTGAGCCTGTAGGGCCCCTTCTGGACTTGACACAAGGCTCAGAATAGTAGGAATCTGTCATTTCACACTGGTTTCCCCTCTATAAAATCTTAGGCAAGTCATATAATTTCCTTACATGAGCTTTTAAGATGAGTAAGACGGGGAGATTGGCCACTGTCCTGAAGTTTTTGGAGAGAAAACATGGGAATGGAGTAAGAATGTGTTTGCATATATTCAACAGTGATTTCCTGAGGTCTATATGCAAACTATTCTTTTATGAGCTGTGGGCAGTTCCACAACACAACGCATTTTGTTGTTATCCAGTTTCAAATACTGCATTTGACAGTAAACTTCTATGCTAGAAAGGGGCACAGGAGAGCCCAGATCCACGCAGACTCCTGTTCCTTGCTCTGCGTGAGGAGCCTTGGCAACTCGCTGCCACAGTGCTCAGCCTTTGTCCAGCGCTCGGCTCATCAGCCATTCCTCCTGTCCTCCAGAAGCTGCGTGAGGGCCTGAGTCGGCCGTGGAGGTCCTGGCCCAGGGACACTGTGTGGGAAAGGGGGGTTGTTCAGCTGCTCCCATTCCCGAGTGCTCTGAGGCCTGGCCTGGGTCATATGAAGTGATGATCGGAAGGTGCGAAGGAAGGTTTGGATTAGGTACATAGCGGATCTCATTATGAGTGCTTAAGTACCACAGACTGAATTATCCCCAATGCCTGTCATCTAGTATATCTGAATGAACGAGGGTCTTATTTTTTGCATTAAAAGTCTTTTAGGGGCTGGAGAGATGGCTCAGCAGTTAAGGTGCTTGCCTGCAAAACCTAATGACCCAGGTTCGATTCCCCAGCACCTATGTAAGTGAGATCCAGAAAGTGGTGTATGCATCTGAAGTTTGTTTGCAATGGCTACAGGCCCTGGAGCACCTCTGCTTGCAAAGAAATGAATAAACTATTTTTAGTTTATTTATTTATTTGAGAGAGAGGAAGAGGCAGAGAGAAAGAGAATGGGCATGCCAGGGCCTCCAGCACAGCAAACCGACTCCAGACACATGTCCCCCCCCTTGTGCATCTGGCTTATGTGGGTCCTGGGGAATTGAACCGGGGCCCTTAGGCTTCTCAGGCAAATGCCTTAACTGCTAAGCCATTTCCCAACCCCAATGAATAAACGATTTTTAAAACATCTTTTCAGGGCTGGAGATATAGCTCAGTGGTTAAAGCACTTGCCTGCAAAGCCTAATGACCTGGGTTCAATACTCTGGTGCCCATATAAAGCCAGATGCATAAAGTGGCGCACACATCTGGACTTTGATTTCTGTGGCTAGGCTGGATGCCATGGTGTGCCCATTCTTTCTCTATCTCTGCTTGCAAATGGATTAAAAAAAAATCTCAATTTTTTTCTTTTTTTGGTTTTTCGATGTAGGTCTCACTCTAGCTCAGGCAGGCCTGGAATTCACTCTGTCGTCTCAGAGTGGCCTTGAACTCTCCATGATCCTCCTACCTCTGCCTCCTGAGTGCTGGGATTAAAGGCGTGCGCCACCACGCTTGGCTTTTTTAAAAGTTTTGAAAAGCTTTTCAATATTTTTTTGATAAGATTTAAAATTTACAGAAGAAAGTGCAAGAGGAGTATAAAGAACTCCTCATGCACTCTTCCTTACCCATCAGTTGCCAGTTTTACTTGTTTTAATTTCCTTTCTCCCTCTATCTATGATATAAACACCATTTTTTTTTTTTAAGGTAGGGTCTCGTTCTAGTCCAGGCTGACCTGAAATTCACTATGTAGTCTTAGACTGGCCTCGAGCTTATAGTGACCTTCCTACTTCAGCCTCCTGTGTGCTAGGATTAAAGGTGTGCATCACCATGCCCAGCATAAACACCACTTTTAGTGTTGTTTTTGAGGCAGGGATTCACTCTAGTCCAGGCTGGCCTGGAACTCACGGTGATCCTCCTGCCTCAGCCCTTGCAGTGCTGGGACTCCTGACTGTGCTACCATGCTTGGCTACATAAACACCATCTGAGGATTGGATTGCAGACACAATGCACCTTTATTCCTAAACATTCCCCAGTGTACTTCCTAAGAGTTAGGAAATTTAAGTGCTATATTATCATCTATTGTAAAGTACATAACCAAATTTTTCTGACTTCACTTTTTTCTCTGGTTTTGGATTCATGCCAGAGTCAAAATTAAGAGTGACAATTCCACATTATATTCAGTCGTCGTCTCTCAGTGTTAAAGTTTCTGGCTCTGTCTTTTGTGACACCCACACTTTTGGTGACTCCAGGCTACTTCTGTGATTTTTCTCTCAAGGTATTTTCTCACGGTGGACTTGGGTTATGTAATGTGGGAAGCAGCTCGGATACGTGGCATGCTGTCCTCAGTGCTACCAAACCTGGGTTTTAACTCATTATGAGTGGAGGGTGGTTGATCACCAGACCTCAGCCCCTCTTAAAAAATTACTGTATTGGGCTGGAGAGATGACTTGGTGGTTAAAGTGCTTGCTTGCAGGCCTGAGGGCCAAGGTTTGAATCTGAAGTGCCAGGGCAAAGCCAGATGCACAAAGTGGTGTATGCTTCTGTAGTTCATTTGCGGTGGCAAGAGGGTCTGGTGTGCCCATTAGCTCTCTACCCCTCCTTACTTGCCAAACACTAATAAATAAATTTGAAAAATGACTGTATTATTCAGGATAATCTTTTTAAAAAGCTTTAAAAATATTTGAGAGAGAAAGGCAAAAAGAGAAAATGGGTGCACCTGGGCCTTCAGCCACTGTGAACAAACTCCAGACACATGTGCCCTTTTGTACATCTTGCTTACGTGGGTCCTGGAGAATTGAACTGAGGTTCTTTGGCTTTGCAGGCAAACGCCTTAACCACTAAGCCCTCTCTCTAGCCCAAGATAATCTTTTTATCAGCTAGGCTTTCTTCTAAATTTCCAGACATTAGAAACTTGTCATTCAAGTCTTTTTTCTTTTTGGTTTTTCAAGGTAGGGTCTCAGTTTAGCCCAGGCTGACCTGGAATTCATTATGGAGTCTCAGGGTGGCCTCGAACTCACAGCGATCCTCCTACCTCTGCCTCCCGAGTGCTGTGATTAAAGGCGTGCACCACTACGGTGGGGGCTCCAGTTCAGCTTTGGAGGCTCCCAAAGAGTCATGAATATTTGGTGAGAACTCCAGAATCCCTTCATATAAATCCTCTTCAGGGAAAATAACTGGAAGCAAGTGTCCTGATGCACTTAAAAGCAAGCGACGAATCCACATGAACAGCCTCTACTCAGCCGCCGTGAATGGTGGTGACCTTTACTGTCCTTACCTGAGAGCTGGCCATATGTCCCATTGTGCAGTTTGCTTGTTTGGAAACCAGGTTTCACGTAGCCTGGGCTGGCCTCAACTCACTACATAGGGGAGAATGACCTTGACCTCTGCATCCAGCGCCCACATGCTTGGACAACAGACAAGCGCCACCTTGTGGACCTATATCCCACTCTCACACTAAGAATCCTCTGCCCTCATCAGAGATTTGTGGAAAAAATTGAAAAAGCATGAGATTTCACATATCTCGTCTTCTAATGAGATGGCCGAAATGGGGATGATTTATATTTGTGCTCCAATGTGTTGTTTTCTTACTTACAAAGTTGAGTTAGAACTTAATGTTTCTAAAATGTACAATTTACGATATTTGACAGAGCATTCTTGTACATCTTTACCCACAATACTCTTAACATGTTTCTTGTTGGAATTCAATTGAACGAATGTGTGTTTCTTTTGATAAATTATTTTATTATTATTATTTTTGGTTTTTCAAGGTAGGGTCTCACTCTAGCTCAGGCTGACCTGGAGTTCACTATGGAGTCTCAAGGTGGCCTTGAACTCACTGTGATCCTCCTACCTCTGCCTCCCGAGCGCTGGGATTAAAGGTGTGCGCCACCATGCCCGGCTTATTTTCCTTTTAAATCACAAAATACCTTTCAAATTCTATCTTCTCTTCTACTTGTTTTTCTATTTTGATTTTGTTTTTCTTCTACATCATAAGGCTGAGGGGACTACGGGGGTGACACACAGTGTCCTGTCGAGCTGACGCAGGAACAGCTAGTCCAGAGGGAAAGTGGGTCGTCAGAAAGCTAGAGATTTACACATCTGCCCCAGACCGAAGCTCCTCCTGTGCCCCGGGGTGCCTGTGACTGCATCCTGCTCTGTGACACATGGAGCTTACTCTCACGATTTGGTGTTCTACATTTCTTAGCAAGAACCTGTGTAAACATTAAGAACGAGCAGTGCTTCAAAACACAGGGAAAAGTTCATCAGAAAGAATTGTGAAATACTTAAAAGCCTCTCCCTAGTCTAGAACATAACTCAGCATGCCACTAGTTGGTACAAAAGTAATACTTAATGTTTTGTTTTTTTTTTTTCTGAGACCTTATCTAGCCATGCAACTCGGCCCCTTTTCATAGCAAATATTTGTAATGTCGCTACTATCCCAAAACGAAGCTCATGAATAGCTAAGCAGCATTTGTAACAAAGCACTACAATGCTCTAGATATGTTATTAAAAAGTACATCTGGGTTGGGAAGATGGCTCCACGGTTAAAAGCAAAGCTTTAAACAGCCACTCATGTAAGATGGATGTGAAAAGTGGCCCTGGCCTCTGGTGTTCATTTGCAGTGGCAGGAGGCCCTGGTGTGCCCCTATCCCACATGCAAATGTTTTTAAAATTTAGTTTAAAAAGTACATTCTTTAACTTATGCAGCCTTAGGACCAGCCAGTTAGGTTAAGGATGTGTGTGTGTGTGTGTGTGTGTGTGTGTGTGTGTTCAGAGCTCCATAGGCCGCAGCTGCATGTGCAGACAGACGGACAGACAGGCATGAGCTTCTCAGGCGGCTGCACGTTGGCGAGGAGCAGCTCTTGGTGCTGCGGTTCCCTGGGGCACGGCAGCTGCCGGGAAACACCAAGCAACCACTTTCTGCGTCTTCCCCAGCGCACACAGCCACCTCCGTGGAGAATTCAGCGTGTTCTGAGACCATGCAGACACCACGGATTCCCAGCTTAGACAATTCAAACCGTGTGTGTCACAACCACACATGACTGGTGGGACATGTAACGGTTACCAGAGCCATCCCACAGGCTCAGGACATCCTTGTTGAGAACCACTGGTGCGTGGATTATCACAACACTTGACTTCAGTGAGGAAGTGTAATAAACAGGTCATACACAGACCAGGAATGTACTCAAGATAAAGTAAAAAAGTTTTTTTTTTTTATTGCACCAAATGTCACAGAAAAATGGATCTAAATAATACATGAACAAGTTTTAAGAAAGAATCTCCACAATGACATTGGTATCTGTTCAACTAAATACAAAAATACGAGCCCTGTCAATTTCTCTTTAAGGAGGTCGACAACAACAAATCCTGGAGCTCGTCCTTTTTAAACTGCCACCTAAGTCTGAGCATGCTGCAGCCTCACATCCCACGTTTGGTTCACCAAAATTTGACATTAAAGATTAACATTCAGAGGGGATTGCTTTATTTAGGCCAAAATTAAATTAAAATTTCCTCCCCCCAAGCACAATAAAAAAACCAGAGTTCATATTCAGTGAGAAAAGCTGGAGGCCAGGTTAATTTAATGGAGAAAGCGTGCAGAAGGAAACGCCCGCGCCCCGAGAGTGCCCCCGCGGGAAAGCAGGCACCTGCAGGGGTGTCCGCAGGGCTCCGGGCTGACTCTGGGTAAAACCCCAGGGCCTGACCACAGGCGCCCAGACTGCTTGGTGTCACTCAGCAAGTGGGGAAGTGCCGCCCTCTAAAAGTCAGTTCTGAAAAACATGGTCACTTTAAAAAGTACCAATGTGTAAACGGTAGTCCCATGAGATGTGAAAAGATTATAGTCACTTTCAATAAAAAACAGCAGACTTCAGAAAAATGGGCTGAAGCCTGTACAAAAAGGTATTTAACACTGACAAAAATAAAACACTTTGGAATTGCGCACACGTATGGAAGCTGCATTTTACATTGTCACCGTACATTCGTGTCGCTCGCCGGGAGGAGCGGGCCGGGCGGCTGAGGTAGGCTTTCGGGAAATGCTCCGAGCGGCGCGGAGCAGCGTCTGTGCGCCTGGGCAGGACGCGGGGGCGCGGCTCGCGCGGCACGGCGTGGGCACGGGCGCGGCACGGCGGGGGCACGGGCGCGGCACGGCGTGGGCACGGGCGCGGCACGGCGGGGGCATGGGCGCGGCACGGCGGGGGCACCGCACCCGGGGCAGCTTCGGTCTGCGTCCCCGCGTGACAGGGCGGCCCTCGAGCTTCCGATGACGGAGAAGTGATCACGGGAAGGAAAGCGTCGGGACGCCGGGCGCAGCGCCCTCGGCTCGGCTCTCGGCTCACAGCAGGATCTGCGCCACGCAGGGCGAGTGCGTGCTGGCGATGGCGGTCAGCAGCGGCAGGTCGTTGGACTCGATCCTGGCGGAAGCACAAGGGTCCTTAGGTCCTTACCCCGCCGGCACTGAGCACCTAACAGCGCGTCATTCAGCACTTAACATCTAAGAGCGCTGCTGCACTTGAAGGAGGCACAGCCCTACAACAGAACCACATCGGGCGATGGAACCCGATGTAAGGTTACGTGTGGGGACAGTAAAGAAAAAAAACTGAGGAGAAAAAATAGCAGAAGGCCTGCAGAAATGGCTTAGTGGTTAAATTGTTTGCCTGCAAAGCCAAAGGACACACGTTTGATCTCCCAGGACGCACATAAAGCCACATGCACCAGGTGGCACATGCATCTGGAGTTCATTTGCAGTGGCTGAAGGCCCTGGCATGCCCCCCACCCCGTCTCAAATAAATAAAGTAAATTAAAAAAAGATAGAAGTACAGTGCAAGTTAATGATAAAAGCCAAGTACCTCAAAGGGATATATACGGTTTTTGAGGCAGGGTCCCATACTTCTCCAGTCGTACCTGGAAATTACTCTGTAGCCTAAGATGGCTTTCAACTCACAGGGATCCTCCTACCTCAGCCTCCCAAGTTCTGGGACTTGAGTTGTGCACAATGCCTAGGCAAAGGCATATTTTTAAATGAATTATGTAAGACTGCATGACTGGAAAAGCTAAGAGCCAAACAAAACCATTACATCTGGGTGTGAAAGACAGTAGGCCTGACAAGAATTCAAAGCTTAAGTATTAAAATAATACTTCCAGGACTAGAGAGACGGCCTGATCGTTAGGGCGCTCACCTGCAAAACCCAACAAGCTGAGTTCAGTTCCCTAGGGCCCATGTAAAGCCAGAGGCATAAAGTAGTGCATGCGCCTGACATCTGTTTGTAGTGGCTGGAGGCCCTGGTGCACCCACATTTCTCTCTCTCTCTCTTTCTCTCTGTGCTCGCAAATAAATATATATAAAATATTCAAAAAGCAAATAATACTTTGAGAGCCGGGCATGGTAGCACATGCCTGTAATCTCAACAGCTGGAGTGCAGCCAGGAGGACTGTGAATTCAAAGCCAATTCAATGTCTCCCAAACAAACAAAACTAAAAAGAGTAAAACCAAAAACAAATGAATAAATCAATGAAAAGAAAATCTGATTAGCAGGCTTAATTGTGGACTTAAAGGTCAACACTCTACACCCAGTACTTTCTTACTCCAAGTTGGCGGGCATCGCCATGACAGCATGCGAGAGCTCCCCAGACACAGTGGAACACATGGAAGGCGACATGCACCCTCAGTGAGCAAGTCTGGCCCTGGGGGCTGCAGGGAAGGAGGCGGAACAAGGCCTCCCGCGCCCGCCACCTGCACACAAGCCGTGCTTGGCCTCTGCTGGCCGACCTGACCTGGCATCTTACCGCACCACTGGAAACGGACATCAGGGCGCGATCAAACATCCCCCCCCCCCCATCCTGCTTGTCTGCAGCATGAACGCAGGTGGGGGACACAGGGACAGGCTGCTCCCCAGGGCTTGTGCGCACGCTGGGGTGACTGGCTGGCAGGAGCGGGATGGAGAAGGGCGCCTCTCGCGGGACTCACCCCAGCACCATGCCCAGCTCCCTGACGTGCACGCGCGTGTGTCCGCGGAGGTATTCGGACAGCATCTTGCTCTTCAAGTACATCTCCTGCAGCCTGTCCTCCAGATGCATGACGCACTGCGGGAGAGCGCGGACAGTGAGGCTCGCTGCACCTCCCCGGTGCCAGCTGGACGCTGACCACTGCTTTTAAGCACAAAACATCACAAGCACCTGGAACCCCAACACTAGTATGTGTAAGGTTTTTTGGTAAAATGACCTAACTTTTTTTGTTTTAATTTTTTTAAATTTTTAAAATATTTTTTATTTATTTATTTGAGAGCGACAGACACAGAGAGAAGGACAGATAGAGGGAAAGAGAGAGAATGGGCGCGCCAGGGCTTCCAGCCTCTGCAAACGAACTCCAGACGCGTGCGCCCCCTTGTGCATCTGGCTAACATGGGACCTGGGGAACCGAGCCTCAAACCGCGGTCCTTAGGCTTCACTACATTTAACTACATTTAAAGTTTTCTTCTCTATTGTTCTATTTTCAGGCTAAGCAAGTCATTCTTTTTTTGTTGTTTGTTTTTTCACAGTATGGTCTCAGTCTAGGCCAGGCTGACCTAGAACTCACTCTGTAGTCTCAAGCTGGTCTCAAACTCACCGCGATCACCCTACCTCTGCCTCCTAAACGCTGAGATTGAATGCATGTGCCACCACGCCTGGCTTAAGTCATTCATTTTATGAAGGGTTTAAACATACTTTTATCCTACTAACATGGGATTTTCTATAGGAATTTATTGTAATGTAACAAGAATGTGTGTTATAGAATGAAATGTAAACATGTAAATACACATAACAGTAGAAGATGAAGTTTAATGTATGCTCCCTCCCTTACAGAAAAGGCGACATCAGCCTCTAAGCCAGGCCAAGACAGCCTGCTTCTAGAAGATAGCCTGCCTACAAATACAGGACAGAAAACAAGGTAATAATAACTCCTCAGTGCTTCTCTTATTACACTGGGACAGACACGCTACAAGACAATACTTCATTTTAAAGCACAAATAAAAATGCTTGGGAAAAGGAAGTGTCAGTTTTTATGCTATTAGTACCGTCTGTTACAGAGCAGAGACACGGCAGTAACTGCCAATCACCGAGAGCCTGTAACATGTACGTGATCCCAGATGTTTCACATGAGTTGACTTCATGAGCATAACAGGCAGGCTCTGTGATGTCTTCTGATGTGAAGCTGAAGCTCTGAGATGACACGCAGTTCTTAAGTGGTGGAACTAGGAACCAGTTTGAAGGCCCGGTGCACTGGCCAGTCAGAATACGCAAACTGACTTTTAAAGCATCGTGTAGTGCTTAAAAAAGCAGTATCTCATGCCTAATTGTTTTTTCACCAAGGTAGGGTCTTGCTCTAGCCCAGGCTGATCTGGAATTCACTCTGTAGTCTCAGGCTGGCCTCAAACTCACAGTGATCCTCCTTCCTCTGTCTCCCAAGTGCTAGGATTAAAAAGGCATGTATCACTATGCCTGCTTTATTACTTATCTATCTATCTATCTATCTATCTATCTATCTATCTATCTATCTATCTATTTATCTATCTGAGGTAGGGTCTCACTCTAACTCAGGTTGACCTGGAATTCACTATGTAGTCGTAGGACAAGCCTCCTTCCTATTTCTGCCTCCTGAGTGCTGGGATTAAAGGCGAGTGCCACCACGCCCGCTTTATTATTATTTTGAGGTAGGGTTTCATCACTCTAGCCCAGGCTAACCTGGAATTAACTATGTAGTCTCAGAGTGGCCTCAAACTCCCAGTGGTCCTCCTACCTTTGCTTCCTAAGTGTTGGGATTAAAGGTGAGTGCCACCACACCTGGTTCCATCCCTAATTTCTTAAAAAATTATTTATTTGAGAGAGAGAGAGCACACGTACGAACATGGGTGTGCCAGGGCCTCCTGCTACAGCAAATGAATTCCAGGCACACGTACCATGTATATCTGGTTTTACATGGAATGTACTGGGGAACTGAACCCAGGCCGTCAGGCTCTGCAAGCAAGTGCCTTTAACTGCTGAACCATCTCTCCAGCTCTAATGCCTATTTTTGTTTTTCAAGGTACGGTCTCACTCTGGCCCAGAATGACCTGGAATTGACTATGGAGTCTCAGGGTGGCCTCGAACTCACGGCGATCCTCCTACCTCTGCCTCCCAAGTGCTGGGATTCAAGGCATGCGCCACCTCGCCCGGCTTTAACCCCTGTTCTTTACAGGGTGTGTCTTACAATATGCTTGTGCTATGTGTAGGTGACAAAGAAGAAAGCTGGGATTCAGAGACACTTAGAACTGTCTTGTCACACACGTAAGCAATGGCAAAGCTGAAGCTAAACCAGTGACATTCTAGAGGTTTCTGTCCCACTCACTGCCACTGCTTTACGGCCATCTCAGAGCCTTTGGCATTGTGGGCTGTCTGGGACAGCGGTGCCCTTGCAGACTCAGCCAGAAGGAAGCAGAAAGTGGCCACCGGCTGGGCTTGAGTAGAACTTGCGCTCCTGCCCGGCTCGTGGGCTGCGGAGCGGCAGCGGGGCCTGGGTCTGGGCCGGGCGCTGAGCCACCCGCGTGCAGGGAAGCAGAGCTGACTCTGCTGGCGTGCGGCCTTTGAGGCTTTCTGCAGCTACATGCTTTTCAGCTTCTCTCCATCTTTCCAAAACTTTCTTCCTCCCTTTCTGTTTTTGGGGGGGAGGAGGAGGCTTGAGGTAGGGCCTCACTCTAGCCCTGGCTGACCTGGAATTCATTACGTAATCTCAGGCTGGCCTTGAACTCATACTGATCCTCCTACCTCTGCCTGGATTAAAAGTGCATTGCCATGCTGGGCTTCTTCCTCCCTTTCTGAAAATATTTTTTGCTTCAATCCTTGTACATATGTTTATCGTGTACATTAATTCCACTGCATGGGGGATAGCTGCTGGTAATTTTCTAGGACTTCCCAGGCTGTCTGTTGTTTTTATTTAAAATAAGGCTACACAAGTGCTTTCGAATCCCTCTGGGACAGCAGCCGCTGATGCCGTTTCATCCCTCCGCCCGGGACTCGCCTTACTCCATGTTTCCAGTGTTTCCTGTCTCACCTGCAGTGCTTTGCTGAGGACAATCACTGTGCAGAAGAAACTTGTCACTTTAGGAACCCCTGCCTCACCCCATGTGAGGTGCACCAGGGCGCTGTGATTTTTGTAATCAGAGCATTATTGTGAGCTGTGGGCACACACAAAATCTGCACTTGTGATTTTTGTAACGAGAGCGTTGTGAGCTGTGGACACACACTTACAAAACCAGCACTTGTGATTTTTGTAATCAGAGCGCTGTGGTGAGCTGTGGCACACACTTACGAAATCCGCAGGGAGGCGGAGCCTGTAGAGCTGCAGGAGGGACTGGAGCAGGCTGGACACCTGGCTCGAGACCAGCACATCCTGGCCCAGCTTCATAGTGTCTGTCACTTTCCTCTGACTTGTGGCCACCTGGACGGTCCACTTGTCCGTGTCTGCGACAATACAGACAGCCTCGGCGATCGGCTCATCAAGCACTGGATGCTGAAAGAGAGACAGTGGGTCAGCATCCCCCAGCGCCTCCACGACACTCAGGTGGCTGGGGGCGGGGGGCTGCGTGGCACACACCCGTCAGCGGCTGAGGAGGGACCCGCAGGGCTCACGAGCATGCTCTTGCCCCAAGGAGCCGGCACTGGCAACCTTCTGCCTCCACGTCCTCCCACCATCCTGCGTGGGCTGCTTAGTATTCCTTCCTCCCAGGGGGTCGTCCCGATCTCCCTCTATGAGAGACTGGGAGTGGAGTTCAGTGGTGAGTGCTTGCTGTGCATGCCCAGACCCACCACTCCAGCTTCAGAAGCACACGTGGTCTCAGAGTTAGCCCTTTACAAATTCCTACAGGGCTTTGCTTAACTGGGTCATCACAGACTCACAGCAAGATGACAGTGACATGCCGGGTCTTTATGAACAAGGAAAAGGCAAATGCACTTGGATGCTGAATTCCCGCTCCTTTCCCACTTTGCATTTGTTGATCATTCCTTGTCCAGCCAATGCCCCAGCAGAAGTTGTAGCATGGACCTGGCCTTTATTATTGGCTACATGCAAACATGCCATAAGTTGAATGCATGCTAATCACTTTTCACAAATTTTTCTTATGTGATTATTTAAAACAGGGTCTCGCTCTTGTCATTAAGTTGGCCTCAAACTCACTGTGTAGCGTAGGCTGAACAAACTCTCAGTGAGCCTCCTGCCCTAGCTGTCCAAGTACTGGGATTACAGGCATAGACCCCCATTACCAACCGCGGCTTCAGAAATCCACTTGATGGATGGATTTGCAGAAAATTTTGGCTCAAGGTTCCAACTGAACTCAGTTACCAAAATGGTATGTGCCCTATGGAGTTAGAAAGGGCACAGTCAGGGCGGTCCAGGAGTGCATGCGTGTAAGTCCTATAGTGACTTAGGGAGGGCGCGGTCAGGGCGGTCCAGGGGTGCATACGTGTAAGTCCTATAGTGACTTAGGGAGGGCGCGGTCAGGGCAGTCCAGGGGTGCATACGTGTAAGTCCTATAGTGACTTAGGGAGGGCGCGGTCAGGGCGGTCCAGGAGTGCATACGTGTAAGTCCTATAGTGACTTAGGGAGGGCGCGGTCAGGGCGGTCCAGGGGTGCATACGTGTAAGTCCTATAGTGACTTAGGGAGGGCGCGGTCAGGGCAGTCCAGGAGTGCATGCGTGTAAGTCCTATAGTGACTTAGGGAGGGCACGGTCAGGGCGGTCCAGGGGTGCATACGTGTAAGTCCTATAGTGACTTAGGGAGGGCGCGGTCAGGGCGGTCCAGGGGTGCATACGTGTAAGTCCTATAGTTACTTAGGGAGGGCGCGGTCAGGGCGGTCCGGGGGTGCATACGTGTAAGTCCTATAGTGACTTAGGGAGGGCGCGGTCAGGGCGGTCCAGGGGTGCATACGTGTAAGTCCTATAGTGACTTAGGGAGGGCGCGGTCAGGGCGGTCCGGGGGTGCATACGTGTAAGTCCTATAGTGACTTAGGGAGGGCGCGGTCAGGGCGGTCCAGGGGTGCATACGTGTAAGTCCTATAGTGACTTAGGGGGGGCACGGTCAGGGCGGTCCAGGGGTGCATACGTGTAAGTCCTATAGTGACTTAGGGAGGGCGCGGTCAGGGCGGTCCGGGGGTGCATACGTGTAAGTCCTATAGTGACTTAGGGAGGGCGCGGTCAGGGTGGTCCGGGGGTGCATACGTGTAAGTCCTATAGTGACTTAGGGAGGGCGCGGTCAGGGCGGTCCAGGGGTGCATACGTGTAAGTCCTATAGTGACTTAGGGAGGGCGCGGTCAGGGCGGTCCAGGGGTGCATACGTGTAAGTCCTATAGTGACTTAGGGAGGGCGCGGTCAGGGCGGTCCAGGGGTGCATACGTGTAAGTCCTATAGTGACTTAGGGAGGGCGCGGTCAGGGCGGTCCAGGGGTGCATACGTGTAAGCCATACAGTGGCAACTTTAAGCAGGAAAGGATGGAAGACGGGTTCAAGGCTGACTAGGGAGGTGATGGATACACCATGTTCTAAGAGTAGTGTGTGATATCAAAAGGCTGCAGTTCTGGATAAGATTAAGAAGAGCAGAGAAGTTGGCCCAACTACTGTAAAAGTAACTACGTATAAGCAGTGTGTAAGAGGAAAGGCCTCATCTGGGTAGTAAGCACAAGTCACTTCTATGTCTCTGGGCCAAAGAGGGGACACTGAGGTGGAGATGACGGCCCCTGGGGTCTGGCAGCTTCCGTGGGATTTCTCACTGACACAGGAGTAGGATTTGGAAGATGACACTTACTGACCCAAAACAAAGCAGGTGAGCAGTGGCAGAGTCCATGGCATCTGTGCTCTCCAGCAGCGGGCACACCAGCAGTTTAATTACAGTGTGAGAGGCTGAACTTCTGCAGGCTCAGAGAGTTTAAGCTTAAAGCTCCACTAACTGGAGATTCCCAACAGTCTTTCCAAAGGACACAGATGCCCCCTTAGTGAGGAGCCAGTTTAAACATGTTCCTATTTGGCTCATAAACCAATCTCTAAGCTTACACAGACTCTGAAGAAGTCTAGGGTCCACAATCCTCACCTACGGCGGTCACGGGAGTGTGCAGCTGCGTGTGCCCGATGCCCTCAGGTCTAACTGAGCTGACTTTTTGAGACAAGGTCTCACTAGGCAAGCTCAGGCAGACTTGGAATCCACTGTGGCCTTAAACACGTGATCCTCCTGCCTCAGCCTTCTCAGTGGTGCGACTGCAGGTGAGCAGCAAGCCCAGCTCTGGTGCTCAGAGTACAAGTCCCCTTTGGGAAGGTTCTATAGTTAAGCATAACCATATTTATGCTTTTTTAAAATTGAAATGGTTTCTTGCTATACAGCCCAAGGCCAGCGTAGGGTAAGCTGGCCTAGAACTTGTAATTGCTGGGATGTGTGCCACCACAACTTGCTTTACTCAATTTTCAATGCTTTTTATTCTCAGCTATCCTACAATGGTGGAAATTATTAATGAAATCTGTCAAGTAGTTGTTTACAGGACAAGCCAGACTGGACTAGAACTTGCTACGTAGCTGAGGACTACCTTAAACTCCTGACCTTCCTGCCTCTATCATGTGCTGGTATTACAGGCATGAACCACTGTGCCAGCTAAAGTATATTTTTTTAATTTTTCAATCAAGTTCATGTGTATGTCAAAACATAAATAGGCCTGGGAAGATGGTTCAGGGGTTAAAGGTGCTTGCTTGCAGAACCTGATGGTCTGGGTTCAATTCACCAGTACTCATGTAAAGCCAGTGGCATTTGCCTCTGGAGTTCATTTGCAATGGCACAAAGTCCTGGCACACTCATTGTTAGACACCGTCTCTGCTTGCAAATAAATAAAAATACATAAAGCATACAGATACTCATACAGTATTTTAAAACTGTTTTCATTTGATTTTTTTAAAATTTTTTTTAAATTTATTTATTTATTTATTTATTTATTTGAGAGCGACAGACACAGAGAGAATGACAGATAGAGGGAGAGAGAGAGAGAATGGGCGCGCCAGGGCTTCCTGCCCCTGCAAACAAACTCCAGACGCGTGCGCCCCCTTGTGCATCTGGCTAACGTGGGACCTGGGGAACCGAGCCTCGAACCGAGGTCCTTAGGCATCACAGGCAAGCGCTTAACCGCTACGCCATCTCTCCAGCCCTTCATTTGATTTTTTGAGGTAGGGTCTCACTCTATCCCAGGCTTCCCTGGAGTTCACTTTGTACTTCCAGCCTGGCCTTGCATCCACAGTGATCCTTCTGCTTCAGCCTCACAAGTGCTGGGACTAGAGACATGTACCACCACACATGGCTAAAATTTTTTATTTTCGTTTATTTGAGACAGAGATAAGCAGAGAGAAAGAGGCAGATAGAGAGACAGAGTGAGAATGGGCACACCAGGGCTTCCTGCTACTGTAAACAAACTGCAGATCATGCACCACTTTGTGCATCTGGCTTTACGTGGGTACTGGAGAAATGAACCTAGGTCACCAGGCTTTGCAAGCAAGTGCCTTTAACAGCCAAGCCAATGCTGCAGCCCCATTAGGCTGCATTTTTACAAAATCAAGTTCTCTAAGAAATGCTGTAAAATGTAAACAATTCCATCTCTTAAGGAGCTTTGAGGCCAGAAGTAAGAACTTTCAAGTTGCTGTGTGAAGAAGAGGAAGAGGTCCTGGCGTGGTGGTGCAGGGCTGCCTGTCCAGAGTGGGAGGCTGAGGCAGGAAAAGCTGTAGTTCAAGCCAGCCTGAGCTACATGGAAAGACCCTGTGTCAGAAAAGTTAATGGAAGAAAGGGGGGGAAGAGGAGGAGCAGCAACAATTCCTTTAGGCCTGGGGACCTGCTGAGGGATCCTGGCCGATGCAGCAGGTGGAAGGCTCAGGAGAGGCCAAGACTAGAGAAGTCCTGTGGCAGGAAAACAGAGCACTCCAAGCACGGCCGGAAGGCGCAGCACAGTGCGAAAGCGTGGCCTGCCGCGTGCCTGGGGCTGCTGTCGCCAGGCTCAGTGAGCAGCCCCCGCGCTCGGCCCGCGGCCCTGACATTTAGCCGCCTGTCGGCAGCTCAGCTGTCAGGCTGAGAGCAGACACGCTCTGAAAGCACAGAAAGTGCTTATGATCAGTAAGAGTCCCCAGAATAAATTCATGGGATGATGTGTGTGACCTCCAAATAAAGTGAGGGGGGGTCTGTAGCTTTTTGTAGAGAATGATACTTATATACAAATATCTCATAACAGCAAAACACCAGGAAGACATAAAATTCCATCTCATTCTGACACAACACAAGAGACAAAGAGCTCCCATAAGCTCTCGTCCTCCCTTCTGTAGTGCCTGACACAGCCTAGGCCACACCTTAATACCCGACCTGCACTAGCCTGCACTTTAGTACCCAACATGGCCCTAGCCCACAGTTTAGTACCCGACACGGCCCCAACCTGGAGTTTCATACCCAACATGGTCCTAGTATACAGTTTAGTTCCCCAAAAAACTACTGCACATAGTCTGCGTCCACAACATTCCCAGGCACACAGGATTCAGAAGGAAAGTGTGTAAAGGGCCACAGGAGGGCCTCAGTTCTAGATGTTTTAGTGTGGGTATATGCGTACTCCATTTAAAGAAAAAGGAAAATAGAAAAGGAGTATCTACATGAAACAAGGAAATGTGAAACAATATTGTGTTAGGCTAATTTGAGGCAGCTGTATAATCTATATATTATAATTGTGGATTACACAGGCTAAACAAGAACATGTGTTTAAATATTTAAAGAACATCTGAATGTTATGTGAATATGTGAAAGGCAATGAAAATAAATGATATAAAATTACTATACCTCTCCTAAGAGAATAGATGATAAAAAGAATGAAAAGTCTTGGTATTGAATATTCTAGAAAGAAATTTGTCATGTACCAGAGAAAACTAGTCCACAGTGACTACTGAACTGTAGATTTACAAAGCCAGATTTCACAATCCAAGTCACAAGCAGGTCTAAAATCAAATCAATAACACAAACCAATTATTGTTAAAGAGTTATTAATGGTTGGACGGATGGCTTAGCGGTTAGGCACATGAATGCAAAGCCTAAGGACCAAGGTTTGAATCTCCAGTACAACATAAGCCATATGCGAAAGGCAGAGCATGCGTCTGGAGTTTATCTGCAGTAGCTGAGTGCCCTGGCGTGCCCATTCTCTCTCTCCCTATCTGCCTCCTTTCTCTCCCAAACAAACAAACAAACAAATAAATTACTTTTTAAAGCTACTAAGAATACTGTTAAAAATTATGAACATTAAAGCCTGGCATCAACATGAAAAATTATTCACAAAACAGCAAGCACTCCTCACCGCACATGACGCACCTGCTCCTTCTCACGATACTCCTCACCACATCAGGAGGACTTCTACCTCTCACCCCTTCACCTCCCCCAGTGGAGGGCATCAGGAGGACTTCTTCTACCTCTCACCCCTTCACCTC
The DNA here is from genome assembly GCF_020740685.1 of Jaculus jaculus. NCBI lineage: Eukaryota > Metazoa > Chordata > Mammalia > Rodentia > Dipodidae > Jaculus > Jaculus jaculus. The sequence continues at coordinate 104,873,534 of NC_059113.1, read as the reverse complement.
CAGTGGAGGGCATCAGGAGGACTTCTTCTACCTCTCACCCCTTCACCTCCAGTGGAGGGCATCAGGAGGACTTCTACCTCTCACCCCTTCACCTCCAGTGGAGGACATGAGGAGGATTCTACCTCTTACCCCTGCACCTCCAGTGGAGGACATGAGGAGGATTCTACCTCTCACCCCTGCACCTCCAGTGGAGGGCATCAGGAGGACTTCTACCTCTCACCCCTTCACCTCCAGTGGAGGACATCAGGAGGATTCTACCTCTCACCCCTTCACCTCCAGTGGAGGACATGAGGAGGATTCTACCTCTCACCCCTGCACCTCCAGTGGAGGACATGAGGAGGATTCTACCTCTCACCCCTGCACCTCCAGTGGAGGACATGAGGAGGATTCTACCTCTCACCCCTGCACCTCCAGTGGAGGACATCAGGAGGATTCTACCTCTCACCCCTTCACCTCCAGTGGAGGACATCAGGAGGATTCTACCTCTCACCCCTTCACCTCCAGTGGAGGACATGAGGAGGATTCTACCTCTCACCCCTGCACCTCCAGTGGAGGACATGAGGAGGATTCTACCTCTCACCCCTGCACCTCCAGTGGAGGGCATCAGGAGGATTCTACCTCTCACCCCTTCACCTCCAGTGGAGGGCATCAGGAGGACTTCTACCTCTCACCCCTTCACCTCCAGTGGAGGGCATCAGGAGGACTTCTTCTACCTCTCCCCAGTTTTCTATGCCTGTGCAGCTTGGGTCTGCTGTGTTTAGCTTGGTGGTCAATGCCAAAGTCAACATGTAATTCCTTCAGCTCTGTTTTGCAAAGACAAACAAAACTACAAAAAGAACACAAAACTTATTGGGTAAGAAATTAAGAAGCCAAATTCCAATTATCTTAATGCAATCAGGACTTTCCCTACTGCACAAGACACAGTGTATTTCTAATGCGAACCATCTGTTTTTGTGCATCTCCCTAAGAGCAGCTCAATTAAAAGCAGGTTCCTAAGACTGACACTGTTTCCATAGTTGCTCAGTGCGTGTCACACTGCAGATAACCACAGAGCATCTAGCAGCAGCCACAAGCACTCATTAGTCTTCATATCCTCATCCCCAGCAGGCATCAGAAACTCAACGACAAATCAGCAAAATAAAGTACTTTTAGGAATTTGTGAGGATTGAGTAAAAAGCGAACCATATGTGACGTCTCTTTGGTCTTCCCAGTCATGGTAGTAGTCATTGATCCTGTTTGCTGGGCAAGCACACCACCGACCCCCCGCCCCACCCCCTAGACTAACTCTTTGTCTTCATTCTGGCACTAGGAGGCTGACTTCTGTAAGACATAGGGGTCTCTCCTTAGACGTGGCCATCAGAGGATGGGGGAGAAAGCCATCAGCCAATGCCCCACCCTGTTCACTGCTCCCCGGCCAGGCCTTCTTTCCACCACACCTCTACTCTCACCCTCCCCGCTTGTTGCCTTGGACCCAGTGAAGCTCCCAGCCCTTAGAAGCTCCACCGTCGCCCACTAGTGGCCACATTCCCGCCACATCTTATATAAATCCTGCCAAATCTGAAGGAGACGTTCTTTTTTTTTTTTTCCCCGAGGTAGGGTCTCACCCTGGTCCAGGCTGACCTGGAATTCACTATGTGGTCTTAGGGTGGCCTCAAATTCATGGTGATCCTCCTACCTTTGCCTCCTGAGTGCTGGGATTAAAGGCATGCACCACCACGCCCTGTTCAGGAGATGCTTCTTGTCTTGGTCAGTCAAGTGTCTGTATGTGAGGATACTGACTTACATGCACCGTGTGGACAACCTAGTGGGGGTCAGTTACATACACCGTGTGGACAAGCCTAGCAGGGGTCACTTACATGCACCGTGTGCAGCAGATCAGCCACCAGGCACTGCTTTAGCTTCTCATCACTGCTGGTCCCGTGCAGCACCAGGTCAGGCATGTACGTAGCACAGTAACCCGCCAGAAGAGAACGGCCAAAGTTTCTTATGTTTGGGTTGCTGATGCTCTGAGACCTGAAAACATTTTCACTATGAAATACACAGTTAAAATGTATTCTCTTTTTGCATTATAATGGGAACAAAACCTCCAATGACACCAAAAAAAATTAATGGCTCAGGTTGGTCCTTTCCATGGTCCAGCAAGTAGAACATTAATATGGGAAAGAAGGGGACTGGGAAAGAAAAGAGAGTTATTTGTATTAAAATGAAAGCCCAGGGGGAAGGGGGCATGGACTGGGGAGATGCTTAGTGGTTAAGGCGTTTGCCTGCAAAGCCAAAGGACCTAGGTTCGATTCCCCAGGACCCACGTAAGCCAGATGCACAGGTGGTTCATGTGTCTGGAGTTCATTTGCAGCAGCTGGAGGCCCTGGCATGTCCACTCTCCCTCTTTCTCTCATAAATAAATAAAATAAAAATACTTTAAAAAGAATGCTATATCACATCCCATCATCAAGTTAACAGCTATTTTTAAAAAAAAAAAAAAACATACATTTCATGGCTCGTGAGAAGTTCATTCTTAAGCAGAGGCGGTGGGACATGCCTGAAATCTTAGTGTGTGGACAACAGGGCAGGAGAGTCAGTAGGTTTGAGACCAACCTGGGCTACATAGAGACTTTCTGGAAAAAAAAAAATCATTCATATACTGAACATACTGCCCACCCACCAGTGAGGCTGTGTTAACAGAGTGAAGAAAGAGGTCTGGGGGCAACGCCGAAGCCTGGCTTGGGAAGCTGGCACATCTGCACAGCATGATGCCCCACCGCCGTTTAGGAGAACAGAAGAAATCCCCCACTACAGCTTTTAGTCATCACAGGCCAAACAGTCAACCTAAGAGGACTGAGGAGGGGAACCCTGTGGCATTTCCCAAGACTTCAAAAGCAAGTCATCTGCTGCCAGCCATACAGAGTCCACAGAAAGGACAGAAAACTGAACTCTTTTCCCAGCTACCAAGGCCACGCAGTCTGTCTCCCCAGAGTACTGCAAGAACTGCCAAGAAAACAGCAGCTCTCCTTCCACACGCGTGGCTGCATGCAGGCTGTGAGGACCCTCGAGTGGAACTAGGAACACCGCCAGTTCCTGGAAGAAAAAGCCCTGTGTGAAAAGTGATGGTGGCCATCACGGCTCTGGCGTGGGATGGGAAACCACCACCAGCCGCGCTCCCTCTGCTTCCTGACCCACAGGGTTACCTTGGCAGAGGCAGCTCTACTTCCAAGGCCCCTTCAATCCTGTCACTGCTGTGACCAAGGCCCGGTGTGGCAGAAACACACATGTCGTCATCACTGTCTCCAAGAGCACTGTCTGAGCTCTCGTTCCTAGGAATGACGCCTTCGACCCTGAAGCTGGCTTTGCCACTGGCACCCCTGCGGGGGACGTCCGCGGCACCCGGCAGCTCTGAGGCAGGCCGCCCTCCTCTCAGCTGCCAGCCGCGGCGCTGCTCCAGCGGCCTCCCACCAGTGCCCGCGGCAGCACAGGACGGGGTCAAGAGGCCGTCAGACGGGCCCAGCTGCCCCGCAGCGCCTGCCCCGGTGCCAGCTCCAATGCCGCTTTCCTCAGCACAACTCTGGCTGGAAAAACCTTCTGTCTCCCAAGACCGGTCCTGAGGGAGACTGAAGGAGCAGCTGGAGCCCTGCTGGCCCTCAGCCCAGCCACTGGCCATGCTGGCCCTGGCCACCTCTCCATACTGTCCACAGGTCTGTAGCCGCTCCTCCATGTTTCTGCTGCGGCTTTCAAAGTCAGACTCTGGGGACACAGAGCTTCCAATCTTGAAGGTGACCTTTTCTATAGGAGGGTCCTCCCAGGACCGTCCCTCAGGGCAGAGCCAGGCTGCTGACCGCTCTGGGAGTTTCTTCACCTCCTCCTGGACACCTAGTGGGTCTCCCTTCCCTCCTGCCCTGGCAGCCTCACAGCAGGGAGGTCTCGAGGAGCTGACTAGTGGGACTCCTTGCTCGTCCTCAGATGTGCCTGGAGGCTTCCAAGAACCATCAGGTGCCAGCTTTTGTGATCCCAGGCTGGCAGCTCCAGAACTGTGCTCTGAGATCTTGCTTCCGTCTTGGTCAGGTGTGTGAGCCCAGTGTCGAGGGCCAGTGCCCTCCTGACGACCCAGCAGTCCTGGCGGCGCGGCGCACCTCTTCTCAGCCGTCACTGGCGGGAGGAGCGGGGGCACGAGGGCAGGCTCGCTCCTCACCGTGACCACCACGTACTCAGACTCTTCCACCTCACCTTTCTCCAAGGCTGTGACGATCTGGCTCCCGTTCATAACCTGGTCACCCTCACTGGGATTCTCACTCCAGGTGAGTTGATTCTCTTGTAGCTCAGAGCAACGGAGAAAGTAGGTCAGGACATAAAGAATGCGCTGCACCAAATCCTTCTGCTTCCCTACCACCACAGTGCGAGTCAGCCTCACTGGAGAACCGATGGCTCCATACAGGTCACCTACAGGACAAAGGAGGACACAAGATAGCCCTCTGGGATTAGCATGCATGGACAGCTAGCCTTTACAAGGATAAGACTGGTAACCTGGACAAATCACTTCTCCAGGCACGTGATTGTGAACTAAGTCTAGGAATGCCCTGTCTGAGCCCCCACCGGGCCCACCGCGGGCGCAGGGCAGAGCACGCAGCACTCTCCGTGCTTGTGCAGTCCACCAGGCACTGTGGGCAGCACGCTGGCCACGGAGAGCTGAAGCCAGAGCTCTGGACATGCAACCAGATCTAATACTATGTTCTTGAAAACCTCAAAAATGCTTTAACAGAATCCCTGCATTATGGACCTTGGGGTAAAATACATTAAAGAGTTTTCAAAATTCAAAATACTTAGCAAGATAGTCTGCTTAGAACTCTCTTGGCACACAACCATACTCTGAGTAGAATCAGCTTGATTTATAAGAATAAAGACCATCTAGTCAGGAATACTGAAGCTGGAATTTTTATTTATCATGTGACCACTTAGTTATAGCCTATGAAGTTAATTAAAAGTGGGCTGATGGACACCGGAGCTCTCCATCTGGAGTGAATGACAGAATTAGAAGGAGAAATGCAGCAACCAGCCACCTGGCAACACAGCTTTTCACCACACATTTATCACCCAACTATTAATTCACCATGTTTGAGAACTTGATTACTGTGCTCACTAATAAGGCGGATACTTGAAACTGTGAGAATATGCACAATTACAACAAAGACCCAAGACTGACTAACAGGTAGGCACTGTGCTAACAGCTTAAAGATTACGTCTGTGTGGAACCACCCAGGGTCATAAGCCATTAAGGAAGTAAAGGATGTTGACAAACGTCAAAACTGGAAGGAATGCTACCTAAAGGAGAGGTAAAACTCAGTAATAGTTACGAAAAGGACTCGGGAAATTAGACCCCATCTGAGGAGTGCATCCAGAGCAAGGGAGGGATTCATGTATAAGCTAGATGAAACTAGGCTGAGAAACCCAGCATGAGAACCCAAGGAAGTACTGCCCTCGAGGGAGTCATGAGGAAGCTTGTCTGTGGGGGAATTTTCCCCAGGGTATCACTTCTAAGAACACTTAAAGGGCAGAGGAGGAGAAATGATAAACAAGCCTCTATAAAAAGATGAGGCTGTGGGCTGACAGAGCTTCAACTCTGAGGCTGTCACAGCTGAATAAGGCCGTCCTGGAATTCAGAGCGCTCAGAACTGCAGTGTGTGGCTCTGACTTTGACTTGAGAAAACTTCTTTGACCAAGAGCTCATTCTGCTACTCTCCTTTGATCATATCTCATCGTTGCTTCAGGATATCACAGTTGATTCAGGAATGCATGGGGCACTTGTTAGGTCAGTGTCAGTAAAGCAGAAGCATTACACACCCCAAATCTGTGATAGCAAAACACACAAGAAAGGCTGCTCAGAGTAACAGTATTATTTTTTTAGCTGATTTTAACGTTTAGTATCATATACTGTAAATGACAGTATATGTAAATGACATATATTGTAAAGGGACAAAAGAAAACAAAACAACGGAAGTTATGATAACCAATTTAGGATAATCAATACAAAGTAAGAGAATGATTTGTGTGGAAACAATGCTACTAGAGACAAACTATAAAATAATGTTTAATTAAAATCATAAATCTATCATGCAGGCTATGGTGGTGCACACCTTTAGTCCTAGCACTCAGGAGGCTGAGGCAAGTTTGCTATGAGTTTGCGGCCAGCCCGGTGCTACACAGTAAGTTCCAGCAGACTGGATGAGAATGAAACCCTACCTCACAACAAAACAAAACAAAACAGAAACTAAAATAATACACTGGCAATTCTAAAAATCTTGAAGATAACTTTTTTGAGTCCTGGATTAATGAAGTGCTGGGATTATAGCAAGAGCTACCATGTCCTGCTCTCAGTATGGTGTTTTGTTTTGAATATTTTTATTTTATTTATTTATATGAGAGAGAGGGGGGAGGAAGGGGGGAGAATGAGCACACCAGGGCCTCCAGGCACTACAAACAAACTCCAGATGCATGTGCCACCTTGTGCATCTGCCTTACATGGGGTCTAGGGAATTGAACCTGGGTCCTTAGGCTTCACAGCCAACCACCTTAACCACTAAGCCATCTCTCCAGCCCCGAGTATGGTTTTTGAATGAAGTTATACAGCTCTGTGAATACACTTAATACTGCTGAACACTATCCTTAGAAACTGCTGAGATGATAACTCTGTTGTATGGTTTTATCTCAATTTAAAGGGGTTAAGTTTAAAGGGCGGCAGAGAACAGGGGGAGATGACATAAGAGGAAAGGTGAAAAGTTGTTTTCGGGTGAAGAAAGGAAGAGTGTCCAGAGAAATGAGGAGCCGGGGTGTGTGTGGGGGGGGTGGCAGAGCAGGCAGAAGGGCAAAGAGAGGGTAGGTATGAGAAAGAATGTGGATTAGACAGGGGTACTGTGCACAAAATCTTTATTTTATTTTATTTTATTTATTTATTTGAGAGACAGAGAGAATGAGTGTGCCCACCACTACAAACAAACTCCAGACACATGCACCAACCACCCTGGGCATCTGGCTTACATGGGTCCTGGGAACTGGAACCCGGGTCCTCAAGCATCCTAGGCAAGCACCTTAACTAGTAATCCATCTCTCCAGGGCCCTGCACAGGAAACTTAAGTGAAGCAGAAAAGCAAAGAGGCTAATACACAAGGAAAGAAGGCACTTGGGGAAAGCAGGAGAGAAAATGAGAACTAATCTCAAGACAGCCAGGGACAGAAACTAGGAAGAGAAGGGAGGAACAACAGGGTGCAACAGCCAAGGGATTCCAGGAGCTCTGTAAAGAAAGGGAGGTCAAGTGAGGGAGAGAGAAGTAAAAACAGCTAAATTAAAAAGCAGGCCGGAGACAGTGGGCGTCATACGGGGGCACTCATCTACTGGTTTTGTTGGAAGTTTTCCCTGTATGGTATGCACTCAGACCTACTGAGGCTCGACTGTTACCTGGGAAGGACAGTTTGTTGTTGTTGTTATTGTTTTGTTTTGAAGGTAGTGTCTCGCTCTAGTACAGGCCGACCTGGAATTCACCATGTAACTCACGGCAACTCCTACCTCTGCCTCCCAAGGGCTCAGATTAAAGGTTGTGTCACCATGTCTGGCAGAACAGCTTTTAATTTCTCTTGCAGAGTTTGGCTGTGGACTATTTAAATGCTGAGTATGTGGGAATTTTCTTTTAACCAACTTCTAGTCTAATTGCATTGCAGTTTGAAAAATACAACTTCAACTTTTAGAAAACTTAAGAAATTTCAGACTTTTAAATTTGTATTAATTTGAATCAATTATCTCAAACATATTTTGAAGAGAAAAGCCATGCTTTCCTTCCATTAGTACTTGAGATGCATTAGGTCAGAAGAAAAGTAACAAGGAACACGCGCATCAGTGATGTCACACCGCAGCATCCACAGCCGGTGTGATCAGGCCAACAAAGCAGCAAGTGTTTTTGTTTTTAGAGACAACAAACTTATTCTCACACGTTTGGAGAGAAGAAATAAAGAGCTGAGTATTCGTTAGGTCCCAGTCCAGGTTAATACAGCGCAGGCCCAAGTTCTCAGAGGCTCCTCTCCAGTTCCTAGCTGGGGCCGCATCGCCACCTGTGACGGCCGCACCCCAGTCTCTGCAGACTGGACAAGAATGAAACTTCTTCGGTGTGAAGATGCCCTCTTCCTATCTTCTGTCACCTGTGGTTGTATTTAATGCCTTCTCTGATAATGCCTTCTTCCCCTTTCAAATCCCTTGTCATACTTTCAAAAATACACCCCATTTTTTACAAGATAAAATAATATTCAGTTTCTAGGAACTAAAGGGATTACTTTTCTGCCTGCCACAGTGATGTTCATCATATGAAAAACTGATCCTAATTTAAAATTGTCAATAATATAAATAAACTGGTTCAATCATGTGACTGGCATCTAGGGTTAGGGTTAGAGTTTGTCATAAAAATCAGTCATAGGACTGAGGATACAGTTCAGTTGAGTATTTGTCTAGTATGAATAAGGCCCTGGATTCTATCCCTAACTCTGGGGAAAACAAAAAGTCATAACGAAAAAAAGAAAAACACAAATTATACAAAAGTTAAAAACACAAAAAGACAGGCACTATTTCAACATATGTAGGAAACTAGTTATTGAACTAAATTGTTGGTACAAATATTAATACCAACACTTAGAAGATTACTTTAAAATATATAGCAAAATAGGGACTGGAGAGATGGCTTAGCACTTAAGGTGCTTGCTTGCAAAGCCTGATGACCCAGGTTCAGTACCACAGAACCCACACAGTCAGATACACAGTGACCCATGCATCTGGAGTTTGTTTGCAGTGGCTGAAGTCTTAGTGTGCCAATTTTCTGTCTTTCTTCTGTATCTCTGTTTGCAAATAAATAAAAATATAAAAATGTATCCAAATAAGAATGGTTAGGCCTTCTGATAAATTTTTTAGGTCTGAGCTGGGCATGGTGGCACACACCTTGAATCCCAGCACTTGGGAGGCTAAGGTGGGAGGATTGCTGTGTTTGTGGCCAGCCTGAGACTATATGGTGAATTCCAGGTCAGCCAAAAAACAAAAACAAAATTCAGGTCTGTTTTCTGAGACAGAGTCTCACTAGACAGCCCATTTCAGGAGGTCTGGAACTCACAATGTAGCTTGCAAGTCCTGAACTAACTCATGACCCCTTGCCTCAGCCTCCCAAGTAACTGGGATTACAGACCCGTGTCACCAAACCCAACATAGTCTATGACTGGTCAAACAGATACAGCACATGAAAAGATCTTCACAAGTGTGGTGGCTCGAATCAGATGGTCCCCATAAACTCATGTGTTCTGATATGATAGCTGATGATGTTTTTGGAGGTGGAGCCTTGCGGAAGGTATGTTGTTGGGGGCAAGCTTAGCGGTGGTGGGGTTATAGCCAGCTCCCACTGGACAGAGCCTGACTCACTCTTTTTTTATTGTTATTTTGAGGTGGGGTCTTGCTCCAGACCAGGCAAACCTGGCACTCACTCTGTAGTCCCAGGCTAGCCTCAAACTTACTGCCTCTTATCTGTGCCTCCCAAGTGCTGGGATTCAATACGTGCACCACCATGACCAGCTTGGCTCACTCTTGCTGTAGCAACCACCTGCTGTATCGGAGGTGATGTCCAGCCCCTGCTCATACCTGCTTGAGGGCCGGCAAGTCACCTGGCACACTGACGTTGGGCAGGTGGGCAACTGCAGTGTCCCTGTCCCTGTCGCTGTCTCCATCCACACCCATCTCCAGGGCAGGGCTCTCACAAGAGCTGCTTTTGCTCCTTTCTCAGGAAACAGGAGTGTCTGGGGACATGCACTGGGCACTGAGTATGCTACTGGCATGCAGATAATGGAGTCGGTCAGCGGTGCTGCTAAGCTAAGCATCTCACACGTGTAAGACCCTCCCCTGACCACTGCAACTCCGTCAGCAAAGTGCTTTCTGGTGTGGGGTGTCAACAGAACGGAGGTAGAGGAACCCTGTGCCAGCGTAAACGGCCAGCACGAAGCAGGTTGCCTACACTGCTTTAAATAAGCAGCGCACAGCTCTCAGCTGGGGAGAGAAGGCGAGGGGAGCAGCCTGGCGCCCGTGTGTGGGTCAGTGGCACTCTTTCAGAGATGGGGTTGGACAGCCAGCGTGAGTCACGAGGTCACATTCCTCAAAGGGTCCCCTGATGTACTCACCCAGCTGCGCCCAGAGAGGATTGTAGGGATGGGTTTTTGCCAGCATGTTCACTGACTGAGAGGTGCGCTTCTCTGAGAAGGTTTTAACAGGAGGGTGGTCAACAGGCATGACCGTTGGCACCCAGGCCAGGTGGTAGGTTAACACCGCAGTCAGTAAGGCAGCAAAGAACCTTGAGCAAAAGGCAAGAAAAACACCCTGGTGAATCAGTACAGGTCCAGGCGAGTCCCATGCAGCACACAGACCGCAGGATGAGCGCCCAAGCCTCCAGAGGTTACACTCACTGGTTTTTATTGATTTGTTCAATGAGAAGAGTCAACTCCTTGAGAAAGCGCTGGCAGAGCTGGGTTTTCTCCAGAGTACTTGACATCATGGTAAGCCACACTGGCTCGGCTATCCGTGGCACAGAATACAGGTTCCAGATAGTTCCTCTAAGAAAGAGAGAAGGGACTCACAAATTTGTCACAGATCCTTGTTTGGGATAATCTTGGATTTGAAGAACAAAGGTGAAAACTGTAATTCGTAGATAATCCTGAAGGGATTCAAGTGGTACATGTAACACAGGCTAGCAACACTATGTCCACAGGCCAAGGCTGATTGCCACCTGCTTGGAAAAGACGATGTTACTGGGATATACATGCATACTCATTCATTTACATGGCTTCCTTTGCAGGGCAATGGCAAAGTTAAGTTGTACACAGATCCTTTGGAAAAAAAACATTCCATCCTAACATAAAAATGTGGGCTGGAGGATCGCCGTGAGTTCAAGGCCACCCTGAGACTACACAGTGAATTCCAGGTCAGCCCAGGCCAGAGTGAAACTCTACCTCAAAAAACCAAAACAAAACAAAACAAAAATATATGGGCTGGAGAGATGGCTTAGCGGTTAAGGCATTTGCCTGTGTAATGGTTTGATTCAGGTGTCCCCCATAAACTTAGGTGCTCTGAATGTTAGGTTCCCAGCTGATGGAGATAGGAGAATTAACGCCTCTTAGAGGGAGTGTATTGTTGGGGGCAGGCTTATGGGTGTTATAGCCAGTTTCTCCATGCCAGTGTTTGGCACACTCTCCTATTGCTATTGTCCACCTTATGTTGGCCAGGAGGTGACATCCATCCTCTGCTCATGTCGTCATTTTCCCTGCATTGTGGAGCTTCCCCCTCGAGCCTGTAAACCAAAATAAATCTCTTTTTCCCACAAGCTGCTCTTGGCTGGGTGATTTCTATCAGTAACGTGAACCTGACTGCAACATCCTGCAAAGCCAAAGGACCCTGGTTTGATTCCCCAGGACCCATGTAAGCCAGATGCACAAGAGGACACATGCATCTGGAGTTAAGGCCCTGGTGAACCCATTCTCATTCTCTCTCTCTCAAGTAAATAAATAAAAATTTAAAAATATATAAAACATACACAAAATTGAGGCTGGGCATGGTGGTACACTCCTTTAATCCCAACACTTAGGAGGCAGAGGTAGGAGGATTGCCACAAGTTCAAGGCCACCTTGAGACTACATAGTGAATTCCAGGTCAGCCTGAGGTAGAGTGAAACCTTACCTCAAAAACAAACAAACAAACAAAAAAACACCAGAAAAAAAAATTTATTTAGGGCTGGGTATAGTAGTGCACATCTTTAATTCCAGCACTCAGGAGGCAGAGGCAGGAGAACTGCTATGAGTTTGAGGCCAGCCTGGGACCGTAGAGTGAATTACAGGTCAACCTGGGCTACAATGAGACCCTATTTTGAAAACAAACAAACAAACAAAAAAATCTATGAAAACAATTTATGTGTTGAGGATATAGCTCAGTAGTACAGCAATGCTTAGCAAGCACATGGTCCTGGGCTTGATCCCAAATATCCAGAAAATATTAATTTTAAATTTAGCCAGGCATTGTGGCTCATGTTATAGTCCCAGCATTTGGGAGGTTGAGGTAAGAAGATCACTGGGAATATCCTGGGCTACAGAGTAAATTCTAGGTATGCCTGTGCTAGAGGGAAACCCTGACTCAAAAAAAAAAAAAAAAAAAGAGAAAGAAAGAAAGAAAAGAAAAAAATTGGGCTGGAGAAGTGGCTTAGTGGTTAAGGCACTTGCCTACAAAGCCTAAGGATCCTGGTTTGATTCCCCAGTACCTATGTGAAGCTAGATGCACAAAGAAGCACATGTATCTGGAGTTCATTTACAGTGGCTGGAGACCCTGGCATGCCCATTCTCTCTCTCATATATATAAACAAAATTTTTTAAAAATAAAAAAATTGATATTAAAATTAAAAAATCTAATTTTCATAATGTCCTTTGTCAGAATTTATTACGATTAATTTTTTAACCTACACCTAGAAACTTAAAAATTATATGCTTACAGGTATCACACAGCCATTTTACAGTAAAGAGGCGCAGAGGGGAGAGGGAGGAGTCAAGCGGGACGCGCGGCACGGGAGACACAGGCGGGGGATGGTGAACTGCGCCACAGTGAGGCGCTGTCTTAAAGCCAGAAACAAAACCAAGCAAGCTGAGAAGTAACACAGGGAGAAACACAGTACACATATACACGTTTCTAAGTACATATACTTTTAATGGCAAGTGAGAATGAGAATTCAGCCTCAGAGCCTAGCAGGGAGGGCTCTGCTCTAAGGTAAACGATTAACCATTTTTTCAGAGTGCCAGCTTACTTAGGCCCTCCTCTGAATTTTAACACATCCCTGTCCCAAATCAAGACAAGTGAAGAATATTCTGACTTCATTATGTAACTGTGTACTTGAAAGAAATAGGACAGAACACAAAATCACCTTGGAAAAACAAACAGTATTTGGTGAGTTAGGCTGCATGGTTAAATGGTCCAGGGTTTCACTTACTAAAACCAAGGTCTCTAAATGCTAGTCTACACAATTGTCAGTAACGCTCAAAATCACATGTGTACTTTGTGTCCAGCTAAGAGTTCAGAAAGGGTGGTGCCTATCCTCCAAAAAGAATTTTTGAGCTCACCAGCATCACACGCACACAAAGGATTCAGACATTCTATGAACTGTAATTCATTCTGACCAGTTTGGCTCATTAAATCAGGATGGCTTTGGAGTGAGAGTGCATTCCTCATGGAGAGACTGGCCTGGTGGAGGGCAGACTGCTTCTACCCACACTCTAGAAGTGAGGACCTAGAGAACCAGTTTCCAAGGCATCAATCAGAAGAAGGAGGAGGGCTCAGAGCAGGACAGACGGGACAGCAGGTATGGAGGAGGACTGTCATGGTAAACTTGAACCCAAGTCTCCCTGTATGCACGCACTCTCTCCATGTGTGCTCTGCTGACAGGAACCCTGGAAGCCAAGCTTCCTCCTCCTGGGAAGCGGGCTCAAAGGTAGGCTTTACAGCTTCTGTGGGATGACCTGAGGTCAGGAACAGACTTCTAAGGCGTTGTGAACTTTCTGTCCACAGTGACAACAATCACATCAAGAACAGTTTGTCAAGTAGTCTCCTAGCGCTAGATTATTCAATCCTTTGGTTGCATTGTATCTCCTTTTGTGGTCTGAACCACTGAAATGACCAGGAACTGCCAGCCTCCGTTCTTCCACATTGGTCGCACTATGAACCTAAGAGCCACGGCTTACTGCGGGTACTGGTGCCTGTTGAGTTTCCAAATCTCTTACTTTACCTGAATTCTCCCAGAGCCTCCATCAGACGGCTGACATAGAACTGGACCCGGAGACTGGACTCGGCTATCTTCCTGCAGGAGACCATGGCCTTGTGGAAGACAGTGACCAAATTACTATCAGAGAAGAAATTCCCTTGGAACTGATGTACTGGGCTGTATAATGAACATTAGTATCATCAATTTTAAACACTCAAGGAGCGCTGGAAAGATGGCTTCGTGGTTAAGGGGCTTGCCTGCAAAGCCGAAGGACCCAGGTTTGATTCATCAGGACCCACGTAAGCCAGAGGCACAAGGTGACGCATGTGTTTGGAGTTATTCTGCAGCAGCTGAAGGCCTGGGGTACCCATTCTCTCTCTCTCTGCCTCTTTCTCTATCTCTCAAATAAATGAATTAAATAATTATTTAAAAATGAACAACAAAATCCCCACTTAAGGTAGTGGTACATCCCATCATCAGGAAGCAGTCATTTTCTTCCTTACAAGCAGCCAGTCTCCAGTTCCCAACATCAATGACTCCAAGGGCCCATCATTTCTAGGGACGAGTTAACTTTCTTGGGATGGTGACATGGCAAACAAGGAGACCTGCCACCTGCAAAGCCTCCATGTCCGCAGGATGCGCTCTTATTAGCACGCGCTGGCTTGGCGGTGCCTGGGCGGGAGGGAGCCCAGGCCTGTGAGCGTGAGCGCCCTGCCCGCACCGCAGCCCCAGCCCGCGTCACCTTCTCAATTGCGGTCTTCAGCCTGTTCACGTGCGACTCGAGCAGGGGGAAGTGGGAAAAGAAGAAGTCCTGGAAGTCCCGCTGACCGGCTTCTTTCTCGCACAGGCCGAAGACGACGCTGACGGCGATTTTTTTCCTGCTGACGATGGCCGGGCTAGAGCTGCAAGTCTCTTCAGCCAAGCTGAACGCCTCATCAGTTGACCTGGAGGAGAATAAGTCTGAAATGTTGTCCTGCACCAGTGAGTCACTGCAGGGAAGCATCGTGCCGTGGGCAGACCCTCAGAGCTAGCCCAGCCAAAGCTTCACCCGCTGCAGACCCGTTGTCTTCGGTGACTCGGGCGTGACAGTGAGGACACCCTCATGCCACACGTCATTATCTCAGCCTAAGAAAAAGTGGAAGTAAAAACCAAAGATAATTTAAATGCTCCCCTGCTGGTTAGCCTCTCATCTTTTTTTTATACTTTATTTATTTGAGAGAGGGAAAGAGGGAGGGAGGGAGAGAGACAGAAAGAATGGGGACATCAGGGCTTCCAGCCACTGCAAACAAACTCCAGGTGCATGTGCCACATGTGTATCTGGCTTACGTGGGTCCTGGAGAATTGAACTGAGGTCCTTTGGCTTTGCAGGCAAGCACCTTAACTGCTAAGCCATCTCTCCAGCCCACCTCTCACCCTTTTGATGGCATTTAGAAGGGTATGAGATAACCCTCACTTCAAACACAGGCTCTTTGTTTTGGCTGGCAGATAGCAGATGAGAAGGTCAGAAGAGCAGCGATCCTACAGTATGTGTGTCTGCGCCCAGGCGTCACACTGGGGTGATGCTGGTGTTTCCAGGCGAACATGCCCAAGGCTATGAGGACCTCAACTTGCTTCTCTCGGTGCTCTGCTGGAGCCGTGTGACTTCTGAGTACTCTAGGAAATCCCCAAGCAGAAATACTCAGCTCCTGTGACTAAAGAGCCACGGAGCTAATAAATCCTGAATATACATTCTACTTGTCTTAAGGGATAATCCTTACAATTATGGCCTAACCGTGACTCTTAAGTAAGGGCTGTGGGAAGGCAGCCTAACTACCACATAGCAATGAAAGCAAGACAGCAAAGGCTTGGCGTTGCTCCGCACGGGCACCGCGGCGAAGGCCATGGTGCACCGCATGAACAGCGCGTGCCTTCACGTCCCTTTCTCTCTCACTCTACCACATAGCTTCATATTATTCTCGTTTTCTCTGCAATCTTCTTTAAAAACAAATTATTTATTTATTACTTATGCCTAGCAGAAGTTGAGGCTGTTACATAGTCAAAGTAAAGGAGACAGACGTCTTGCTTTATGCTACTGCTTTTCTTAAGTACCCTCAAAACCCAAAGGAGGGTGTGTGTGGTAAACCAGTGCCAGGCGCTGCTCCAGACAGTCCTGACAACACAGGACTTCAGGCGCTGACTGAAAGCGCTAAGTATCTATCCAACCATCAATTGCTTTATCTGAAAAGTCTTCATTTCTAATCATGAAGAAAAAAAGAACAATGAAACCAAACCGCTGGAGAATCTCTTAGAATGTCACATACAGGAAATGATGGGACACAGAAACTGCACCCTTTTCTCTTTTGCTGTAATCCTTCATTTTCATGTCATTACTGTCAGCCAGGGATGGTGGTGTGCATCTGTACTCCTCCAATTTGGGGTTCAGGCAGGAGGACCTCAGGGCCAAGCTGGGACACGCACTGAGATCCTGTCTCAAAGCACACACAGACAACATTTCTTCTGAGCTGTGTAAAACTTGTCTGCTTGCCTGAAATACTCTATTTCTCTTTCCTTTCAAAAGTGAAATGACATCAGTGCACTCATCTTCAGGACAATGTCAGCGCTCACCAGCACCGGGTAGTCAACACTGGGATACAGGCAGCTTTACCCATCATCCCTAGCCCCCCCCCAACAACGGTGTTAGCATGGCAGAGTGCGCCACCTACTGAATGCCTGCACAACTTCCCCAGCCACAAGACAGGGCAGCCCTTGCCTGTTTCACTACATCCCTCCTCTGAACTCAGATGCAACTGAGCTTGTATGGTATAGATTCAGACTGACTAGACAACTGCAGTCAATCAAGTCACATGGCACCATAATTACATCCTAAGCATTGTTCCATAATAAAATGATGTCTGAAAATGCTTCCAAACATTTTAGTATACACCCAGATACTTTTTCATAGGTTTATTTCAAAATTACCAGGTAAGGTGTGGTGGTTTGATTCTGGTGTCCACCATAAATTTAGGTGTTCTGAATGCTAGGTTCCCAGCTGAAGGAGATTTGGGAATTAATACCTCCTGGAGGCAGTGTGTTGTTGGGGGCGGGCTTGTGGGTGTTACAGCCAGTTTCTCCATGCCAGAGTTTGGCACACTCTCCTGTTGTTATTGTCCACCTTATGTTGGCTGGGGGTGATATTCATACTCTGCTCATGTCATTGTTTTCACTGCCATCGTGGAGCTTCCCCCTCAAGTCTGTAAGCCAAAAATAAACCATGTGCCCCCTTGTGCATTTGGCTAAAATTGGTTCTGGGGAGTCAAACCTGGGTCTTTTGGCTTTGCAGGCAAGGGGCTTAACCGCTAAGCCATCCTTCCAGCCCTTTCCATGGCTTTTTCATTTAATAAGCCAAATGGTTTCCCATCATAATTTGCTCCCTGAGGGTATGGACAGCTTCCCTAAGTAACGAAATCCCTGAGGCTCCCTCTGCTACAGGAAGCAGTGCTGGTACCCGCTCCTGGGTGCCCAAAGCCCACCAGTTACCCAATAAGCCAAGCTTACCACCTGGCATGCACGGAGCCCTGAGGTCAGTGTGGAGGCAAGTACCACTCTTGACAAATACTTTTAATTCTATTACGGTTAATTTTTTCTCACAGCAAGAAGAACAGTCTTTTTGTTACCACTGTTCTCTTCTTTGTAGCACAAGAAACTAAGTTTTAGTCAGGATGGTGGTATATGCCTGTAATCTCAACACTCAGGAGGCTGATATAGGAGGATAGAGTTCAATGCCAACAACAGAGAGAAAAATGGATGGGCAGGAGAGGAAATGAATTTATCACCACATCCTTGCTAAAGTCAACAGCCAACATGCTTTAAGTGAAATGCGGGTCTTCATGGATGCAGCAGCTGCACGTGCTGTGTGAAACAGAAGCGTGGTCAGGGCTGGCATCCCGGGCACCCAGGCCCAGCGCAGAGCGCTGTGACTGCCACCCAAGCTCTTGGTGGTTTCCCTTTGAGTGAGGCCCAGCGTGCTCTCCAGTGCCGTGGCGTAGGACGGGCAGCGCAGGCGAGGGCACCAGCTCTGAGCGCACAGCTGACCACAGGCCTGGGCAGCTTGAGAGCCTTCCCTCAGGACAGCTATGTGCACCCAGCCGCCAGCTGGGACAAACAGCAAAGGCCCCTGTCAGAAGGATGTGCTGCAGGTACCTTCACGTTGCTGGCACAAGGCGCTCGACCAAAAGCAGCTGCTGGAGGAAAGGGTTTATTTTGGGCTTCCAGTCTCCAGGGAAGCTCCAAGATGGCAAAAGAAAGCAGGGTGTGAGCAGAGGCGCAGCAGAATGGGGAGCCCCGTTCTGGCAATGGGGAGCTGGCCGTAATACCCTGAAGCCTGCCCCAGCTACTTGTCTCCTCCAGCAAGTCACGTTTAAGGGGGACACCTGATCCAAACCACCACATTTTCCCCCTGGCCCCCATAAACTGATTACCATACATGATGTAAAATGCAATGCATTCGCCCAACTTTAAAAGTTCCCATAGTGGCTGTGTGATGGCGCACACCTTTAATCCCAGCTCTTGGAAGGCCATGGTAAGAGGATCACTGAGTTTGAGGCAGCCTGAAGCTACAGAGTGAGTTTCACATCAGCCTGGACTAGAGTAAGACCCTGCCTCGAAACAAAACAAAAGTTCCCACAGTTTTTAACAATTGCAATACTGTTCAAATATCCCCATAGTCCACATTTCCCAACCGTGAGTTGTAAAACCACAGTAACAAATGGCATGGAGTAAACACTCACACTGGGAAGGATGACACTAGGCACAGCCAGGAAAGACTGAGCCGATGCAAGATCTCAAGCAACCATCAAGTCCTGTCACTTCAATCTGACATCTCTAACCAGTGATGAAGTCTCTGGGTTCTAAGTCCACCCCTCCAGCTGGGCTGCTTAAGCCCAGAGAGCAATCCATCCTGTGCCAGCAGCTCTCCTTGGCAGCCATCTCATAGTCCTGGCTGGGGTCTCCACTGCCAACCATGGTTCATCTTCATTGGGCCTCCAAGTAGGAACTCCAACAAGTCTGCCTCAAATTGCTCAGTGACCATTTGCAAAACAAAACAAAACGGCACTGTAAGTCCAATAACTCTCTTTCTTGCGTTTGTTACACTCCCACAGTAACATCAGGCAGACAACAGCAGGAGAGTGAGCCAAATTCTGGTAAGGGGAGCTGAATGTAACACCCAAAAGCCTGTCCCCAACAGCGCACTTCCTCTAGCAAGCTCCAACCTCCCAAATGACCATCAGCTTGGGATCAAGAATTCAGAACACGTGTGTTTATGGGGGACACCTGGTCCAAAGCAGCCCAGGATGAGAAGAGGAGAGGGACTCGGGCAGGAGAAGGTGGAGGGCAGCTTGCCCATGTATTCAGCGCCTTCCTTCAGTAAGGCCTCATGGGCATCTGGCCTGACCGAATCTGACAGCTTCCACCCGTGAGTACAAGTAAAAGCCGACAGGTGGGCAGACAGCACAGCCTGTCAGCATCAGCCTCCTCAGTGTAGATTCTCTGCTCCTGAGAACTGCTACTACAAGGTGTAGAAAGTCATAAAGACCATTTGACAGGAAAGAACACTTTCTGTTTGAAAAACCAGATGAGACTATTTTGAAACCAAGGTTTCCTCATCTTGGATAGTGATAGAATATATAAATAGGCATTTTGAATTATACAGCTCATGACGACACTTGCAACTTCCAGTAAGATATTCAAAAGTTACAGAAAATGTCGAAGGAAACATTAAATGTAAATTTACATCTATCCAAACTCAAATTTTTTTTTTAAATTTTTATTTATTTATTTATTTGAGAGTGACAGACACAGAGAGAAAGACAGATAGAGGGAGAGAGAGAGAATGGGCGCGCCAGGGCCTCCAGCCTCTGCAAACAAACTCCAGACGCGTGCGCCCCCTTGTGCATCTGGCTAACGTGGGACCTGGGGAACCGAGCCTCGAACCGGGGTCCTTAGGCTTCACAGGCAAGCACTTAACCGCCAAGCCATCTCTCCAGCCCGCCAAACTCAAATTTTAACTCACACAAAACAGAGTTGTGTGAAGAAATAAATCTTTTCAGAGAAACCTGCACAAGAACATGTGATCTAGATATTAAGGTGGGAAGTTCATCAGACGTGTGTCCGCATCACGACGGCTCACAGAGCTCCAGGAGCGCAGCCACCTCTACAGATCACTGAGTGTTACCTGCCGCTTTGCCCCTGCCAGGAGTAACGAGTGCCATCTGCAGTGTTGATTCAAAGTGAAGTTGAAAAAGAAACCCACGAAAGTATAGCTTTGGGGGATGGAGAGATAGCTCAGCAGTTACAGGCATTTGCTTACAAAGTCTGAAAGCCTAGATTTGATTCCCCAGCACCCACATAAAACCAGATGCATAAAATGGGGCATGCATCTGGAGTTTGTTTGCAAAGGCAGGAAGCCCTGACACACCCACACTAACTCTTTCTGTCCCCCTGTCTCTCCCTCTCTACTTTCTTTCAATAAATAAATCAAAACATTTTAAAAGTAGGTTTTTATAATTTAACAAGTGAATTTTCAGAAAACCCTGAAAAAGTCATATGATGAGAACTAGCAAAGTCTGACAAGGATGGCAGATCCTCTCACTTCCTCAGAGCAGTCCCTGGGCAAAATTCTGAGACCAACAAATCAATCAGAAGCCCCAGAGGACCCAGTACACAGGGAGCGTCTCAAGAAGTTCTGGCATGAGCACTGTCACTCACAATAAGCACAGGGACACAGGAACTAGGGACCAGGGGTACCAGAAAGACAGCAATGGATCTCCCTGACTGTGACCTGAATGACAGCCCAGAAGACACATTCACAGAGGTAAGAGAGGTTAGGGGTGGCCAGCCAGCTGCTAAGACAAAAGCTGTTCTCCATACCATTAACAACGTAATCAAACCTGTTGATGCCAAGCTCTGGAACCTGGATGTACGTTAGTCAAGCTCCAAGAGGAGGTGTCGTTCATGCACTTAGGTCTGTGTGAGGAGCTCCTCCTGTGGGAAGGGTCCTCCTTGGCCTTTTGCTGACAACCTTCCAGCTGCTTCTGTGCTTACCCTGCTCCACCAGGTTCAGAGGCTCCAGGAGGAGCAGCTCACCACACCCTGCCCAACGCTGACCCAAGATCCACAACTCACCAACCACTGTTGCTCATTCTGAGATGCCAAACGCAGAGCAAGACATAACTAATCTAAACAACATACCTTATGCTATATCAAAATACCATGATAAGCATTGCTCTTCATACAAAATGCTATATCAAGACACCATGTTAAACATTGCTCTTTATATAAAACTGACCCAAAAATGTTAGTCTTAGAATTTCTAAGTTTATGTTGCTATTCAAGTATCACTATTATCTGTTGTGTAGCCAGCACTGACTGCATTCCTAGGTGCTCTGAAGGTACGACGCTTACATGCTACCAGTTCACAAAAGACTCGTTCGCTCCCAAGAGGAGTAGGCTCAGAAAGGCTCCAGTCAACCTCAGACATACATCTGAAGGGATGAAGCAGAATTTCCAGGGAAGAGAAGTCGGAGGGAGGGATCCCAGCTCCCCTGGGCACACTGCGGTGACTGCAGTAATGCCAGGGGTGCTGGTGGAGCCAACCGGGCAGGAGCAGTGATGGTACTGAGGACGAAAGCAATGACAACAGTAAGGAAGTGACACTGGCAGCAGTTTACCTTCTCTCTTAATAGCTGAAGCCGGCCTTGAACTCAAGATCCTCCACCTCCAAAGTGCTGGGATTCTAGGTGTGAACCACCAGACCTGGCTCAGACCAGTATCTGACTTACTGATTCCTACATCCATACTAACTGCCTGGCTCACCATATCTAATTTAATCCTCCCAATAAGGCAGAGGCTGACTCTACACTACGGCAATGCAGGTGAAGAAGCACCACCTTGAACCTGGTCAGCGTGTTCACTCCATCACACACCTAGCGAGGGCGGAGCTAGGACCCATCCCCCACCAACAACCAAGAAGCAGCAACCTAGTAAATGACGAGCTGTCATGTTCTCTTTATCTTGCTCCCTGGGGTGGTGAGAGAAACCAAATAGACACCCCAACTTCTCATTCCTCAGCTTGTTTTGCTTTCACTTATTTAGAAGGTGAGAGAGAGAGCAAGAGCGCACCAAGGCCTCTAGCCCCTGCTATGAATTCCAGATACATGCACCACTTTGTGCATCTGGCTTTACATGGGAACTGGGGACTCAAACCCAGCTGTTAGGCTTTGCAGGCAAGCACCTTAACTGCTGAGCCATCTCTCCAACCACCAGCTTGTTGGTTTAGCTCCATTTCTCCTACAGGCTACTCCAGTACTGTGTTCTCTCCCTTCTTTTGAGTTCCAATGTTCTTCATGCCTCCCTGTGGCATTTAACACATGATTACCTATCTCTATGCATTGCTTATTGTTATTGTAAAGAGCAAGCACATGGCTGACCCATCCTTTCATCTTCATGGAAGTTCACACACAAGTATTACTAGGCAGTTTACCAATTCAATGAACTCACATGAGACTTTCTTAGCTACACATGACTTTTATAATTACATGTAAAAATTCCTGAGTTCCAGGAAGAAGGGCTTGAAAGCTACCAGTGTGACATCAAATGTACCTTTAAACTAAATTTCAGATTTAAAAATGAAGGTAGAAAATGCATTAATGCTATCTCTATGAGTTAAGAACCTAAGTTCTACTACTGGGGCTTGTGATGAACGAGAGGCAAGCTGTGGAATCACTGAGACTCTGTCACGGAGTGGCAGCGGGCAGTGAGGAAGGGGGATGCCGGACATTCTCCTCTGGCCCCTGCAGGTGTACACAGGGTGCGACCTCAACACATGCATGTGGCCCCCACATACCGCACACCCAACAACTGAGGCTCTACGCCGAGAGCCTGCCTCAGATGCTGCATGGGGACCTCTGTAGCCCAGAAAGAGGCTGCCTCACCTCCCACCTTACAGCACAATCACAAACCTACCATCAAACCAAGTGCACACATGACAGTCACCCAGGTATTTCTAGTAGCTTCTAAACAAAAGCGTGATTTTTAGCGGGGCACAGCGATGTATGCCTGTAACCCCAGCACCCTGGAGGCAGAGGCAGAAACCCGGTGAGCTGGAAGCCAGCATCAACTATACACTGAGCTCCAGGTCAGCCTGGCTCACTTTAATGTGCCATCCTTTAAAGTCTAACTTGCAAGCTTTCACACTAAGCTGAAGCTAATCACAAGGTTTAGCTCTTCATCCCTGACAACGGGTGAGTTGGTTAAGCTGTCTATGCTGCAGGGCACCGTGGCTGCCTTGCAGGTGTGTTAAGCTGTTTATGCCAGCACTTTTCTGAGCAAGAGGAAACTTGCAACTCACCTCCTTGGAAAGATGCCATTTTCCAAACTGGTGGTCTGACTTCGGAGCCAGCGGCGCTGATAACTGCTGGAAGAGGATGCAGAGGAGCTTGGAGACGGGAAAGGCGTGATCAACAGGCTGCTCAGTGAGGCTGTGAGGAGGCAAATTCGGAAGTTCAACACATACACACAAGTCCTTACATGGCTACAGAATGCACTGTTATTATTCTATTTAATACAACCAAACTGTACATTAGAAATGATTAGATAGCTCAGCATGATGTTGTAATCGCAGTAGTAAGGTAGCTAAGGTAGGACTGTGAATTCCAGGCCAGCTTCGCTGTACAATAGTGAGTTCCAAGCTAGCTGGGCTGCATAGTGAGACACTGTCTTCAAAACAAACAGCAAAAAAAAGTAGTAAGCTGGCAAATATTATGTTAGATGTATTTTAACACACACACAAAATATATATGCCAAGTAAACTAAATTTCTGGATTCTACCAATCTTATCCAGCAGGGGGAGACTACAATTTCTGTCTTGCAAAGATTTCTGCACTTGAGGCTGTCATTGAGCTCTGGGTCCTCCTGCCTCACCCTCCCCAGTGCTGGGGTTACAGATGCACATCACTATTTGGGGGTAAAATTTAGCTGAATGAACTATTCCATCCACATGAGAATCCTGTCTCTTTATCCTTATTTTCAAATATTCTCATATTCAATATCCTCATTTCAGACTTACCTTTCTTCCCTTCACCTCTTCCTGACCCTCTTATCTGTAAATGAGCCACTTGTGGTCATAAAATGCTTATTTCTCTTGCACAGAAGAGCTTCCACTCAGAATAAGCGATTTCAGGCTATAGCAATGGCAGCAAGTCAGTCACTAGGACTTTCTTGCCGTGACAGGGATGATGAAGGCGCTGCAACTCACACTTAACTGCCACCAAAGCGAGGTACAGGAAAGGCAAAAGAGGGATTCCCGAACATTCTGCACGAAGAAAGCTAGGGAACACCTAATTATGATTATTCTTAGCTTAGGAGTTTATTGTTGCAGGTGAGAGAAGGGGGAAGAAAAGGAGAGTGAAAGGAGAAGAGGAGATAGAGACTGGTAAATTTTAATTTCTTATCTACATAGGACATAAACTCCAGCCCAGCTTGTTGATAACTCACTTTCCACACTGACATGCCAGGTTAGTCCAGGTTCTCAGAATGAAAGACTTAAGCAACCCTTAGGACTGTGCCCTTTGTTCTTGCATGTAAATCAGAGTCACGTGCTCTGACTTCGCAGCGCACCTTGGCCTGGGGACGCACGCCATTTGGGGGGGGGGGGAACGACACAGTAGCAGCTGAGGTGCCTTTCCGGTTTCCACTTCCCCAGCTCACCATCGCTATGGTCGACTGCTCCATGAGGTCAAGCAGTGAAAGCGAGTACCTGATCGGGCAATGCCGCTGTCCCTGTCTTCATTCTGTCCTCGGCTCGGCATGTCAACTGGCGTGCTGTGTGCTAAGACAGAAGTACAAGGAAACATTATTAGGCTCGCCAAAGACAGGAAGGGCTTCAAGTGACTACAGCCATGTTTACATTTCAAAGCAGGCCATTGGACTAAGCATATAGTAGAGATTAAGCAGAAAGCAAAATCAAATGTAACAAGACATTAAAGGGAGGAAGAAACAAAACTAAGAAACCATTTATTCTACTGGATGTTTCTGAATGATGCTCATTCTAAAGAAAAACACCCTCTTTCTCTCTCTCTCAAATAAGGAAATAAATAAAATATATTTTAAAAATAAGAGTTAAAAAACTGAGCTGGGGCTGGAGAGATGGCTTAGCGGTTAAGCGCTTGCCTGTGAAGCCTAAGGACCCCGGTTCAAGGCTCGGTTCCCCAGGTCCCACGTTAGCCAGATGCACAAGGGGGCGCACGCGTCTGGAGTTCATTTGCAGAGGCTGGAGGCCCTGGCGCGCCCATTCTCTCTCTCTCCCTCTATCTGTCTTTCTCTCTGTGTCTGTTGCTCTCAAATAAATAAATAAATAATTTAAAAAAAAAAAAAACTGAGCTGGAGAGATAGATGGCTTACCCGTTATGGTCCCTGCCTGCAAAACCTAAGGACCCAGGTTCAATTCCCTAGTACCCACCAAAGCCAGATGCACACAATGATGCATGTATCTGGAGTTCCTCTGCAATGACTAGAGGTCCTGGCAGGCCTATCCTCATTCATTCATTCCCTCTCTCAAGTAAATTACTAAAAAAGTTTTAAAAACGTTTAAGCCAGGCAGATAACCCATACCTTTAATCCCAGCACTCAGGAGGCAGAGGTAGGAGGATCGCCATGAGTTCAAGGCCACTCTGAGACTACATAGTGAATCCCGGGTCAGCCTGGGCTAGAGTGAGACCCTACCTCCAAAAAAAAGCAAACAGCAAAAAAATAAGCATTTTTAAAAACGACCTATATAACAAACTGTTCATGCGGTTAATACAGTCAACATTCTCAGGTGAGTATGTTTAATCATTTAGTATTTAAGCAGTATGATATTTTCAAAATGCTTTATAATTAATTTGCTTCAGCAGTAGCTGTAGGCAACTTAGGGAGAGAAATAGTTGACCACCATCTCACAAATTCAAAAAATGTTTCACTATTTATAACCCACTCTCTTGGCAGACAGAAAACATTTATTTGCTAACATTTCTTTCTCTGCTTCTTTTCAACAAACCCACATACGTGGCACTATTGTAGTTTCTAGGAGAACCTCCTGTCCTCACATGACGTTTAGGAAATGCGCTCAAGCATCACAGACTGCTGGCCGTGTCTCCGAGGGAGCAGGCCGCGCTGACTGAGCGGGAAGGCGCACGCAAAGCTGCTCTGGACAAGAAGCCCAGTTCCCAGGCTGAATATTTTCTTTCCTTTTTGGGGGATGGGGGTTCAAGGTAGGGACTCACACTACCCCAGGCTAACCAGGAATTCACCATGTAGTCTCAGAAAGGCTTCAAACTCATGGTGATCCTCCTACGTCTGCCTCTCAAGTGCTGGGACTAAAGGTATGTGCCATCATATCCAGTTCTGAATATCATCTTGCCAGTTATTGTTTGAAATATGTTTATTTTCAAAGTTTTAAGACAGTCTACAAACATGTTATCTTCCTCTAAGTAGGTGGGAGGGTGTCAGGTAACTATGGTGCTTGGCTTATTCCAGGCTACAAAACGCAACGGAACAAGGACAACTATTTGTCATCGTCACGACCTCGCATACCAGCGATGAAGATCCCCACACACGTCAGTCATGCCAAGACTACCGCGGAAACGACGGCCTTTGCTGTCAGTCTCAGAACACACAGACTATGAAGACCACACCTGTGAGGAATCTAGAAAGTGCATTACAACTACCTGAATGAATTAATGACTGTGTTTAAGAGAGAGAGAGAGACCTAGATCTGCCATGCGCCCATTAGAGTGGCTTGTGGAGAACTCCATGCAGTAAGGGTGCAAGGCAGAGGTGAGCGAGCGCGCTGGCGGCAAAGGGCAGCAGAGCAAAGCAGCAGCAGAGGCCTGGGGGATCGGAAGTGTTGATCCTCCCAGAAACACGAGGGGCTCGCTCAAATCAGCTTTCGTTGCTCTACTAGAGGATGTTCATGGGGACTTTTCAAAATAGCAAGGATTGGGCTGCATTTGAAACTAGTGTCTTTTACACAAGAGCCCCTTGGGTTCCTGGAGGAGAACGAGCAGGATTTTTTGAGAGCCTGCACAGGAGTCACTAACGCCCATGGGCCCACTGGACTCAGCATTCCACACAAACCTGCGAAGAAAGAAGCGCTCCGGGTGAGCCGGAGAGGTCCTCCTGCAGACGCCCCGGGCAGGAGCTTGCCACAGGCTGGCAGCAGCCCTAGAGCAGAGACACGGGAAGCGATGGGCACGCACAAAAATAAACACACATTCAGGTGACGCGAATCCAAACTAGTGCAACGTAGCCCACTGAAATAAAGCAAAGCCCGCCAGGCCCTGGCCCTCAGGGCTAAGGCTGCCCGCGCAGCTCTTCCTACCTAGGTTGCTCCCAGCACGACAGGGGCCCACGTTCTTCTGAGTGGTGTTCAGTTTTCCCACGTGGGGATCCTGGTTGATATACTCAAAGCTGTCTTGCAAGCTAAATCCAGAGAGAAGAAGGGAGGAGTGGAGGGAGAGGAGAAAAACACCAAGAGGCTAATAAAGCTGTTTTCTAGTAGGTTCCCAAATACAGACAACTTTTTTTTTTTTTTTTTTTTAAATAAAATCTCACACACAGGCATGTTTGGGAGAATTTGTTGGGAGACAAAGAAAAAAACTGCGGAGGAAGAGCAAGCTGTGCCCGTCCACAAGCGCACTCTTAATCATTTCACGTTGCCCAAGGGGCACCGGGCTCTACGCTGAGCCTCTGTGACTGACACCATCCATGTTGCTATTCACTTCTAAATGTTGGATGCCCAAGACATTGCTATTCATTTTAAGAATTTTATACAAACGCTCAAAATGAAATTTATTTTAACACTTGGTTAACATCCATGAATAATTTAGCAACTTTTTAAAAGAGGAAGATATATCAGAAATAATGATTCTCACAGGAGCTTAACTTCGTAACTTCTAAAATGTTAGAATAACTGTAAAAATGTGAGTGAAGCAAGTTTTAAAATATATGATTTTAGCAAGAAACTAAACATTTAGACTTTGAGGATAGCACAGTATACTGAAGCCAAAACAATGTCACTTAAACGTGGGCTCACGGCGTTGTCAGAGGAAACGACTGTGATGAACGCCCAGGCCCGAAACTCGTACAGCGAACAGCGTCTAGCACGGCAGTGCAGGCCACAGCCCCAGCACTGGGGGGGAGGGGGGGCGCAGGGGCAGCGTTTCACTTTAAACCGCACACTGACACGGTGGCTCACACACGTAGTCCCAGCACTCAGGAGGCTAAAACAGGACCCTACGTTTGAGGCCAGCATGGGTTTAATGCATGTGAGGTCATTTGGGACTACACAGCAAATCTGAAGCCAGCCTGAGCTACACAGTGCATTATGGGTCAGCCCAGGCTAATAAAGTGAGACCTTGTCTCAAAATACAAATAAATGTATACCAAGCATTTCTGCTTAAGTTCTCAATGTATAAGGAGATGTATATCAATGGAGTTTAGGTTAGACCATTTCATCTTTCTTAGTCTACACTGAAGTGCAAAGGACGAGAAAATCAAGAGTGAAAATAAAAAAGACACCATCTGAAAACATCAAAGGCCATTAGCCACGTGCTGATACTAAAAATCCTAAAACCTCCTGTGATCTGGGCTTGTCTTGCTCCTCATTTCGAAATGTCTTACAGCCTCCCAGAGCGGCTCTGTCTGAGACGCACAGCCGAGGAAGGAGGCGCAGAGCCCACACTTACTTGTTTGTGCTTCCACAGAAGCTGCCCATTCTGGCAGAAAAGACTTTACTAATCATCAGCTGTGGAGGAGAACTGGAGAAAAAAAAAACAAAAAACAAAAACACCATGAGAGGGAGAAGTGTTTTGAACTAAGAAATGAATGAGCTAAGAAATCAGTAATTAAGAAATCACTGTGCTACTTCTCATAAGCAGCAAACAGGACACCCTTACCGTATGTAGTGTATCTTTAAGGTGGAGCCTTGGTAACTCATTGCCACTGAGCCGAACATCATCTCCCCCAGCATGTTGACATCAGAAGGTGGTCTTGTGTACTACATAAGAAACCAAAGCCAAAGTTAGTACACAGCGTATAAGGTGTGGCCTGTCTGAGGGGCAATGCACTAAGAAATGGCATCTATTAATCTCTGGGTCCCTCTTCACATGAGTGAGAGATTATAACTACTACTTAAAATTCCAATTGTCATTTTACAATCATACTCTAGTATGGTGATTGCCTGTTAGTCCACAAAATATTACTAATGTTTCCTATTTCATTTTTAAAATCTTTTTTGTTTATTTATTTATTTGAGAGCGACAGACAGAAAGAGGCAGAGAGAGAGACAATGGGCACGCAAGGGCCTCCAGCCACTGCAGACGAACTCCAGATGTGTGCACCTCCTTGTGCGTCTGGCTAATGTGGGTCCTGGGGAATTGAGTCTCGAACGGGGGTCTTTAGGCTTCACAGGCAAGCACTTAACAGCTAAGCCATCTCTCCAGCCCTCCTCTTTCATTTTTATACACAGTATGTTCACACAGAACCCACATGTATGGCCAGAGTTCCTTTGTAGTAGTATTATGAAAAGGGAGATTACTATCACCTCCATTTATGAGCTCTAGGTATCAACTCTTCTCTTGATGCCAAGAGCATATCCTGAAAAGAAATATGGTTTCAGTATAAAAAATAATTTTTTTAACTAGGGCATTGTATATGCTAGGTATGTGTTCTACCACTAAGTTGCATTCCAGTCCCTTGAGTCCAGTTTCTTATTTATTTATTTGACAGAGTACTGGGGAATTGATCCTGGGTCTTTAGGCAACGCAGGCAGGCAAGTACCTTAACCACCAAGACACCTCTCCAGCCCTAGTTCAGTATTATTCAAATGATAAATAGCGTTCACAAAAAATACCAATTGGCACAAGCAGGACTTTGTGAGAATCCGAAAGACAACAGATGGTCTTACTACTCTAAAATTTTATTAAAATATTTCAAAAACAGGGCTGGAGGTACAGCTTAGTGGTTAAGGTGTTTGCCTGCAAAGCCAAAGGACCCAGGTTTGATTCCCCAGGACCCATAACCAGATGCACAAGGGGGCGCAAGTGTCTGGAGTCCGTCTTCAGTGGCAGTGGCTGGAGGTCCCATGCACCCATTTTCTCCCTCTCTCTCTCCCCCTCTCCCTCCCTCTCTCCCTCTCCCTCCCTCCCTCCCTCCCTCCCTCCCTCTCTCTCTCTCTCTCTGTCAAATAAATGACTAAATTAAAAAAAATTTACAAAAACACTTGCAGCGTCCAGCCAGTCTCTCACGCACTTGTCTCACAGGTGTGAGGGAGGCTGCCACCTTCCAGCCATGCTCATGAACAAGCCTTCTCTGCTTGACCCAGAGCAGCTTGCCTGTCCCTCCCGTCAACCCTGCAGGCTCTGACAGCGACTGCATATTCCTCCTTCCACCCACCTTCCAATGCACTGGACACCTTCCGGTTTGCTATAGCAAACTCGAGCTTCCTTCAATGCTGCTAGTCCCGCCTGCTTGAGCCTCCTTCTCCAATTATTCGGTGACATGGCTGTTCCCTGGGGGACACTCCTGCTCACCGCCTGCCTTTGCCGCCACTCTTCAGCTTAGTTACCATTTACATAAGGAAAGCCCCTCTACCTTCATGCCAGCATGATGCACTGTGCTGCAAGACCTTAGAACCCTGCTAAATCCTGGTGGCACCCCACGAACAAGACGTATATGAATCTAATGGGAACCAGTGGGCCACAGGCACACCAGCACTGCTTGACCCAAACCAAAGAGTGGTGCCTTAGAACCCACCTGCCAACCAAACTCTCGGCTCAACTCCAGCAACTACGGGGATCAACCTCCACACTGTCCTGAATCTTCCCATGGGTGTAACTTCAAATACACACACATATAAGTGCCCACACAATGACACACACAATGAGAGACAGACACACACACACTAATGTATGCACCCTGGAGGTGGAGGAAGAGAAAGACAAGCCCATCAATCTCGCCGGTAGTCACAGCTCACGCCATCTGCATGAACTGACTGCTCAGATTCCATACTAATCATGACAGGGAACTGCAGTGTCTCTGGGAGCCATGAGGTTTTCTCGGGCCTGGAGTGGGTGATGGCTCAGAGATAAGGTGCTGGACAGTCAGTCAAAGAGCATCCACTGAGTCAGCGGCCTCCCGTTCTTGTCATATGAACTTGACAAATGGCATTCACAGGCCACAGAGGTTCAGGTTAGAAAAAGCTTATTAGAGAGCTTATAGGCCTGAGAGAAGGAAGGAATACAGAGCTCCATACAGCAGGAGGGGTTCCCAGAAACTGGAAAGCTCAGCTAGAGGCCCAGCCTGGAGTCTCTTATGGAAGCCATATGCTGCTGGGTTTCCAGGGAAGGGAGTGATCCCTTTAAATTCCAGTGTGGCCTTATGGGAAAAGAGATAAGGAAAGAGTTTTCCTTTCAGATGAAAGAACATCCCTCACTTTTACTTTCAGGAAGTCCAGCAACCCTACGCTGTCTTCACAGCTTACACCCACATCCTTTGTTCTATAATCTGTGTTTTCTTTGGGGACAAAGAAAGGCCATGTGCCAGTGTTGATTCTCAGCTAGCCAAGAAAACTATAATATATGGGTAAGTATACCACACAACTCTTTAAATCAAAAGCTTTATGGATTGAGATTGAGAGTTCCCGGGAATTACCCTGATTTTGCATTACCAGCAACATAGGAGACACAATAATAAGTTTTAAAAAGTTTGAGAACTGGGTGTGACTGGCACATGCTTGTAATCCCAGAACTAGGGAGGCTGAGGCAGGAAAATTACTAGTTTGGGGCCAGACTGAGCTATAGGGCGAGACTGTCTCCAAAAACAAAAAAATCCTTAACAAACCCATGTCCACACTGGTGTGTTGTTCTATTGCTAAGTGATTCTCTCTCCTCCCTAATACCTGAGCTAAAATGTTTGATACATTTCTTTATAACATAATATTTAGAAAACTCTTCTTCACCTGTATGCAGTTAATCACAATCTCTCAACAACCTCATTCTCACCTTCCACTGCCTCAGACATGGCAGATAAAGAACGTTACTCTCCCTTCGCCCCCCACCAATGCAAGCTGGGTCCTACCATTTCCTTAAGGCTTTCTTGTTTTATTGGCGGTTTTTATTTTCTTGGGAGCTAATATGCATTTCGGAACCCTTGGAGGTCTTGCTGCAGCACTGGAACGTAAATAAGCAAACTTGACCCTGACAGCACAGCTCCATCCGTCTGTACAACCGCGTTCCTCTGCTCGGCCACAGATCAGAGACAGGCACGCACACAAGCAATCTGCAGGAGGCAGGCAGCTCACTCTGGGGAGACTCCATCCCACACTCCTGTCCCTGGGGGTGTCATGTCAGCCCCTCAGCTTTGTGAGTGTTCCCAGGAAGCGTGTCCTACCTGGTACTTTGGAAGCTGTTCTTTGGCATGCTGTGAACATTCTGCACAAGGCCCATGGGAGGAGACGCTGCTGCCACTGCTACTGCCACTGCTGCTGCCACCACCGCCGCGTCCTTGGCAGCACTTGGCAGGCATTTTCACAGGCACGTCCTCGGCTTTCTGGGTGAAGAGAGGCAGGCCAGGTAAAGGGTCACAAAGTGCATCGGGCCTCAGTGCCACACGCTGCACTGGGGACTCCTTCGTCAAGACAGTCTGCTGCCCGCATGGCACTAAGAAACCAGAAGCTCGGTTGAAATTTTCTTCATAATGATGACAAAAACATAATTCCTGGGAGCAATATTTAGAAAGGAAGAATGCTGAAAAAGGGAACTAGACAGAAAATAGTGGGTCTTATTTAGATAGAGATTTTATTCTCCTTAAATAATGCAACTGTTAGTATTGACATTCAAATTCATACTGCAAAATCATGAACAAGACCTTGTCTCTGCTTTGATTTTTAGAAGATATTTAGTACTACATAGTCACAGCCTGTGAAACAGATGAAAAACATGACAGTTAAATTTTCACAAAGCAAATGGAACTCAGAAAACAAAGCTATAACGGACAGATGGGACTTGTAGGGGGTTTTGTTTGTTCATAATGACAATTTTATACATGAATGTGTCTTCTGATGACACCTGTTCTCTCCCATTGCCTTCTCTTGTCCCCAACTCCTCCTGCTAGACTCCAACTTCTTCCCGACTAGTTACCCTTTTACTTGCTTTTGGGATGTATGTGAGTGATCCACTGAATTTTATTAAGGTTGCTTGCATAAGGGGGTGTCTTGGGTTTCAATGACATAGTTCTAGTACTCCTTGGCATGCAAAGGGCAAGAAAAGCGCAAGGCCAAAGTTGTAGAAGATGATGCTCAAGTCCTGAGAGCAGAGCTTGGGGTGTCAGGGTGTGTGGCGGGGTGAGGTCCTCAGTCCTGAGAGCAGAGCTTGGGGTGTCAGGGCGTGTGGTGGGGTGTGGTCCTCAGTCCTGAGAGCAGAGCTTGGGGTGTCAGGGTGAGGGGCGGGGTGAGGTCCTCAGTCCTGAGAGCAGAGCTTGGGGTGTCAGGGTGTGTGGCGGGGTGAGGTCCTCAGTCCTGAGAGCAGAGCTTGGGGTGTCAGGGTGTGTGGCAGGGTGAGGTCCTCAGTCCTGAGAGCAGAGCTTGGGGTGTCAGGGCGCGTGGCGGGGTGTGGTCCTCAGTCCTGAGAGCAGAGCTTGGGGTGTCAGGGTGAGGGGCGGGGTGAGGTCCTCAGTCCTGAGAGCAGAGCTTGGGGTGTCAGGGTGAGGGGCGGGGTGAGGTCCTCAGTCCTGAGAGCAGAGCTTGGGGTGTCAGGGCGCGTGGCGGGGTGTGGTCCTCAGTCCTGAGAGCAGAGCTTGGGGTGTCAGGGCGCGTGGCGGGGTGTGGTCCTCAGTCCTGAGAGCAGAGCTTGGGGTGTCAGGGCGCGTGGCGGGGTGAGGTCCTCAGTCCTGAGAGCAGAGCTTGGGGTGTCAGGGCGCGTGGCGGGGTGTGGTCCTCAGTCCTGAGAGCAGAGCTTGGGGTGTCAGGGTGAGGGGCGGGGTGAGGTCCTCAGTCCTGAGAGCAGAGCTTGGGGTGTCAGGGCGCGTGGCGGGGTGTGGTCCTCAGTCCTGAGAGCAGAGCTTGGGGTGTCAGGGCGCGTGGCGGGGTGAGGTCCTCAGTCCTGAGAGCAGAGCTTGGGGTGTCAGGGCGCGTGGCGGGGTGAGGTCCTCAGTCCTGAGAGCAGAGCTTGGGGTGTCAGGGTGCGTGGCGGGGTGAGGTCCTCAGTCCTGAGAGCAGAGCTTGGGGTGTCAGGGCGCGTGGCGGGGTGAGGTCCTCAGTCCTGAGAGCAGAGCTTGGGGTGTCAGGGTGTGTGGCGGGGTGAGGTCCTCAGTCCTGAGAGCAGAGCTTGGGGTGTCAGGGCGTGTGGCGGGGTGAGGTCCTCAGTCCTGAGAGCAGAGCTTGGGGTGTCAGGGTGCGTGGCGGGGTGAGGTCCTCAGTCCTGAGAGCAGAGCTTGGGGTGTCAGGGTGCGTGGCGGGGTGAGGTCCTCAGTCCTGAGAGCAGAGCTTGGGGTGTCAGGGCGCGTGGCGGGGTGAGGTCCTCAGTCCTGAGAGCAGAGCTTGGGGTGTCAGGGTGCGTGGCGGGGTGAGGTCCTCAGTCCTGAGAGCAGAGCTTGGGGTGTCAGGGCGTGTGGCGGGGTGAGGTCCTCAGTCCTGACAGCAGAGCTTGGGGTGTCAGGGTGAGGGGTGGGGTGAGGTCCTCAGTCCTGAGAGCAGAGCTTGGGGTGTCAGGGTGCGTGGCGGGGTGTGGTCCTCAGTCCTGAGAGCAGAGCTTGGGGTGTCAGGGTGCGTGGCGGGGTGAGGTCCTCAGTCCTGAGAGCAGAGCTTGGGGTGTCAGGGTGCGTGGCGGGGTGTGGTCCTCAGTCCTGAGAGCAGAGCTTGGGGTGTCAGGGTGCGTGGCAGGGTGAGGTCCTCAGTCCTGAGAGCAGAGCTTGGGGTGTCAGGGCGTGTGGTGGGGTGAGGTCCTCAGTCCTGAGAGCAGAGCTTGGGGTGTCAGGGTGAGGGGTGGGGTGAGGTCCTCAGTCCTGAGAGCAGAGCTTGGGGTGTCAGGGTGTGTGGCGGGGTGCGGTCCTCAGTCCTGAGAGCAGAGCTTGGGGTGTCAGGGTGCGTGGTGGGGTGAGGTCCTCAGTCCTGAGAGCAGAGCTTGGGGTGTCAGGGTGCGTGGCGGGGTGTGGTCCTCAGTCCTGAGAGCAGAGCTTGGGGTGTCAGGGTGCGTGGCGGGGTGAGGTCCTCAGTCCTGAGAGCAGAGCTTGGGGTGTCAGGGTGCGTGGCGGGGTGAGGTCCTCAGTCCTGAGAGCAGAGCTTGGGGTGTCAGGGCGTGTGGTGGGGTGAGGTCCTCAGTCCTGAGAGCAGAGCTTGGGGTGTCAGGGCGTGTGGTGGGGTGAGGTCCTCAGTCCTGAGAGCAGAGCTTGGGGTGTCAGGGCGTGTGGCGGGGTGAGGTCCTCAGTCCTGAGAGCAGAGCTTGGGGTGTCAGGGCGTGTGGCGGGGTGCGGTCCTCAGTCCTGAGAGCAGAGCTCCTGGTCAGAGGTGACAGAGCTACCTAGTACAGTGTCCCTGAAGAGTGTTCCCTGCCCATATTGTGAGCGTGATGACACGTAATGAACAGAACACGCCCCCCAAGCCCCAGCAGCTCGTGGAGTCTCCTGCATGATTTTCTTCCCCATGCAGCTTCTGCTTGGAAACCCTGCATGCCAGCGGAGCTCATCTAGCCTTCCAGTGACAGTCACGGGGTCTAAGGCGGACGCCTGCCGCCATGTGCTGACACGAACCCATGATATGTTGTGCTCGTCAAGGAGAGAGGTTGGTAAGGGTTGAAAATGGGGAAAGAATTAAGAAAACACAGAATGTGATGGTCCACAGCAGTCCCTGCAGCGATGAGGGAATTTCTAGTTGCACTGGGTTAATCCCACACCCAGCATGCCCTCAACACCCTCTTCAGCTCCAGCTGTTACTTAATACCACTTAAAGCAGAAACACGGCTCCTCAGAGGGCCCAAAGCTGCCAACAGGAACTTCCACCCGCTCACAGACTGCTCAACCCTCGGAACAGTCTACAACTGGAGACAGCACTGCGTAGAGTGAATGCACTGGGTTCTCCTGTAGTCTTTGCAGCCACAGATGGCCCTGAATCCGTGTTGCTTTTGTAAAAAAAAAATATTTGTTTACTTGAGAGAGAGAAAGAGGCAGAGGCAGAGAGGGAGAAAGAGAGAATGGGTGCACCAGGGCTTTCAACCATGGCAAACGAACTCCAGAAGCATACGTACGACCCCTTGTGCATCTGGCTAACGTGGGTTCTAGAGAATCGATTCGGGATCCTTTGGCTTTGCAGGCCAAAGCCTTAACCACTAAGCTGTCTCTCCAGCCCCCACACTGCTTTTTTAATTAAATGAGTGCTTCTAAAACAGCCTCTGTTCCAGCATCCAGAGTCATCCTTGCCCTGCCATCAGCTCCCTGTGAGGCCATCTCCCTTCTACCTGCCCCTGCAGAACAGCTCCTTGATGGAGGAAGGTGCAGGATTAAACCACTTGCTGAGGTTTGGAACACTGAGGGCAGCACATGCACTGTCCATCAAGTAAAGGGTCAGGTGCTGACTCCCACAGGCTTCTGAGCCCACTGACCACTGCAGCAAGGAAATCAGCTGAGCCGTCTCTCAGCAC
This sequence comes from Jaculus jaculus, assembly GCF_020740685.1. Lineage (NCBI taxonomy): Eukaryota > Metazoa > Chordata > Mammalia > Rodentia > Dipodidae > Jaculus > Jaculus jaculus. Next base: position 104,837,039 of record NC_059113.1, on the reverse strand, counting down.
TCTCCTCAGCCCCGACACGCCCAGCCACCGCTGTGAGGAGGGCCGCCTGCGGAGCTCCACTACCAGGCCCACGGAGTCCACCCAACTCCACCGCCTCCAACCAAACCCTTCCTTCCTGCGCAAAAACAATTCTTATCAGAAACTGGAAAACAGTCCCTGGGCCCTGAGCAGAAAAAGGCCATGCTATACACTGTTTGTTTCCTTAGCCACACATTCTACAGGCTTCCACAATTCAGTCAGAATGGGTAGCAAGTGACCGAACACAGTAAGTAGGGAGAGAGGTAATTAACTTGTAGGAATCTGAACAAATGGTGAAATGAAAGAGAAAGATCTAATGGTGACAGGTTAGAGGCACTCTGAACTGTCATCCCAGAAGACCCAGAGAGGACCCTAGACACGATCTCACCTTCATGCTCCAGTCAACAGGGGTCAGGAGGTGCTGTCTTCACTCTACCCACCTCCAATCTACCCACCCACCCCTGCCCACCAACAAAAGGGAAATGTCAAAGCTCCTTGGTCAGAGGGGCTGAGATGCACTTCCTTCTGAAGACAACCACACGTGCCCATGTGATGGTGAAGAAGACTATTACATTCTCTGACCCAGTGCTGTGAAAAACTTTTACTTTATCTGTGTTGGTCTTTCAGACAGGGTCTCAGTATGTATCCCAGCCTGGCCTCAAACTCACCATTCTGCTTCAGCCCACCTCGTGCAGGGGATGGACCCAAACACTTGCCTCTGGAATAACTTCAAGATCTACGAGAAACACTGGTCAGAACGACCTGTCAACTTCCGGTTTGGGCAAACACGTTAGCACTTCACGCACATTAGAGGTCTGTTTCCTAGTATGTATGATGCACACACAGGGCCTCCAAATCCTACTGCATTTCAATCACGAGCAAATGCACCTTTCATGATGCTCGGGCACTGATGGCACACTGTCAGCGTGTGTCGCCACCGCTGCTTAGCATTTCACCCGTGTTTATTAATGGACATGCATGTGTGTGCAGGTGCCGGAGTCGGCTCAGGCTTGTGCTTTTTCTGACACCCGGCACTGTGCAGCTCAGCTCAGGGAACAGCGGCTCCTGGAGAAGCGGCTCAAGGCCGTCAGCATTTCATACCTGCATAGCCACCTCCTCTGTGCTCTGAACAGCTCTGGAATCAAACAGGACTTGTCGCCCTCTTCTCTCGCAGTCCTGGTACACGATCAGGCGGATGTCACTCAGGTCAGACTCGGAACATGACCAGCTATAAATTCCAAAGGGAGAGAAAAGAAGTAAGATGATCTGCAATGCTTTTCCTAGCTTTGCGCAGGCGTGCAGGTCAGAGATAGCGCACAAAAACCCTGCTGGTTCTCACACAGAGTGGGAAGCCTAAAGGTCATCAGTAAGAATTCTCTGGAGAGAAAGCATGTCCTCCAGAGCTAGTATGAGCACAAAAGGCAACCAGAAATTGCAAGGACACCCAAAGAGGGTAAAGTCACATGCCTGGGTGCTGAGCAGAGCACAGAGTTAGGGGAGAGCAGAAGCTCCCGGAACACCAGGTCTGGGAGCCATGGGAAGGCAGCCAGTTGCGTTTTCGTGATTCTCTTTCCACTCCCGCTTAGGGCACAGTGAGAGCAGTTACAGACCCCAGACACTACTTTTTCCCCTAGTATCTCAGGCTGTGTACAGATGCTCTGACAACCACGCCATCACGACACGGCACCTGAACTGACGACCACGCCATCACGACACGGCACCTGAACTGCAATGATGATGCAACAGAGGAAACACCATCTGATCCTCAGAAAAATCAAAGGCCACTGAGAAACAAGCGAGGAAAGCACAGGCTTGTTCCCACAGAAGAAATGCTATCAGAGAGACGAAGAACAGGCCAGGCACTGCCTCGTGCACATTCAGTGATTTCTCCAGGGGGCACCCATGAGTGTCTATCATATTACAGTCTCTGCTATGTGCTAGAGACTCAGTATTTAGCCAAATGGACTGGGTCCTTACCTTTATGGAGTTCAAGCTTAGTGAGAGACAGTAGGCTAAAAATTACATATAAAAGTATAACTACAAACTGTCAAAAGTGCACACAAATTAAATAATATGAGAGTTTCAGGGCTGGCTTGGCAGCTACATCTGCCACCCCAGCATGCAGGATGCCAAGACACAATTGCTACCAGCCTCAAAGCAGTGTCAAAAACGACAGGGAAGAAGGAAGAGGGGCACAAGGCACAAGGGCCAGTCCCCGAGCGTTCCGTGGCGTTTCAATGCAAACCCATGGCACTGACAGCTCCGGGAGCGGAGACTGCACTGGGGCTGGAAAGGGGGAGGCGCCAGGCAGGGTCCACTCGGACAGCAGAGGAGGGAGAGCTGCAGACTGGAAGGGGAGGGCGGGCGTGACGGACACCCCCCACAGGCAGTTAGCCGCTGCAGTGACCAGCAGTGGAGGCCAAGGTGGGACACACTGAAGCAGACCTGTTTGTGGCAGACAGAAGGGGTGCCAACTGCTCAGGCAGAAACATGGGTGAAGACTCTGAAGGGACAGGTGACTGAGTTGACAGAAGAGCAAGGGAAGCCACCTGTCAAAGTAACAGACTGTCAACTGATACAAAAGCGGAACAGCTGGCTTCAATTTCACTTTCCATTTCCCCATAAGAGCAGTAAGTTAAGCAATGCTGGCCTTACAAAGGTGCTATCCAGATTAAATTAAACATATTTACAGTGTTTTGTGTAAGGGTGACACACAGTGAAACATCAGTGCAAGCCGGGTGCACGCCTTTAATCCCAGCACTCAGGAGGCAGAGGTAGGAGAATCGCTGTGAGTTCGAGGTCAGTCTGGGACTACAGAGTGAATTCCAGGTCAGCCTGGGCCAGAGCAACACCCTACCTCGAAAACCAAACAAACAAAAGAGAAGCATTCCTACACTGCCTGAACGCAGTCACAAGCGCGTGTTTACCCTCCCCTTTTGCAGGCAAGAACACTGATCATGTTCTTTTAGGGTAGCAGATTTGTTCCCTGCAATTCCAGCACCCTGTTCAACAATTTGTGCTCTAAGTTATGCTTGGCAGCCTTCTTCCTCTAATTTTAATAAGAATGTGGCAAATTTGTCTTGGAAGCCGTCTCACTCTCCTCTCAGTCCGGAGGCAAACCATGTTCTAGGCCTGGCCAGTAAGACACCGTCGGAGGTTGGAGGTGGAGCCGGCCTTGACACTCAGTTGCTGAGCTCATCAGTGGCAACCCAGGCTTGCTGGTGGCTATTTCTGGCACTATGTGGTAAATGCCTGTTTGGAAGTGAGGTCACTGGGCAGGAGAGCCGTGGGAGGAGGCAGATGCTCCTGTGGGAACACTATTCCTAGTGTCAGCTCACTGTCAAGACCACAGGCCTGATGACTGAGAAGCCGCTGCGCTGAAAGGTCACAAGGCTATCAGCACTCTTTGCAATGACTGTTACAGCACAGAACAGGGCTGGGTGCCACCCAGGGCAGAAGCTGCTCTCATGGGTGCAGAGCCCTGCATGCCAATGCGGCACCATACATGCAAACGAATGCACGGTGCACACGCTGGCGCTGTTACAGGCGAACAAGTCAACGGAGCTGCCGTCACCGTCACCCGACGCTGTCTGACTCAGGCTCCGTGTCTCCAGTGCGCTGGCCAAAGCAGCAAAAGTGCTCCTGGCCTGACTGAGAGCAGCTCCAAGGTTCAAAGGGCAAGGAAAGTAAGCCTGGGTTTTTGCTCTAAAATGTTTAACCATTTCAGAGAAGAGTACTTAATTATCTGACCTTTTTGCTTCTTCTGAGAGCAAGGAAGAATGCAGCTCCTAGCAACAGGGGACAGGCGTGAGTTATCTACTATGTGAATCTGGTCACAACACGAACATTTACCATTTCTTACTGCAAATATTTAAACAAAATGACTTAAATAAATCCTCTGGGTTTTAAAATTCCAACGCTAAAATTCTCCTGGTCAGAACTGAAACCAGTCTTACTTCGGAAGCTACACATCAGGGTATAAAACCGGTAACAGAAGCCTGATTACCCCCTGCAAGGGAGCAAGCAATAGCTCAGACTATGCGGCACAGGGGACGGGCTTCTCTGTGAAGTATGCACTGTACAGCCCAGCACTGGGGAGGCTGCGGCAGGATGACAGTGGTCCAGGCCCAGCCTGAGCGACAGAATGAGAACGGCTCAGAAGCAAATGAAAGGATGGGAAGGTGGCTCAGTGGCCTTAAAGCGCTTGCTGGGCCAGCTCGAGTATCTGAGTTCGGATCCCTGACCCCGCGTGAAAGCTGAAGGGGCTTCTGTAATCCCCGCACGACTACGGCAAGATGAGAGGCAGAGACAGGGAAGTGGCCCAGAAGCGCTCGGGCCAGCTAGCCTAGTGAATGGAACAAGAGGCTTCACCGCAGACAAGGTGGAAGGCAAGAACCAACAAGCAACCTCCGACTTTCACACATGAGCCTAGCACACGCACATCTGCACGCATACACACACACACACACACACACACACGTATCACACAATTCTGCATATACACCAAAAGATAAAAATGAAGTCACACCAGAAATTTAAGTAGAAACATACTCCATGTATTATAAGAACTGTGACCTTCCCAATGATGTTCAAGTCCTAATTCCTACCTATGAAGAAGACCTTGTTTAGAAGTGAGATCTGTGCAGATGTAATCAAGCTAAGGTGATGTCTTATTGAGCTATTTTGTTAAGACATTGACAACACAGACTCGTGAACAGAGTCTCTGGCAGCTGAAGTCACAGGCGATGGTGCACATCAAAGGCGTGGCGCTTGTCGGGTGGCCTGCGGGACAGCACATGTCACGTGTGGCAGTAAAGCAGGTTTACAACTTGTGTGACTTTCAATAGCAGGCGAAGACTGTAGGTTTTATTTCATCGGTGGTGGTGCGCCAGTGCCACGCTTCTAGAACATCCTCAGGACTGTAGTGGTCTGGGAAGCCCACTCTGAGGGCGGCGCAGGAGCAGCAGTGCCTTGCAGATGCAGCTAGCCGGGCAGAGCACAGCGGCTATGGGTTACGTGGTGCGTGACCTGTGTCCTCCGAGACCAGCTGACGTGAGCACGGTCAGGTTGACAGTCACGCTCGTCTGTCTCCCTTCTCAGTCTCTGTGGAGAATGCCGTCCTCATCACCACCTTCATGGGAGCAGCTGAGACTCCCTCACAGAAGGAGGGGTGGGAGTCTAATGACCCTCACCTAAGATTCCTGCCAGCAGCCTGAAAAACTGCCCTGCTGCATGTGGAGGTGACCTGGAGAGGGCGCCACCTAGCAGCTATGGGGACGCCACTGTCTGCTGGAGTGTGGCTGCTCAGGACTCCTGCATGCTCCCTGGTTCGTACTCGCTGAGCTGCTCCATAACCTCACGGAGTTTCCAGGCTGGGCTTTGGAAGAACCCTTACGTTAGGGTGCGGCTGGAGCCTCTCTAGGGAGTCAGTGTGTGTTCACACAGCGTCTCACCAGGGAGCAAGCACCCAGGAAGCTGAAAGCGCAGCCGTACAGTCCGAGAACGCCCGCACAGAAGGCCGGCACATGAGAAGGCCGGCACCCGGGGACTCGGGTACAAAAGAGCCACAAGACAAACCAAACTGGCCAGCTGGGGCTGGCACGACGGCTTACCCGCTAAGACACTTCCTGCGAAGTCTAAGGACCAACTTCAATTCCCAAGTACCCACATAAGCCAGACGCACAAGGTGGCACATATGTCTGGAGTTCATTAGCAGTGGCTAGAGACCCTGATGGGCTCATTCTCATTCTCTCTCTCTGCCTCTCAATCTCAAATAAATAAATTAAATTTTATTTTTAAAAAATGGTCAGGTGTGGTGGTGCACACTGTGACCATGCCCACAAGCCCTGCACTCAGTAAGCTGAGGCAGGAGGATAATGAATTCCAGGCTATCATGGGCTACATAGTGAGACCTTATCTTAAAAAAACAACAACAAATACTTATGAATACTATCCAATTTAACAGGCACATTGGCACTACCTGCCTACCTACTGGGTACCAAGCAATGCCCAAGCACTGGGATAAAGCACTGCCCAACTCCTGTAAAGCTTACTGTATTTATAGGAACACATTCCAGCCACTCTTAAACTCCACTCTGTATATACAGCCCTCACCTCTTTCCTGCTCTCTCTCAAAAATGTTTCTAGCCAAGTGTGGTGGTGCACACCTTTAATCCTAGCACTCAGGAGGAAGGAAGATCACCATTCGAGTCTACCCTGACTGGGTGAATTCCAGGTCAGCCTGAGCTAGAGTGAGACCCTACCTTGAAAAACCTATACATTTCTAAATGCAAACATACCTCTCCTATACTTCTATGAGGTTACATTTATAACTGCTATAAAGCCAAATGTTTCAGAATTTAGATTTTTTTGAGATTTAAGAAAGATATTTATACTATGTGTCATGCAATTACCTCCTCCTGGATATGAAAGGTAAACTCCAAATCACATGAATTAGTATTTTACCAGTCCAACTGATGAATATTTAAAGTACTTTCACATCAGATCAGTTGTAAAATGTTCTGGGATTTCAGAATTGAGGAATGAAGGATTTTGTATTTAATGACTTAGCATTTCATGACGTCCAGACCTGGGGGGCAAGGACAAAATCTGGATTGTACAGACCTTAAGATCCCCTACATTTTCCTGGACATACTGCTCCTAACAAAGATACAAGCCAAAGGTCTAAGCCTGAGGAGATGGGCACTGAGCTGGCTCAGTTTCCACTTCCCAGCCCTGAAATAGCGTGATAAATGGTAGGTAGCAAAGGTCACAAGCTAAAACCACATGTCTATTATGATGCATTCACACAGCAGTGAGCAAACATTGTGAGTCACAGTACAGTTGAGGTTTGGGTAACAGGAAAAGCCATCTACCAAGAAGACAATTTTTTCCTTTTCTGAGCTCAGAGTCCTGTCAGGTGAACTCCACAGAGCGATGTCTGTGAAGTGCTCACAGCATCACGGCCAATGCACAGACAAGATCGCATACTTCCAGGAATGTCCGGATGCCCGGGGTCAGCAGTTTGCCCAGTCATAATCAAGTCAGTCCAATAGTGCCTTCCCTGAGCTGGAGCTATAATGATCCCTGGAAGGCTTTACAAGGAACACAAACTTCCATGAATTAATATTGCTGGGTAGTGCCGTCAACCCTTTGAGATGTAGTCCGTGCTGTGTAGAGCATACTTCTTAACAGGAACACACCTCCCACCAGCAGAATCTAAAGAGGTAAGAGGCACATGAGTGGGCAGGTCACCCCATGGAACTAAATTGTGCCACCAGCTACTCTTTCAGATTTTGCTGTTATTATTAATGCTCCCCCTCACCTTTTCTCCCCTTCAGAATCCCAAGGAATCTGTATATTCTGCCTAACTTTTTTCGAAATACCTCCTTTAAGTCTGGGGTGATCACCAGTAACCCTTTTCTGGTGTACAGGTATTGCCAATTCCTGGATTGGGGATACATGTAGCTAAATGGTCATAGGGTAGTTGCATATTCACCCCCCAATAGCACAAAAAAATCAACTATTTGCCCTTAAGCATAACAAACTGACAAAAAAGTATTGTGGGGCTGGAGAGGTGACTCAATGGTTAAGGCACTTGCCTGCAAAGCCTAAGGCCTGGGGTTCAGTTTCCCAGTACCCACGTAAGCCAGTACACAGGTGGCAAATGCATCTGGAGTTTGTTTGCAGTGGCTGGAGGCGCTGGTGTGCCCACTGTCTCTCTGCACCCCTGTCTCATAAATAAATATTTTAAAAGTTTGTGTATAATGTCAATACTTGAAGTTAACTCTCTCGTCCCTTGTCAACATACCCGACTCACTACACATTCGTGAATTAGTGAAACACATGATGTTCTGTTGAGCAGTAATTTGTATGTTTCACTTCTTATATTTTCCAGATGGCAAGGTTCCCCAGTCCTGTCCATTTCTAAGGACCCTGCACACTACGGTAAATGAAATATTCAAGACATTGACAGAATAATTCTAGATCTAACTAAGTTATACACAGATAAAATAATGCTTCTATCTTCCAGGAAGTTTCAAGAGGTCAAACTCATGACTCTCTGTGTAAGGTCTTTAATTACAAATTCCAAAGCCAAAATAAACAATTGTCACCTATCCTTGGTTGTAAATATTATCTCTAAAAGACATGAAATAAATGCACATGGTCTTGATCCTAAAGCCCATGACTAGTGAAGGGTCCTGGAAGCAACGTGCACACACGCAAAGCAGCTGTGTTCAAGCAGCGCTCACCGCGGCACTGTGAAACACAACGGGTCACTGAGTTATGGCCCGTCCACTCACTGCAGTACAAAAATGAACAAGCTACATGTACAACATGCAGTTGTAAATTCCAAGAAATAACTTCAACAGCAGGAAGCATAAGCTAGGGAGTATTTCCATTGCAGGGACAGAGCTCGGCATGCGTGAGGCTGTGTCCAGCCTCCTGCACTGAAAGCACACAGAAGCGATGGCGGCAGCAGAGGCGTGACCGCAGGGAGCAGGAGAAAACCCTGCGTGGAGGGCGCTGGTGTGTCCAGAGGAAGGAGAGTGGACACGAGGGCTCTCGGCTCTGTCGCAGACGGGTTGGGTATCGCCAACAAATACAGACGAGGCGCTAACCCTGACTGTCTCTGCAGCAGAAGGCTGAGTGGAAGGAGAGGGGCAGGTGCAGCAAGACCCCGAGCTGGGCGCTGTGGACCGGAGCCTTCCCCGGGTTCCTGAGTCCATCGCGCAGGGGCCCGCGGAGGTTAAGCCATGGGCCAGCCCCTCCTCAAGAACTGACACAGCAAAGGCGGCTGCACTGACAACCTCTGTGGTTGCCTCAGCACGAGCACCCTCCACAGCCCTGTAAGAGGCTCCGGGCAGCTGAAGCACGCGGCAGCAGGGGCGCTCCTACAGGGACACCACCGCTGTGGGGCAAGGCGCCGCCTTCCCTTTTCAAATATGCAGCTCGGTCTTCAGCAGATGACCTGCACTGAACTTCTTCAGGGCATTCATCTACATCTTCCTCTGCCTGCCCCAGGACAGGGGGAAATTTCTCTGTAAAACAGCAAGTATACTCCCCATTTATTAAACCTATCTATAGTTTTCAGTTTGTTACTGCCGTTCAATGAATTTCCATCTCATTAAATAAATGCCACTAGGATTACAGAATTCTTCTGGTTGGAGGCCGCAGATCCAGAGGCTCGGCACTGGGACAATATAGCGAGGTCTGCTGATCGAGCACACAGCACACAGAAGTGACTGCCTGACCCCCACCTGCGGGACTCCCCTGAGCCCACCTTCACCCGGAGCCTGCCCGAGTTGTCTGTAGTACAAAATCTCTTACTCACAAGGAAGGAGACTTCACAAGGCACAGTCAGATCTCAAATTCTGTGCATTTCCAAATCCTTTACATAATCCCCTTAAGGCCAGCAACAAAAAAGTCACTGCGGCATCAAAATCTGCTCTAGGGAAGAATCACCCTGGAGTCGCGGTGCACATGTGCAAGCGCAGCAATGCTGTGGGTAAGGCGGGGGTCAGTCTAAGCGTGGGGTCAGCCTGGACCATGTGCTGAGTGCGAAGCAAACTGAGTACACAGGAAGACCTGGTTTCCTAAACACAGTGATAAACAATTTCTCTATGCTGAGATGAAGAAGAGAGCAGAATTATGTATATGGTATGAGTTCAATTACGTTTAAGATGTATCTGTAGGAATACCAACGGTTTTTAGTGTTCACAGAAATTAGCAGTAGGACTAATCTTAACATGTAAAGAACTAGAAATAATTTTTTTAATATCAAACAATAGTACAATTGGCAAAGAATAGTTCACAAGAAAAAAAAAATTGAGCCGGGCATGGTGGCACATGCCTTTAATCTCAGCACTCAGGAGGCAGAGGTAGGAGAATCACTGGGAGTTTGAGGCCAGCCTGGGACTATACAGTAAATTCCAGGTCAGCCTGGGCTAGGGCAAGACCAAAAAAGAATTTGTGATTGTCCCACCAGCTGGTAAATCTCATTACTAAAAACAGAAAAGGTGCTGGAATGATGGCTTTGGTTAAGGTGCTGCCTGAAAAGCCAAAAGACCCAGGTTCGATTCCACCAGACCCACATAAGCCAAATGCACAAGGTGGCACATCATCTGGAGTTTGTTTGCAGTGGCTGGAGGCCCTGGCACACCTATTATCTCTGTTTCTTTCAAAAGAAAGAAAGAAATGGAAGGAGGGAGGGAGGCAGGGAGCCAGGCATGGCGGCGCACGCCTTTAATCCCAGCACTCACGGCACAGAGGTAGGAGGATCGCCATGAGTTTGAGGTCAGCCTGAGACTACATAGTTAATTCCAGGTCAGCCTGGGCTACAGTGAAACCCTACCTCGAAAAACCAAAAAAGGGAGACAGACAGAAAAGGAGAGGCTGAGGAGATGAGTCCTAAATGCTCATCAGCTTTTCAAGTTAACCACTCAAAAAGATACTACCAACTTATTGAAACTGCTTTGAGAAATATCTTGGATATGTTAATTAAATTGACTGCATCTTTCTCTAATGTATACACTTAGGTCAAAACATCATACTGTATGGAATTTTGTCAGCCATAAAGAACAACAAAATTATATCATTTGTAGAAAAATGAATACAATTAGAGATAATCACATTAAGCAAATTAAGTCAGTCTCAAAGACACAAATAGCAAATGTTTTCTCTCATTTGTGGATCCTAGGTTACATAGAAACATAAATCATGTATTAACAACTGCTCTGACAAGAGAATGGGAAGGAAAGTCACAGACTGAGAAAAAATATTTTCAAAAGACATATCTAATAAAGGACTGTTTGTTACAGAAATACTGTGTGATAAGAAATCAAACAATGTGATTAAAAAAATGCACATGAGCTCCAACCATGCACCTCACCAAGAAGATACAGATGGCAAGAAAGCCTGTGAAAAGATGCTCCCCATTATGTCATTAGACACATGCAAATCAGCCAGTGTGGTGGCTCACGCCAGTACTGAGGAGGCATGGGCAAGAGAACGGGTGCGAGTTCAGAGCAGCAGACCTGGTCTACACAGCAAGTTCCAGGCCTCCAGCTCTATTTGGTGAGGCCTGGTCTCAAAAAAAAACAGAAAGAAAAGAAAAATAAAAAAGAAAAACCTAGAGAAATGCAAATGAAACAACTGTGACACGACTTCCCTTAGAATAATCAAAACCTAGAAAATAACAGGAAGTGGGGAAGGGAGGGAATTACTACGGGTTATTGTCTACAATTATGGAAGTTGTCAATAAAAAAGGTTAAAATAACAGGGATTCTGTTCAGTGCTAGTAGGACAGCCACACTGGAAAAGTCTGGGCTTCTTACAAAGCCAGACCTAGTCTTCCTTGTCACCTAGCAACAGAGCTTCTTGATTCGTAACCAAATGAGATGAAAACAGATATCCTCACAAACGTGCACAACAGATTAAGAATCGCTTCATGATAACTGCCAAAACCTGGAAGCAAACAAGTTGTTGTTCAGTAGGTAAAAAGCTACCCACCACATGACTATTCAGAGGTAAGCAGAAATGAGCCATCTAGCCAACAAGAGACATGGAGAAACCTTAAGCCCTCAGTGAAAGGAGGCGGTCTGACAGAGACATTCTGGAAAAGAGTGAGACAAGTGGCTGCTGGAGTGCAGCAGAGAAGATGGAATGGGCAGGTGAGGCCGACCTCCAGGACAGTGAAACTGCGCTGCAAGTGTCTTTTGTCCCATCTGCAGGACGTACAACACCCACAGGAATCCCGTGAACTAGACTCTGGGTGACAATGTGCCAGTGTGGGCTGACGGCTGTACAAAGTACCATGTGGTAAGGAAGGCAGGGAGTGGTACAGGAACTGTACTTTCTGCTTAATTTTGCTGTGAATCCAAAACTGCTCTAAAAATAAGATTATTTACATTTCTAGTCTCATGGAAACTCTTAGGAATAAGTGAGCACTAGTTTGTAGCAGGGTTTTTCTCTGACAATCATTTGGGCCTGTTACTGTGTGCCGGATGATTTCCAGTGAGGAGAACCCAGGGTTCACATCCTTGAGCTCTGGATGTAGCCAACAAGTCAGTCTGTGCTGGTTTACCCTGTGTGTCAACTAAACAGGACCCAGACCCACTTAAGCAGGATTTTATGGCGAGGGTGAGGTGGGAAGCCCTGTCTTAACTATGGGTGGCCCCATTCCTTGGCCAGGGTCCTGGGCTGGACAAACAAGACAGAGCTGGTTGAGCAGCAGCGTCAGGGCTCTGCTCCTCACCACGCTGACTGCGAGCAGCTCCTCACGCTCCTGCCGCCACGCCTCCCCTCCCTGACGGACTGTGACCTGGAACTGTGAGTTCAAACACACCCTTCCTCAACCTGGTTTTTGTCAGGGGTTTCGTCTCAGCAGAGAGAGAAGCTGAGCTCCCTCCTCAGCAGAATTCCAGGGGTCCTTGCGGTAGAGTTCTGTTCACCAGCTGGGAAGGAGGGCCATCCTTCACACCATGCTCTACAGAGCACATCCACTCCTGCTCTAGTTCTGGCTCAAGCACTTGTTAAAATATCAGTTACTGCCTAAAGAACAAGACTTAAATACAGAGAAATGAGGATGTAATGATACTAGAACCAACAGAAGCAAGTGGGGGACAGGCAATTTCGTCTCTCTCTCAGCACAGAATGCTACTGCTAGGCGTCTCCCAGCAGAACCCAGCTTTACCCAGTCCCGTGAAGGCCTGTTTACTTGCAGAATCCAAATCCTCTTTCATGCAGGCAACGCTTTTCTTCCCTGGCTGCACACCAGGCATGTTTCTGCCTTCAGGTCTCTTTAACCTGTTTAGCAGTTCCCATAGTTGACAGCGCACATGGGGCTTGCTCCGTCACACGGACAAGATCACAGGTAAGACAGCTCTGACTCCCTTGATGACCTACGCCCAGGTTCCCATTTCTCTATGGACAATCAGAAATTTGGAGCTGGAAAGGACCCCCAAAACCACATACCCAGTAGCCCCAGGCTTGGCTCATCATTAGCATCCCTCCCAGCTTGGCATGTACACACATGCAAACATGCAAGCACACAGGCACACATGTGCTCATACATTCGTGCATATGCACAGTGATATACATGCATATTAGTTAACAATGCTTCACAGGCTCCATCTCCAATTTGATCCAGTTACTCTTAAGTGAGGCTCAGGAAGTCACATTTTAAAAAATATTTCTGGACTGGAGAGATGCCCCAGCTTGCTTGCAAAGCCTGACATCCTGGTTTCATTCTCCAGTGCCCACATAAAGCTGGATGCACAGAATGGTGCATGTGTCTGGACTTTATTTGCAACGGCGAGAGGCCCAGGCACACACATTCATTTTTTTTCTCTCTCTCCTTGCAAATAAATAAAATATAAGATTAAAAAAAAAAAACCTCCAATGTTTCCAAACTGCTATCCCAGCCCACCATTTTTATTGTTTCTAAGAGGAGAAAGTAGAAGCAAAGAGATGTAGTGAAATTCTCAATGATAACCCCGGCATAAGATCAGGGTAGAAATAATCTTTTGTCACCTTATCCGTTAGAGTTGAAATTTGGAGGGAAAAAAGCCAGGTGTGGTGGCACATGCCTATAATGCCAGCCTGCAGGATGTTGAGAATTACCCAAAAGTTTGAAGTCAATCTTGACTACACCGTAAGTTTCTGGTTAGCCTAAACTAAAGTGTGAGCTCTGTTCTCAAGTGAAAAGAAAGCCGGGCGTGGTGGCGCACGCCTTTAATCCCAGCACTTGGGAGGCAGAGGTAGGAGGATTGCTGTGAATTCGAGGCCACTCTGAGACTCCATACACAGTGAATTCCAGGTCAGCCTGGGCTAGAGTGAGACCCTACCTTGAAAAACAAAAACAAACAAACAAAAAAAGTGAAAAGAAAGAACAACATATTTGTTTAAAAAAGTAGCAAAGTTGTTCTTATTTATTTAACTTTTGCATTTGGGCAAAAGTTTACTTATTTATTCCTATCTGTTCTCTAAAGGCCTACAAGGTCCCCCCCCCCTTTTTTGTTTGTTTGCTCGTTTAAGTTTCAGGGATGGTTTAGGTGGTACCCAGGACTCCATGAAGGGAGCAAAATCCCCAGACACTTGGTGTTTCTAAGCCCCAGGCTCGTTCCCTCTGGTGTAGTCTAGACCAGAGCCCCATTACACTAAGACAGGTCACAAGTCGTTGTTTGCACCAATCCCCACCAGGCTGCAACACTGTGACTACAGCAATAAGAGGATAAGGTTGACCCAGAGCCTGACTCACCACAGGAGCCAGAACAGGAACACCAGGAACTGAGGACCCGCCAGCAGGCGCACTAGTACAGCTCAGGGCTGAGCAGGAACTTGGGGGACAACAGCTGGCCTGCAGACGCCAGCGAAGAGGGCACCTCCTCTTCTGTCTGCGATGCTGTCATTCTGGGCTCGCTTAGTTATGGTGACCAATACCAAGTGCCTTATGCAGTTATGCCCTCAGTGCTCATTGAAGGACACCCCAGACAAGTCTGTGTCAGACGTCAGCTGCTGTGGAAATGCCCTGTATGTGCACAGCTCTGATTTATTTCTGGTATGGATGTGTCCTCAGAGAGAAAAGATGAAAGTTCTCAGAGCCTGATTCCGACACAAAACTGACACCGTACTAAATTACTATTAAATTCCTTCTTTCATTCACTCAGTCACTCTCAAATTTTATCTTAAAAAATTCATCTCAAAAGCATAAACATCTACGGGATGAGAATTAATTCTTTCAACTAGTAAAAGCTGATTCCTTGTTATATAAAAATAGCAAAAAGGAAGGAAGGAACGCAGGAAGGGTAGAGCTTGTGACAACAGTGTGGACTTCTCCTTGACCCCTGCATTGACCGGGCCAGCTCCCACCCGGAGCAGTGACCCCTGCCCACAACCCGGATTCTCGCTTTCTTTTAGTGGCTTTTACTAAGGTCTTCGGAACTCTTTGCTTTGGTGCATTAGCATATGTCTGCGTCACTCTGTGACTAGGCACTATCAAGATGGGGAGCAAGTCATGGTGAGCTTATCTCCACGAAGCAGTGAAGCAGTTCACGAGGGGAACACACGCCTGGTTTCTGCTCCTGTTTGCTTTCCTGTCAAGCAGCTCCCTCGGGCAACCTAAGGGCATTGCTTCTGAACAAGGCAGGCAGGTCAGCCAGGCGGTCTTTCCAAGGACCCTCCCTCGCCCTCCACGCTGGCCTTGGTGCTGGCGGAAGGTGGAAGTCAGGGTCTGTGCGGGCTCTGACTTCCGCCTCTGCCCCATCCTGCTCTACGGCACAAACTGCTTCTTCTGAACTCAAATTTCACGATATGAAACCGTAACGCACAGTTGAGCCTGAAGTGCTTTGTCTCGGTTCCTCCGCTTTACAGACTCAGCGGCGCGGAGCTCTCCCCAGCAGCAGACGGACGCGTCAGGCTTCCGAAGCCCTCACTCGGCCAGTCGGAGGCCGCCTAGCTGCGGAGGAGTCGGACACGGAGCGCCCTTCGCCAGCACCCACACTTCAGGAAGCCGTCGGAAACCACGGTCTGAGCTCCACCTCATAAACCCAGTGGGCTTCAAAACTGCCAGACCGGAACTGAGTTTAGCATGGGATTCTTTATCGACAAACCATCTAAGATGCAATTGTCGTTGTCTTTGATTCTCAAAGTCTGTGATCTGGATTGAACCCCAACATCTGGCATTACAGATCCAAAGGGCTGTGAAAAGGACCAGACAGAGACACTGGTACGCGGAGCCAGCCAGGCAGCGCTTCCTCCTGTGCTGAGCTGTCTGCACGGGGCCCACTGGTGGCTGTGCTGCGTGTCTGTGTGTGCACTCTTTCTCGTGTGTAAGCAGGGACTCGTGAGGTGCAGGGAGAGGCTGTTAGTGTGCTGACCTAAGAAGACCTACAGCTAGGAAGCTAGATGCCCAAGAGCAGAAAGGAGTTGGAAGCCTCTAACTGCCACATGACTTGGGCAAACAGATAACTCATGAGCACTTTGGCTCCAAATCCTGAGTATGTGAAGTCTTGTCAATAATTTACTATCCTTGAGCTTGGCAAAAAAAAAAAAAAAAAAAGGTTTTTCAAGGTAGGTCTTGGTCTAGCCCAGGCTGACCTGAATTTCATAGTGTAGTCTCAGGGTGGCCTTGAACTCACTGCAATCCTCCTACCTCTGCCTCCCAAGTGCTAGGATTACAGTCATATACCACTATGCCCAGCCTCTTTTTCTTTTTTTTTCTTTTTTTGAGGCAAGCTCTCACTTTAGTCCAGGCTGATCTAGAACTCATTCTGTAGCCAATGCTGGCCTTGGATTCATGGCAATCCTCCTACCTAAACTTTCTACCTCAAGAATTAAAGTCATGGGCCATTACACCTAGCTGGTGTTGGCTGAAATCTAAAAATTAATTCTGGATACCAAGCACAATTCTCCAAGGAACAAGTATGTTTTCAAGAACCTCCGTAGGAAGAGGAAGTGGACGAGGCAAGGTCTGAACTGAAATGAGCTACAAGTAACCCCAACCAGAGGTCCTGACGGGAGGCTCGGGAAGCAGCCCAGTGCCTCTGGAAGAGCAGCCTTGGAGAAGCAAGCGTGACCACTCTGCCGTCCTGCCCCTGCCCACGGAGTCAGCGGCGCAGAAGAGAGAAGACAGCACACTGTTCCCTGGGCTGCAGAGGCCAGTCAAGGCCAGGAAGCAAGGGGTCAAAGAGACCGTGAAGAAGTTCGAGGAAACTGGTGTGTCCAGCGTCAACACAGGATCAGGCTGGAAGGAGAGAGGCCCAAGTTCACTAGCACCTTGTTCTGGTGCTGTGGATACTGCCCACAAAACTAAGACTGACGGAGTCCAGCTGGCTAATTTTTTTTTATTTGGGGTTTTTGTTTGTTTTTGTTTTTTTTTCAGGTAGGGTCTCACTCAAGGCCAGGCTGACCTGGAATTCAGTACGTAGTCTCAGGGTGGCCTCAAACTCACAGTGATCCTCTTACCTCTGCCTCCCAAGTTCTGGGATTAAAGGCGTGCGCCACCACGCCCAGCTCCCTAACATGCACTTATTTATTTATTTGTTTGTTTTATTTATTTATTTTTGTTTTTCAAGGTAGGGTCTCACTCTAGCCCAGGCTGACTTGGAATTCACTATGTAGTCTCAGGGTGGTCTCGAACTCACGGCAATCCTCCTACTTTGGCCTCCCAAGTGCTGGGATTAAAGGTGTGCACCACCACACCTGGCTTCAGCTGGCTAACTTAATGTATGTTTTTCATCATAAAATAAGAAAATGCCATCATTGTACAAATTTTTAAAAATTTTAAATCTTTAAGCCTCTCAGCACTAGGAATGAAAATTTAAAGGAAGTTAAAGGGGCAAACAGGTCTAAAAATGTCCTGTCACATTTAAAGTGTTATTTTAAGCGGAAAATGATTAACATATGCCAAAATATAGCAAGTTCAATGACAGGGAAAGCATTGGCTCATATGAAATTTTGGAAGTTTTAAAGGAACTGATATGACTCAACTTATGATGTGGATCATTATCCCGAATTACGACCTGGGGATGTGGAATTCCATAGGATATCCAATATCCAGTACCACCTCTTAGAACCTCAGAGGAAGAGACGCTTGGTTTTTTAAACAATTTGAGCCTCCTATAGAACTCAGCAGTTAAAGGTAAGACTCAGAAAAGCTGGCCATGTGCCGGGCATGGTGGTGCATACCTTCAATCCCAGCACTCGGGAGGGAGAGGTAGGAAGATCGCAGTGAGCTTGAGGCCACCCTGAGACTCCACAGTGAATTCCAGGTCAGCCTGGGCTTGAGTGAGACCCTACCTCAAAAAACCAAAAAAAAAAAAAAAAAAGTGCTGGCCACACCCATGGCTATCATATCCTGGACAGCCGACTGCCCCCATCTGAACTGTGAAAAGAAATATGTAAGAGGTGAAATCGGCATGGACACTCAGGTGCATATCATTTACCACCTCTGTCTCTACAAACATGTCTTCAACTAAGATGGCAGGTGGCCCCACAGTTGTGAAATGATGTCCCCACTTCTACCAACTCTCCAGTCTACTAGGGTCCTATTCCTTTTAACCATTTTATTAAGTTTCTACTGTACAAAGATAAATGCTTTTATTGGGAAACAGAAAGACACTTTCTTTAGTGATATAGCCACTGGTAAATTGCTAGCAAGCCTCCTTCCCACCAAAAAAAAAAAAGGAAGGAAGGAAAGACAAAGTTGGAAAGAAGGGTTCAGCAGGAATCAAACAGGGACAAGAGAAAATAACAGGGATGAATACGATCAAAATAATTAATTTCTGCCTGGAGAAACATCTCAGCAGCTTAAAAAAAAAAACACTTGCAAACCCCAGCACCCACACAAAGTCAAGTCACAAAGTGGTGTATGCATCTGGAATTGTCTGAGGTGACAAAGACCTGACACACTCACATGCTTCCAAATTGTCAAGATAAATAAACTGGAAACGATTTTTACATGACAGGAGCCGTACTCAGCGGGTAGCTGTGCACACCTGAGACCAGCGTAGGTCACACAGCAGGACCATTGTCCTCACCCCCAAAAATCCAAACCTATATCTTGATTATCGTGATTTTTTTAAACTAAACCAATAAACATACTTACAGGACAAACAGTTTATGAAACATGTTGAGTTTGAATATTTTTCTATTAAACTTAAATGAATTTAGAAACTTTTTGTATTATTCATATGAATCATAGCTTGACCTTTGGCTCTCCTTACTGTATTTTTCAGGATAGTTTTAAAATGAAATATAATTCCCAAAGAGGTTTGTTTTGTTTCTGTTTTTTCGAGGGTCTCACTCTGGCCCAGGTTGACATGAACTCACTCTGTAGTCCCAGACTGACCTGGAACTCACAGCAATCCTCCTACCTCTGCCTCCCAAGTGCTGGAAGTAAAGGCGTGCGCCACCACGCCTGGCGAGTTTTTCTTTCTTTCATGTTTTGATATACAGTAAAATTTCTTACAGTGTTTCAATTAAGTTCTGTTATTTTAAACTAATTCTTCCAAAGTAGTTGAATAAAATAATATAGCAGGTATAAGAGTATAAGAGTATACTTTACAAACCAGTTCACTACTAAATATCACTTGGTCATAACATATCCTTCTCATTAAAAGCATTTTCCAGAGCAAGACTGTCAGCAGCCTGCCTTCTTGGGAAAGGCACAGCCATCCAGCAAGCCAGCTGCCGACTGGAACTCCGGAACTGCCTGTGCTTGCCCTACTAGCCACGATCAGCTCCAGAACTGTACCAACTTCTCCTCGTTAAGACAAACAGATGCTCAAACTTCAAAACACCCATCACATAATGACACCTTGTTCCAAGAGAGTCGAGAGAACCCTGGCAGTCACCGTGAAGTACCCATGCCTCCACCTTTCCTGTAGAAAAGATTATTTCCAGCTGGAGAGATGGCTTAGTGGTTAAGCCGTTTGCCTGCAAAGCCAAAGGACCCAGGTTCAATTTCCCAGGACCCACATAAGTCAGATGTACAAGGTAGCACATATGGTGAATTCATTTACAGTTCTGAGGGCCCTGGCCCATCCATATTTTCTTCTCTCCCCCACCCCTTTTTTAAATATCTTCTCTCTAAAATAAAATAAAATAAAATAAAATAAAATAAAATAAAATAAAATAAAATAAAATAAAATAAAATAAAATAAAATAAAGACCTGTTTCTACATGCCACCAATGACCTTATACCTTCTACTTAAGGCATTTTGATAAACACTTTTCAAGTTAATGCAATCAATGCCTCAATATACAGTGAGTTAAGTATTTCCCTGGGATTCCAAAGTAGAACTAAAGCTTCAAACCTGTTGCAGAGGTCCATAGGATCAGTGCCCCTTCCTACCCTGGCACAGCTTGGAATCTCTGCAAGTAAGAGTGTCTTGTAAATCCTCCCAGGGCCAGAAACGGCATCACTCACACGTGTGGCAGGCTCCGGCTGGCGCCCTGACTGGTGGGCGGGTTTCGCCGAGCGGCCGCGCGTCTCCTGCAAGGACCAGTGCTCTTCTGACTGATCCTGAGCATCAGTGAGGACAAGGACACCAGCGTGCAGTCTTGTCACTTAAGAGCTATTCTACAGCTGCTGGCAGGTCTCGTCTAAGTGATCATTTACTCCTTCCCCATTCACTCTATAAGACAAGCTACTGGGCTACATCCTACTCATTTCCTCTTTTGGAAGCTGAAAAAAAACAAGGAACCTTCTATGTAAATGAATTGCAGGCTGATTTCGGAAGTCCGTGCATCCAGCATCTTATAAAATATGCTCTCAGCAAAGCCCACACTGATGGCCAGCAAGTTCAAACCATGGTCTGGCTTCCCGGGCCGCTAAGCGCAGGTAGCGCAGGACAGGCCCCGGCAGGCCAGCTGCACTCCCGCACAGCAGCAGAAGTCCTCACCTACTTGGTCATGAGACCCGGGCTCTGGGCTCTGGGCAAAGGCGGTGACTTGCCTTCTGCCGCAAGGTTGTTCTGACATTGGCCACACCACCCTCTTAATGGTTCTCATGTGAGCAAGTGTCAGCTGACAGGTCTTACTCTGCAACCTTGCAAAACTTGATCCACAGCAAGTGAGGGATGGCTGCCCACAATGTATGTCTTAATACAGAGGGTGACATGAAGGGGTGGGAAGTATTCTTGCCTTAAATACACGTAAGAAATAGTAAGGATAATGAGAGACAATAAGCCTGAAAACCCTCAAAACATCTGTGCTGAATTCCTGGACCCTTCAAGCTGAGAAAGCCCTGAATCACCAGAACTCCAGAGCAAAGGCACTTAGTTCAAATCGGACTTCAGACATAACTACTCCATCTGGAGAGTGAGAATGATGTAGAAACCACTATTAAAAAGAAGAAGAAGAAGAAAGAAATTACTGCGATTCTGTGGGTTCTGGAACAGTTAGATCTAGAAACATACAAAAACTACAAGGGCTGGGGCCCCCAGTTTCTTTTCCTGGAATTTGACTTAAGAAAGTATTAATGAACTCCTAAAATCTCATGGGCCTGGGCTCCTTTGGTTTCCGTTAGCTTTAAATATATCTTTGCGAATGCCATGCCGCCCTGTTTCACTTCACAACCGTGGGGCGAGCTGCCCGGGGCTCACGCTAGGACGGCCTCGCGACGGAGCGCAGGCAAAGGGACTGCTCTCCCAGGAAGGAGAGGACACCGGGGCTCAAAGCTTAACTGCAGGGACACATCTGCTCATGAGTTCTTTTTTGTCCCTTTCACTGCCTCAAAACAACTTTCTCTTTTTATTTTTTTTCTTTTGTTTCTTAAAAAATATTTCATTTATTTATTTTCAAGGAGAAAGAGAGTGAGAGAACGCAACATTCATATTTTAGTATCTTGGCGTAGGGCGCTCAGCATAAGTATCAGTGTGAGTGAGGCGCCACGCCAGCATGAGGACCTCCTCTCTCTCTCTCTCTCTCTCTCAAGTTAAAATTTTAAAATGACAATCCTCAAATTTCCTCTACAGCTCAAGCACAATGCACCATCACAACTGCTCTTGAGATACGAGAGCAGGGCACAGGGCAGAGCTATGAGAAGGTATCTCTGTTCTCTCTCTTGATCTAATCTCCCTAATTTTTTTAAAATCTTTTCTTTCCTGAAATGGAATCATACACTTAACCAAGTACCCACACTATTATTATCATGCTGGTATCCTACCACGCAGTATACTTCCACTGGCAGGAGACTTGGGTGTACCCATTCTCGTTCTCTCATTTTTTAATTCTCATTCTCTCTCTCCTTGCAAATAAAGTTTTTTAAAAGGTTAGTTTGCTGGGCATGCTGGTGCACATCTTCAATCCCAGCACTCAGGAGGCAGAGGTAGGATGATCACTGTGGGTTCAAGGCCACCCTGAGACTACATAGTGAATTCCAGGTCAACGTGAGCTAGAGTGAGACACTACCTCCAAAAAAAAAAAAAAGGTTAGTTTTTTTCGGTCTCAGTACTGGTAGGTGAGAACTAATTAAGCAGAATATGCTTCTCTACATATCAGAAGACATTTGAACAAAAAAGGAAGGCTGAGTGTGGTGGCACATGCCTGTAATCCCAGCACTTGGGAAGGAGAGGCAGAACAATCAGAAGTTCAAAGTCATCCTTGACTACACAGCAAGTTCAAGGCCAGCTTGGCCTATATGAGATCTTGTTCCAAAAAAAAGCCCTCATGCTAGATCAAGAAGTGGGAAAATCGGGCTGGAGAGATGGCTTAGTGGTTAAGGCATTTGCCTGCAAAGCCAAAGGATGACGGTTCGATTCTTCAGGGCCCACATAAGCCAGAAAAAAAGAAGTGGGAGAATTTTCTGGCCTAGTTGTTACAGTGTACTTTGGGGAAAGGGAGCTTTGGAAATGGATCCAGGATGGGAACCAAGTCCAGAAACGCGATCAGTGATAAGTCCTCTAGCAACAAAGCAGCAGCAGCCTGTGCCCACGATGCCAGCGCAGTGTGCGGTCAACCCGGCATCCTGGTACTATCTCAACCCGTCCCCACGATGCCAGCGCAGTGTGCGGTCAACCCGGCATCCTGGTACTATCTCAACCCGTCCCCATGATATCTAACCAGCATGGCTGGGCCTTCCCTGCTTACAACTAATACTATCTCAACTAGTCAACAAGCGAGTCAGGAAACTTGGCGATACGCCCCGCGGCTGGGCTGGGCACAGTGAGGCACTGACTGCTGGGTGTGCATGTCAGGCATTGTTCTGTGTGCTTCTTTTCATGACAGGAAGAAGGCATAGTAGTGTCTTTAAAATGATGAGGAGGGCTAGGGAGACGGCTCAGCAGCTGAAGGTGCTTGCTTGTAAAGTCTACCAGCCCAGCTCCAATTCCCCAGGACCCACATAAAGCCAGAGGTCCAAAATGGCACATGCATCTGGAGTTTTTTGTAGCCCTTGTGTTTCTCTTTCTCAAATAAATAAAAATAGATTAAAAAATAAAATGATGAGGAGCTAGGGCTGAGGCAATGACTGGTTAAAGGCAATTTCTCACAGCCCTCATTCAATTCCCCAGCACCCACGTAACTCAGCAACAGACCACAGCATGCATGTGCATGCACACACACACAAATTAAAACTTAAGAAAAGCTGGGCACACTGATGCACGCCTTTAATCCCAGCACTTGGGAGGCAGAGGTAAGAGGATCACTGTGAGTTCAAGGTCATCCTGAGACTGCATAGTGAATTCCAGTCAGCCAGGGCTACAGTGAGACACTACCTCAAAAAAAAAAGGAAGGAAGGAAGGGGAACAGAAAGGTGGAAGGTAAAGGATTAGTAGGAACAGTGGACACCTGTAGCCAGACTTGGCAGACTTAAGACAGGAGGGCCACAAGTTCAGTGCCTCACTACTTTACCCAGTGAGTGCAAATCTAACCTGGGCAACTTATGGAGACCTAGCTCAGAAACCAAAACTGGACTCAGTATGTAGCTTCGTAGTAGAGCATTTGCCCACTCGCCTAGCCTGCGTAAGGCTCTGGGCTCAATCTCTAGTGCTGTGAGATGAAGAGGGGAAAGGAAGGGACGGGGAGGGAGGAGAAGAACCTGAAAGGAGAGGAGGAAAGGAAGAAAGCAGGGAAAGAAGGAAGGGATGGGAGGAAAGTAACTGGCTCAATGTGTATGGCGTGCCAATGCCAGGAGCAGGCTTCAAGGCCAGATGCCCTTGCCCGTCATTGAGCTCAGTACTCATCTTCACACTGGCCAGTCAGCAGGTTCCCATGTGGACGCAGCCGTCTATGGACAAATCTGGCCAGAGGGGAACACGGCGCAGGACATCACGGACAGGTGCATCAAATCCAATTCTTCCTCCTGGTCTTGAGCCCTTTGCCACTTAGAATGCTTGGGTGCTCTCTCGTCCTGAGGACAAGGCCCAGTCATGTGCTCTGTGGTGACAAAGCCTCTAGTCCAACACCCTGCTGTGAACCCTGGCCTGCTCCTGGGTGAACAGTCCCATGTGTGCAGGAGCCTGGCCCACCCACCACCCCACAGAATGTCTGCTGGCCTTCTGCTCACGAGCCGCAGCACCCAGCCAGGCGCAGAGCTCGCTCTTCTCTGTCTCGGTCTGTCTCTGTCTCTGTCACATCGTCCTCCCAGCCCAGCTGCCATTCAAGGTTAGCTTAAGTGCACACTGAAATCAGCTGGGATTACTGTTCTGACCTAAAACCCAGATAGGTATTTACTTTTTCCTGTTCTTTTAAAGCATACCGTTAATCAATGTGTATACCCAATCTTGAATGTTGCTCTTCTTATTTATTTTTTAGTTATTTTTATTTTAACAAGAAATTTTCTATTTGCAACACAGAAATAGACCAGGCTGGCCTTGAGTTCACAGTAATCCTCCTGCTTCTGCCCATGAGTACTGGGATTGCAGGCATGAGCCATCGACAGTCCTAGCTAATGAGAGAAGTTTCTAAATTATATCTACATGTAAACTACATCATTTTGAAGAAAGAAAAAAAAAAAGCTATTCAAAGATTATCTGATGAAGGACCAGCATACTGACAACACAAATACAGAAAAAAGAAGAGCTAGAATAAAGCAAGGGTTGCAACAACTTCACATTTGAACTTTAGCATGTAAAAATAGCCTGCCATGGGGCTGGAGAGATGGCTTAGCGGTTAAAGAGCTTGCCTGCAAAGCCAAAGGGCCCAGGTTCAATTCCCCAGGACCCATGTAAAGCCAGATGCACAAAATGGCGCATGCATCTGGAGTTTGTTTGCAGTGGCAAAAGGCTCTGGCACAGCCATTCTCTTTCTCAAATAAATAAATAAATATAAATATAAATTATTTTTAAAAAAGGCTGCCATGAAGCTGTTCTAAGACTCTGCAACTCTGCCCAGCAAAGGCATGTTGTCTCAAAAATAATTCACAAGCCAGGCGTGGTGGCACACACCTTTAACCCCAGCACTAGGGAGGCAGAGGTAGGAGGATCACCGTGAGTTTGAGGCCACCCTGAGATTACATAGTGAATTCCAGGTCAGCCTGACGTACAGTGAGACCCTATGTCAGAAAATAAATAAATAAAATAATAATAATTCACTCTTTGGGCAAGCATCAAGATAACCAACAATTTAGATAAGGACTCCTATAATTTTTTTTCTTTAAGGCCCACCATCTAACCTCAGCCTACAATCTTTTTTCCTTATGTGTATGATAATAGCCATACATTTTTTTTGTTTTTTTTTCAAGGTAGGGTCTCATTGTAGCCCGGGCTACCGTGGAATTCATTCTGTAGTCCCAGGCTCGCCTCAAACTCACAGTGATCTGCCTCCCAAGTGCTGGGATTTAAAGGTGTCTGTCACCATGTCTGGTCAATTATTTTTTAAGATTTTTCAAAAGTTAGAAAATGTTAGCACCAGAATATTACATAACTTTTAAAGTTTAACTCTGATGTGGATCTAGCCATCACCAGCATTTGGACCTTAGCAAAGGTATCAGTAGTCCAGACCATTTACAAAGTTGGATGCTAGGCTATCCTCAGGTTAAAGTCATCATGTTTGAAACAGTCACAGGTGTGTCGTCTTCTGCCACTCACAGGAGCAGGGTGCAGTTAGAGAGGAGAGGAGTGGGTGCCCTGGAGGGCGCTGCGCTCGCAGAAATCTTTGTTTTGTTTTGTTTTTGAAACAGGGTTTCACGTAGCCTTAAACTCAGAATGTAGCAAAGGATGGTGCTGGGCTTCTAATCCCCCACTTTCCAGTATGGGGGCTACAGGAATGTGCCCCCACGCCCACCTGCAGTGCTGGAGATCAACCCAGGCCTTTGTACATGCGAGGCAGGCACTCTACCAACGGAGCCTCCTCCATGGCCCATCTGCAGACTGGACTTTTTAAATCTGTGTGTGCTCATGCATGCAAATGCAAAAATGTACATGCATGGCACATGCACGTGGAGATCAAAGTGGCCCTTTCCTTCCACCTGTTCAAGACATGGTCTCTCTGCTCACCATGGCCTTTGCTAGGCCAGCTGGCCTTCAATCTTCTGGGGGATTCTTCTGTCTCCAGCCCCCATCTCACCAGCATAGGTGCACTGAGGTTGCATCTGGCTTTATGAGATGATATCTGGCTTCACGTGGGCTCTGGGATCCAAACTCAGGCTGTCATGTTAGCACAGCAAGAGCTGCCACCCTCTGAGCTATCTCCCCTGCCCCACGTATGGAGCACGCTCTACAGTGCAGCAAGGTCCAGTGTTCCCTTCTCCCCATAAAATTCTCACCAGCACTCTTCTTTTCCCACTTACATTTAACTGGTTTGTTTGTTTGTTTGTTTGTTTGAGGCAAGCTGGCCTGGAACTCACAGCAATCCACAGCCTCCTGAGGGCTGGATCACAGGTCTGTGCCACCATGGTCAGCACCACCTTTTCTTCCCAGAATCACATCACTCAGGAAAAGAACCAGCAGAGAGCTTTCCACACAGAATGTCTACCTCCCTTTTACTTCATCACAAGCAGCAGCCTCACTGCACTGATGCTTTTGGTTTGTAGCCTGACTGCTGAGCACACGGCGCGGAGCCACCCAGCCAGTGTCACAAGACACAGACACTCCAAGAGCAGGAAACCCTGTCGCCAGCCCTCCTTCCTTCTTCTCAGCCTCTGCACTTCACGTTCACCTTGCTCCGTTTACTTAACTCACACACTGTCCCACACGGAAGTGGTCCCTGAGTCTTTCTGGAAAAGTCCTTTTGTGAAAGGCCTCTCTTAACTTTTATAACTCTGGGGAGGAAATGGAGCCATTGGAGTAATTTTAGAATTTCTAAGAGGTATGCCTTGACCTAGGTTGTAACCAAATAAGCCAGCAAATGAGTTTAAACAAGCACGTGGCATGGCCCTGCAGTCTGTGAAGGCATCCTCTTGCTTTTGCAGGCCTCTTAAGCGCTTCCCTCCAAAATACACCTTCAGGCTGGGGAGCCGGCTCCCGGGTAAAGGCGCTTGCTCACAGAGCAGGGCAGCCCAGGTCCGGCTCCCCAGCACTCACGTGAAGCCAGACAGACAATGCGGGACATGTGCCTAGAGTTTGTTTAAAGCAACGAGAGGCCCTGAAATGCACCTCCTCAAATAAATACATAAATAAAATTATTTAAAGATGCTACCTCTCTCAGTGTGGTAACACATCCCTTGAGTCCCGGCACTCAGGAGGCCAAGATCAGAAGTTTGTCATCAGTTCAAGGCCACTTTGGACTACAGACTGAGGTCCAGGACAGTGTGGATTAAAGCGAAACCCTGCCTCAAAATAAGATAAAAATGCTATCGTTGTACTGGCACATGCCTGTAATCTCAGCCCTCAGAAGGCTGAGGTAGGAGGATCATGAGCTCGAGACCAGAAGAGGCTTTCTCCATGAGCCACCATGACATGAAGGCCAGGCCAGAAGTCTTATGTAGAGCACGTGATGCTCCTGGCTGTCCCCTGACTTCTGCCCTTGGGAGGTGACAGCTTCCACTGCTCTCTCACCTGGGGCCAAGCCTTCCTGCTGGTGTCCACTCTTTCCTAGCCTAGTATAAACCCAGCCATGGAAGCCACGTGTATGGGTGCAGACCTGTGACCTCAGCACTTAGGAGGGAGGGGGGCAAAAGAATCACAAGGTCAGCCTTAGCTACACACTGAGTTCACAACCAGCCTAGGGTACATGAGACTCAAAAAAATTCAATAAATTGGGCTGGAGAGATGGCTTAGCAGTTAAGGCATTTGCCTGCAAATCCAAAGGATCCTGGTTTGATTCTCCAGGACCCACGTAAGCCAGATGCACAAGGGGGCACACATTTCTGGAGTTCGTTTGCAGTGGCTGGAGACCCTGGCATGCCCGTTGTCTGTCTGTCTGTCTCTCTCTCTCTCTCTCTCTCTCTCTCTCTCTCTCTCTCAAATAAATAAACAAAATATATTTTTAAAAATCCAATAAATTAAGTAAAAATTTTAAAAGATGCCTCTTTGAGGTTGGAAAGCTGGCTCAGCAGTTAAAGATACCTGCTTGCAAAGCTTGACAGCCTGAGTTCCATTCCCTACTACCCACGTAAAGCCAACACTCAATGTGGCACATGCGTCTGGAGTTTGCAGTGGCAGGAGGCCCTGGTGCACCCATACTTTCTCTGTCTCTGTCTGACTCTTTCTCTCTCTCTCTCTCTCTCATAAACAGATAAATAAGACACCTCTCTGTTTTCCTTCCATTTACCTTGATAGGTAATAACAGTGATACTTTCCATAACATGGCTAAAACTAACAGCTTCCTGTATGATAAAGTTATCACTGGAAAATTAAGTCTGAAGTATTCTTAAAAGTATTTAAGAGTTCCAGTCGCCACAGAAATACATCTGCTGCTCAGACACCAAGGGTGAGAAGAGAAAGCAGGGAAAGGATGTGGCTCTGAATTGCAGACAGTCACTTCTCTGAGCAAGTTCCTCATGACCAGCTGAGTACTAGGACTCAGGAGAGACCAGGCAGGTGAGACAAGGAGTCACCATCAGCTGGAACCTTGCTGAGAGAAGGCGTCATCCTAGGAAAAGAATCTTGGGCTAGAAGACAAGCCACGCGGAGTTCTGACTCAGTCACTCCCTACCCACATGACAGGACAGCCAGCCAGCCTCTCTGAGTCTCTATTTCCTCAGCTGTAAATACAGGGTGATGTGACCTCCTACTTCTCTCTAAGGGCCACCAACAAGGTTCCATGTGAGCATCTGAGCAAGAGTCCCTCTGACATAAAACTTGGGACAAATGTGCCCTGTGGATTTTATACACATACACCCCAAAGTACTCACCGTCCTACTGAGAGCTGATAAGCTCTGGCACAATGGGATTGGGCTTACATCACACACAGCCAAGGTAAATAACCAGCCGGTGACATCTGCCAAAGAACGACTTCACCAAAATCTATCACTCTCCACCTCAATGCCAACTACTCAAAATGCAGCCATATCTCTGGAAGCTCCAGGCAATTAAGCAATCTAAAAATACTCTGCAAAGCCCCGAGGGAACAGTGAACTCTAGAACAAATTAATACAAGTTAAGAAATTATAACCATGAAATAATTAGCTTCCAAGTCAGTATAAGGGCATTGTCTTTTCCACTGACAAATGCCCTTTTAAGCCTCCTATACCCTAATCACATCAACACCCTCTTCTAAAGGGCCTGCCATTTAACTCTCCACATTAAATCCTATAGGCGTATTCAGGACCAAACCAAAGGTCATCTGTTCTGTAAGAAGTTCTGATAACAGCCCTTCTCTGAAAATGTTCCAAACTCTGTAAGGGGAACAGAATGGCCCCTGAAGAGTTCTGTTTCTGAAGGTGACGGCCAGGCCTTGGGTTCAGTGTCTCTCACTGCCCCAGGGGTTATTCACGAGGGAAACGGCTGTGCACATAGAAAGGCGTGTAAAGTGGTGCACACTCAAAGTCATCCTGGATCTGCACTGTTTTCATAATTTTCAGATTTTAGCACTCTGGCTAATATTAGAAGGAATTAACCAGTTTTGCTTCAGATTTCATCAGCTACTAGAAGGTTAGGGTGTCCTTTAGGAATTTCCAAGCCAGGTGAGGGGCTTCTCAGGAAGACGACCACTCTAACGTCTTTCTTCTCTTTCTCCCCTTACCCTTCCTCCTTTTGATAGGCCAAGTTGGCCTCACACTGTCAGTCCTGCTTCAACTCTACAGGGTTGGGGTTACAGGCGTGTTGCTACCAAGCCTGGCTCGCCTAAGGCCATCTTGACTCAGATTAGTCACATTTCTAGTGCTCATGGTACTGAGGCAGGTAGCACAACTCTAGAAAACTCTTCAGAATCACAAGGTGCCATGACTTGCCTCTGTCCCAACTCTGACCCCATCACTAAGGCTAATGAGAACAATAGGAAGGCTAACCTGGTAGCCACTGGAATGAGTTTAGATGGCTGAAGTCCAAGATAGTTGTCAGTGAGCCTGAAAGACAGACAGGAGGAAGTTGTCTATCCTCCCAACCCTGAGCAAACAGAACTGAGAGGAATCATTACCTCTATTTGTCAAACCGTAAGTCTGCACATTCACCAATCTTAAATGCCGTAATCATGAAAATCACCTGACAAAGGAACTGAAAATTAAGAAGCACAAGATAACAAAACTCTGGAGTAGAGCATCCGTCACTCTTGCAGCAGGGAGGGGGCTTCACAGCAGTCAGCCAGCACTGGAGGAACTCTTCACCCCCTTCCTCTCCTTCTGTCCCTAAACCCAAGAATAAACAAACCCCAAGTCTTGCCAGGAGTCCTTCCAACAGAAAGCAAGCCTATATTCTGGGAGTTAAGAACCTTACCGCTCACTCCCGGGATGCTCCAGGAAGGGCTCCACACACCTCACTCCCAGCTGGCCTTTAAGGCTCCCGGATCATGACTGGAGCTCCTGGAGTCCCTAGAAGCGAGGTGTGGATAGGCACTGTGTGCTCTCTACTCCTTGGACCTTAGCTTCACTGCATGGGTCTCTTTGATATGGACCTTCCAGCAAGCACCCTCTCCTCTCCACCAACCTCTGCCTTCCTGACCTGCCCTCATCCCTATCCTCCACTCCAAGTACAGCTGGCCGTCAAGTCCATCCTCACAGCTTCCATACTCTTAGCCCTCCTTGGAATCTTCCATTATCTTCCAGTCCCTTGAAACTTCCTTTGTCACACTCAGCTTGGCCAGGCATTCCCATGCCTGTTACCCCAGCAAGAGGATCAGAAAGTCATCCTTAGCTACACAGGGAGTTGAGGGCAGCCTGGGCTACTGCAGACGCTGGGTAAAGAACAAAAATAACCCAGAGCTCATCCTGGCTTTGCTCCAGGCGTTCAGGCCCTGTGAGTCATTACTGCAATCCCCGCCTCACCTACGCTTCAGGAGCAACTCCCAAGCCGCACTGGGGCCACGCCTTCTGCACCCCTGTGGACGCGTACAGCCTCATCTGTTCTGTTTGTCGAGGAAGTGAGAGGGTAGAGGGCTGAGAAAGCCCGCGGGGGACATTCCTGACGTGCAAAATGACAGTCTGGGCAATGACCATGTACAGCAGCATGCAGATGGGGTCCCACATCTCAATGGCAGTGACTATTACTGCTGAAAGTCTTAGCGTCACCAGTGTACCAAGATGCAAACTCTTCAGAGAGCTCCATGTCAAAAAAGCATCTAAAACCTGGAAAAATTAAAAATGCTAAAAGACAGGAGGAGCTGAGCCGGGTGTGGTGGCACACACCTTTAATCCCAGCACTTGGGAGGCAGATGTAGGAGGATCGCCGTGAGTTCGAGGCCACCCTAAGACTCCTAATCAATTCCAGGGCAGCCTGGACTACAGCAAGACCCTGCCTCGGAAAACCAAAACTGAAAACAAAACAAAACAATAAATAGAAGAGCTGGGAGCAATGCTGTCTGGAAGTGTTTAGGGGGATACTTGAATCAAAAAGCAGGCCAGGGCTGGAGACATGGCTTAGCGGTTAAGCGCTTGCCTGTGAAGCCTAAGGACCCCGGTTCGAGGCTCGGTTCCCCAGGTCCCACGTTAGCCAGATGCACAAGGGGGCGCACGCGTCTGGAGTTCGTTTGCAGAGGCTGGAGGCCCTGGCGCGCCCATTCTTTCTCTCCCTCTATCTGTCTTTCTCTCTGTGTCTGTCGCTCTCAAATAAATAATAATAATAAAAAAATTAAAAAAAAAAAGCAGGCCAAACCTCAGCTTCATTTATCATGGCCCTGTGCCAGTTGCACCCCCCCCCCCCGGCCTAGAGATGAACCAGAGGCCGAAGCCAGCACAGCGGAACATCCCGCGCTAGTGAGAGAGAAGCAGGGACTCGGGAGTTCGGGGACATCCCGACTTCACTGCAAATCCTACACAAAGTAACAACAGGAAGAAGTGAAGGGAAATGAACGAAAAACGGAGGACCTAAGCAAACACAGGGACAGAATCCCTGGCAATCTAAGCCAAGCACGTGTGGTGTGTGGTTGGCGCCACCCCAGTCCTCACAGCAGGGACGGGGACGAGCTGCACACCCTGAATTCCTCACGGGCACCTCGCGCCGCACACCAGAAATTAACTGGGTCCAGAACATGGACAACAGCAAGACACACTTCTGAATGAAGAGTTCCTGTAGAGACTCGAGTGACAGGCCACAAACTAGATGTCTCTTCCTAACAGCCAGTCATGGAGGCCCTGACGTCCTCCTCGTCCTCCTCGCCCACGGCCAACCCTGGCAGACAGCAGATGAGCCTCCTACCAGCTGGGTCCTGCCCTCCCAGGGGAAGGCATCTGAGGAATCTGAGCAGACCGGCCTTGCTGGGTGTCCACCCCAGTCAGGTAGCATCAGGCCATACCTCCCGTCACCACTGTGCCCATGCTTCAACCATGTCTCTGCAAAGAAACTTCCACAAAACCTTGAAGAGCAAGCTTAGAGCGTCCAGAGCATTAAACTCGAGAATTTCTTGGAGTGGCACATCCCAAAAGGGCACCCAAGCTCCCACCCTAGTTCTGTGAGTGACTCAGGAAAATAAATGAAACCTGAGGACGTGGGACCCCTGACCTTAGCTGGCCGTCAGAAGCAGTCAGCTTAGATGAACTAGTCGGGACAATCAAGTGGCAAGAGCAGGGAGGCAGCGACTATGGAAGTGCCTGTGGCTTGGGGATCTGACACCACCTCCAGGTAGCTACCCACAGACCGAGTCAGGACGGGACGGGCGCAGAGGAGCCCACAGGTGCACTGTCCAGGTGCACACCCGGTCAGTCTGATCTGCACTGCAGTAGAGGACCCTAAGAGCCCACTACTGCAAAGCTGGCTGCTGACCTGCTTGATGACAGGGAACAGTTCCACTCACGTCAGAGCAGGAGAAACCGAGGTGGAGAGCGGGCTGGCTTCCCCAGCAGAAGGTCTTCTAAGGTTATTAACTGAGGTGGAGAGCGGGCTGGCTTCCCCAGCAGAAGGGTCTTCTAAGGTTATTAACTGAGGTGGAGAGCGGGCTGGCTTCCCCAGCAGAAGGGTCTTCTAAGGTTATTAACTGAGGTGGACAGCGGGCTGGCTTCCCCAGCAGAAGGGTCTTCTAAGGTTATTAACTGAGGTGGACAGCGGGCTGGCTTCCCCAGCAGAAGGGTCTTCTAAGGTTATTTTTAGGTTAGTTTTAGGCTAGCAGCTCACATCAGAAGCACTGTTCTCAAGAGGAGTGAGAGTTCCAGGCCTTTTTTCTAGTGAGCTGGGGGCGCTGCTCTGCCTTTTTAGACAAACAAGGCCTGTGAGCAGGGTAACACGCCTGGGAAGAAGCCCAGTTTGGGACCGGTTCATCTCTGCGATTTCACTGTTGTCCTTGGAAAATCTATAGATTCTTCGGCAGTTCGTGGCTGACTTCGTTCTTGTAACTCTCTGTACCTTTAGTGGTTTCTGACAAAATCAAGGCACCACTTCACCTAGAACATGGCCCTGCCAAGACTGGGCACTCTGCAGCGCCCTGCAGGTGAGCTCGCTCTCCCTCTTTTGGTCAGAAGCTACTGCGCTCTTGCACACGTTCCTGGCACTTGTCATTCATGACTAACGACAGAGCAGCTAAGGCGAAAGAAGCCCAGTGGCTTCTGCACTGCAGTGTCCACGGCCACCTGATCATTAGCCAAAACAGGATCCCAGGTAGTCCTGAGGGTGTTCAGAGAGCTGGAAGCCTGAAGCCAGGGCAGGAAACAGACAAAAGCCAGGCTGCCGTCAGCACACACTCAGTCATCTACGTGGAGCCCTGCACTCGGCTCACAGGCCGCAGCCACTGCTCTCTGCTTCCTGGGCACCATGACGCTGCCCTTCAGCTCACACTCCCGCAACCACGGGGTCCTGCACAAGCACAAAGGGCCGAGGAGTCATGGAGTGACCCTCGGACGCTAAACCAAACAAATCTCTCCTACTTTGATTCAGTTAAGAAGTGGGTCATAGTAGCATGAAAGTAACTCATGCAGTGATCTTTTTGAAAACTTTATTTTTATTTATTTATTTCATTATGTGTTTTTTTTACTATTTCAGGTGGGGTCTTACTGGGTAGCCTGGTTGGCCTCAAAATTGCGTCCGTGCCTGGTTACGTGGTGCAGATTGAGCACGGGGTCTCGTGTGTGCAGATGACGCTCTACCCACCAGACCGCCTCCTCAGCCTCACTCCACAGCCACTGCTCACTCCCATTTTAGCTTAGATGACTCGACAGGACAGATAGAGAAGGTTCCAGAGCACACTCTGTGGGTCAGTACAGCAACACTTCTGAGTTTTGTCATCTACACGTGGACATAAAGTCAGCCGGATGTGGCGGTGCATGGCTGTAACACTGGCACATGAGAAGCTGAGGCAAGAGGATTGTGAGTTCTAGGCCAGCCTGGGCTACGTAGGGAGACCTCCCCCAACTACAAAACAATTTTTAAGAACTGCCTTTCTTGCAGGGTTGTCTGAAGAGTAGAGATTATGCACATCAGTTGCACCACAGAGCCCAGCCCTGCTGGCACTGAGTAAATGGTTACTTTTTGTTTGTTTGTTTTTTCCAGGTAGGGTCTTACTCTAGGCCAGACTGACTTGGAATTAGTTTCAGGGTGGCCTCAAACTCACAGAGATCCTCCTACCTCTGCCTCCAGAGTGCTGGGATTAAAGGTGTGTGCTGCCACGCCTGGATAGTTACTCATATCTTAACTACTATGTCCTTCCCTCCAGCTCCTCCAGTGGCTCCTGTGTATTAATCCCATCTTTGGGTGGCCTGAGGACTGTGGGGAAATGGCTTGTCTTTAGAGTGGCAAGATGGCATTCCTTCCCTGAAGGTGCACTGCATGAGGATGAACCATGGATGGCAGTGGAGACCCAGTGGGGATGGCTGCTAAGGAAAGCTGCCGGCCCAGATGAAGTTTTCTAGGACTGTGAGGAGCCTAGCTGCAGGGGCGGAACTGGAACTCCAGAGACTTGTTGCTGGTTAGAACTATCAGGCTTGGAGATTTGTCATTGACTAGAGTTGTTGGACTTGGACTTACAGAGTTTGATGTTTGCCCTGTTTAAATCTTGTACTGGTTGAATATTTCTTTGCTATGCCCAATGCCATCTTTTTCAGTGTGAATGTTTATTCTGTGCCGTTATGGGTTGTGGGGGGGGTGTTCATATTATGGCTCAGTTAAAAGATTTTGGATTATGGGGATGTTTGAACATCATTAGGATTGACTAAAAATATGGGGACTTTTATTAAAGATGGGCTGAATGCACTCCATTTTACAACATGGATGGTTATCAGTTTATGGGGGCCAGGGGCGGAATGTGGTGGTTTGATTCAGGTGTTCCCCCATAAACTTAGGTGTTCTGAAATCTAGGTTCCCAGCTGATGGAGATTTGGGAATTAAAGCCTCCTGGAGGCAACATATTGTTGGGGGCGGGCTTATGAGTGTTATAGCCAGTTTCCCCATGCCAATGTTTGGCACACTCTCCTGTTCCTGTTGTCCACCTTATGTGGGCCAGGGGTGATGTCCACCCTCTGCTCATGTTGTTTTCCCCACCATTGTGGAGCTTCCCCTCGAGTCTGTAAGCCAAAATAAACCCTTTTTCCCCGAAAGCTGCTCTTGGTCGGGTGATTTTTACCAGGAATGCGAACCTGAGTGCACCAGCACGTGACCATGCGCACTCTTTCTCCTGCACACCAAAGTGCAAGTACACACAGTGTACACACACGCACACCACACACATGCACAAACAGAAAACTATTCTATCGACAATTTTTATGCATACATATGATGCATTATGATCATAATCCCCTCCCATTATTTCCCCTTCTGCTGAACCCCTTCTTCTTCCAAAGTAGGCTCTTTTACTTTTTTGCCTTTTTTTTGAGCGGGGTGTGCCCATTGAGCGTAGTTAGGTTTTCCTGCACGGGCATGGGTGGGGGTCATTTACCCAAGGATGTGGGTCCTACCAGTGGTTAAACCACTGCAAAGAAAGCCTTCTTCTCCCTCAGCCACCGTTAGCTGCCTATAACTCCAGAATGCTTCTAAAAGAGTAACAAAAAAGGAACCTCTGGGCAAACAACTTTTAGAAGTATGAAGTGACAGACTTATATTTCCATATATACATACATATGTATGTATGGGCTTTTTTTTTTTTTTTTTTTTGAGACGGTCTCACTGTAGCCCAGGCTGACCTGGAATTTACTATGGAGTCTCAGGGTGGCCTCGAACTCACAGTGATCCTCCTACCTCTGCCTCCCGAGTGCTGGGATTAAAGCCATGTGCCAACTCGCCCAGCTTTGTATTTAACTATTAACCTTAGACATGAAAAGTAACTCAGGTGTACGGCATTTGCATAGCATGCACAAGGTACTGAGTTCAATCCCCATCACTATAAAAAGGAAACAGTAATCTTGAGCAAAGTAGATCCATGTATAACAATTTCTCAGGAATAAATACATACATAAAAGCATCCTGTAGTAAAGGCTAGTTATCAATGCTCACTGAGTCTTCCACTGAACCCTGCACACGTAGAAAGACTCAATCAACTACCAGGAGAACATCTTCCACTCCTGGTGCCAGCAGTTCCTGCCTCCTTCTGCCCTAGCAACTAACTTATCCAGTGGACCATTGTAAAGCAAACAGCCACCGCCTGACATACTTAGGGAAATGTTTACTCATGGTGTGTGGCCTCACTGCCCCCTCACCATGGTTACCACTAATGATATTTTAGTCTGAAGTATACTCTTCTTAAGGAACAAGACAGTTCCATGAATCCCTTTTCAAATGAGTTTCTCAAATGAAAAAGTCCTAAATGGAAAGTCAAAAGGATCCTATCTTTTTTCTGAAACATTTACCTCATGTAACATATAAATAATCCCTACTGCCTACCAATATTATTTATTTATTTATTTTCAAGCAGAGAGAGATAGAAATAGAAGAAAAACAGAGAGAGAGAGAGAGAGAGAGAGACAGACAGACAGACAGACAGACAGGGGGAGAATGGGCATGTCAGGGCCTCTAGCCACTGCAAACAAACTCCAGATGCATGTGCCCCTTGTGCATCTGGCTTACACTGAGTCATGGGGAATTGAATCTGGGTTCTTTGGTTTCACAAGCAAATGCCTTGGCCACTAAGCCATTTTTCCAGCCCCAATATTGTTTTTATAATTAAGCATGATGTATCTTTGAGAAAACTACTTTGTGCATTTAAATCTGCAGCCTACTTGTTTTACCAAGCCATAAGAGAATTCAAATGAATCTGAACAGCATATAGAACAGAGGTATTACCAGCACACACCTGAGAATTCATACCTTCCTACATATTCTTTAAGACAAGAACTGTTTCAGTAGGTCATTTCTGATATGAGTGGGATTTTATAACTGGGTCTCAGATCCACTGCTTAAACAAGTATCTTTTTTGGGTTTTTCTTTGGAAAGAAAAGATGCAGGTCAACCTATCCTTTCCAATACTTACTTTATCATTTAAGGCAGGAGAACAATTTGCTAGAATTAATAAGTGTAAGAAAATGTCTTTGAATTGCCTGTACCAATACTGTTTTGTTTTGAGACAGTCTCCCAATATAGCCCAGGCTAACCTGGACCTTGCAGTCATTCTGTTTAGTCAGGTGGTGTCCCCCATCCCTCCTCTCTTCCCTGCAAGCACTTGGATTACAACGTATACCACCAGAACATTTTTTCATTGACATGATGTATGCTAGTGAAATCAAGAAAAGTAATTCCACATGAAAAACAGTAACATTTCAAGAAGTCAGATTCTGGAAGCTGTGGGTACGAGTAATAGTAGAATACTGGACTCTTTAAGGACAATCAGCTTTCAGATCTCCTCACTCACTCACTCACTGCCCAAGTGTTCACTCATTCACGAACAGCCTCCTGCCACATGCTGCCTTAAGTACTCAACACAGTATTGGGTTAGGATTTAGAACTTCATCGAGGCTCTAACAATACATAAACACTTTTTTGTTTCATATACTGAGACTTTCAAATAAAAACTACAAATTAAAAAGACTGGTCACATCAAATTTAAAACAGATTCTTGGGACTTTTCTTTCCCATGTGGCATGTGTATGCAGACAGGCACAGCCGGTGTGCGCACCCAGGAGGCAGAGAATGACAGGGCCTCCCTCTCCCTCTTCCTCCTTTGTTTTCCTTGAGATGGAGTCTCTCCCTGACCCTGGAGCTGCTGGTGTGTTCTGCTTGCTTGCTTGTTTCTTTCCAGTCACAGTGGCTGACCAGTGAACTCCAATATGTCTTGGGTCTCCGCCTTCCACAGACTGGGAAAGAGTCACACCCAGCTTTTCACATGAATGCTGGGGATCAAACTTGGGCTTCAGTTCCACTGGGCATTACTATTTCTCAATCATGACTTATAGAAGAACTTGAGACGATAAAGACGGTTAAAAGCCAACTAACAAAAACACTTCTCCCCTCTTAGCTTCAAAGGTTTGACTGAATAATAGAAAATGTAAATGTCCAATTTCTGAGCACAGCAGAGATACAGTTGGCAATCAGAAGTATCTGTAAGGAACTGAAGATAAGCTAATCGATCAGGCTAGTGATGCCTTGCTTCTTCCTAACATATCCTAAATCCACACCTGTTTCACCCCAAGGAACATGAAGCTTAACATCTGACTTGTCTTCAACTTGAGAAGAAATACAGTTGCCATGACAACATGCAATTACATTGGCTAAGAATTAGACTAAACTCCTCGCCAGATAAGAAGGCTCTCCATCCATCCCGCTCAGCTTTGGGAGGGATGAGTGCATGTCCACTGCTCCAAGGCCCCTGCACACTATGACACCGTGATGAACTTGCTTTCTTTTTCTATTGGACATCAGTACACAATAAAATAATGAACTTTAAAGATCTATCAAATATAGTCGCTCTTAAAAACAATCTTGGGTGAGGTGATAAAAACCATCTTGATGAAGCAACAGACACACCTGTCTATAGCACTGTGCTAGGAACCAGCAGAGGGAATATAATGTAAATTCAGCAGGCACGGGGACAGCCCGGTGGCCCACACCATAGTCCTCCCTCAGGAGACTGGGAGGACTGAGAGTTCTAGGGAGCCTGGGCTGCAGAGCGATCCACGTCTGAGAAACTTAAAACTTTAAAAGCTGGGGACGTGGCTCGGTGGCAGGGCACTTGCCTAGCATGTACTAAGGCCCTAGATTTAATTCCCAATAAAACACACACACACACACACACACACAGAGAGAGAGAGAGAGAGAGAGAGAGAGCGAGCGAGCGTGAGCGCGCGCGCGCCAGGCTCAAATAACTATAAAGTATTTTCTATCTACGAAAGGACTCCAGCTCCAGAGGGAGGACTGATAGTCGGGGACCCAGGCCCACACTTAACCACATCTTGCATGACAAGAGCACTCTGCTCTACGACACTCATCCCCAACACTTTCCTACTGGTTTCGTGTCATCACACTTAGTATGTTTTATTCTTGTGGCACAAACAGAAGCACAGTAAGAAAAAACCACGTAGCATGATTCGTGAGACGGCACACTGTCCTTTTCATAAGTCCACTGTAACGGCAGCTGGGCAGCCTGTGCTGAACACAGTGGGACGCCAGCCCGTCCCCTTCCACCCCATCGCGGCCTCCCATTCAAGCGCGGTGACACAAGTGCCTGTGTGGCCACGGCGAGTCATGGTGTTCCATGTACAGATGGGGTGGGGTGGAGGGAAATCACTATTACACACCCAGTGAGCTGGAAAAGTTCACCCTGTTTTTTCCTCTTTTACCTAATATCCATCTTCACAACCCTGACATAAAGAATGCCTGATAAACTCCCCAACTTACTTTTATAGCCGAGCACATGAGCTCATAGCCCAAGCCTAACAATTCACAGTAGGCAAAGGACTTGTACAGTAAGTATAAAATGTTCTTTCCTTTTTGCACACATGAAGAAAAACTGTAGCCAAAAAAATTCCCTGCACTAGACGCTCTCACACTTGACTTGCCCACCACGAGCTGACACTGTAGCCAGAGCAGCTCATGAGGTCAAGGACAGCATTTCACAACCTCCTTTGCCAAGCGACAAAGTAACATCCCCTCAACTGACCCTAGAAGCAAACCATGAGGAACTCAACCTAAACTAACAGCAATAAAAACCAACACCCTCCTTACAGCTATACAGTCTGTGCATTAAAAAATCACATGCCCAGGTCCAAATTTCAACTCCATTTACTTAACACCAAACAACACTGTATATAATGTGACAAATTCACATTTCAGAACTTAGTTACAGCAACCTGGCATGGATGCACATGTCTATAATTGCAGCACTCCAGAGGCTGAGGCAAGAGGATAGCCATGAGTTCAAGGCCAGCCTTATCTAAATTCAAATTCTGCCAGGGTTATATAGCAAGACTTTGTAATTAAAGGGGGGGGGCTGGAGAGATGGCTTAGCAGTTAAAGCACTTGCCTACAAAGCTTAAGGACACAGGAACCACATAGGCCAGATGCACAAGTTGGCATATGTGTCTGGAGTTCGTTTGCAGTGGCTAGAGGCCCTGCTACGTCCATTCTCTATCTCTTTCTCTCAAATAAATAAATTAAACATGAAAAAAATAAAAAGAAAATAAAAACTTAATTGCATGGTTTAGCTTTAAAAATGTCTAATCCCACCCAGTGCAGTGGTATATATCTGTAATCCCAGTACTTGAGAGGTTGAGACAAAAAGGCCAAAAGTTCAAGGACAGACTGCATAGCCCGTGTCCCAAAACAAAAAATAATCTAGTCCACATGTCTTCATCTACCCTACAAAATCTATTAAAAGAGTTTCAAAGGAAGCTGGAGACCTGCTCTCCTGGGGCTCACAAGCACAGGTGACAAAGTGACTTTGTCCTCCTAAGATTTGGGATGAAGTTAGGGTATTTTTGTTGTTGTTGTTTGTCTTGTTTGGTTTTTAGAGGTAGGGTTTCACTCTAGCCCAGGCTGACCTGGAATTCACTATGTAGTCTCAGGGTGGCCTCGAACTCACAGAGATCCTCCTACCTCTGCCTCCTAAGTGCTGGGATTAAAGGCGTGCAAGATTTTAAGTGCATGAAAATCCACAATAAGCCTATCTATCACTTGTAGTAACAGATACTATCAGTTATTTTAACAAAAAAAAAAAAAAAAAAGCTTGTTTGTTTTTGAGACAGGATCTCATGTAGCCTACCTGGCTTCAAACACACTTTGTAGCAGAGGATGACTTTGAGGTTCTGATCTTTTGGCCTCTGCCTCCCAGGTGCTAGGAACATAGGTGTGAGCCCCGCACCTGCTTCATGCAGTGCTGGAATGAGGCCCCAGGCTCTGGTATACTAGACAAGAACTCTACCAACCGGGCCACGTGCTCAGCCCCACTTCGATTTTACTCCTGAGGAAAGGACTCTGGGGGAAGAGGAAGAGGCTGGGGTGAGCAAAACAAGGCGCACCGCATAGGTGTGGAGCTGTCCTGACAAGAGCCATTGTTTCATACAACGCATGCTGAGAAGCCGCTGAGATGTGCAGTGTGTCAGGCCCTGCACTGCACAACAAACAAACTGCTTTCTCACTGCCGTCACAGGACTGACTTCAGAACACATCTAGCAACCTCAGTGCTGGGAAATGAGCGACACAGCTCTAGACTGGAAATTCCACAAAAGTGTGGATTTCATCTATTTCACTAAATAAAGTATTTCAGGAAAAAAATAAATGCCATATTCCTAAAATCATTCTGAATGTCTAGCTATATAGCTGAGGCGGGCTTGGAACTCCTGACCTCCAAGGTGCTGGGACAGCAGGTGACAGCCACCATTCTGGCTCTAGCGGCTTTCAGCTGGTCCTCTGTGTCGGCTGCCACAGGCGCCCTCTTCTCCTCTGGGAAATCACTGAGCCCTGCCACAAGGCATAGGCAGGTATGTATCAAGACAAGCCCGCTTGTGGGGAGTGCTCCGGTAGATGTGAACAGGTGGGCAAAGACATCTCCAGAAAGACCTTTAGTCTTATGTTACTGTCATGGAACCAAGGCAATGTTTCTTCCAGAATATTCTACAGCCTAGTACAGAAACAATCTCATTAAAAAATGACTGCACCTTTGAAGCTGGTGCTACAAAAGAAGGCACAGCACTGCCCTAACCCCTCTCTGCCTGAGAATGGCAAGTGACTCGGTGTTAGCATGCTGTCTGCGTGTGCATATCAGGATGTCATCTCTTGTCCTTTACACCTCCAACTCAAAGATACACAGTCAGTGTCCTACCAGGACTTGAACAGGTGGAGCATTAAGCCTACAACAAATTGACATCAGCTGCTATTTGATAAGTGGATTAAATTATATTTATATTAACCCGTAACCAATTGCCCAAGTTGTTCTCACAGAACAAATGGGATTAACACTAACTAGGCCACTTGGCTGCCGGCATTCAGGTCTTGCGGGAAGAAAAGCGGAGCTCCTTCTCTGTGGCATTTACCCAACTAACTACCCAGTGGCTGCGATGTTTCCAGCCCTGCCCAGACCCCAGGTATCTGTTTGCTTCATGTAACTAACCCAACATAAAAGAAAACACTTAATAGCCCATCTTTTACACCTCCCTGTTACACACACATTTTAGGTGGAGAATTGTCCACTAACGTAGCAGAGACATTTGTAAGACAAAACAAGTGCTGGGTGCACATCTATATTCCCAGATCTTGGGAAAGTAAGAAAGGAGGATCATGAGTTCAAGCCCAGCCTATGCTGCATGAAACCCTGCCTCAAAACAAACAAATAAACAAAAAATAGAAACTTAAAAAAAAAAATCTTAGCATTCATGAGGCCTTAGACTCAACCCCCAGCCCTGCAAGAAAATAAATATAAAAGTCAAATAAAAGCAGCAGGCATGGTGGCCCACACTGGGAAGGCCAGGACTCCCAGGCTGGAGACAAGGGGATCAGACATTCAAGGCCACCTGGGGTGACTTCAGACACTCTCAAAACAAACCAAAAAAAGTACCTTCTTTTTTTTTTTGGTTTTTCGAGGTAGGGTCTCACTCTGGTCCAGGCTGACCTGGAATTAACTCTGTCATCTCAGGGTGGCCTTGAACTCATGGCAATCCTCCTACTTCTGCCTCCCAAGTGCTGGGATTAAAGGCGTGCTCCACCACGCCAGCTAAGTATCTTAAGATAATATTTCCACTAGCATGTGTGAGACCCTGGGTTTGATTCCCTATCCCCCATATGCCTGTACCAAAAAATAAAATTTAAAAAACTACTGCAGCTAATTCTTCAAACCTGAGGCAC
This sequence comes from Jaculus jaculus, assembly GCF_020740685.1. Lineage (NCBI taxonomy): Eukaryota > Metazoa > Chordata > Mammalia > Rodentia > Dipodidae > Jaculus > Jaculus jaculus. Next base: position 104,793,858 of record NC_059113.1, on the reverse strand, counting down.
ACATGTAGGAAACCATACATATCTTGTCTTTAAAAAAAAAGAAAGAAAGAAAGAAAGAAAAGTCCTGTGTGGGGCTGGGGAGATGGCTTAGCAGTTAAGGTTGCCAGCAAAGCCAAAGGACCCAAGTTTGATTCCCCAACACCCATGTTAGATGGACAGATGCACAGGGTGGCACGTGTGTCTGTAGTTCGTTTGCAGTGGCTAGAGGTCCTGGCACACCCATTCTCTACCTGCCTCTTTCTTTCTTTTTCTCTCTCTCAAACAATAATAATAAGAAGAATCTTTTTTAAAAATTCCCACTTAAACATGTTAGCCCTAAATCCAAAGTAATCAAGAACTTGACTTAAGATGCTATATAATTTTTTTACTTCTTTTTTTAAATTTTTTAATTTTTATTTTATTTATTTGAAAATGAGAAAGAAAGAGGCAGAGAGAGAGAATGGGCGCGCCAGGGCCTCCAGCCACTGTAAACAAACTCCAGATGCATGTGTCCCCTTGTGCATATGGCTAATGTGGGTCCTGGGGAACTGAGCCTCGAACTGGGGTCCTTAGGCTTCACAAGCAAGCGCTTAACCGCTCGCTACACCATCTCTCCAGCCCTTTTTTTACTTCTTGCTCCTAATTCACCCTTCAACAAACAAGATTACCAAACACAAATGTGTGTCATTAGCTAGGGGTGAAAACCATTCTGGGACCAGCAAACAGAACTCAAGCATCCCATTTCAGAGCACACAGAGCAGTTTCATCACGTAAAGCAGGGAAACTCCACAGGTACCACCACCTATCGTGCTCCTGACCTCTCTGCTTAAAATTGTAAATTCAACCTCTTTTGATTCCTTTTCGTTTTCCTCAAGCTATGGAAGGGCTTTTTCTGTAGGTCCTCAACAAAAAAAAACACAAGAAGAATCTTGACTGTGGTGTTCCCTGTGGGCGAAATGCCGGTGAGCCTGAAGAGCTGCACACGCCATGACACCAGCTACTCACAAAAAGCAAGGGAGCTGAAGAAAGGTGAGGAGAGAGAGGACCAGCGGGCAGGAAAGGCACAGAATAGAGATGCCAGGCTCCTCATGCCTTGTGAAGGGGCACTCATCATACCAGCACTTGACCAAAAGGGACACCAAGGCAAGAGGATTGTGATTTCCAGGCTAGTTTAGGTCACAAAATGAAATCCTGTCTCAAATCAGGGAGGGCTAGAGAGACTGCTTAGTGGTTAAGGTGCTTGCCTGCAAAGCCTGGGGACCCAGGTTCAATTCCCCAGTCATCCCACGTAAGCAGAGGCACAAGGTGGTACATGTGTCTGGAGTTCATCTGCAGTGGCTGAAGCCCCTGGTTGCGCCCATTCACATTCTCTCTCACACAAATAAATAAATCAATAAAATATTTTTTTAAAATCAAGCAGAACCAAACTCTAAATTTTCTAAAAACAACTATCTCAAAAACTTATACAAAATCCTAGTGAAGAAATCTTTAATTGGCACAGTAATTTTTGCTTTCATTATACACCAATGAGAAATCAGCACAAAATCCTGAAAATGTTCCCACAAAGTGGGAGTCAATTTTCCTAATATGGCCAGGTCCTAAATATAGCCACAATTTTTTTGTGGTTAAAAAGCACACCCAGCTGAACTTCACGGCTGGAAGGCGTGGTGGGGGCAACCAGCAGGGACCTCCAGAAGCAATGGCCGGGCAACTGCAGCTCCACCTGCACTACCAGGGCTTTATGGTCCTTGGGAAGGGCTCCACAGGGCACGGGCAGCGCCTGCAACACAGGCCGTTCTCCTCAGGCTTTGCACCCTTGACTCCGTCCAGGCTGCTGACAGAAAGGGGAGAAAACTACCTATGAAGGCTCTGAAATGATGCCACCATTCTGAGAAGGTAGACAGGGTCACTACTGGTCAAAGAATTGAAAGGCAAAGACGTCCCGACCCAAGTTATTAGGATTCAAGATTAATGATGAGATTTAGATGTCCTCACAACTTACCATCCAAACACCAGACACACACACACAAAAAAAAAACAGTACTTTACTTAATACTCACATTACTTTACTGGGGCTGGGCATAGTAACACATATTTATTGTAATCTCACATTTGGAACGTGGAGGCAAGAGAATCAGGAGTTCGAAGGCAGCCTGAGCTACAAAAGGTGTTGTCTCAAAAAAAATAAAATAAAATACAATTGCTGTGTGTGGTGGCCCACACCTTTAATCCTAGCATGAGGCTGAGGTAGGACAACTGCTGTGAGTTCAAGGCCAGCCTGAAACTACATAGTGAATTCCAGGTCAAGCTGTGCCAGATCAAAACAAAACCCTACCTTGAAAAACGAACAACTAAAAAAAAGAAAAAGAAAAACCTTACGTAACTATAGTAAGGGGCTAAGTGTCTTTTATTTTATTTTATTTTTGGGTTTTCAAGGTAGGGTCTCACTCTAGCCCCAGCTGACCTGGAATTCACTATGTAGTCTCAGGGTGGCCTTGAACTCACAGTGATCCTCCTACCTCTGCCTCCCGAGTGCTGGGAGCTAAGTGTCTTTTAAATGAATAGAGGGTTTAAAAAGAAAAAGCAAAATCTATACAATGAAATTTAACCTAAAATTCATTTCAGACAGATGTTGTGGCTTATGCCTGTAATCCCAGAACTGGAAAGGCAGAGGTAAAAAGATTTCCAAGAGTTTGACATCAACCTGAGCTGCATAGTGAGTTCCAGGTCAGCTCTCAAAACGCATTAAAAAAAAAAAAAAATCGACAGAAACTAATTCTCTTCCAATTTTGTTTTTGAAACTTTCTAAACGTTTGCTGTACTAGGTCTAGAACTGTTGAACAAGGTGCTTCCCCAAGACCTTCCGGACAAAAAGCACCTGCCAGAAATGCCAAACTTGGTGCTGGATGGTCAGCATTTTTTTTTTCTTATATATATATTTTTAAATTGCTGAGAACGGTTAAAAGGTCAATAAATGATGAGATTTAGATGCAATTGCTGAAAGGCAATACAGGACACGGGAAGGCATCTTTCGAAACCCAGCCCTTGAAGGCAGAATCGTTCAGGGGATTTTTAAAGACTGGATTCCGGATCAAAGTGCTGAGGTTAAAAACCGCGAGGAGCAGTCAGCGGGTCTTGAACAGGCGCCTGCCTAAGAGCTGTCACTCCTGGACGGCACGTGCTTCGAAGAGGATCTACGGAAGCGCAGGCCGCCGCCTCGCGACACTCGACCCCGAGACTTCCCCGGGAGCCGGTCCCTCTCCGCGGCCCGCACGTCCTGGACGAGGCGGGGCTGTGCTTTCTATTTTCCTCATTCATCCGCGGGCGGGCGGGCTGGACGGGAGACGAGACGCCCGCCCCCAGCCCGCCGCGACCCTGGCACAACTTCCCCAGACCGTCACCCGCACAATGGAGACAGGGCAGCCGGGCCCAGGCGCCGTCCCGCGGGGAGGAGGCGCGGACGCACGGGGCGGCCGGGAGGCAGGATGCTCGCCGGGGCCGCGGCCCTCGCCGCTCACCTGAACGCCGGTCCTTCCTTGGGCGGCCGGGCCTGGGTGGACGCGGTGCCGCCGCCGCCCCTTTTGTTGAAGAGCTTCTGGAGCAGGGTCGGGGCCATGATGCGGCGGCGCGGCGCGGGTTCGAGGCCCGCGGCGGCGGCGGCTCAACGGGAAGCCGGCGGCGGGGCCATGGCGGGGGGAGGCCGAGGAGCGCTGCCGCTGCTGCCGCCGCTGCTGCACCGCCGCCCGTCCGCCAAGCCGGTCCTAGCGCGGAGCCCGGCCCGCCGCCCGGCGCTCCCAGGATCCCTCCTGCGGGAGGAGCCCGCAGCCCCCGCGCGGCGCGGGAGGAGCTCGGCGCGCAGGCCGCGCGGCCGCCATTGGCCCGCGGCGTCGGCGGCCGGCGCACGTCCTCGCCCGGGGCGCCGCAGGGGGCGGGGCCAGCGCGGCGAGGGGCGGGGCCAGGCGCGTTGTGGGCGGGGCCAGCGCATCGGGGGCGGGGCCAGGCGCGTTGTGGGCGGGGCCAGGGCGGCGCTGCGCTTAGAGGGGCGCGGTGCGCGGGCTTCCCGCACGCTCGGGGTCCGGCCGGTCTCCCTCCGATCTCGGGAGACAAAGGCGGCCCCAGGCTTCGGAGGAAAGGGCTCCGTGCGGGGGCGACACCCGCGGGGCGCCCGGAAGGATTGGGCACGTCCTTCCCAGGGCCACCGTAGACTCTCCGGGCTGAAATGTTCACCGCGACTCCTTATGCAAAGCATTGATCTGTTTGATGACTTGAGCCGCAGGGTACCTTGGTCATATAAAAAGCTGCATGTGGAAGGCTAAGCCCCTTCCGCTCCCCCCCCACCCCGCCTTTTTGGAGGACCTGTGGAACTTGCTACATCGATGTAGAAACAGGCTTGTTTTCTAACAAGAGATTGCTTTCCTAATTCATGGTCAAATAGTCAGGACATATAAAAAGTAACATGAGGATCTGGAGAGACGGCTTCGCGTCTGCCTGCGAAAACAAATGACCCAGGTTCGATTCCCCAGGTCCCACGTTAGCCAGATGCACAGGGGACAACGCGTCCAGTGGCTGGAGGCCCTGGCGCACCCGTTCTCTGTCTCTCTCTTCTATCTCGCTCATCCACGCGCTCTCTCTCTGCTTGCAAATAAAAAAATTTTTTAAAATAACATGAGGGCTGGGAAGATGGCATAGCAGTTAAAAGGGTTTGCTTGCAAAGCCCAGCAGCCACATAAAGCCAGACAGAGTGGCGCGTGCATCTTGTCTGTGTATATGTATATCCCTCATTAATAAATAAATAAATAAAATATTTTTATTTTAAAAATAAAAATAAAATATTTTTTAAAGTAATATGTTATCAATGCTACATACTAGGTTTGGGGAAAAAGAGTTCTATGGACTTTCTTTGCCCTGTCCTACACCTGGCCCCCTGAAAATTTAATATTTTGTGGTTTAAAACCTCAAAGATCATGTGCATGAAGTGTGTAACCACATCTGAACAGCGTCGTCATCTGTAAGTTACAGCATTGGACGCTAAATTAGTTTTTTGCATGATGAGTAATAGAGCACAAAGTTATTACGGCTTCAACCCTGCGCCTTACAACTTCGTGACCAGTGAGCAATGACTCACCTCAGCTTTCTTAGACCTGGTTAAAAGAGGACCCTTACTCAAAAAAGGCAATCATTTCATACACATAAGTCATCAAAACATAGGGAGGCAGGCGAGAGAGATGACTTAGCTGGGATCCAGGTTTGATTTGCCAGGACCCACATAATCCAGATGCACAAGGTGGGGCATATGTCTGAAGTTGGTTTGCAGTGGTTTAAGGCCCTGGTGTGCCCATTCTTTCTCTTTTTATCAGCGTCTCCCCCATCCCTCCTTCTCATAAATAAATAAATAAATAAGCAAATAAATAAAATCTATTTTAAAAATAGGAGACAAATCTCAGAAAGTGTTCATCTAGTTTGCACAGGCTCTGGGTTCACTCCAGCACTGGGGGAAAAAAATCTATTCTGGGTCTATGTTAATTTCCATTACCATTTGATGTTGGTTGGAAATTAGCTCTGCTGAACTTTCACAAAGGCAAGGGAAAGATGGTAGAGACTGAAACTCATTTTTTCCTTGGGATTTGTGCTATTTAAGTGGTGGGTTAGGAGTTCATCCTGGTGAGCAGCTATCCTTTGCACAACTGGGTGTCAGCAAAGCCCTGATTTGCAACATTGCTAGCTCAGAGAGGGTTTGTCAGGATCTTATGGTGTGATTACCAGCTTCATCTGCTGTGATTTACAACACAGCCTCATGCCAGACTGGCTGGCAACGCACCCCTTTTCCTTCCCCACCCGCAGTCAGAAAATCCCCTTTTATCTCTTGGTATCCACATGCTGGCTGTGAGCCCTGCAGCTTGGGTAATTGCTTACTGACAGGGTCTCCATGATGCCTCCCCGCCAAGAACTGTTCCATTTCACCTGGCTCAAATGGCTTATCATCCAATAGGGGCAAACTGAAAAGCCATGGCCCCCCCCCAAACGGTCATCTTCAGTGTAGGTCTGGACTGGGCAGCTGTAAAGGGACGGCATACAGGAATGGCTTTGAAGAGGAGGCCTCAGGTGGGGCGGAAACCAGGAAGTACCCTGGATTCCCCTCTGTTCTTTTCTCCTTTTGTTTTCGCTCCATGTCACGCGTTTCCTCATTCTAGCTCTGGCCTGTGCCTACTTGGGTTTTCTTTCTTTCTTTCTTTCTTTCTTTCTTTCCTTCTTTCTTTTTTTCTTTCTTCCTTAAATATTTTTATTTATTTATTTGAGAGAAAGAGCACACACACATGGTCATACCAGGGTCTCTTCCACTGCAGACGAACTCCAGATGCATGCACTGCTTTGTGCATCTGGCTTTTATGTGGGTCCTGGGGAATCGAACCAACTCTCTTGACACAAGCCTACAGGACTGGGGACCACTACAGGTGGAAGCATTCATGACATCATCATCCGCCCACAGTCCCACGACCCTACAGTGACACTCTGCTAGATGAGATGCTTCCATATGAATACAAAGTAATCTATAAGAAAAATTCATGCTTCTTGAATTTATCTGTTGCTTGTCATGACAAGTAAACAGCTGTCTATTGAACTCTCGGGTGATAGAGTAAATATCATCAGTGGTCCTGGTCTACACTCTTGACCCTGCTTGTGGAGGAGGGGAATCTCACATTGCATAGGCTGGCGTTGAACTTACCGTGTATGTTGAACTCCTGTTTGCTCTTGCCCCTCCTCCAAAGTTCTAGGATTACAGGTGTGCCTCACTGTGCCTGGTGAGCCCGGGCTTCCTACATGCTAAGCAAGGACTCTACTAACTGAGCAGGAGCCAGTGCTCCTTTTTGTTTGTTTCTCGGAGGCAGGGTCTCATGTCGTGCAGGGTGGTCTTAAGATCACTAGGTAGCTGGGACCAGCCTCAAACGCCTGATCATCTTGCCTCTACTTACCAAGTGCTGGGATTATCCAAGCATGTGCCATTGCCCTGGTCCTGTTTTTATATATGTTCATTTTGCAAAGCATACAGATGCAAGCATTAAAAATACAGAGAAATAAACTTGATACATTTTACTTTAAACATAGCAAGCCCCGTTTTTATTCTGTATTTTCCTACATTTGAAAGAAAAAAATTATCAAAAATGTCCTTTAAATATAAGGAACCACTTACCAATCAACATATATGAGCCATGAACATGATCTTCTATAAACATTGATTTGAAATACATTGCCAGTAGTTCAGATTTATTATTTTTGCCCTTTCTTGTGCCTAAGTAAACAAAAAGCAAAGTTTTTAAAAACCTGGGTGAGGGCTGGAGAGATGGTTTAGCGGTTCCGCGCTTGCCTGTGAAGCTGAAGGACCCCGGTTCGAGGCTCGATTCCCCAGGACCCACATTAGCCAGATGCACAAGGGGACGCATGCGTCTGGAGTTTTTAGCAGTGGCTGGAGGCTCTGGTGCACCCATTCTCTCTCTCTCTGTCTCTTTCTCTCTCTATCACACTCAAATAAATAATAAATAAAAATGAACAAAAAAATTTTTTTAAACCTGGGTGAGAATACCATAAATATATATTTTTTTAATTTTATGATAGTAGCTTTACTTTATGATAGTACTAGTTAACATTCAATACTGATACAAACATAAATTTTCTTTTATTAAAGGATCAAAATTCAATGCTGATATAAATGTCAATTTCTTAGGAGGTCATAAGATGAATCAGGAAAACTGTGAATTTGTAAAAAGGCAGAGTTTCACAGGAGTTGTAGATTGTTACTAGAAAATTTTCAGTGCCAGGGATGGGATACCTTCCAGTGAGTTGTTGGCCAGGGAGGTCCCTGATGCCTCCAAACCATCACAGGCCATTGCCGAGGCCCTTGGTTTCCCACCAGGAATAGATGGTAAGACCCTATTGCTGAAGACTCCACATACTTGGGCTGCAAGGCCAATGAGAAATCCTGCTGGAACTGAGCTGATAACCTCCTCCATGTAGACCAGCTGACAGAAAGCTGGAAGAAGCCATTCTGCATGCAGTTCAATGGGAGAGAGAGAAATCACCAGTGAAGATACTTAACAGTGGACACTGTAAGCCTTATATTTTGCCAGCTGGGTCAAATGAGCCAATGGGTACAATAGTGGCACTTCTGTCATGGTGGAAACCAACTGCCCTCTATTTGGACTGGAGGCCCACTCCATGGGAAGGAACACATCCCTTATACTGAAAACCTAAAACAAGGGTAGTCATGAGCCCTAGGGGTGTAACATCTGCTGCTGTCAAACTGCCCAGTAAGCACTTCTCTAAATGTTCATACCCATATATTAATGCTACTCTCATTTTTGGTAGAGAACCTTCTCTTTTCAGATGGCAGTGACTTTGAGAGGACTCAGAAAGCATCATGGTGCTGGAAAGAAGTGACAGGAGTGCTCAGCACTGTAATATCTCTATCACACCTTCCAAGGCTCAGGGTCCATTGTGGAAGAGGTGGCAGAAAGAATGTAAGAGCCAAAGGAAGGGTAGGACTCCTTACAAAACTTGCTCCCCCAGACACAAAATGGCCTGGATATCCATGACCACACAGTGCCTGACACTACCTACACAAGACCATCATAATAGAAGGAAAAGATTATGACATCAAAATAAAAGAGAGACTGATTGAGAGGGTGAGGAGATATAATGGAGTGTGGAGTTTCAAAGGGGAAAGTGAGGAAAGGGAGGGCATTACCATAGGATATTGTTTACAATCATGAAAGTTAATAAAAATAAATAAATAAATTTTTTAAAAGGCAGAGTTTCGAACCACAGAAAACATTTAGAAACAACATATTGCAGTTTGAATTCAAACCAAAACTATGGAAAACATCTCACTTTTTAAAAATATTTGGGAGAGCACATTTTCAATAACAACGCATCTACCTATACTTTCCAAGTCCTAACCCTCCCTCCTTGCAGATAAATAAAGCTATTTAAAATAAATAATGCAATAAATGGAGTCATAAAGAGGACTTGTTATTTATATCTTTAAAAAAAGATTTTTTTACTTATTTATTTGCAAGCAGAGATGATCAGAGAGAGAGAGACAGACAGACAGATACAAAGAGAGAATGAGCACATCAGGGTCTCAAGCCACTGCCAACGAACTCCACATGCATGTACCACTTTGTGCATCGGCTTTTTTGTTTGTTTGTTTTATTTATTTATTTGAGAGCAACAGACAGAGATAGAAAGAGGCAGATAGAGAGAGAGATAGAGAGAGAGAGAATGGGCACGCCAGGGACTCCAGCCACTGCAAACGAATTCCAGACGTGTATTCCCCCTTGTGCATCTGGCTAATGTGGGTCCTGGGGAATCAAGCTTCGAGCCAGGGTTCTTAGTCTTCACAGGCAAGTGTTTAACCACTAAGCCATCTCTCCAGCCCTGTGCATTGGCTTTAAGTGGATGCTGGGAAATTGAACCCGGGTCATTAGGCTTTGCAGGCAAGCGCTTTAACCACTGAGCTATCTCTCCAGCCCTCACATTCATATCTTTCAATATCTCTAACGTATCTGGCCTGCCAGGTTTCTTTGGGCTGTTCTTAGTCAACGTCTTCTAGCATCATTAGCTTTTAGCTGTCTTTGCTCTTGAGTCAGCTCAGCAGACACACTTTGGTGGAGCCCCTGTGGAGCAGGCCATGGAAGCGGATGTGTGGGGGAGAAGGTGGCCCTACAGTAACAATGTGGTAGAATATAAGTCACCCATGCCGGGAATTTGCAGCAGGTGCTGGGTCACACTGTGTCAACCTGCGCTCCGAGAGCGGCATGTTCATTTTCAAGCGCACAGATGTTCTGCAAGACTTCCTTGTTTGCCAGAGGCCATACAAGCTTGGTGGGGAAATGTGCCTGCCTGGGGGCTTCTCAAGGAAAGGAAGGCCATCCTGAAGGGAGGCTCTGAGCTGACTTCTGCCCTCCTTCTGTACTCACACGTCCAACATTGGTGAAAGATGCTAGTGCGGCCACCCAGGGTGATGAGGACTCCATCCTGCCTCACTGCTGGGAACTGAAGCTGAACGCTTGGTCACTGTATCAAAAATAAGTTAGGGGCTCTGACCACTTGGGAACTTCCAGCAGTGGGTAAGTTTTTCCCTCAGCTGAACCTGGGGCCCCTAGCCCTTACTCTCCACATGGGTTCTGTGGTGGTTTAATTCAGCTGTCCCCCATGGACTTAGGCACTCTGGATGCTAGGTTCTCAGCTGATGGAGATTTGGGAATTAATACCTCCTGGAGGCAGTGTATTGTTGGGGGACAGGCTTATGGGTGTTACAGCCAGTGTCCCCTTGCCAGTGTTTGGCACACTCTCCTGTTGCTATGGTACATATGATGTTGGCGAGAGGGTGAATGCCACCCTCTATTCATGCCATTATTTTCCCCTGCCGTCATGGAGCTTTCCCTCCAGTCTGTAAGCCAAGATAAACCTTTTTTTCCCCACAAGCTGCTCTTGGTCAGGTGATTTCTGCCAGCAATGTGAACCTGACTGCAACAGTAAAGTTGGTACTGAAAATGGTGTTGCTGCTAGACACCTGACTGTGTGGTTTTGGTCTTTGGGAGCTGATTTTAAAGAGGAATGCGAAAGGATTTGATACCTTGGCCGAAAAGATGCTTTGCAGTGCTATAAGTACAGCTTAATGGACTATTCTGGTCAGAGTTGAAAGACCTGAATGCAATAAAAACTATGTACTGTGAGGTTTGGCTTGTGAGGGTGAGAAAAAGCTTTACCTGGACTGGGCTAGAAGCAGTTTGTGTGAGAGGCTTGCTGTTATGCCTGTGTCCTGAGAATTGGTGCAGGGATGCATTGCATAGAAATGGACTGGTGTGAGCAGAGGGATATGGCACAGAAAGAAATCTTTAGGCTGAAATTTCTGCCTGTTCATCTGCAATTGAGAGGTAACAACTATTGAGATTGAGCCAGCCTTACATTGGGGCAACAGGAAGAATGTAGGATCTTTTGAAGGGGCCAGAATACTCAAGGAGTATCCTGTTCTTCAAAGTCTGCTTTGTTCACACATGCATTAAAAAATTGGCACCCCACCTGGTATTATGGAGTATAAGAAATGCAAGAAAGAGAGGGTCATTGAGTTTGTAGCACTGTCTTGTGTTTCAGAAACAGCCACAGGTAGTGTGAAGCAGGTTTGCTGGATGCTTGTATGGAGACCTGATGGAGCTGTGAGGATGAACTGTGGATGGCAGCGGAGACCCAGTGGAGATGCCAGGACCACGAGATGGCTGCTAAGGAAAGCTGCCGGCCCTGGATGAAGTTTTCCAGGACTGTGAGTAGCCTAGCTGGAGGGGCAGGAATTGGAACTCCAGAGACTTGTTACTGGTTAGAATTATCGGACTTGGAGATTTGTCATTGACTAGATTTGTTGGACTTGGAGCTACAGAGTTTGGTGTTTGCCCTAGTTGTTTTAAATCTTGTATTGGTTGAATATTTCTTTGCTTATGCCCAGTGCCATCTTTTGCAGTGTGAGTGTTTATTCTGTGCTATTATGGGCTTTGGGTTGTTTTTTTTTTTTGTTTTTGTTTTTTTTTGGTGTTATGGCTCAGTTAAAAGACCTTGGACTATGGGAATGTTTAAACATCGTTGGAATTGATAAAACTATGGGGACTTTTAAAGTTGAATGAATGCCTTGCATTTTACATCATGGATGGTTATCAATTTATGGGGCCTAGGGACAGAATGTGGTGGTTTGATTCAGGTGTACCCCATAAACTTAGGTGTTCTGAATGCTAGGTTCCCAGCTGATGTAGATTTGGGGATTAATGTCTCCTGGAGGCAGTGTATTGTTGGGGGTGGGCTTATGGGTGCTATAGCCAGTGTCCCCTTGCCAGTGCTTGGCACATTCTCCTGTTGCTATTGCCCATCTGAGGTTGACGAGGGGGTGATGTCCACCCTCTGCTCAAGCTGTGGTTCTCCCTTACCATCATGGAGCTTCCCTTCCAGTCTGTAAGCCAAAATAAACCTTTATTTTCCCCACAAGCTGCTCTTGGCCAGGTGATTTCTGCCAGCAATGTCATCTCTTCAGCCCCACACTGAACTCTTAACCTCTGCTTGTTCCCAATCCTGCTTCTCTTGCTGCTTTGCTCTCTCAGCCCAGGGCACCTTGCATTTATTTAAAGCAGAAACATGGAAATCATTTATAATCATCATCATCATTATTATTCCGTAGCTTCCCTGGAACTCTCAAAAGTCCTCCTGACTCAGCCTCCCAAGTGCTAGGATCACAGGTATGAGCTACCATGCCTGGTCTTAGGAAGCATTCCTAGCTCTTTCCTTTTTTTTTTCCTTTCTTCCTTCCTTTATTTATTTGAGGGAGTAAGAGAACGGGCATGCCAGGGCCTCCAGCCACTGCAAATGAACTCCAGACGCATGTGCCACCTTGTGCATCTGTCTTATATGGGTACCAGGGAATCAAACCTGGGTCCATAGGCTTCACAGGCAAATGCCTTAACCACTAAGCCATCTCTCCAGCCCAACTCTTCCCTTTCTGTCCTCATCCAAAATATGTCTCATTTCCATCTTTCCCTATCCATGGGCATTTATCCTAGCCTAAGTCACCATTGTGTCCCTAAGTCCACAGCAGCCATCATTCTTGTTAAAACTCAGAATCATGCTAGTGAGGCTTGGTGACTCATGCTTGCAATCCCAACATTTGGGAGGTGGAGACAGGCAGATCAGGAGTGCAAGGTTATCCTAGAAACACGGTGACTTCAAGGCCAGCCTGGATTATATTAGATTCTTTCAACAGACAAAACAAGGGGCAGGAGAGATGGCTTAGCAGTTAAGGCACTTGCCTGTGAAGCCCAAGGGCCCATGTTCAATCTCTCCAGATCCCATGTGAGCCAGATACACAAAGGTGACACAAGTGTAAGGTTGCACATGCACACGAGGTGGGACAAGTGTCTGGAATTTGACTTCAGTGGCTGAGGCTCTGGCGCACTGATTCTCTCTCTCCCTCTCTCTAAAACAAACAAACCAACCGTAAAGCCTCAAAATTGTTAGCATAACAAAATCCTAGATTAAGTCCCTTCCTCCCTATCCAAATATATCTCACATCACTTTCTATCGATATCTTCCAGGCACACTAATGTGTTTTCTTTTGTACAAGAGCTTTCTACCAGGAGCACCCACCTTGGATCCTTTAACTCTGTTTGGTTAAGGTCTCTCTTTCCCTTCCTCCCTTCTTCCCTCCCTCTTGCTCTTTCTCAGACAAGGTCTCTGTGGGCTTGACTAGCTTCAAATTGGCTATGTAACCAGGGTTGGCCTTGAACTCCTGATCCTCTGGGCTAAACTTCCTGAGTCTTGAGATTACAGGCAGGTGGCACCACACCCAGCTCCAAACTCCAATCTTTTTGTTTTCTGTTGTGCATATGCATTCATTTCCCCAAGTACTCTGTGGTTTCAGCTGTGGCCCTGGTGAGGTGTGATGGGCTGATTTTCTCCTCAGGTTCTGCATCCATCTGAAAAAGAGAAGCAGATTCTCTAACAGAGAGTGAAGTCAGCACCGGATAAATGGGATAACCGTTATTATTTTAGAGGGGATTTAATGGGTGTAGGCCCTCTTGTAGCCCAAGATTGGTGGGAGCTTGATACTGGAGAGTGGGCTTGATTTGTGGATATCATTCTCAGAACCATACCCTGACACGTTTTGAGTCTTCCTCATAATCTCCACCCACTACAAGAAGCTTCTCTGATGAAAATGTCCAACAGAGCCTGAGAGATGGATGGCTCAGCAGTTGACGCACTTGCCCGCAAAGCCCAATGACCTGGGTTAGATTCCCCAGTACCCACGTAAACCATGTTGGCACATGTATCTGAAGTTAGTTTGCAATGGCTAGAAGCCCTAGCATACACATTCTCCCCACCGCCCCCCTGCCTCTCTTTGCAAATAAATAAATTAAATTAAACCTGCAAGCAACACGAATCTACCTGCATGAGCATAAATATTTAGAAGACAGTTTGGTGGATATAACACATCCCTTTAGCTAACTAACACTAAGAGCTTCTTCCCTCCAGCCTGTGACCTCCCTAGCTACAGGCTTTTGACTAGGTTTTTAGTTACCAGGCATGAATTCCTTCCCATGGAGTGGACCTCAAAGCCAATTAAAAAAGCAGCGGCTACCCCCATAATAGCCACGCCCCTGTTGCACCAGTGGGCATGTCTTACCTGGCAGGGCAGTAAGGCAGTTGGTGAGTGTTCTCCCCCAGCAGCCTGTACAGTGCCTCTGGCACCAGGAACGGCAGCCAACAGGGAGGAAACTTTGAGCTCAGGTCCAGCTTAGCTTCTCTGTGTCCTGTAGCTACAGGGAGTGGTATCTACAGCTCTGGCGGGCAACCAAGAGCATTGACAATAGCCTGCATTGTTTTGGGAACCTCAGGGACCTCCCTGATCAAAAACGCCCTGGAAGATATCCAACTCCTGGCACTGGGAATTTCCGTAAATACCTATGGCTTCTGGAAACAGCATTATCCACCCACACAGGGTACTTCCACTTAAATGTAAAAATTAAATTGAAAAAAAAAAAGTTTTACTGAGGGCGAGAGAGATTGCTCAATGGCTAAGGCACTTGCCTGCAAAGCCTAACAATCAGGGTCAATTTCCCAATATCCACATAAAGCCAAATGATCAAAGTGGCACATGCATCTGAAGTTCGCGTGCAAGCTGCTGGAGGCTCTGGCATGCTCATTCTCTGTCTCCCTCTTCTCTCTCTCTCTCTCTTTCTCTCTCTCTCTCTCTCCTTGCAAATAAATTAAAAAAAAAAACAATTTAAGTGTTTTATTTGGGCTAGAGAGTGATCTTAGCTGTTAAAGTACTTGCTTGCAAAGCCAAAGGACTCAGGTTTGATTCCCCAATACCCACATAAACCAGATGCACAAGGTGGCACATGCATCTGTAGTTCATTTACAGGAGATGAGGGCCTTGGAACACCCATTCTCTCTCCCATATATATCTGCCTTTATCTCTTTGTCTCAAATAAATAAATATTTTTAAAAAAAATATTAAAATGTTTTATTCCCTAGCTCAAAAAAAACAAAAAATCATACTAAAAGCCAGCTCTGGTGGTGCTCACCTTTGATCCCATACGCTGGAGGCAGAGGTAGAAGGATTACTGTGAGTTTGAGGCCAGCCTGGGATCACAGAATAAGTTCCAAGTCAGATGGGACTAGGGTGAAACCCTACCTCAAAAAAAAATGTTTTATTGACAATTTTCATACATGTGATTCATGTATTTTGATCATAAACTCCTTCTCTTGTCTTTTCTCTCCCATCCCCTTTCCACTGAACCCCTTCCTTCCTTCTACAACCCTCCACCGCTTCTACTTTTCCTTTGTCCCCTCTACTGTCCATGACCGACTGTTGATGGGCCCAGTAGTGAAGACCTCTGGGAGCTGGGGCTTAGCTGGAGGAAGCCCTGAGGTTTATAGCCTGGACCCACTTCCCACTTCTGGGCTTTCTGGTCTACCTCGATGTGAGCAAGCCAGCAGAAGCTGCCAATCACTATGGCTTCCCCACCACGATGGACTGTATCCCTTTAAAATAAGCACCAGGGCTGGAGGGATGGCTTAGTGGTTAAGGCATTTGCCTGCAAAGCCAAAGGACCCAGGTTCAATACCCCAGGACCGACATTAGCCAGATGTACAAGGGGGCACAGGCGTCTGGAGTTTGTTTTCAGTGGTTGGAGGCCCTGGTGTGCCCATTCTTTCCTTCTCTCTCTCTCTTTTTCTCTCTCTCCCTCTTTCTGTCAAATAAATAAATAAAATAAGCATCAATAAGTCCTTCCTTAATTTGCGCTGGGAGAGGGCTGGGGGCAGGGCAGGGTTGCTACAGTAAATCTCATTCTGCATAGCTCAGGTTGGTCTGGAGCGTGTGGCAATTTTCCTCCCTCGGCCTCTCAAAAGCGGGGATTACCAGCGTGAGCCACTATGCCTAGATTAAATCACTTCAAATGTTTTGTCACAGAGATAAGTCATACATATTCCTTCCTTTTTCTCCCTCCTCCTTTTCCTTGTCCTCTTCATCTTTTTTTTTTTTCTCTCTCATTTGATTGGCAGTGCTTTTGGTCTGGGGATCTGATGACTCCCTAGGTGAGTAGCTCCACGTCATTGTCTGTGGCTTGTAAATCATTAATTCTCGTTAAATTCATTTAATCATGAGTGACCTAGTATTCCAACCAGCCTGTGGTCCTCAGGTATGTACTACCTAAGAACTACTTAGCTGACCGGAGAGATGGCTCAGTGGTTAAAGTGCTTGCTTGCAAAGCCTGTTGGCCTAGGTTCAATTCCCCAGTAACCATGTAGAGCCAGCTGCACAAAGTGGCCCATCTGCAGTTCATTTGCAGTGGCAAGAGACCCTGGCAGGCCAGTACATTCTCTCTCTCTCTTTCTATCTCTCTCTCTATGTACCTCTCTATATCTCCACTCTCTCTTTCAAATACATATATTACATAGGGTCTTGTCCTAACCCAGGCTGATCTGGAATTCACTATGTAGTCTCAGGCTGGTCTCAAACTCACAGCCATCCTCCTACCCCTGCCCCCGGAGTTCTGGGATTAAAGGTGTGTGCCACCCTCTGCAGGAAACTTCTCTGGTGACAAATGGACAAGAAGATGTGATTGATCCTAGCCTCCCAGGGCTGCGAGTGCCGTCTGGAAGGGCAGAGGCTGCCTCTGCTACGGCTGGCTGCAGACAGGAGTGGGAGAAAGGCCCTACTTACACGGCAGGATAAGGAGAGCTCTGATCTACAAAGGGTTCTCAAGAAAGGGAAGGGCCTGGCTCTCCTTGGACTTCTGTCTTCAAGTGTCTGCTGCTTCCAGTGTTTTTTTTTTCTTCCCAGCCTGTAGGTCAAACCGCTGAGAACACTTCCTTCCCAGAACTCCCCAGGCTGGGCTCTTCGTGGCTGGTGTCTCATGGGGTCACAGGAAATGCCTGTAGCAGGCATCTCACTGGGGCTGAAATACCAGCAGCGTGTCATGACCACACCACAATTTGTCATCTGTATTCGAAGGATTACAATATTCTTTTTTAGGCTTTTCCTGGCACATCCCCCAAATTCTTTCTGGTGCATTTCTAGTTTGAGAATCAAGCCTTTTATTCATTTATATACAGCTACTTGTTTCCTTAGCAACTGGTCTAGCATAGCTTTCTCCTAGGCACAGAGGGGATTACTCAAAATCCTGCAAGAGTTTACAATCTAGGTGAGGCAATTAGGGAAAATGGCAAGGAGAGGGAAAAGAAAACTTAGTTAAAGGAGCCAGAACACCGAGGGATGCAGAGTTCCTGGGTAGCCTGTGCTACCTAGGCTAGGACCAGGCCAGCCTGGGCCAGGCAGTGAAGCCTTGTCTCAAAACCAGCCATGGCCAGACAGACGGCCCAGAAGTCACTTCCCACACCAGCCTGAGGACCTGAGATCTCCAGAGTTCCAGTGTCCGCGTGCCCTGGAAACAGCCGGATGGGCACGCATGCCTGTCACGGCAGTCCCGCAGTGAACCCGAGACCCAGGAATCTCGGGAGCCCCGCAGGCTCTGGGACCAGGCACGAGACTCCAGCTCAGGACAAGAGCAGATGGAAGGTCGACGGGGTAGGACGTCATGTGACCTCTTGTTCCTTCACCCACGGCCAGTGTGTGGCCCCTGCCACAGGGGAAGCATGGGGTACCACGCCACACCACAGCACAAAAAGAGAAACAAAATCGCCAACATGTCTTTTTTGTTGACGGGCTAGAGGGGACCTCAGTGGCAGATTGCATACCTCGCACGTGCAAGGCCCTAGGTTCCTAGAACATCATAACGCAACATAAAACATGTTATATAACATATACACACAGGAACGTGATTCTTTTATCTGTTTGTTTTCCTTGCTGGCATGAGATAGGATTTTACTGTGTAGTCCGGGCTGGTCACCAATCCCAGCTATTTCCCTGCCTCAATCTCTCTAAGTGCTGGAATTTTGGGCATCCTAGGCCCAGCCCCTCCCCCCCATGATATTAAATTCAAAAGGTTATATGTGTAGCCGTGTGTGGTACCCAAACACAGAATACTGATGCAGGAGGATCACCGTGAATTCGAGGGCACCCTGGCTACATAGTGAGTTCCAGGCCACCTGGGGCTACAGGTTGAGATCCTACCTCAAGTGGAAAAAAGCTCAGACGGAGTTTGTAGTAGCTCAGTGTCATTGTTACCGTATCATTGTCATTGAATGACAGATATGTGTCCTAACTACAGTATCATTGTTATCATATTATCATTACTGAATGACAGGTGTGTGTCCTAGTAAAAACAAAGCATCTTAGTAGGCAGATGGACAGTGAAGCAACTATTGTAATCTCATGAGATCACCAAAATTTCAAATGTTATTGGTATTCTCAGAGTTTGAGTGCTCAGTGGCTTAGTTTCAGAGCTGGTTAAATAGCAACAGGTAAGTTAATACTAACTTGATAA
The DNA here is from genome assembly GCF_020740685.1 of Jaculus jaculus. NCBI lineage: Eukaryota > Metazoa > Chordata > Mammalia > Rodentia > Dipodidae > Jaculus > Jaculus jaculus. The sequence continues at coordinate 104,775,394 of NC_059113.1, read as the reverse complement.
AACTTCATTAAGCCTAGAATGCTGAGGTCACAGTAACATACTTAAAATCTGTACTCATCTATAATTCAGTGCTTTCTGAAGATGGTCTGGTCTTTCTCCAATGTAGATGGAGTTGGTTTGTGAGCGACCAGAAACCACTTGGCATTCCCCACCATGCTTTGACATGACAGGAGAGAAGGTGTGAGAGGTAGAAATTAAAAAAAAAAAAAATTTAAAGAATCATGTGGGACTGTAGAGATGACTTAGTGGTTAAGGTACTTGCCTGTGATGCCAAAGGACCCCAGTTTGATTCCCCAGGACCGACCCGTGTAAGCCACGTGCACAAGGGGGTGCATGCATCTGGTGTTCCTTTGCAGTGGCTGGAAGCCCTGGTGTGCCCATTTTCTCTCTCTCTCTCTCTGCCTCTTTCCTCCTCTTAAATAAGTAAAACTAAAGTGAAAAAAAAAAAAGAATCATGTGCTCATGATATCTAGAGCTAAAGTTTGGAGGCGTTATAGACATGTTTTCTCACATGTAGAATAGTGATGGCGTTACGCTTACAGAGATGAGGGAGAAAATCCACTTGACGTGTCAGGGAGCTTCCTCCCGCCTCAGGCACCAAGGGTCAAACACCTGATGGAGTGCAGTCGTCTCTGGGTCCCCAGGCAGCAGCACCTGGGATGGGGGTGACAACAGGGAGACCCGAGGCTCGTCGCGGTGATGAGAAGTGACGCTAGTGTGCTCGGCACTGGACGGGACTGTCTCTGTCCCCTCGGCGGGGCCGCTTGTCAGAGGAGTTCCTTGTTGGACATGGTCGTGGCTACTGGGAAGTCAAAGGGCCATCAAAGTGCTGAAAACAAGAGGCTCTTGAGAGCTCAGTGCCACATGTGACATCTCTGTCACACCCCACAAGGCTCATGGGGGAGGGGTGGGAAGAGAATGTACCGGTCAGATGATGAGGAGGATTCCAGACGTGAAGGGACAGCGGAGGTCATGACCTCTGTGAGACCACACACTATGAAGCTCATCAACCTTTTGACAGAGATAATACAGAAGGGAAAAAAAGAAGACATCAAAACAGAAGAACGACTACATGAAAAGAAGAGTGGGTTCAAAAGCCGGGCGTAGGGGTGCCCGTCTTTAATCCCAGCACTCGGGAGGCAGAGGTAGGAGGATCGCCATGAGTTCAAGGCCAGCCTGAGACTACATAGTGAACTCCAGGTCAGCCTGGGCTAGAGTGAGACCCTACCTCAAAAAAAAAAAAAAAAAAAAGTCAGTTCCGTGGAAGGGAATTAATGAGGGTAATGAGAGGGGATTTTGATCAAACTACAGTATGTTCATGTACTAAAATTCTTAATTAAAAAATGTCCTAAGCGGGGCGTGGTAGCATACACCTTCAATCCCAAAACTCAGGTGGCAGAGGTAGGAGGATCGCCAAGAGTTCAAGGCCACCGTGAAACTACATAGTGTATTCCAGGTCAGCCTGGGCCGGAGTGAGACCTTACCTTGGAGAAAAAAAAAGAGTCCCAAGGGGCCGAAGAGGTGGTACTTGCCTCCAAAGCCCAACGACCAGAGTTTGATACCCCAGTATCCACATAAAGCCAGATGCACAAGGTGGTCAATGAGTCTGGAGTTCATTTGCAGTGGCTGGAGGTCCTGGTTTATTCTCTCTCTTTTTCTGCCCATTCATTCTCTTTCTTTCTCTGCCAGCCGTGGTGGTGCAACCAACTATAATCCCAGCATTCAGGATGCAGCGTTAGGAGGATCAGAGGATCTCTGGGAGTTCAAGGCCAGCCTGAGACTACAGTGAATTCCAGTCAGCCTGGGCTAGATCGAGATCCTACCTCAAAAAACACAACACAACAAAACAGAAGACCTACGCTGGGTATGATGGCATATGCCGCCTTTAATCCCAAAGGTTGGCTGGCAGCTATGTGTTTGAGGCCAGCCTAGGCCTGAGTTCCAGGAAGTGAGGCCCTACCTGAAAAGGAAAAACTAAATGAAATGAAAAAAGCTGAAAATCCATTTGTGGTTGAGTGCTTGGTGGAGACAGGCTCTCTCACACATTGTTTAAAGGATATAAATCAGGACAGTCATAAACTCTATCAAAATTAAAAATGCATGTACCTGGCAGGGGAGATAACTGATCACGAAGGTGGTTTTCCCTGGCAAGGCTTATCCATTGCACTGTGGATGTGTTGACCCCTGAGATTTCCCCAAATGTGGGAAACTCGACTATAGTTTGTGGTAGTGGGGGATTGTGTGTGCATGGTCTCCCCCTAGAAAAAAGAAGAAGAAAAAAAATAAAAAAATGCATGAAGCTACTTTTTTTTTTTGAGACTATTCAATGTAGCCCAGGCTGACTTCAAATTTGCTATGCACCATTATAGCCAGCCATCATGATATTTTTGTAAGTACTTAAAGCTGTAAAGGTGATTAGATTTACATGTTGATTTTGTTTGTAGTAGTCACAAAAATATTATTTTTATTATTCCTTATTTATAAGCAGAGAGAGATAAAAGAAAGACAGAGAATGGCACACCTGGGCCTTCAGCTGTAAACGAACTCCAGATGCATGCATGTGCCACTTTGTGCATCTGGCTGTATGTCAGAATTAGGGATTTGAACTTGGGTCATTAGCCTTTGCAGGTTGAGTGTCTTAACCACACCTTAATCACTAAGCAATCTCTCCAGCCCACAAAAATGTTTTTTAAGAGAAGTCATTTCATTGGGCTGGGGAGATGGCTGAGCAGTTAGAGGGCACTTATTTCCAAAGCCACTGACTCAGGTGCCATTTTCCAGACACCAAATAAACCAGACCCTAAAAGTGATGCAAGCATCTAGCATCCATTCGCAGCGATGAGAGACCCTGGCACATCCACACACAAAGATGCATGCTTGCATGCAAATAAACACACAGGAGCAAATAAATGATTTTTGAATAAGTCATTGCAGGTTGAAGTAATTTTTGTTTTGCTTTGGAGGAAAGAAATGCAGAGGCTGTGAACAAAATATGTCATTGTGTTGTTCTTTTGGCTCAGAGTAAATACATATTTTGCAACTGAAAACAGTTAACTATTGCTTGTCAGAAAAGAAAATAAACTCATTATTCCTCAGAAATTACTCTGTGCTACATAAACCCTCATTTTCTGGTGTTAATGCAAACTGGCAAAGCCGTTGGGGTGTCCTGTCAGCCCCTCAGATGAAAAATCGTAGGCTGGGAGTCAGTGCTAAAGCACAAAGTCAGGGTACCGTTTCCCCCCCGGGAAACGTTCTGATGGAGGCCGACTCTGCTGACCCCTGGTGGCTGCCTTGCGCTCACTCGTGTTCCTGCTGCTCTTTGCATTTTCCCAAACTCAGTATTCAGGCCCTGAGAAACTGTTCTTCCATACTTTCTCCACGGGGCTCAGAGCTCAGACCCTCTGAGAGAAAGCTCCGCTCCTAATAGGTAGCTACTTTCACACCAGTGTTTCCTCTCAGAACCACCTTGATCATTACAGATTCTCACTATGTAGCCCAGTCTGACCTTGAGTTCATAATTCTCTTGCCTCCGTCCCCATCCCCAAGGGCTGGGACTTCAGTAGTAATTTGGAATTGCCTCTTCCAAAGGATTGGTGATGTAATTGTTGCCAACTTCTGGTATCCTTTCTTTTTCTACCCGACGTTGGCTTTCAGTCTCAGATGGTCTAACCTGGTGGCAAGCTTTTGGGCTGGGTGTCTCTAGTTTGCAATGTCATCTGTATACAGTGCCAAAAGATGTTTGTCCTTGTGGAGTTGAATTTTTTTTTATTTATTAAAAAGAGAGAGGGGCTGGGGGAGAGAATGGGTACACCAGGGCCTGTAGCCACTGCAAATGAACTCCAGGTGCATGAGCCACCATATGCATCTGGCTTACATGAATTCTGGGGAGTCGAACCTGGGTCCTTAGGCTTCACAGGCAAGCACCTTAACGGCTAAGCCATTTATCCAGCCCAGGAGTTGAATTTTAGTGGAAGGAGATAGGAAAGTAAATGCACAAACAAGTAGTGTTGCAAGTGTAGCTGCTAAGGAAAAAATAAATGGTTGTTCTTTCTCCATCCTACTCCGGTAATCATGCGGATTGTTACACAACTCTCACTCATTCTGAAAACTCAGCCTGAACACAGATGGAGAGAAATATGAACTTTCTGATGTAAGCATGGAAACCAGTGGTTCAAACCCACCTGAAATACAGCTCTGGCTTCTCATGAGACGTTCTGTTTTCATTACATATTTTCATTTTGTAAGTATATGTGGTTACTTCTCCCTTGAATGTAGCATTCATGTTTCTTTTCAAATAAACCTTTGTGCCTTGTGGTGGTGTGAATGCAAATTTTTATTTATTTATTTACTTATCTGAGAGAGAGCACGAGATAGGAAGAAAGAGGCAGAGAGAATGGGTGCACCAGAGCCTCTAGCCACTGAAAAGGAACTCCAGATGCACGTGCCACCTTCTGCGTCCTTAGACTTTGCAGGCAAGCGCCATAACTGCTGAGCCATCTCTTCCGCTCCAGCCTTGGCTATTTTTGATAGGTTTCCTACTTAGTCTCCAGCACAAGTGTGTCCCTGGGGATGGATCTTGAGTTCAGCCCTAGGGGTGTGCTCAGAATCTGCTCATGCTGGCTGGCGCTGGCAGTCGTTCCTCTGCTGTGGATGTGTAATGAAGTGACCCAGCTTCCTCCACCATGATGAAGCTGCCTCTGAAATGTGTCAGACTGAAATCATCCCTTTTCTACCATCAACTACTTTGGTTGGGTTTTTGTCCCAGCAACGAGAAGGTAACTACAACATACCTAAGCCCACTTGTCTTTTTATTTCATTTTATTTTATTTGCAAACAGAGAGAGAGAGAGAGAGAGAGAGAGAAAGAGAGAGAGAAGAGAGAGACAGACAGAGAGAGAATGGGCATGGTAGGGCCTCCAGCCACTGCAAATGAACTCCGGACGCCTCACAGGCAAACGCCTTAACCGCTAAGCCATCTCTCCAGCCCCCATATTTCTGATCTTAAAAGAAGTCCTGTGGCTGAATGTGACTGTATTTTCCCTATGGATGCACCAAATGCACTGCACAGTATGGGTTTACTCAACAGGCTTCATCCCTCATGAGACTGTCAATTTTGTTGAGGTAATGATAAGCACTATGGATTTTCTCTCTCTCTCTTTTTTTTTTTTTATCACTATTGAAGGAGTCAGCAAACACATCCTGCACAGACATCAGAGGATTTTTCTTGAGATTCCAGACTTGCAGACAAACATGAGCCACAGTTTGCCCAGAGATAACCAGCTGCCCCTCTATCTTAGGCCACACGATGCTGCATGCTGACTTGCCACCCGGGGAAACTAAAATAACTGTTCAGACAGCTTGCAGCTCCCACAGCCTCACTTCCCCCTTCCTCCTTTTGCAGCTAGAACATTTGTACGACACATCCCAAGGCTAGTAAAACCTCACAGTCACATGCCACCCAGTCCACACTCTTGTTCCAAGAGGGGAATCTGAGGCGTCAACCTTTCAGACCTCACACTTGGAATAAAACCTGATAGTTGCTGTTGAGATTCCTAGCAATTTCTTTCAAACTCACCTCAAAACTTTTTCCTACCTTCCTTCCTTCTTTTTTTTTTTTAAAAGCTACAGTCTTACTTTAGCCCAGGCTGACCTGGAATTCATTATGTAGTCTCAGGGTGGCCTTGAACTCATGGCAATCCTCCTACCTCTGTCTTCTGAGTGAGTGGGGTTAAAGGCATGTGCCACCATGCTGGCTAATCCCTTTTCTATTTCTTTTTCTTTTTTTCCTGAAAGTGTCTCCCTGTGTAGTCCAGACTAGCTCTGCACTCGTGGTCTGCCTTTCTCAGCCTTAGAGTGCAACTCTGAGAATGAAGATATTCTAAATCGACATTTGTGCCCCTCTTGTCAGCAGACAGTTCAAACAATGGATCCCAAGAATTTGTAATTGACCTGGGAATTTCAGGTTAGGAGAAGGAGAAAGGCTGGGGTCCTGGTGTCAGCCAGAAGGGAAACTTGTCTCCTGGAAACAGATTTCACATTGTTCCGACAACTTGTCAGTGCCTCTTGTGGTAGAGACTGGAGCTGAGATGATGACGGGTCAATGGCATGTGGGACCGCACCTAGACTAGGATTGGTTAGATTGGCAGAGTTTTCTTTGACCTGTCTTTAAACTTCAACTTCCTGTCAAGACCCAGATGACAGACTTGGAGGAGGGGTCACTGCTCCTCTGCCAAATGTGGCCAGAGTAAATCTTTATCTGCTTTTCACTATTACTTATCTCTGTAATTGGCCTATTGAGAGGTTTATGAAGAGTGTCAGGGGTCAGGCACTGACCCTAAAGCCCCAGTAACAGGAGTCCTAATATTACAGGTGTGTACTCCCCTATCTTTCATAAATGTCCATAAAAGGAAAGTAAGCCATAATGACACATACAAGTTAAAAACTACTTGTGTGTGTGCGAGGGGTGTATGTGTGGCCTGTGCCTGTGTGCGTGTGTATGGGCATGCCAGGGTCTCCTGCTGCAGCAAATGACCACAGAACTATGCAACACTCTAGGTTTGGCTTCATGCTGATCTAGGGAACGTAACTGGGGTCTGTAGGCTTCATGCCTTTAACTGCCGGGCCATCTTTACACCCCAATTATAGTTTTAACAGAAATCAAAGGTATTCTCAACATCGGCTGTTTGACGGTCTTTGGTCTAAATTATCATTGAATTAGATGTCTCCCATAGAATCGTGCGTTTTGAAGTATTTTATTTATTTGAGAGAGCCGGGGGGGTGGTGGTGGAAGGGCATACAGAGAATAGGCAGAGGCGATGCCCAGCCTCTGCTCACGGCATGCTTTCCCCTGCTGTCACGGAGCTTCCCCCACCAGACTGTAGGCCAAAATAGTGTTCCTCCCATCTGCTGCTTTTGGTTTTGTGCTTCATCCCAGCGACAAGTTAACCACCACACGCTAATAATGTGACAATTCAAACTATAACAATGATAGTAATAATAAAACAGCACCAGTTTTATGTCACGCGAAGCGTGACGTCTGTCATCCTCACAACTTTCAGATGTGCGTATTTTTATTCGAACTTTCCACGCGAACTATCTGAATATATATTTATATTTTTTTTACTTATTTGAGAGGGGGAGCGGGCGTGCCAGGGCCTCCGGGCACTGCAGGTGAGCTCCAGATGCAGGCGCCACGTCGTGCAGGGGGCTTAACTGCGTCCTGGGGAGACGAGCCCGGGTCCTTAGGCTTCGCAGGCAAGCGCCTGGGCCGTGAGGCCATCCCTGCAGCCCCAGACGAGCTATTTAAATTTCGGAGGTCATCTTCAGGGGTTAGGACGACTCCCAACCTCTCGGCCTCACCTACGTGGCGGCAAAGCCTAAAGAGACAGGGAACTGAGCGGAAAGGCATCCCGGCGGCGGCTCGGCCAATCAGGAGGGCGAAGGGCCGCACCCGGTGGGCGGGGCGAAGCCGGCGCCGGAAGTGCGGCAGCGGCGCCGGAAGTGCGGCAGCGGCGCCGGAAGTCGCTCTTCAGCGGCGCCTGCAGGCCCGCGGCGGGCTCCTGGCTGCGCACGAGGGGCCGCCGTTCGCGTCCGCGCGCGTCGCTGTGCTGGCGAGTCGCGATGTCGAACCCGTCCCCGCAGGCGAAGCCGGCGCACCCGGGCAACCCCCGCGTGTTCTTCGACGTGGACGTCGGGGGAGAGCGCGGTGAGCGGGGCGGCGGGCGGGCGGACGGCCCGGGGAGACCTCACCGCGCGCCCCCGGCCGGCTCGTGCTCGCTCGGGGCCGGGCCCGCCCCGCGCCCGGGGAGTCCCACGCCTGGCGGTGCTCTGGAAGTTTCTGGAAATCTCGGGTTCAGGGCTCGTGGCGGCGCTGACGTTTGCATTCAGGGGTCCACTGCACTACCCTCGCACGTGTGAGCAGACAGCGAGGGTGTCTGGCGTTGGCTGTAGGTTGAGGAGGCTTCCCGGTGGCAAGCCGGTCTGCAGGAATCCGGTCGCTCCGCCTTTTCGAAATGTGTCGGTACTGGCCACGTTACTCAGAAATAAAGTGGCTTGCAGCGCGTGGTGGTGCACGCCTTTGATCCCAGCACTCGGGAGGCAGAGGTCGGAGGATGGTCGTGAGTTCGAGGCCAGCCTCAGGCTACATAGTGAATTCCAGGTCAGCCTGAGCTAGAGTGAAACACTACCTCGAAAAAAATAAAATAATAATAAAGTGTGGCTTGTTTGCTTCGTGCCTCTTCCTTACTTCCGATTCCTAAGTCTGCAGGCTACTTAGCGGTTACCCCGCCCCCCCCCCCCCGTTTTTGCCTCGGGGGAAATGAGCTGCACACATCTATGTGGTTGCCTAGGATACATAGGATGCCCAAACGTTCCCCAGGCCTTGTTGATTGAGTGCAGTCTGTGCTGCTCTGTAATTGAATAGGCCTTAGGCTGGACTATGTTGTGTATTTGAATACATGTGCCGGATGCGGGCACACGCATTCACGTGTTCATTGTTTAGCTCATGCCACCTTTGTTGTGTTGGAGTTGTCCAGAAAGGAATCGGGCTAGCTTACATTTCAAGGATCCTGTAGACAGTTCATCTGTAGAGTAGAAAAAGGTTGCAGAATTTAAAAACATCCAACACGACCTTTCCAAGGGTATTTCATTTTCTTCCACTTATTCAGTGGTTACAAATTTGCCAATTTGGAGAAATTATTCAGGATTTTAAACCATTTGTACTTCATGGTGTTCCTTACATGCTGTTAATCTGCTGGATGTGGTAATATTTATAATGTTTTATGAGACTCAAAATTAATTCTTTAAATTTTTTGTTTTTTTTTTTTTTGTTTTCAAGGTAGGGCCTCATGCTCATCCAGGCTGACCTGGGATTAACTCTGTAGTCTCAGGGTGGCCTCGAACTCACAGAGATCCTCCTACCTCTGTCTCCCGAGTGCTAGGACTAAAGGCGTGTGCCACCACACCCGGCTTTAAAATTTCATTTATGTGTGAGAGAGAATGGATGCGCCAGGGCATTCAGCCACTGTGAATGAACTCCAGATGCATGTGCCACCTTGTGCATCTGGAATACGTGGGTCCTGGGGAATTGAACCTGGGTCCTTTGGCTTTGCAGGCCAGCGCCTTTCCCGCTAAGCCATCCTTCCAGCCCTTTTAATTTCTTTTTAAATTTTTGTTTAATTTATGAGAGAGGTGATTCAAAGTTAGATACGTGGCACTTTTGCTTAGATGGCTAGAACAGTGAGGATAAGACTCAGCCATTCCACAGCTGAGTTTCTCTACAAGGAAAGTGACGTGTGTCGTCCAGAACAGACAAGATACAGAGTCAGTAAGTGTCCTTCAGTGGGTGAATGAGGATGTGTGTACAGAGTGTATGATGACAGCATGCGTGAGTCTAGAGGCGACGAGGAATGCCACGCGCGCTCCCTCACAGATGGGGCCTTTGTGATTTCGCTGAGGAGAGGTCGTTCTGCTGAACAGCCTTGTGACCATAGTTGTTAATGTATTCTTGAAATTGTCCATCCACCGCCCCCAAAAATTGTATAGTAAAGGAACCTGCTAAGTCCTTGAGTGATCTCTTACCCTGTCTTCTACCAGCTGTCCTTTGGTCCTTTGTCCATTTGGTTGGTCGTTTTGCATGTTCACAAGATGTTCTTTTTTCTTTCAGTTGGTCGAATTGTAATAGAGTTGTTTGCGGATATTGTTCCAAAGACTGCAGAAAATTTTCGTGCGCTGTGTACAGGAGAGAAAGGCATTGGAGCCACAACTGGGAAAGCTCTTCACTTTAAAGGATGTCCTTTTCATCGAAGTACGTGAAACCCTTAAAATCTGATGATGCTGAAACAGCCAGCCGCCCGCGGCACTGCACAAGCAGTGGAGGCCGGCAGCGCTGGTTCTGGGCTCAGGCTTGCCAGCCCGCCTGTGCTGTGCAGGCTGCTGAGAGCACTGGGGTTGATGATGGGGTGCTCCTAAGGTTTGTGGGGGGGGGCAATGGACTGCCCTGGTCTTTCTAACCCTCTGATTCCTCCTTCCTTCCGAAACCATCTGATGGGGAGAGAGCATACCACACATTGCTGACTTAGGTCATTGCACTGCTTGGTGGTGGGCTGGTGATGCCTGCTTTTGGGGAATACTGCCTGAGGCTGTAGATTGGGAGAGTCCGTGTCTTGGACATCGCTGTGGCTAAAGTGTCATTTTACTCTAATTACACCTTTGTCTGCTGATTGGTAGAGGTTTCTCCTGAGGCAGGCTGTCGGTTCTGTACGTTCAGAAGCCATCTGTTCTCATCCGTTTATTTTCAGCTTCTAGTGGTCACCAGGTCAGCCATCAGCAAATGCTAATGGTAAACTAGTTGTACTCTCGTGGTGGCTTTTTTCCCTGTGATGCGAGGGATTGAACCCAGGGCCTGACCACATGCTAGGCAAGCACTTTACCACGGAGAATACCCCCTTCTAGCATTTAACCTTTTCTCAAAAACTTAAGAAAAATGAACATTTTAAAAATGTTTTCAACTACGGCTTTACTTTCATATTAACAAAATTTCACAATATGCTAACCTGCCTATGTAGAAAATAGTTAACATGTCTTTAAAAGCTTTGCTTCTGCCCGGTGTGACGTACACCTTCATCCCAGTGCTTGGGAGGCAGGGGTTGGAGGGTCACTGTGCAGTTGAGGCCAGCCTGGGACTACAGGATGAGTTCCAGGTCAGCCTGGGCTAGGGTGAGACCCTGTCTTGAACAAAAAAAGTGCTTTTGTGTTTCCACGACAGTTTCCTAGGGAGGCACCTGTGGATTCTTTAAGTGGTAGTGGAGGACCAGCAGGAAGATGTCCGCTGGGCTCCGACTGTGAGCAGGCCTCTCAAGAGATAGAGTCTTCTGGCAAGGCAAACAGAATGACACCACTGAAGTTGTTCCTAGGTGTGCTGAATTCACCTGTGTTTCAGTTACTAATAGCTGTATTCCTTTTTTGTAGTTATTAAGAAATTTATGATTCAGGGTGGAGACTTCTCAAATCAGAATGGGACAGGCGGAGAAAGTATTTATGGTGAAAAATTTGAAGATGAAAATTTTTATTATAAGGTAAAGTAGAGAAAAATGCATTTTTTGTTTTGCTAACACAAAGTTTGTGTCTGAGATAGATGGTGGCTGATAATGCCCAGGATGTCTCGGATATGCCTAGATTGTATTTTTCCTTTGCTCCTTTTTTCTTTCCCTTCTTTTCTGTATTAGAGATTTAATCTCGGCTTTTAGTCATACCAGCTCTGACTCTGAGCTACCACCTACTCCCCACCCTTTTGTTTGTTTTTGATGATAGGATCTTGTTAAGTTGCCCATGCTGGCCTTGAATTCATTGTTAGCCCAGACAGACCCTGGACTCCCAGCCCTCCTGCCTTAGCCTCCGGAGTAGCAGGGGCCTATACCACTAGGCCCCACTTGGATTCTACTTTTCTTATAAATGGAATCGTATTTGGAAATAAGCATTTACAAATAGTTTTATCTGATAGAGAACAAGAATGGGCACACCAGTGCCTCCTGCCACTGCAGACAAACCCCAGACACATGCCACTTTGTGCATCTAGCATTATGTGAACTGGGGGCTAGAACCCAGGCTGTCAGGCTTTGTAAGAAAAAGCCTTTAACTCTTAATGACTGAGCCATCTCCAGCCCAGAGATAAGCTTTTTTTTTTTTTTTTGAGGTAAGGTCTTGCTTTAGCCCAGGCTGACCTAAAATTCACTCTGTAGTCTCAGGGTGGCCTCAAACGAGATAAACTTTTTTTTTTTAATGTATTTTTTTTTTTGTGGTGCTGGGAATTAATTTAGGGTCTAATAAATGATAGGCAAGGGATCAACCACTGCTCCCCCTTACCAGTAGTGACTCCTAGGTGGCAAAAGTACTGTAGTTATTTTATTAGGATCAGTTTTCACATGTCTTTGTAGCATCAGTGAGTTTTCAAGCCCCTGTATGGCAAAATTGATCCCAGGAAAAGTGATCTCATTATCGTAAGGATGGTAACTTGCACATCTTTATCCTTGAATTTGAAGAACAAAACCGTCGCTAATACCCAGGATGTCAGGGGTTCTCCACCTAGCGGATATGGTTAATGTCCAGCTCCTAGAGGACATTAGCGTGCCTGAGGCTTCTTACCTTCATTGTCCCAAGAACTAGTCAGGTATATTGCACCATGCACGTTTTAAGAACAGACATGTAAGTACCAAAGTGAAGTGACGTCTTTGGAAATGAGGAATATGAGCGAGGTAATGAGGATACCTGCAAAGAAAATGTCATCAGTTGTAACTGTGCTCAGTCCTGTCACTGGCACCAAAGGGCTCAAAAAGAGGAAAAGCCTGATGACAAAGAATTTACATTCTTAACTGGGACATTAAACCCATGGGACAACTGGAGGAGAGTAGTATGCAAGTGCATGCCACGTTGACTGGTTATGTTTGCATATGTAACTGAAAGCACTTTTGAGTATCCCTTAGATGAAATGCTCGGGACCAAGAGTATTTCATAAGCTTTACACAGTGTTAAAAAGTGACTATATGTTAATTGTTTAGCTCATTGAAAGTTGTAGCTTACATGAAATTAAATTAGAGTAGTATGAAGTTACCCATCTGTTGTATGTGAGTGCTTCGTGAAAGAAGTGTTGCCTGAGGCCCAACCCTGTTTTCCTTGTAACGATGTTGTCTGCAGCATGACCGGGAGGGCTTGCTGAGCATGGCAAACGCAGGCCCCAACACGAACGGCTCTCAGTTCTTCATCACAACAGTGCCAACTCCTCATCTGGATGGGAAACATGTGGTATTTGGTCAAGTCATTAAAGGACTAGGTGTGGCAAGGATCCTTGAAAATGTCGAGGTGAATGGTGAGAAACCTGCCAAAGTAAGTCCGTGTCACAGTACCATCAACCTGCTGGTCAAGTGTCAAGTGATGAGTACCTGGAAAAATCAATAAATATTAGGATGACTTAAAAAATATTTACTTTCAAGGAGAGAGGATAAGAATGAGAATGAGCACACTATAGGACCTCTCGCCACTGCAAACGAACTCCAGATGCATGTTCCACTCAGAGCAGCTGGCTTTACATGGGTGTTGGCCCTGGCCGTCAGTCTTTCCAAGCAAGTGTCTTTAACTGCTGAGACATCTCTTTAGTCACAGGATGACTTTTGCTAAAGGAGTCTGGTTGGCCACTTTAAAAAAAAAATTATTCGAGAGAGGAAGATAGAATAGGCACACTAGTACCTCTGCCACTGCTAACAAACTCCCGATGCATGCGCCACCTTGTGCATCTGGCTACATGGGTCCTGGGGAATTGAAACTGGGTCCTTTGGCTTTACAGATAAATGCCTTAACTGCCATCATCTCTTCAGCCCTGGATTGGCCACTTTTTATTTGAAATTATTTCTACCATGAGAAAGATTTAGTATAATTTTAAAGAAGATACTGATTTATATTTTATTAAGTTGTATGTGTACATATTTGTATGTGTGGGCAAGCCAGCACCTCTTGCTACTGCAAATGAGTATCAGACACTTTTGCCACTTTTTGTGCTGGCTTACATGAGCTGCTTAGTAATTGAACCCTAGCTGACAGGCTTTGCAAAGTGCTTTTTTTTTCTTTTAAAAAATATTTTATTATTCATTTATATGCGAGAGAGAGAATGAGCACACCAGGACCTTCAGCCACTGCAAATGAACTCCAGACACATGTGCCACCTTGTGCATTTGGCTTACCTGGGTCCTGGGGAATTGAACTGAGGTCCTTTGGCTCTGCAGACAGATGCCTTAACCTCGAAGCCATTTCTACAGCCCCTGCAGACAAATGCTTTTAACGGTTGAGCAGCCTTCTCAGGCCATGAAATTTATTTATTTTTTCCAAGGTAGGTTCTCATTCTAGCCCAGGCTGTCCCGGAACTCACTATGTAGTCTCAGGGTGTTCTCGAACTCACAGCGATCCTACTACCTCAGCCTCCTAAATGCTGGGGTAAAAGGTGTGTACCACCACGCCCGGCTGAGATTTTGATTTCAGTGTTGTTGGTTTTTGCTGGGTTTCTTGGCTTCTCAAACCTGTAAAACTTGAGTCAGTGTGTGAGGACAGCAAGACTCAGTCAGCTCTGCTGATGGGTTGGAGGCTTGGCCTAGATCTGCTAACTTTTCTAGGTCTCATTTCTTCATCCATGCAAATTACCTAAGGATTTAGGACATCCTGTTTTCTGCCTACCATAGGAATGTGAAACTGATTTACTTGGAAACATTCTGCCTGTCAGTATACAAAGGGAATAGGCCTGTCTGTCACCGAAGTCAGTCACACACAGTAATGCAGTTTTCAACTCTGTTTATGGGGTTGTGAGTTGCTGCTTGTATTAGCTGGCATGTATGTAAAGGGCAGTGTTGTAATTACTGCAGAGTGACTTGGGTATATTGAGCATGGCTTCTAGCTGTGCAGCACTGAGTCTGGCTCTTAGAGCTCTCACTAATAGGTATTTCTACAATTCCATATTGTTTTTATAGCTGTGCATCATTGCAGAATGTGGGGAATTGAAGGAGGGAGATGACTGGGGATTGTTCCCTAAGGATGGCTCTGGTGACAGCCACCCAGATTTTCCTGAGGATGCAGACCTGGATTTAAAAGATGTGAGTACTCACACTGGTGACGCTGGCCACTACCCAGCGAGGTACCTAGTGCTGCTGTCTGTCACCTGTGCTCACAGCTGGCCTGTGTGCTCTTTCATACAGGTAGAAAAGATTGCATCAATAACTGAAGACCTCAAAAACATTGGAAACACTTTTTTCAAGTCTCAGAACTGGGAGATGGCTATTAAAAAGTATTCAAAGGTTTTAAGGTAATAAAGCATTTTTAGTAAATTTACTTTTAAGAACTTATAAGGCTAAATTTCAGATTTGGTCATTTTCACCAATTTGTTGAAGAGACAGGTATGTTAAAATAATGACATACCTTTTTATTGCTTCAACTTACTTTGAATTTCAGAAAAGTTGAAAGAGTAATACTTAATCACTCATACAGTTTATCCTCATTTCCACCCTCCCCCTGGTTTTATGGCAGGATCTCTACTTCAAACTAGCTTTGAACTCACAGTGATCCTTTCTTTCAGCTTCCCGAGTGCTGGGATTATAGGCATGTGCCACTGTGCATGGCCTCATCTACCAATTTTTAATTTTTTTTTGTAAAGTTCTTTTGAAAGGAAACTGCAGGTAGCCATATTTTACTCCTAAATCATTTGATGTCTTTCCTAAGAAACAAAGGTGTTCTACATGACCCCAGTAGGATTAAATACCCTTTAAATAACATACGTTGTGTATTTAAATTTCCCAAATTTTTTTTTTTTTTTTTTTTTTTTTTTAGTTGAGGGTGCAAACAAGATAACCATGTACTGTAGTAACTGGCTGTTGTAAGTCTTCAGGCTTCTCTGATCGTTAGGTCCCTTCCTCCCCTTGTTTCTTTGTTTTGTGCGTGCTTGTGGTGTCTTGGTAAGCTGTAAGTAGAGGTTCGCTGTCGAGAGGACTTGCGTGGTGGAAGTGTATATTTACTACACTGTAGCGTCCTGAGGCACAAGTCACTTCGGCCTGTTCTGACTTTGGGTACTTGGCTGAAGTTGTGTCAGCCTTACGTGTCTTGCAAAAGTCCCCTTTCCCTTTATAGATGGTTGACACTGAGAGTCTGTGACGACCCAGGACCAGCAGCCTTTCACCCAGTGAGTGGTTTTAGCATCATTGAATATCTTTGAATCAGTTATTATTTTAAGGTGTACAGGGTGTTTTATTTTCCTTTTTTTTTTTTTTTTTTTAAAGATTATAGATAGAACATGAGAAATAGAGCTCTTGCCCAAGGAGACACGAGGGTTTGAATGCCACCCTAGAGAGCCAGAATGGAGCCTTTTCTGGGTTCTGGATCATATATTATGTTGATTGTGGAACTGTAATTTGCAATTTAAATTTTTTTAAAAGGGTTGGAGGGATGGTTTAGTGGTTAAGGCACTTGCCTGCAAAGCCAAAGGACCCAGCCAGGTTTATTCCCCCAGTACCCATGTTAGCCAAAAGTACCAGGTGGCGCATGTGTCTGGACTTTGTGTGCAGTGGCCGGAGGCCCTAGAGTGCCCATTCTCTCCTCTTCTGTCTGTCAAATAATAAAACATTTTAAAAAATTTAAGATTATTTGAGAGAAAGAGGTAATTAGATCAATAGATAGAATATGGGTGCATCAGGTCCTCTAGCCACTGCAAAGGAACTTCAGGAACATGTGCCATGTTGTACATATGGCTTACATGGATATTAGGAATCGAACTTGGGTCTTTAGGCTTCGCAGGCAAGTGCCTTAACTGCTGAGCCATCTATGTAGCCTGGTTACACAATTAAAAAAAAATTATTTGAGAGCGACAGACAGAGAAATAGATAGGCAGATAGAGAGAATGGGCACGCCAGGGCCTCCAGCCACTGCACACAAACTCCAGATGCATGTGCTCCCTTGTGCATGTGGCTAACGTGGGTCCTGCGGAATTCAGCCTTGAGCCAGGGTCCTTAGGCTTCACAGGCAAGCGTTTAACCGCTAAGCCATCTCTCCAGCCCTGATTACACATTTTTAATCCTTTGTCTTCATAGGCTAACATTCCTGTCTCATTCCCGTATCACTGCAGATCTGTGCAGTTGTAAAAGTTGAGCTTGTTGACAAGTGCATGCCTTCCATGATCCTTTTTGGTACTTAGAGACCTCCGGATTTGTTCTGTTGAAGGCTCCCTGTCACTTTGACGTCTGTGCTTTCTGCTTTATTTCCTGTGATTCTGGTGACAGAACCCAAAGCTTCAGACCTGTTAAAAGAGGAGTGTCCTGAGCTTGAGAGGAGCGCCCTAAGCTCGAGGAGTGCCCTGGCACAACATGTTTGAGGCTTCTCTCTCTTCCCATTTTGGTTTTTTTTTTTTTTTTTTTGGAGGGAGGGTCTAGCTCTAGCTAAGGCTGACGTGGAATTCACAATGTAGTCTGAAGTTGACCTCAAACTCACAGCAATCCTAATACTTCTGCTGTCCTAGTGCTGGAACTAAAGGTGGGTGCCACTGTGCCTTGCAGGTTTCTCTTTATAATGACCTTGCTTACATCTGATTCCTTTTGGAGAAAGGAAACTAGAAATACAAGTTTTAGGAGCCAGGTGTGCTGCTCCTATAATGGGAGTTGTAAAAATAAGTGTTACTATGTACATTATTAGATTAAGGAATTAGTTAAATTAGCCACTTTGAACCATTTGGGAGTGTTGGAATAAATAAAAATGCCTTGGAAAGAAAAAGTAGCAGGGCTGGTGGTATAACTCGTGTCAAGAGTGTATGGTTAGCATGCTTACAGTTCACCCTCCAGCGCTGAAAACAAGAAAGAAGGAGCATGGTGATTGAAATGCAACATTCGCATTTGGGTGAACTAAGAGCAGACATGGTGTGAGTGATCCTTTGGCCTAGTTGGAGAAACAGTGGTGTTTGCGTGGCAGTATGTGTTCGTGTTACCTTTACCACTGTGTCCCCAGGTATGTGGAGAGCTCAAAAGCTGTTTCTGACAAAGCAGATGCAGGCAGACTGCAGCCTGTCGCCTTGAGCTGTATGCTGAATATTGGTGCTTGTAAACTCAAGATGTCAAACTGGCAAGGAGCAATTGACAGTTGCTTGCAGGTAAGTCTGGTGGTGCTGAACTTCCTGGAGGAGGAGTGGATTTGACTTACCAACTTGGCAAAAGCCCTTCACCATAGCTTGGTATGTCTCTCTACCTGGCCCGGTGAGACTTGATAGACAGAAGTCATGGCGTCTGAACACTCTGGAGCTGCAGTTCTTGCTCTAAGCCGCAAGTGACCCGTTAACATCACAACTGTGGAGACCTGTTCTCTCCTTTTTACCCACTATGTGCTGAACTACAAGATAATTTCTTTGGGAATTTCTATCACTGTGTACCTGAACTGGTTTCAAACTCACCTTTTGGCCCAGACTGGTCTTGGACTCTTCCTATCTTCGAAGCTGTTGTGGCCCAGATGCTGGAATCAAGTGTGATCAAGCCAGGTCCAACCTGTTAGATGGTTGCCACTCATGAGTTTTGTGGTGGTTCATGATTTTAGTGTATTAACTTGTCTGGAACATGGGATTTTGAGGGGTAGTTATAAAATTGTGTGGCAGGCGCAAGGATTTAGCACTGTGCGGCACGTGTGTACACCTCATGGAGAGTAGTGTGTTTTTAGTACCTCCCTGTCCTCAAGAAGCTTTAACAGACTGGCACAGGACAGTTTGTGTTTAGGGCTGTTCCACCTGGTGTGTAGGGAGTCTGAATCCCATTGGAACATGTGAAAATCTCTTACTTACAAAGGCCATCCAGGCATGCTTAGTAGTAAGTCTTTCCTTCCTCAGGTATACCAGTTAAGGTCTCCCCTATGATGTCGTTTGAAAAAATTTCTTAACTGTTACATTTTTGCCCCTTAGACCATGTCTATGCTCAGAGAAAGAGCTAAAATCAGACTTTGGGCAGTTAAAGGTGCTTTGCTGCAAAGCCTGACAGCCTGGGTTTGATTTCCTAGTATGCGTGTAAAGCCTGCTGCACAAAGTGGTGTGTGCATCTGGAGTGGTGCACCCACTCTTCAGTGAGTCTTTGGCTGGCGACGTAGCTCCGTAGCAAGTGTGCGCACTAAGGGCCAAACCCAAGGCCTCATGCCTGCTGGGCAAGTGTTGACTGTTGAGCTGCACCTAGTCGTGGGCCATATGTAGAAGGGAACATGCAACAGAGGGTAAAGCTTATCAGAGTACAAATAGGTTTTGCATCTTTTTGACTTGTTCATTGAGAGAATGAGGCAGGGATAGACAATGGGCACATTAGGCTTCCTGCCACCGCAAATGAGCTGCAGACGCATGCGCCATCTTGTGCATCTGCCGTTACATGGTTCCTGGGGAATCGAACCTGGGTTCTTTGGCTTTGCTGGCAAGCACATTAACTGCTAAGCCATCTCTCCAGTCCCCCCTTTGACTTTCTTACTGCTTGTTTAAGCACTGTCTCACTTTAGTCTAGGCTGACCTTGAACTTGTGGCAATGCTGCCTCAGGCTTTGTAGTGCCAGGACTGTGAGGCACTTCACCTGGCCCTTTTCTGACTTAAAAAGAAAACACTTGTGTGTGCACCAGTGCATGCTGTCGTGTGCGTGTGGAGGCCTCCAGGGGAAGGCCACACTAATTAATCCAGGCACTTTGGGATTTAACTAGCTCTGCAGGTACATTGGGATTATAGATGTGTGCTCCACTTTGCCTGTGCTGGGATCTGCACTCCAGTTGGCAAGCTTGTAGAGAAAGTACTACCAACCACAGAACTTTATCTCACCAATCCTCTTCTTGACTTTTGTGAGGCAGATAATCTGAGTATTGGCTAAATGTAAAATAACACTGTTGAGAGTCAAGAGACCTGTTACAAGTTGCTCCTATTCCTAAGAAGTCCAGGTTTCATGTAGGTGGCATTGTCCTTCATACCACAGCTCTGTTCTCAGACCTGTCCAAAGACTGGAGCTCTGTCGCAGGCGGGTTTTAGTTGTTCTGCGAGCAGAACAGCTGAAGCAGCAGCACGGCCGGGGCGGGCGGCACCAGGAGGAGGTGCAGGTCACGAGCAGGTCCTGCTTGTCCGTCAGGGCGTTCAGGTCGTGGCTGGGCTGTACTTTGCAGGATGTAGCAAGGCTCACACGAGGGCGGTGTGCCGTGCGCTTCTCTTACGAGCACGTCGGTTAGGGAGCTACGAGCACGGGGCTGAGAGGAGCGCGTTGGACCCTTCCCTGTGTTCTCACACCCACCCTGTGCTGCTGCCAGTGTTTTCTGTAGGGTCCAGTGTATCTCCCCGAGTGGAGGGCAGAGTTGGAATCAGTTGACAGAAATCTAAAACATACAGAGATAGAATTTTTGTAACTTTTCTTCTGTAGGCTCTTGAAATGGACCCATCAAACACGAAAGCTCTGTACCGCAAAGCTCAGGGATGGCAAGGATTGAAAGACTACGATCAAGCATTGGTAAGTTTTGTTCTAAAGTACATCACCTGATGACAGTTATGTTCAATGATTCTTAAGTTTTCTCCCTTTCCCAACCATTACAGGCAGATCTTAAGAAAGCTCAGGAGATAGCCCCAGAAGATAAAGGTAAGTTGGTGGGTTTTTACTGAAAGTTTCATTTGTCCTTTAAAATTTTTTTCCAAGTGCTGTACACTGAACCTTGACTGATCTAGATACAAATGTAAGTATTGGTTCAGCATTTAGAATGTCAGGCGTCAGGCAGGCAGCGAGTGAGGAAGCGTTCAGGGTTCCTGCACCCGCGCGTTCCGCGTCCCCGGGGCTCAAGTGCAGGCGCTGCTTTCGCCACCTCCGCACCGCTGCTGCCAACGTAACTGTGCGAGACTCAGTTTCCTTATGACAATGCTTCATGGAAATAACTGTTAGGCTGAGCTTTGGGATGGTCTTCAAATTGAATGTGGCTATAACCTAACATTCTCGCAACAGAATGTAAGTTTTTAGAAGAGCTACTCCTACAAAGCACAAGTGAGCAGTCATAGTAGATCTAGTTATCTAAAATGTACCTTTGGCCTCCTGTGGACATAAAATGAGAGGCACTTACTGCCCTCTCCAATGGGTCTGTCTTGTCTCTGGTAAATGAGATCACAGCTGGCAGTCTTCTCAGGTGCTTCATAAGTTTTGTGATTGTTACAGAATGTTCTGCTAATAGAGTTCACTTACTTTATGAAGAACAACAGTTCTGTCAGGGAAGGGAGAGCCAAGTGTCATTATCACAGTTTGTTGGTCCTTCTAAGTTTTTAAGATACTTTGAAAGATTTTTTTTTTTTTTTTTTTGCAGCCATCCAGGCAGAACTACTTAAAGTCAAGCAAAAGATAAAGGCACAGAAAGATAAAGAGAAGGCAGTGTATGCAAAAATGTTTGCTTAGTCATTAAATGTGATCTCCATGAAGACAGTGTGAAGCTGCTGTCTACACGTGACGTCTCCTTTATACTTCCCTGTTGATGGTTTACAGACACTGACAGGTTCCTTCAATAAAGTGTCAAATTAGTGAAATTTCTTAAAATTATTGCATTTTCACAAATGGTGTTTAGCCTGCTATGAACCCCTTTAAAGCTATCCTCAGTTGAGTGAGTAGATGAAAGCTACCTGTGGCAAGTGTTAGGCTGCCCCATGACCATCTGTCCTCAAAATTAGCCATGGACTGTGTATAACCAGTGGGTATGGCTAATTTTCAATAGATGGATGCCTTTCCCTGGTCCAGGACATATATATATTCATTACACTTGAAGACTTAAATTCCAGCAAAGTTCAATAGTGCATGTTACTGTTAATACTGAAGCTTTCGAAGAATGAAAGAAGTCGAGTCCATTATCACTTATTTCAGAGAAATATTTAATCATTTTTTCTTTTTGAGGTGGGGTCTCACTTTAGCCTAGGCTGACCTGAAACTTAAAATGACCCACCTACCTCTGCCTCCCAAGGGCTGGGATAAAAGGTGTATGCCACCACGACTAGCTTATATTTCATGATTTTTTTTTTTTTAGGTAGGATCTCACTCTAGCCCAGGCTGACCTGGAATTCAGTGTAGTCTCAGGGTGGCCTCGAACTCACGGGAATCCTACCTTTGCCTCCCAAGTGCTGGGATTAAAGGCATATGCCACCATGCCTGGCTATTTCATGATTTTTTAAAGTATTTTTTTTTGTCCATTTTTATTTAAGAGTGACAGAGAAAGAATGAGGCAGAGAGAGAGATGATGGGCACACCAGGGCTTCCAGCCACTGCAAACGAACTCCAGACGAATATGCCCCCTTGTGCATCTGGCTAACGTGGGTCCTGGGGAATCGAGCCTTGAACCAGGGTCCTTAGGCTTCACAGGCAAGTGCTTAACTGCTAAGCACTCTGTCCAGCCCATATTCCATGATTTTTATGGGACAATCTTAGATACAGTATAAAATTTTTTGAAGGACACTTGTTTAGAAGTTATCTCCAACATCTTCAAAGTTGGGCATTCACAGGCACGTGTGATTCTTCCCAAGGACAGGTGGTCAGTTGTGTCACATGCCATTGTAAGCAGGTCCTCCTCCACCTTCTGGCACCACCCAGTTAATATTCTGGCTTGGGTCTTTAATGTCACATGTTTTACAGTGCACACAGTTCTGAGCATTTATCTGTAACCGAAATCCATCACCTTGTTCCAAAGGTACAAATTCATAAACTCCTGTAAAGAGAAATAACACTTTATAAAGAAATTTAGACAGGCATGCCCAGTACTTGTGAGGCAGAGGTGGGAGGATCACTGTGAGTTCAAGGCCAACTTGAAACTACATAGTGAATTCCAGGTCATCCTGAGCTAGAGCAAGACCCTAACTTGAAAAAACAACAACAACAAAAAAAAACATTTAAAGGCAAAAACTAAAAGAATGGGATACTTGTAGAAAACAGGATATTCTAATAACCTGGGTGTGTGTATTCTGCTGCTGGTGGTATAAACTTAAATACCAGTGCAGCAGTATTGGCTGTGTTAGTCTCACTAACAAGGATACTCCGCCATCTCTGAGTTCCACGTTTCACAGTACAGTGTAGTGACATGGCGTGTTTATTTGCAAGTCAATGTGCAGGTCCTCGCCCTCTGTTTCCAGCCTGGTCTCCTCAGCATGTGCTGATCATCGCAGCTGAGTGCTGCTCTGCCGCATCACGAGACCTGGTTCTGGTGAATTTTATTTGGAAGTTCAGTGCTAAAAGAGTCAGTATTTATGATGAATTAAAACAGTGAATCACATTTCTAAATAGTGTGAAGCAAGTTCTGCTTAGGAATGGAAGGAACCGTTACCTGCAGGGCAGAACCGCTGTTCAGGCCCATCATAGATGGACAGATTCCTATTTACAGGGACACTGTCGTCCTTTAAGGTTAGATGTGCTGGCTGGTCATGTTCGTGATTTGTTCCACTCAAAGCCACAGATGATAAGAGGTCAAAGCTGATCTGTCCATCAGGTTTGGGATACTCGATAGGTGTGCAGTCCTTGGCTGGCTTGAGCTTACTGTAGTCAGAGCCTTGGGAAATTTCAAGAAGATTTAAAGTAACCTACCTTTCAAGTACTTTTTAGTGCTAGGGATTGAGCCCAGGGTAGGGCCCACACATGATAATACCCTCTGCCACTGACCTTCACTCTCAAGATCCTCAGTAGAAGAGTCTCAGGGTTGGGTGGATGGCTCAGTGGGTAAGATCACTTGCTGTACCAGCATGAGGACCCAAGTGTGATCCCCAGAACCCACATCAGTTAAGGTGCTTGTCTGCAAAGACTGAGGACCCAGGTTTGATTTCCTAGTACCTACATAAAGCCAGATGCACAAGGTGGTTCATGCATCTGGAGTTTGTTTGCAGTGGCTAGAGGCCCTGGCATGCCATTCTCTGTCTCTTATCTCAAGTCAAGTACAGTACTTTTAACCCCAGTACTGAGGACGACAGAGGCAGGAGGATTCCCAGAGTACTCTGGCTAAAAGAAAAACGTAAGCTCCAGGTTCAAGACTGCCCCAGGGAATTAAGGCAAAAGGAATGGTGGAGGGCACCCAACATTCCTTTGGCCTCCACACAGTGCCTACAGATCTGTACAGATACCCAAATACCACACACCAAAAAAAAAGCTGCTTCATATAGTCAATGCTGGCCTTGAACTTGCTGCCTTTCTGTCTCTATGTTAGCATGCCTGGCCTCAAATAGTATATATGATCCCAGCACTTGGGAGACAGAGGTAGGAGGATCGCCATGAGTTCAAGGACACCCTGGGACTACATAGTAGATTCCAGGTCAGCTTGAGCTAGAGTGAGACCCTACCTTGGGGGTGGGAAAATTGGCAGTGTCATTATACCAAAGACATAGGAGTTTATCTTCTTACTGCAACATCTTTTTTTAAAAAGGCTACTGAGAAATAGAATTATTTATTAAAAGAGAATGGGGTCACACCAGGACCTCTGGCCTCTGCAAACAACTCCAGATTCAGGTGCTACCATGTGTTTACATGAGATCTGGGGAGTTGAACATGGGTCCTTATTAGGCTTTGTAGGCAAGTGCTTTAACCACTAAGCCATCTCTCCAGCCCCTAAACTTAAAAAAAATGTATAATTTTATATAATTTATGTATACATATTTATTTAGGAGCTGGAGAGATGGCTTAGCAGTTAAGGTGTGTGCCTGCAAAAGCCTACATACCCAGATTCCATTCCTCAGCACCCACATAATCCGGATGCACAAGGTGATGCATGTGCAAGGTCATACATGCGCACATGGCAGTGTACACATCTGGAGTTCGATTGCAGTGGCTGGAGGCCTTGGTGCACCAATTCTCTCATGAAAAGCCGAGTTTGAGCTGGGCATGGTGGTGTACACCTAAATCCAGCACTCAGGAGGCAGAGATAGGATCACCATGAGTTCAAAGCCACCTTGAGACTGCATGGGGAATTCCAGGTGACCCTGGGCTAGAGACAGACCCTAATTAGAAAAAAAACAAAACAAAAAAGCTGAGTTCCCTGGGTGTGGGGCACCCATCTGTAGCTCGAGTCCTGAGTGGGGAAGGAGACAGGAGAATTGATGGGGTCGGTGGTCAGTCGACTGAAAATGGCAGTCGCCGGTTCAGTGTAAGACCCTCTGTGAAGGAAACTGGGAGAGATGCAGGAGGACCCTTGATGTCTTCTGCCCTCTGCCTGTGTGTGCACAGAATGGCCACATCTGGGCACATGTGCTGTGCACACACCAAAAAGACACTGAACTGAACTTGGATATGGTGGTCAACGCCTGTAACCCCAGCACTTGGCAGGCAGAGGCAGGAGGGTAAGGAGTTCGTGGTCATCCCTGGCTATATAGGAAGTTCCAGGCCATCCTGGCCTATGTGAGATCCCTGCCTTAAAACATTAAAACAAAAATTTTAATTATTCTACCAGCTAGTTGAAACGTTGCAGTGGCTAGGGATACAGCTCAGTGATGAGTGCTTGTGTAGTTGTGAGAGCCTGGGTTCAGCCCCACCCCCACCCCCCACCGAAGCATTAAGACATGGCTACATTCTCCACCAGTGGTTCCCACATGTGAATTTTCTCTGCACAAGGATTTTTAAACATTTTAACAATTGGCATTCTAATGTTTCAATTACCTACCTTTATGTTTTAGAGTCCATGGTTCCATTCCTCTGAATATCCAGTAAAATATTCCAGTGTAAATCATCCCTCCGTACACTCCCAGTATCCCATGGCAGGCTGGCCTTATGTTTCGAACACTGTATAGTTCTTTCCATATCCAAGATTTCTTTAAATTCTCCTCATACTCAGTTACGTGGAGCCCTTTTATGAAAAACATGACGTATTAGTTGTAAAGTTGCCCAATGTGCATCAAATGCTATGGTGGAGGTATGTTGCTACTGGGGAAAGGAAAAAAAAACATGGTGAATCAGGTCATTCTGAAAAACAGGTGGATGTGGGAGTTACAGCGACACGCGTCCAAACGCCAGTGGTCTGCTGTTTGTTGGGAGTCGTGTATAACATGCCTTCTCTGCCTTGGGTGGCACTGGGACTGAGTCCAGGGCTTCTGCATGGTGGGCAAGGCCTTTCACGCTGGAGTGGAGCTGTAACTGTGTGGGTGTGTTGCTGGGGGTTGGAGCGATGTCTTCTGCATGCTGGGCAGGTGCTCT
The DNA here is from genome assembly GCF_020740685.1 of Jaculus jaculus. Classification (NCBI taxonomy): domain Eukaryota; kingdom Metazoa; phylum Chordata; class Mammalia; order Rodentia; family Dipodidae; genus Jaculus; species Jaculus jaculus. Next base: position 104,749,704 of record NC_059113.1, on the reverse strand, counting down.
ACCGCTGAGCTCCGGGCCTGGCGCTGTACGCTTGCACGCACTCGGTAAGGAGAAAACTGGCTCTCACCACCTTTGTAAACTTCCTAGTGACCAGTCTTCAGTGAGCTGTTTCTGTTCCTGGCTCTATTCCCTTCTCGAAGGTTTGACTCCACCATGATGACTGGCAATATGTGTACATGGGACAGTTACAAATGGCTGGTGATTGATTCCACAAAGAGCAATACGTGACAGAAACAAAGATCAGAAAGTTCTACTCAGCGCTGCATTCCATCTGCCCGCTTGCCCCTCTGAAACAGCGTCTTTGTCTTTCTGGGCTCTGCCTATGCCCTCCATGCCCACGTGCTAGGCCGACATTCCTACACATTTGCCGGCATAACCACTGTGGTTCCTTGATTCAGGTGTCCCCCATAAACTCAAGTGTTCTGAGTGCCAGGTTCCCAGCTGATGGAGATTTGGGAATTAACGCCTCCTGGAGGCAGTGTATTGTGGGAAGTGGGCTTATGGGTGCTGTTCCTGTTGTCCATCTGATGTTGGCCAGGAGGTGATGTCCACCCTCTGCTCAGGCCATTGCTTTCCATGCCATCATGGAGCTTCCCCCCCGAGTCTGTAAGCCAAAATAAACCCCTTTTGCCCTCCCAAAGGCAGCTCTTGGTTGGTTGATGTCTGCCAGCAGTGAGAACTTGACTGCAGCAACCACACTGCCCCTTTCCCCCCAGTTCTAGGGCTCAAACCCAGGTCTAGTGCATGCGGGGTAACCGTGCTAGGCCACTGCGCCACTGAGAGGAGCCCGAGACGCAAGCGGATCACTCAGTGAACTTGAAGAACAAGGCTTCGTCAGACACTGAGCCGCGGCCAAGTGTTCAAATTAGCAGTGAGCAAAGTGTCTGCTCCTCCTTGTTTTCCACCCAAGAGCAGCAAACATGAGGTGCAGTCAGTGTGTCGAGTTCAGAGGAACGGGGGTGGTGGCTGGCACTTGGTGTGGTGGTGACAGAGCCACTCAACAATGGCAAAGGAAGTGATGAGGCCCCTGGTCTTAGGCAAACACCAGGAGGTGAATATGTGCATGGGACGCTCAGGAACTGTCAAGAAAGCCAGCGTGGTTGAATGGAGGGCACACAGATGAAGTCACGGGGGAACCTGGCTTTCAGAAAAGCTGAGACTTGCAAAAGAGTCTTTAAGGGTGTGTGAGCTCTAAGTGCTGGCTGTTCTCCTAGCCCAGGAAACGGTCACGGGCCCGTGCTGACGGCAGCACTTGCTAGGGAACACGCGGCTGGCCGCACGTCGCCTGCAGGCGCTCTGATCTGGGTGCGTTCCCCGTACACAGTGTGAACGTAGTCCTGCCGACATTCTAAGGGGACAACGCAGGTCCTGGTCTACTCTGACTGTGACGACAGCCTCGTTCAACCTCTTGAGTAGCGAGAGCAGGTCATGCAGACTTTGACAGTACCCATCTCAATCCTTTGTATAAAGGGACAGAAGCAATAGATATTTTAATGACACCTTTCCAATAGTAGAAATTTCTCACCTGTAGTCTTTGACTGGAGATTTTCACTTGTGAGCTGATTAAAAATGGATTCTGCAGCCAAACTTCCACTTTTCATTGCTGTGTGAGTACCTTTGACCTTGGGCACATTCATGAAACCAGGGCTACAACCAATTAGTAAGCCACCAGGAAAGGTGAGTTTTGGTATAGACTGAAAAAAAGATTGAGAGTATGGTTGTTAGTGCAGAACAGGCAAAACCTGGTATTTCAGATCAACTGTTCCTCAGCTGTAGAGCAGAAATCAGATACAAGAGAGGGGGTGTGGCTAAGGGAAGAGAGGAGCAAGAACAAGAACTGTTCCCATTCTCCTGCCAAAGCCTTTCTTCTTCCTAACCCACACCCTCCTCCGTGGGACAGGCTGAAGGCTGAAACATTCGTACTTTTATTTAAACATGTCTGACGCATGTCACAGGTAAAATATTTCAGTGACCACTATCTAAATTATGGTTTGCTTTTTTTTTTTTGGTGAAAGTATTGGGCTGCAGAGGTGGCTTGATGGTTGAGGCACTGGCCTGCAAAGCCTAAGAACGCATGTTTACTCTGCACGTCGCATGTGGCCAGACGCAAAGTGACGCAAGCGCAGTGTCGCGTGTGTGTGTGTGGGGGTGCACACCTCGGGAGTCCGTTCACAGCTGCTGAAGGGGCCTGGCACGCCCATCCTTTCTGTCCCTCCCCCAAAACAAAAAAGTAATAAGGAAAAATTTTAAAAAGGTCCAAAATGCATGACCCATATACCTCAACAAGGAGGGGGCAAGGGGAAGGGGTAGGTCATGGATGAGCCTAATAATGGTACCAGCTGACTGTATTTGCTGAATACAAACTAATTAATGAAAAAAAATCTTAAAAAAGCAAATTGTATGTGCAACAAACACTTAGTGTGCAGAATTTAATAAAATGAACACTATAAATGTAAAAAAAAAATTTAAAAAGGTTATTTATTTATTCGCAAGCAGAGAGAGAGAAAGAGGGCCATGATGGGTCTTCTAGCAGCTGCAAACCAACTCCAGATGCAGGCACTGCTTTGTGCACCTGCCTCATGTGGGTCCTGGGGAATCGGATCCAGGCCATTCGGCTTTGCAAGCAAATGCCTTTAACCACTGAGCCATCACTTCAGCCCCAAGAAAATATTCTTCAGACCAAATCCATGGTGGCACTTAGCTGCTGTCTGACTTATAAGCACAGTGAGCTTTGTTAAGTTCCTTACACCTTCCTTCTATAAAGCCATGCCTTTACTCTTCAAGTTGGCTACGCCGTACTTTCAGTTTGGAAGTTGCCACACAGGGGAACGGGAAGATGACGCTACCTGAAAGCCGCCTTCATTGAGTGCTCGGGCCCCGTACGCGATCCGCTTCCCTCCTTCCAGGGTAGGCCGGATGCTGGGGTGGTGCTTCCACCTCTGGAACTCTCTAAATGGACTCAGGTATGGATTCTGATAGTCCAGACCAACCTTCAAATGTAAAGTTAGGGGTTAGAGCTTGACAGAGGCTAACTAAACATGTAACACATTTACTTATTTAGTCATATTTATTTCTAACTTAATCAGGCTAAAATGTGAACAATATTTCTTAGATGCAAAGTACTTATAGAAATTTAAACAGTAACATAAGTTCACACATTTGTGAGATCTCCCAGATGGTGGCCCAGGCCTGCAGTCTCAGCATTCCAGAAGCTGAGGTAGAAACTGTTGTGAGTTCTAGGCTATTCTGGCCTATAGCGTCTCCAAAAACCAAGATAATAATAAAATTATAGGGCTGGAGAGATGGCTTAGTGGTTAAGGCATTTGCCAGCAAAGGATCCCAGTTTGACTCTCCAGGACCCACGTAAGCCAGATGCCCAAGGAGGTGCATGCATCTGGAGTTCGTCTGCAATGGCTAGAAGCCCTGGGAACCCATTCTCTCTCTCTTGGTCTCAAATAAATAAATAAATAAATAAATAAAAACCGTGAGGTAAAGGGTACACAAAAAGAATGACCTTTGTTTATAACCAGTAAGTCTTAAAAAGCGAGAAAAGATTAACCAATCATTTATTCTGGAAATGAAAATACAAATCAGTAATATCTGTAGGTGTCTCTGATTACATTTCTATAGGAGGAATTGTGATTATTATCCATTACCACATTCCCACTATAGAAACAATTTAGTTATGCTGCAGGAGTATTGATTATTTATCAAACAAGTTAGTAATCTGTATCACAGGACTCCTAAGGCAAAAAAGGAAAATCAGTGTAAGCAGTGTTCAGAGAGACGGAGGATGAGAAATGAGCTGGAACTAGGGCCGGGCGCGGTGGCGCACGCCTTTGACCCCAGCGCTTGGGAAGCAGAGGTAGGGGCATCGCCATGAGTTCAAGACCACCCTGAGACTACACAGTGAATTCCAGGTCAGCCTGGGCTATAGCTAGACCCTACCTTGAAAAACCAATAAAGAAAAAAAAAAAAAAAACGCTGTAAAAGAACTGTGTATTCTCCAGATTCCCCTCTTACACTACCCATCATTCTATTCTATAACCTTGGTAGATTTTTCCAGGAAAGGGAGATAACTTACCACAAAACCAATAGCTACCAGTGGTTCACCTTCATTCAAATGATAGAGGAAAGAGCCTCCGTACGTGTGTCTGTCCAGGGGCCAGCCAACGGTGTGATCCACTCTCCCAGGTTTCCACTTTTTCTCGTCAATAATCCATAACTAAAAACCAAAAAGGTGACAGAACCAAGCGGTGCCAGTTACAGGTGAGGGAGAGTCACGTGAGCAGTACAAAGGGGTCGCATCAGAGAAAATCCTCGCTGCGCTGCAGCGTCTTATCTCCAGGAAAGGCTGAGGGCGGGCAGCTGCGCAGTGCTGGTCATGCCACAGCCACAGCCACAGCCACAGCCGGCGGCGGCACGAGGTGTTCACTGCTGACCCAACGGAGCTGCACAGCGCCGATCTGTTACTGTACAGCACAATGCTCATTTCTTACACTTATGAATATATTACTCTTTAACAGAACAGTTTATCCCCTCCTGCCCCAGACTTCCTACAGTTAAGAGCAAATCATCCCTTCTACTTTCAGATGGTTAGGCTCTAACTTTTTAAACATTTTCATCAGAGATCCAATCTAATCATATTAGATTACAATTCTGTTATTAGATTATATGTAATTATATAATATTAGATTATAATCAGATATTATGTCCGATAAAAACAAGCTATTATGCACAATATAATGAATTTCGTTATATACAAATTTGGAACCTGAGGTTTAACTTAAAATGTGCATGTACGTGTGTGTGTGTGTGTGTGTGTGTGTGTGTGTGTACAAGCACTTATAGGTGAATAAGAGGGTATATAGCTGTGTGCATCATGCCTCACTTGGGATCTTCACGTGCAGCTCGGTGGTAGAGTGTGTTGGCGTGCTTGCCTAGCTGTGCATGGCCCTGGGTTCAGTCCCCAGCACCATGAAGGTTGCAGTACAAACGTATCCTCTAATAACCCTTAAAAGTTCAGAAAAGAGACGAGAGAATAAATCAGGAAGCTATGCATTTAACCTAATTAAATCACAGATTGTAGATGATATGTCTGAGTGTTTATTTCATAAACTGTTTTGACATTACAGTTTGGATAAAACAGTTCTTTATAGGATGTGGCCATCATACAGACAGCACACAGAAGATCCTCTAAGGACAAATATATTTTTAAAAAACCAAGGTTAAAATATTTATAAGTTTAAGACTCATTTCAATCAACATTTCATAAAACAATTCTGAAATGTGCATTATAACTGAAACAATGTAGTTTGGTATACATTATTTTCTAGACCCTTGTAAAATAACCCACATATTTTTTAGTTATAATGAACATTTTAAGTTAATGAAAAATATAACTGTAAAATATCATAAACTATCTGATAACTGAATTGAATTGTGCTAAATTAAAATTATAGAAACAGAGCAAGCTACCTCCTTCAGTCCTATCCCATAGGTTTGGTTATCACAGTTCGTCCTCAAATCAAACTTCTTATATAGTTGTTTGGCGAGATGTCCATGGCAACCTTCTGCAAAAATTGTGACTTTGGCATGTAGCTCTAGTCCCCTCTCGAAAGTTGTCTGAAAAGAAAAACACATTAAATAGAAACATTTGATCATTTTAGCTATATTTACATTTAGGGCAGTTTGAAGTTGAACTAAGATTTAGAGACAAAAGACAGTGGGAATATGTACTATCAGAAACAAGACCAAGAACACCATTGTAAATAGATCTACAAATGAATAGAGAAAGAAGAGACGCTACCTCAACTATGCCTCATTTTCCAGTCTTACCATTTGAAGTAAAAACCCTTAATAGTTTTCTTGTGTGTTATGCCTGAAAACTGTTGCTGAATAAAAGCTATACAGTCTGTCTATATCCTTTTAAATAGATACAGGTCACACTAAATACACCTCCCAATTGCTTGCATGTTTACTTTAACTTTTCCTTTAATGTTGCTCATATAATATTTTAAAATTGAGGCCCTGGGGGGTGACTTTGTAATTCTAATGCACTCCATAGGTGAGAACTCTGGAATTCTAATGTACTTCATAGGTGAGAGCTTTGAAATTCTCTTTTCATTTTTTTATTATTTTAGACACACACACACACACACACACACACACACACACACACACGGAGAGGGAGAGAGAATTGGTGCACCAGGGCCTCAGGCGCTGCAATCAAACTCCAGACACTGTGCCACCCAGTGGGCATGTGGGGCCTTGCGCTTGTGCCACCTCTGTGCGTCTGGCTCACATGGGATCTGCAGGGTAGAACATGGGTTCTTAGACTCTGTAGACAAGCACCTTAACCACTAAGCCATTTCTCCAGCTCAAGCTCTGAAATTCTAATGTACTCCACAGGGTAGGGTTATGGAACTGTAATGTACTCTGCAGCTGAGAGAGAGTTCTGGAATAGTAATGGCTTTTCTTTCCTAGCTTCAAAAATGAAACTTGTGAAAACCATCATTCATGCCTACATTTTTTTTTTTTAATTTTGGATTTATTTTTTTAGGAGAGTTTCTTATTTGGTAGCCCAGACAGCCTGAAACTCACTACGTTGCTCAGGCAGGCCTCAAAGCTGTAGCAACCCTTCTGCCTCAGCTTCCCATAGGTTGGGATTACAGGCGTGTGCTGCCATACCTCAGTCTGACTTTCTAATTACCAATTAGCTTCCATGACCAGTACAAGTAAACTTCCAGTTTTTATTATGTACCTCTATACATTACTAACAATATCTAATACTTAGTGTTGACTTAACCAACTTATACTTTGAATGAGAGGAAGGCAACTAATTTACCATGACCAAAAGATTGTGACCTATAAACCCAGGTCCAAGTCTATCAGTTGGCATCTGCCGATACTAATTTAAATGATTCTTGTCCATAGGAAAGAGGCTGGAAGTTGCGATACAGGTGACTGTGCTGGCTACAGCACCTTACCGATTCTGTCTTACCTGAGTGAAATAAAATCTCTGACATGTGTTTGTGTGGCAGTTTGAATCAGATGTCCTCCACAAACTCATGTGCTATGTATGTACGGTCCCCAGCTAGTGACAGTTTGGGAGATGAAGTCTTGCTGGAGGAGGAGTTTTGCTGGGGGCAGGCTTTGGGGTGTTAAAGCCAGCCTCTCCTTCCCCCCCTGCCAGAACTTGAAGCACTCTCGCTGCTCTTGTCCACCTGTTGTAGCGAGGAGCTGGCGTCCAGCCTCTGCTTGTGCCACGCTTCCCCTTGTCATCAGGGGGCTTCCCCTTGGGTCTGTAAGCCAAAATAAACAACTTTCCTCCCATCGGCTGCTTTTGGTTGTGTGCTTTGTTCCAGCAACAAGAAGGTAACTACAATAGTTTGGATAGCTCATGTTTTATATCTTTAAAAATTATTCCTAAACACATATATTTTCCCATATCATACTGAGCTCCAAGTTGCTTCTGTATCTTTATCAAGTGAGAAAAATATTCCGTATCAGTAATTATATTCTAGAGCTGTGGAGTTACTTCAGTTGGCAAAATGCTGGCCTTGCAAGCATAAGGACAGGAACTCAACCCCCAGAACCCATGTAAAAATGGGAGGCGTGGTGCCTCGCACCTGTTATTCCAGCATGGGGAGGTGGGCACAGTTGGTGGGGCTTGCTGGCCAGCTACACTAGCCTCTGGTGAGCTCCTGGTTATCCAGAGACTGTCTCAAAGACAGGTGGATGGGCTGGGATGGTTGCTCAGTGGTTAAGCATGCTTCCTGCACAAGCATGAGGGCGTGAGACTGCCCGAGTTCAAACCTCCAGATACCATGTGCATACAGTGGCTGGGTGTGGCCACACACATCTGCAACCCTAGTCCCAAAGGGAAGCAGAGACCCAAGTATCGTCTGAGGCCCCACAAATTCCAGAATCAATTAAGACAAGGGACTCAGGCTCAGAAACAAGACCAGGCAGAAGAGCTATGGAATGGGCCACCCAGCGTTCCACTGTGGCCACTGCAGGTGAGCCACGTCCACTGCAGGTGACAGCACGGGGCATGACGGGTGCACGTGTGCGCACCCCCTCACACTGTACACACTCACACACGTGTGCGCACCCCTCACACTGTACACACTCACACACGTGTGCGCACCCCTCACACTGTACACACACACACACGTGTGCGCACCCCTCACACTGTACACACACACGTGTGCGCACCCCCTCACACTGTACACACTCACACACGTGTGTGCACCCCCTCACACTGTACACACACACACGTGTGCGCACCCCTCACACTGTACACACTCACACACGTGTGCGCACCCCCTCACACTGTACACACTCACACACATGTGCGCACCCCCTCACACTGTACACACTCACACAGAGCAAGGGCAAAGAGGTGGATGACACTCGAGGGCAACGCCAAGGCTGTCTCCTGGCCTCTACAAGCATGCACACGTCCCCCCCACATGAACGCATGTACACACGTGCACAACACAATGTGCTTTAAAATCAGCATCGTGTGTGGTTCATAAGAAAATCCAAAGCGGTGAATTTGGGTGGGCTGAAAGGTTGCACTTGTAGCCCGGGCTGTCCGTGGGCTCCTGATGCTCCTGTCTCCGCCCTCCCGGCGCTGGGGCTGCGCGGGCCCCCCCACGCTGCCTGCTCGCTGAGCACGCGACTGCCGCGCGGTTACCTTGGGCGCGCCGTCCTTCTGTATCCCCACGTCGTTGGTGGCGACTCCCTTCACACTGCCGTCTTCATGGAAAAGGACCTGAGGGGGCGAAGCACGCGCATTACCCACAGGACTCACCTGACTGAGACGTGTCGTTAGGACAGCCTCAGATTACGGACACCGGCTCTGCGTGGACACCGATCGGTTTACTTCTGCAGCAGGCGCAGGAGGAAGAGGTACCAGTGTAACTGAGTGAGAGCCGCAGTACCCTGAAACCTGACTTTCTTTCCTCTGGGAAAACGTCCCTGAGTAGGAAAGTGTAGTGTATGCTGGAATCACATGACACTGTACGACAGGCCGAGAGGAATGTGAAGCCAGGGCTGACAGCAGTGCGTGTGGGAGACAGGACACTGAGGTTTGACTCCGGGTGCCGACAGACCAGCACACGCCTGGCAAAAAGACCAGTCATCTATTGACAGTGACCACCCAGGAGCCAAGAAAAGAGGACAGGCCCAGGAGCACACACTTAAAAGGTCACGCTCGTGGAGGGCTCTAGGTCACCGCCCTGTAAGGGAGACTGATGCCTGCGAGAACACACTGCAGACAGGCAGTGCGGACCCCCGCGGCCCCACCCCCGCGGCCCGCGAGGGCTGGGAACAAATGTGCGGCAGCAGGTGGAACCCGGGCCGTGTGTGCCTTGCTTGAGTCACATACTGCAAGGGTGAAAACGATTCTGAAAGTTTGCATTTCCTCAATTTCAAACTTCTTTCACTAAGTCTGCTAACCAGATTCCAGTAGTGAATCCCTTTGACGTCTCTCCCAGATCTCCTGTTGCAAGCCCAGGGCCCGGTGGCTCTGCTGCTTGGTTTCTCCAGCACCTTCCAACAAGGAGCCTTGGTGCCTGGCCTGGAAACACTGGACAGCATGCAGTGAACTTCTGTCACGAGCACAGCAAAGGTCTCCTAATCACACCTAAGGCCTCTTCCCTGTGCCCAGGAGGCTTTTGCTTATCTTCTGCTTAATCCCAAGAAACTTGAAAAATTTATTTCTGACAATTTTACATATGTAGTCTAGTAATATTCATCTCATGACCTTCTATCAACTTATTTTGTGTTCGGGTACATGTACTGTATTTGTGCGTAGCATGTGCATGCATGTGTGTGTCCATGTGTGTGGAGGCCATAGGACTACCTTACCTGGCATTCCTCCATCCCACATGCACTAGCCACTCTAATTTCGTTTTGTTTTGTGAGGTAGGTGGCTTGTGAGTGTGGCATGTGTGTGTGAGTGTGGTGTGTGCAGCTGTGTGCAGAGGCCAGAGGAAGAGTTATGCATCCTCCTCTGTGACTCTTCAGCTGTACTTCCCTGAGACAAAGTCTCTCACTGAATCTGGGTCCTTGTTTTCCAGTGAGACCGTCTGACTGACCAGGGGCCCAGCAACCCTCCTGCCTCCTCCCTGCTCAGTGCTGGGCTCCTGGCACGCACAGCTAGGCCCATCTGTTTTTACACAGGTGCTGGGCCTCACGCTCGGGTGCTCACGCTTGCACAGTACGCACAGGTATCCACCGAGGCATCTTCCAGCCCCCGTTCTTCAGACAGGGTCACTCACTGGCTTAGAACTTGCTGAGTAGGCTAGGCTGGCTGCCAGCAAGCCCCCAGATCTGCTGGTCCCCAGCTCTTCAGCGCTGGGCTTACAAGTGCATTCATTCTACCATGCCTGGCATTTTGTTTTAAACATGGGGTTCTGGACTCGAGCTCTGGTCCTCAACTGAGTCATCTCTGCAGCCAACAGAAGACTTTTAGAAAATTACACAAACTTCAAGTTTGTGTTTCGTGCCAGGAATGCCAGTGACCTCTGGGAACAGCGCTTTAATGCTGCCGACCCCTGGGTGTGAGGAGTGTGGGCCCGTTGCTTGGCTCTTGGGCCCAGAACCCACAACAGGCTACTTTAAAGGAAAACATTTCTTTCTTGGCCAGTAATATTTATGCTGTTTAGATTTAATGCTTACTTAATAATTATTTCATTCTGTTTTTTGTTTTCACAATTTATGGAGAAGATTCTTCTGGCCTACAGACTGTACTATTAAAAATGATGTGACATGCCGGGCGTGGTGGCGCACGCCTTTAATCCTAGCACTCGGGAGGCAGAGGTAGGAGGATCGCCGTGAGTTCAAGGCCACCCTGAGACTCCATAGTGAATTCCAGGTCAGCCTGGACCAGAGTGAGACCCTACCTCGAAAAACCAAAAAAAAAAAAAAAAAAAAAAAAAGATGTGACACTTGGGGTGAGGTGGAGTCAACAGCGTGAAATGGTTACCAAGAAAAGGTTGAAAGAGATGAGAATATTTATCCTGGGAAGGAAAAAAACACCTGCTGAGGCTGGGCGGCAGGACATAATCATAACTAGAAAGGTGTTCTTGGAAGAGGGCATAGATTTTCTAGCAAAATGTAGAACAGCAGATTCTCTCTAGTTAGTATATGGAAGTGATTAACAGTCGTCCCCGCTGAAAAGTTTTCACATATTTAGTATGTAAACAACACATGCTGGCACCAGCCTTTCCCTCCCCCTGGCCCTCTTCTGAAGAGGCCTCTCTCACTGGGGTGCAGGTCAACCCCATGGGGACTGTGGGTCATGCATTATGAGGGGGGAGGGAGAGGCAGTGTCTCTGTGCAAAATGTCCCAACTTGTGGCTCTAACAATCTCTCTGTCCCCTCTTCCACAAAATTCCCTGAGCTACGCTGGGGGCATTTCAAGTCTACTTCAGTGATGGAGACTTAGGAGCCTCTGGATCTCTGGTTTGGTGATGATGAGCGTCCTCAGTGTCCATCTCCTTCACCCTTGTGCTGATATCGGGTTCACTAAGAAAGCAGCACTCTTGCCCACTTCCCCAGTTCCTGTGTGGTTTCAGCTGGGGTCGGGTGGAGTGCACTGGGAGAATTTTCATTCTAATGATGCTCTGTCACAGAGGGGAAGACTGTGGTGAGACAGCATGAGGAATTCAGTGGCCCTTTGCTTGGATCTCAGTAAGTCTTCCGAATCATACAGTTCTAAAATCTTATGATTTTTTTCTAAAATAGTTCTTTGCCCTGAAGAAAAAGAGATCACCTCCTGCAAATAGTAAAACCAGCACCACACACCTCAGCTGCAGCATAGCCAGGGTACACTTCAACCCCAAGGGCCTCCGCCTGCTCTCCCATCCAGCTCACCACGTGTCCCAGGCGCACGATGTAGTTGCCATGGTTGTTCATTGGAAGACCTGCAAATACACGTTTAATGTGCAACTCTGCTTTACTGACAAAATAGCTCAATAACATACTTCTTTGTTGTTTTTAAGTACCTTTGTTATTTTTGGGTGTGTGTGTGTGTGTGTGTGTGTGTGTGTGTAAGAGAGAGAGAGAGAAAATGGGTGCTCTATGACCTCTAGCCACTGCAAATGAACTCCAGATGCAGGTGCCACCATGTGCATCTGGCTTACGTGGGTACTGGGGATCGAACGTGGGCCTCTAGGATTCTCAGGCAAACACCTTAACCACTAGGCCATCTCTCCAGCCCCATACTTAATTTTTTAAAAAATCCAATCAGTATGTATTTTTGCAGAAATGTGCAGATTGTCACGATGCTCAAAACTGCAACCTAGTCTTTTTATTTTATTTTAATCTTTGGCTGAGAGTTCTAATTTGTTAAAATACCACCACTGGTAAGAGCACTGAGTTGAGACGAAGAGACAGAGGGCTCAGCACTGCAGTATCTTGATCACACCTCCCAAGGCTCAGGGTCCATTGCGGAAGACGTGGCAGAAAGAATGTAAGAGCCAAAGGAAGGGTAGGACTCCTTACAATGTGCTCCAGACACAAAATGGCCTGGATATCCATGACCGCACAGTGCCTGACACTATGTACACAAGACCATTATTAGAGGAGGAAAAGTCATGACATTTAAAATAAGAGAGACTGATTGAGAGGGGGAGGGGGTATGATGGAGAATGGATATTCAAAGGCAAGGTGTGGGGGAATTACCATGGTTTATTGTCTATAGTTATAGAAGATGTCAATTAAAAAAATCACAAAAAAAGAGCACTGAATTAGGAGCTCGTGGTTGGCTTGCAAGGGCCTCTCAGGTCTTCTGGGTGGGAAGACAGCCAGCCAGGTTCTAGGCCTGCTTTCCCACCAGCTAGCTGGTGCCTTTGCTAAGTCCTTCACAGTTCCTGGCCTCAGTTTTCCCATCTGCAGAGGAGGGGTTCCCTAGTGGCAAGTCCTGCCCTATGATTGTGTCGCACTCTACCTGGAAGAATGGGCACGGGGATTCTATATTTCTCTGTTAAAATGGCAAATCTGTCTTCTGTCACAGGAGTGTTCAGTGGAGCCTAGAAACAAAAGAGGAAAAATCATATTTGTAAAGGATAATTAAAAAAAATTACTTTCCTAGGGCTGGAGAGATGGCTTTGTGGTTAAGGTGTGTGCCTGCAAAGCCAAAGGACCCAGGTTTGATTCCCCAGGTTCCACATTAACTGTATGCACAACAGGGTGCATGCATCTGGAGTTCATTTGCACTGGCTGGAGGCCCTGGTGTGCTCATTCTCTCTCTCAAATAAATTTTAAAAATTACTTTCCTGAATGTTCTAGAAATAAAAAGGAAAAAGGACTTCCCTCCCTGTCCTCTCCTCACTCCTCCTTGGAAATCTTGTAAGGAACCTTTCCTGTGTTCCTTCAAGACGCAAGGGACCCCTCTAGGAAGTGAACATGCCGCTTGCTGGTTCTGTCCCAGCGACCTCTTTCTTGGAGGCCTCTTTCACCTGTGTGTGCCGTGCTTCCCTGTCTCTGTAGCAGTCCAGCCCCAGTTGGCTTCAAATTGAAAAATGTTACTTATTAAAATTTAAGTTTTATTTTTCTAAGACAATTAGCATGCATGTCATGGACTGTACCAGCCAAATCTATTTGTGAATGGGTGTTTGCAATAGTGGCTGTGGCCATTTTCTATTAGAATTCATATTATGCTAATACTTCAATAATACTTTTTCTGATACAGTGAAAAGAGAAATTTAATTTAGTTGAAGTGTTTTTAGTTTAAAATGCATTCTACTTTGGAGAGGAGGGCATAGATGAAAATTTTAGAATTTCCATAAGGAAAAAAAGCTATGCGAACCATATTTTTTAAAATTTAATTATGCATTTATGAGAGAAAGGAAGGGGAGGCTGAGGGAGGTAGGGAGAGAGAGAATGGGCAAGCCAGGGCCTCTGTTGTTGCAAACAAACTCCGGATGCATATATCACCTTGTGCATCTGGCTTTACACGGGTGTTGGGGAATCGAGTCTAGGTCCTTCAGCTTCGCAAGCAAGCGCCTTAACCATGACATATACTGTTTTGACCTTTTTCAAGAATATTCACAATTATCCTAACCTTGGAGGTAGGTCAGCTATAACTTACCTTACAGAAGAAAAACCCAAGTGTAAGATTTGAACCAAGTTCGTATAAATTTTTTTTTTTTTTTTTTTTTTTGAGGTAGGGTCTCACTCTGGCTCAGGCTGACCTGGAATTCACTATGTAGTCTCAGGATGGCCTTGAACTCTCGGCGATCCTCCTACCTCTGCCTCCCGAGTGCTGGGATTAAAGGCGTGCGCCACCATGCCCGGCTCAAGTTCGTATAAATATTGAGAGCAAAACTAGCAGGAGTTTCTGCATGTCATGTCATGCCATCCCATGCCATGCCATGCCATATCATCACATCACATCACATCACATCACATCACATCACATCACATCACATCACATCATCATATCACATCACATCACAGTTGGTGCATATTATACCTACGGCTTTTCTGCTAAGATTGCAGGAGATCACATTCACTTCTTTAGAAAATTAAGTTATCCTCTTTGGATTTTGACATTGCAATGTCCCAGAAAAATTCAGATAATATTTTATTTAGAACAATGACAATAACACCTAAGGACATATTTAAAAATACACTTAAATAAAACGTGTCATATTTCATTAGGTAAAATATTCAAAGGTCTTCTGAGGATGTGGCTCAGCTGTAGAGTGCTTGCCCAGTATGCATGAGGCCCTGGGGTGGACCCCAGCACTTAGGAAGTGGAAGCAGGAGGACCAGAAGTTTAAAGTTGGGGCTGGTGAGACTGTGCAACGGGTAAGGCACTGGCCTACACAGTCTAACGACCAGGGTTTGATTTCCAAGAACCCACATAAAGCCAGATACACACAGTGGCGCATGCATCTGGAGTTCGTGGGCAACAGCTAGAGGTCCTGGTGTGTTTTCTCTCTCCTCTCTCTTTCCTTGCACACAAATAAATTAAATTAATGAAAGAAAAGCTTAAAAGTCATCCTCTGCTTGAGCCTAGCCTGGGCTACAGAACATGTCTAAAAATACAGGTTTCTTATAAATACAGTATATAAATATAACATGTTGAACATAGTATATAAATACATGAGTTAGTACCTTAAATCACAATTCTGACATCAGCTAATGGCTTTTTTTTTTTCTTTTTTGGGGCTGGCCTTGACTTTGTGATCCTCCTGCCTCGGCCTCAGAGTGGTAGGATTACAGCAGTGTACGGCCATTTCCAACTTCCTGTGTGTGTGTGCCGCCGGGGACTGATCCCAGGGCCTTGTACCACTGAGCCACACCCTCAGATCTTTTCTTTCATTCTTTTTAAATTAAAAAAAAGTGTGTGTCTATGTATGGATGTATACATATTGAATCCAGTATTCCAGTAATTTGGAAGTAGAGCTACAGTAAGGATTAGATCTTTCGTACCCCTTTCTCCTTCCAATCTGGGAAGAGCTCGGTAAAGGCAGTGGGGTCAAGGCAAGCTCCTGAGAGGGTGTGCGCCCCTATCTGAGCGCCCTTCTCCAGCAGACACACGCGGATCTCCGCCCCGTGCTCAGCGGCCAGCTGCTTCAGGCGGACAGCCGCAGAGAGCCCTGCGGGGCCGGCTCCGACTATGACCACGTCGGCTTCTTCAGCGCACCTCTCCATACTCACTCCTGGGACGAGAACAATGTTAAACATAAAACTGGAGGCTGAAGAGGTGGTTTAGCGGTTACAGCACTAGCCTGGCAAGCCTTAGGACCCAGGTTCGATTCCCCAGGACCCACGTAAGCCAGATGCACAAGGCGGCACCTGTGTCTGGAGTTTGTTTGCAGTGGCTGGAATCTCTGGTGTGCCCATTCTCTCTCTCTCTCAAATAAATAAATAAAACATTTTAAAAAAGAAATAAAACTGGGCAAGGGATCTAGCTGCGTGTAGTGATTCTGGCCTAGCATATATAAGGCCCGGGTTCAATCCCCAGCATCAAAAATAAAAAACAAATGGGGGAGTAAGCACAAGAGAAAATGATGGGAGGTGATTATCAAAAATACATTATTTACATTTATGAAAATAACCAATTAAAAGTTAAACATAAATAAGAAATAAATGAAAAAATAATTCTGGGATTAATACAATCTGGTAACTACATCATAAGTCACGTGACAGTTGGGAGGGCTTTGTTATGTTTATTTCATCATGCCCACTACACTTCAGAGTGCACTGCACAGTGTTACAGTAAGTACACCATTGAATTTACTTGATGTTTTAGGTTTTATTTCAGTGCACACCTCCTTCTGTCTCCAAGAAACCAACTTCTGGCTTTGAAACTCATTACTATAAATTTAGAAAGCATGGTGGCACCTGTCTAAACTAACACCTGGGAAGTAAAGACAGCACGATCGAGAATGTAAGGTCATCCTTGGCTCTTAGGGAGTTCCAGGTCAGCCTGGGCTACATGAGACCCTGACCCAAGGAACAAAAACAAAAACAAGAAAAACAGGGGCAAACATTATCTAAACAGTAGTATGTAATACATTTGGTAAAGGTATAAGATTGAACTGAAAAGAAAAATAAAATGTTCCCATTTACAAAATGACACAAACACTCTAGGAAAGCATCAAGAAGTCGGCACAGATGATCACATACCTTCCCATCGCTTGTCCTTATCCCGGGGATGGATGGTGTAGTGGGTAGTGATCTGAGGCACAGTAGAAGTTGAAGACCATCTTGTAGCACACAGAGGTAGATAATGTGTCTTAATTTTTAAGGCATGAGAGCACTGATATGCTGAATAAAAACAATGAACATTATTGTTTTTGTTTTAAAAATTAATTTTCCTTTAGAGTACAGTGAAAAAAGATAAGCTGAGTGACTGCTGTCGGTGACTGATATCAATGGAAAATACCAGACTCCTTCTTGGATGGACAAGTTAGCTTTTATGTGTAGAGCAAAATTTGAAAATTTTAACTCTTTTAAAGCAAATTAGGGATGGAATAATAATAAAATAAACAGCTGAGAAATATGATACACAAAGAGATGATAAAGATGCTATTGTAAACTGGGAAGAGATGGTTATTCATTAATTGGGCAGAAATGCTATAAAGCCATTTGAAAAAAATATAAAACCTACTCCTTATGTCAAAATGCATTCCATGTGATTAAAGATTTTGACAGACAACGTCACAGTGCTAAAGACAAATAACGTGCTTCTTCCCCTTTTGAATGGGAACTGGACTTTATGGGTTTTTAGTAAGCTGAATTTCAAGAGAAAAGGGTTAACTTTACATTGGAGAATAAGGCAGAGAATTTTAATCAAGTTTCAACATCATCAGCTAGACACACCGATCAGTGCCCCTGATATGATGGCAGTAAGATTCTTCACCTCAAAAACCTGAAACCTCACTATAATCTTGAATAGTCCTCAGACCAATCTTCACGGAGAGGGGCTCCTCAGCATGCCTGGCAAGTGGGCATCAAAAGCACAAGGTCACCACAGACCAGAGGAAACGGAGGAATCATCACATTGAAATAGACTAAGGAGACATGCCAACTGGAAAGGGACAGGGTTCTCTGGACTGCAGCCTGGAGTGCAAGAAGGAAACCTGAACGAAGTCTGTACTTTAATTTGTAACATTTCACCAAAGTTAATTTCTTAGTTTTGAGAATTGTACAGTAAAAAAGATATTAGGTTTGGGAAAGAGTATGTTGGAACTTTGTATTCTCTCTGCAGTTTATTTGAAAGTCTAAAATAACTTCAAAATAAAATGTTAAAAAAATTATGGTGACATAAAAACAAACACGGGGCTGGAGAGATGGCTTAGTGGTTGAGGTGCTTGCCCAAGAAGCCTAAGGGTACATGTTTGACTCTCCAGATCGATCTCCACGTCAGCCAGAGGCACAAAGGTGAGGCAAGCGCAAGGTCACAAAAGCCCACTTGGTGGCGCAAGTGTCTGGAGTTCAGTAACAGTGGCTGAGGCTCTGGCTCACCAATTTTCTCTCCCCGCCCTCTAAAAATACATAAATAAAAATACAAACACACGAGGGCCTGGGGGGTGGTTCAGTAGTTAAAGGCGCTTGTAAAGCCTGCCAGCCTGGGTTCAGTTCCCTAATAGCCACGTAAAGCCAGACGCACAAAGGGGTGCATGTGTCTGGAGTCCGTCTTCAGTGGCCAGAGGCCCTGGCGTGCATGTGCAGTAGCTTTCTGCTCATAAATAAACACATAAAATGTTTTTAAAAATTAACACAAAAAGCAGGTATGAGCTAAAACTATAAAACTCTCTGGACGAGATGTGGGTGTGCTCCTGTGACCTTAGACTAAGCAATGGTTTGATGTGACACCTGTCAGGTGGAACAAAGTCCCAAGATGGAGTGGAGATGGAGGAGGACGGCGGCAGCCCGACTGATGTGACTTCAGGCGTTCACACTGCCCAGCCCTTACTTCCTGGCCTTAAGGCCCTCGGCCACAGTCTTCCTGCCCATCTTTCCTTGGACAACCTGGCTCTGCTGATGGCGACTCACCCTCTGACTGGCTACGTCCTCCGGTTCTGGTGCACCCAGCTCTCCCGTGAACTCATCAGGCCTTGTTTTCTGTGCCCTCTCCCGAAGGAAAACACTCTAAAGACCAAACTATCTAGACTTAAGCCAGCTGTTCTCTCCTGCCACGAGACAGCCTGGCAGCTTAGGCCCCAATAAATAGCTTTTTTCCTGCTTTGCTGTGGTCGTGTGTGGTCTGGTCATTTACGAACCTCACACCTGGTGTCGTGACTTGGATAGGAGGCTCCGGGTGGCCGGACTTCGTCCCCCTCCCCCCAGGGCCCCTGAGCTGTAACTGAGCTCCGCAGGCCTTGGACCGCCCGCCAGGCTGCAGCTTCCTCACTCGCCACCATTCGGCCTCACCTCTTCCCTTTCCCTCATCCTCACCTCCAAATTCATGGTAAGCTGGATTCTGAGAAAAGGTTGCCCCATCTTAGATCCCAAGCAGACTTAAAACCATGTGTCAGCTACGCCTTGTCTTTAGGAAGACTGGCCTATGGCCTCTGGACGAGAAAAGGGTAAATGACAAGTAGCATGTAACTTGGGGTCTCTCAATTTCTCTCTTGTCTAAGATAACTAAGGCCTTGCTAGAATATATTTCTCGTATTAAAAATAAACAGAACAAAATTCAACCAGACCTAATTAGGCTTTACAGGTTAGAATATTTTATTTTATTTCATATTTTATTATTTTATTTTATTTGTTTTTCAAGGTAGGGTCTCATTCTAGCTCAGGCTGACCTGGAATTCAATATGTAGTCTCAGGGTAGCCACGAATTCATGGTGATCCTCCTACCTCTGCCTCCCAAGTGCTGGGATTAAAGGCATGTGCCACCATGCCTGGCAAGTTAGAATATTATAATTTAACGATATGAACAGGTAATCTTAGTATCATAAATATAGTTCATGATTCATCATTACAAATAAAACCATTTCCAGATGTGTTATATTATCTCCAGGGCAGTTATCAAGTTTTACCTGCATTTAGAAATCTATGCTTTTAAAATGTGTTTCACAGGATCATAAAAAGAAAAGTCTGAAATCAACAGGTAATAAAGTCTAAAATTTGATTTATTGATATTATTTTGCTCATGGTGACAGTTATAAAAACTGCCTTCAAATGTTTAAGTTGGTAATGCTTCTATGTTAAAACTTAACTACTAAAAAAAACCAAGTCTTAATAAGATTAAGATTTATTTATTAGGTGCTGGAGAGATGGCTTACCAGTTAAGGCCTGTAAAGCCAAAGGAACAAGGGTTGATTCCTCAGTACTCACGTAAGCTAGTTGCACAAGGTAGCACATCCATCTGGAATTTGTTTGCGGTGGCTAAAGGTCCTGGCGTGCCTACTCTCTCTCTCTCTCTCTCTCTCTGACTTTCTCTCTCTCTCTTTTTTTTTTAATTTATTTATTTGAGAGCGACAGACACAGAGAGAAAGACAGGTTAGAGGGAGAGAGAGAGAGTGGGCACGCCAGGGCTTCCAGCCTCTGCAAACGAACTCCAGACGCGTGTGCCCCCTTGTGCATCTGACTAATGTGGGACCTGGGGAACCGAGCCTCGAACCGGGGTCCTTAGGCTTCACAGGCAAGCGCTTAACCGCTAAGCCATCTCTCTAGCCCTGACTTTCTTTCTTAAATAAACAAAAAATATATAAAAATATTTATTTGTTACTGAATTTTCTTTTATAAAACTAATTCTACTAAATAGTCATTGTACTTATAACTCAGGTTTTATAAAAAATACAGTCTAACTTCATTCATTGTAACTTTTGTTCTTAGGGAGACAAGGAAGTCTCCTCATATTCTGGTAACTGTGTAAACTGTGTCCTTTTTCAATTTTGAGGAGCTCCATTCACAATTATTGGGCCAAAATGAGTTATAATGCTAAAATCTTTTATTTGAAAACAATGTAACTTAAATATAAACTATCCGATATCTGGTCAAAGCTTCATTTAATAGTCATGGGTAACAAGAATAATGAGACATAAAATTGGTTTATGTTAATCAAAACCCTAAACAAGGTGCATCAGATTGCTTGTTATAGAATTCTCTGTCAGGATTAAGTTTGCATCTAGTCCAGGTTAGACAGAAAGATTAAAGCCACTAAAATGTGTCCAGGTACACAGATATATTTAAAGGTGATCAGAAGTTACTGAGGACAGACTTCTAGGTTTTCAACTTTAAAACCAGAAGTGTTTGTTTATATCTGCTACAACAACAGCCAGAAGTTTTTTAAGTACAAAAAAAAATTTCCAAAATTTAGATTGCCTTACAGACTCAAATAAAAGGTCAAAATTTAGATGGATTTAATGCTTATTACAATAATTTCATTTCTGACAGGTTGCTTGATTTCAGTTTGATAGAACAATATAAAATGGTTATACAAATTACACTGATAAAATTTACTGTTAATGGTAAAA
Organism: Jaculus jaculus; assembly: GCF_020740685.1. Taxonomy (NCBI): domain Eukaryota; kingdom Metazoa; phylum Chordata; class Mammalia; order Rodentia; family Dipodidae; genus Jaculus; species Jaculus jaculus. Next base: position 104,728,744 of record NC_059113.1, on the reverse strand, counting down.
GCCATTGTTATTTGTCTCATATTCAGGTTCAGATCCTCCAATGTAGGAACAAAACTGATGGCTTTCACCAGGGCACTAAAACTAAATGAAAATCATAGTTAATATTTATATTTTTGTTAATAAAAATTGCCTCCAGGACTGTTAAAATATTTTGTCTGTACTTATGTTAAATAACATATATGTTTGCTATCTTTCAGATATAGCTTACCATGTCATCAGACAACATAAGTTAAATGTTACCACAAAACGGTAAGGCGATCTGTTTTGTGAAAGACAAAAGGCACAGGCATACTCTATATTCCTATTTTCCTCCTGTGTGCTTAACAACCACATGTAGTGACCAGAACTAATGAGGACTTTGGGGTTAAGAGTACCCAATATTTTGGTCACAGCCCCTCCAGGTCAAAAGGGCTCAAGAGACTGCAGAACACTTCTTTCCCTAGAGGATCCTAAAGCTCTTGGTAAGGCACCTATCTTAGAGAAGACATGGAGACCCCCAAAATGGATTCCAATTAATATCCGGTTGTAGAAGGAGAGCCAGAGCAGAGGAGAAAACCCTTAGTGCTTCCAAGGGAAAGGCAGCCACATGGTCAGCACGGCCCGACTCATCCCAGCAGACGACACGGATGCCGAGGGCCGCGGCGCTCCTCCCAGGCCCCTAGGGCTCCCCTAAAGAGCCACAACTACATCACAATTACGATCAAAGCCAGGCGTGGGGGTGCACGCCTTTAACCCCAGCATCAGGAGGCAGAGGTAGCTGGATCACCATGAGTTCAAGGCCACCCTGAAACTACATAGTGAATTCCAGGTCAGCCTGGGCTAAAGTGAGACCTACCTTGAAAAACCAAAATAAATAAATAAAATGGAACAAATAAAATTAATAAAATTAAATTTTGGCCACTATTGTAGTCAGGTTCACATGACTGATAGAAATCACCCAATCAAGAGCAGTTGGTGGGAAAAAGAGGTTTATTTTGGCTTACAGACTTGAGGGGAAGCTCCATAATGGCAGAGGAAAATGATGGCATGAGCAAAAGGTGGACGTCACCCCCTGGCCAACATAAGGTGGACAATAGCAACAGGAGAATGTGCCAAACACTGGCAAGGGGAAGCTCGCTATAACACCCATAAACCCGTCCCCAACAATACACTGCCTCCAAGAGGCTCTAATTGGGGGGCACCTGAATCAAACCACCACAGTCACCTACTTGGTTGTAAGCACTCAATAGTAAAATATAACCAGAAAGTAAGGTTTACCTTAAAGAGTTTAATCATCACAGCCCAGACGGTCACTTTAGATAGACGTGTTCACTGTGAGAACAAGTATAGACCACACTATGTGGTAAATTTCTAGATCTTCATGATGATCATGCCTGTCATTTCTGGTTATAATTCTGCTGATTTGGGGACACTGAATATTTAACCTTTCATCCTCTTATCTACAGTTAGCCCGCACTCAGACAGTTCTGTGACAGTCCAAGCCCGTCCACCTGGTCTTCTGAATCACCCTCAACGCCTGAAGTGCTGCGAGTCCTGGGTCAGAGTGGAGGCTACTTACACCCTAACCCCATCCAAACTGCAACTTCTTCACATTACCCTTCTAGACAACCCAATGTTACGTCAGACTCCTGCCCTCCCAATTTAACCCAGACACCCTTCTACCTCTACCCAGCAACTCACAGTCCTGTCTAGAGACTGCAGAAGACCTTATCTACCACGACACAAGAACTTCACTGTCTCCTCCCTGACGCTGATCACATATGATATGTATGGATGGAAGCTGTTCTACCACCACACAGGGGTTGGGAACAACAGGGTATGCTATTGTTTCAGATGACCAGGCAATAGAGACTGGCCCACTGCCTAAAGGAAGTACATCCCAGAGGGCTGGGCTTGCCACAGTCCATTTCCCTGGATAATAGGAATAAGCCTTGCCTGCTCTACAGCAGCTGCCGGGCTGGGACACAGCCTACATCTCTTTTATTGTTATTATTATTTAAAAATATTTTTATTTATTTATTTGCAAGCAGAGGGAGATAGAAGAGAGACAGACATGGAGAATGGGCATGTCAGGGACCCCAGCTGTTGCAAATGGATTCCAGATGCATTTGCCACTTTGTGCATCTGGATTTATATGGATCCTGGGGAAATGAACTCAGGTCATTAGGCTTTGCAGGCAAGCGCCTTAATGACTGAGACATCTTTCCAGTCCCCAGATTATTATTTTTTTTATAAATTATTTTTATTTATTTATTTGAGAGCGACACACACAGAGAGAAAGAGGGAGATAGAAAGAATGGGAGCACCAGGGCCTCCAGCCACTGCAAACGAACTCCAGACGCATGCGCCCCTTGTGCATCTGGCTAACGTGGGTCCTGGGGAATCGAGCCTTGAAACGGGGTCCTTAAGCTTCACAGGCAAGCGCTTAACCACTAAGCCATCTCTCCAGCCCCCCAGATTATTTTAATAAACTTTCTTAAAAAAATTTTTTTTTCAGCTGGGCGTGGTGGCGCACGCCTTTAATCCCAGCACTCGGGAGGCAGAGGTAGGAGGATTGCCGAGAGTTCAAGGCCACCCTGAGACTACAGAGTTAATTCCAGGTCAGCCTGGACCAGAGTGAGACCCTACCTCGAAAAACCAAAAAAAAAAAAAAAAAAAGAAAAAAAAATTTTTTTTTTCAAGGTACGGTCTCACGCTGGTCCAGACTGACCTGGATTTAACTATGTAGTCTCAGGGTGGCCTCAAACTCACCAGCCTAATCTCTTATCAGAAGCTTTCCACAGACCTGCGTGCAGCCATGAAGGACTCTGCTGCGGCCCTTCGCCTGCTACAGCTCATCTCCTGGCATTAGGAGTCCTTCAGAACCATCAAGGCCTTGACCTCATCACAGCCAAGGGAGGAAGCTGTCTCCTCATAAACAAGGAATGTTGCTATTATATAAGCCAATTGGGTAATATAGAATTACAGATAAAATGCTCCAAACTCTGGCTGATAGTCTCTATCCTGGTGCCCCACAGTCCTCAGGACCAATGGACTCTGTCCTGGCACCTCACTGTCCTCAGGACCATGAGGTATGTTTGGAACCATTTGGCCTGGCCACAGCCATTAGTGGGGATATTTCTTTTGTCTTTTTTGTTTTGTTTTTTTGAGGTAGCATCTCACTCTAGCACAGGCTGAGCTGGAATTCACTCTGTATTCTCAGGGTGGCCTCGATCTCATGGCAATCCACCCTACCTCTGCCTCCTGAGTGCTGGGATTAAAGGTGTGTGCCACACACACATATTTCTTTTACTCTTGATAGCCCATTGTCTTTCATCCAAAACGAGGTACATAATATCACACACTAGTCATTCAACCAACTTTTATTAACCTATCCCTCTTTCAGTCAGCATCAACTTTTAGCCTCCACTTCCTGTCCCCTGCTCAGAGGGGACTTGTCAGCGGCTGGCAGGAGCATCTCCTGAAACACCTGACCGTGCTGCTTCACAGCAGGAATGAGTAATGAGAGATGACCACAGCCCTTCTCCTTAACAAGAGGCGGAAGATGGAGTGGAGATGGAGGAGGAGAAGGACAGCAGCCTGGCTGATGACAACTTTAGATGTTCTAGCTTGGGCTAGAGTGAAACCCTACCTTGAAAAACAATAAAAACAAACAAAAAAAAGAAAAAAAAATGAAACAATAATTAGTGCTAGGGCTGGAGAGATGGCTCAGTTGTTAAAGGAATGTCTGCAAAGCTGACAACCTGCGTTCAGTTCCCTAGTACACACATAAAGCCAGATGCGCAAAGTGGCGCATGCACCTGGAGTTCATATGCAGTGGCAAGAGGCCCTGGTGTTCCCATACTCTCTGTCTCAAATAAATAAAACTTAAAAATACCTGTAAAAAGACACATACATTGTAGTTTAGCATACAAGAAGTTAATACAATGTTAATACAATGTTCTGAAAACACTGATCGGAATATGATAAACTTAGTTTTGTTACTTATACATCTACTGATTTGCTGGAAAATATTTGGAAGTGTAGATTCTGATTTCCTCCAGGGGATTAAAAAAAAAGGCACAACCTTTACTCCTTTTCTGAAAACAAACCTGCTATCTCACACTAGAGTTGGACAGTTAGGCACTGTGACTGAATTTTGGTAAATGAAGTCACAAAGTCCACTGAGCTCTTAACACCAAATCAATCACAGCGGGAGCACGTTTGTGTCCACTTATTTGTTGCTAAGTAATGCTGACACTAGGCAATGACAACTGAGACGAATTAGGTCCAAAGAAAAGTCACTGGGCCTAAGACTGAGTGCATCTAAATTAGGCTGTAGAGCAGATGGTCCCGAAGCACACAGCGTATCCTTACATCAGGTGTCAATGAGACGCATGGGTTGAATGTGCAATCCGTACACGTGCAAAATTCCATAACCAAAGCTTCAGTGAAGATTTGAAAAAACTGCCAGGTGTGGTGACACACGCCTTATTCCCAACACTCGAAAGGCAGATGTGGGAGGATCACCACAAGTTCAAGGCCACCCTGAGACTACACAGTGAATTCCAGGTCAGCCTGAGCTAGAGTGAAACTCTACCTAGAAAAACCAAAGCCAAAAAAAAGCTGACAAAAGGTTTGAAAAATTCAGCTGGGCTGGGGAGGATCGTTCAATTGTTACAAAGCTGCTGACCCAGGTCTCACTCCTCAGAACCCACATAAAGCCATAGATACACAAAGTAGCGCTTGCATCTGGAGTTCAGCAGCAGCAGCAACAGGTTTTGGTGCACCCATACTCTTCCTCTCCCCTTGTAAATAAATGAATAAAAAAATTTAAAAATCCCCAAATCAGTTATAACAGAATTCAAGACCCTGCAAACTTTTCTTGGTTTTCTTTCGCTTTTAAGTAAAACTTGAAAAAAAAAAAATCAATTGTTTCTAAACTGGGCGTGGTGGCGCACGCCTTTAACCCCAGTACTCGGGAGGCAGAGGTAGGAGGATCGCTGCCAGTTCAAGGCCACCTTGAGACTCCATAGTGAATTCCGGCTCAGCCTGACCTAGAGTGCGACTCTACCTCGGAAAAAATGAAAATCAATTGTTTCAAGCACCCATACGATAAGCTCCTAGCGTCGAGGAATGTGCAGAAAAATTTCCCAGCTCCAGATAGAACTGGTGACACGGGCAGCACGTGAACAGCTGTCATGACGGGACACATCAGACTTCACGGTCAAGCTGGACCAGGACGGCGACACACCTCAAAGCCAGGCCAGAGCCAAGGAGGGAAACGAGCAAAGACAGTGTTATTATTTTTTTTCTCCATTCCTAACAAGGCAACTGCCAACACCTGAGTCTTGGGATCAGGGTTAGGGCTAGGATTTGGGACGACTGAACTGAGGGGTCCCGGAGGGGCCGGGGGGACCGGCTTCCTCCGCCCGTGACCTTTCACCTAGCTGTCACTCTTCCAAGTGGGGCGACTTCAAGGAGAGGACGCGGGTCACCCCGAGGACGGCGACGAGGGACAGGCGGCCCGCAGTGACCCCTCGCCCGGGCGCAGCGTCTGCACCTGCCCACGGGGCCCCCCGCCCGGCCTTCCCACTCACCCCGGCGGGGCAGCTTGGCGAGGGTCGCCAGCATATTCACAGTGACCCCGACCCTCGGTCACGCCGGAGAGAAGCAGGCCTGTGGGCAGCGGACAGCGAACCCGGACTTCTAGGCCACGGGGGGCACCATCACCCGCTGCCAGCGTCCACCGCCCCGCTCCAGGCTGTTCCACCGACCGCCCTTGTTTTCCCGGCGACCCCGCCTTCCCCCGCCTCTGCGCCGGCGCCGCGGAGGACGCGAAGGCCTGCAGAAGCTTCCGGGTCACCTACGGGCAAGCGATAACACCCCCCCCCTTGGGGACTACAACTCCCAGCGTGCATCGCGGCACGCTGCGGATTGGGCCTGCGCTTCCTCCCTACGAGTATGCGGGGGAAGGGGGGAGGGGAGGAAAGAGCCAGAAGCCACCGCGTGAGCGCACGCGCGCTGGAAGGTATCAAGGGCGGGTGTGCGCGCGGCATTCTGGGAGTTGTAGTGTCGCCGCGGCGGGGGTGTGGACCGGATGGATGTGTGATTGGCTGTCCGGTAAATGAGGCGCCCTGGCGGAGAAGGCGGGGTGGGACTCGGGGAGGGACGGAGGGAGGGAAGGAGGAGGCGGAGCCGCGGGGCTTCGGGCGCGGGCGATTGAAAGGCCGTTGTTCTCGTTTGGTCCGGCCCGGCGGGCCGAGCCGTTCGCTATGGCGCACCGCGAGGAGCTGCGGGCCTCCCCGCCGCCGCCGCCGCCGCCCTCGTCCCCGTCGCCGTCGCCGTCCTCAGACGCGGCCGCGGCACCTCCCCTCGGCGACCCGGCGTGGCGGGTTCCGAGCCGGAGCGGCGTGGGCCCGGCGGACCCGTTGGAGGAGGTGGAGCTGCAAATCGGCGACGTGAGTGTCCCGCGGGGCTCGGGCCGGGTCGGCGGGCGTGGGCGCGGGAGGCCCCGGTCCCCCGGCCCGAGCTGCTGGAGCGCCGCCCGGAGCCCGCTCTGGCGCTTGGCCCCCGGCCCGGGGCCGGCTGCGCCTGCCGCCGTGTGTTGCTGGCCTGCTCCGTGCCGGGGCTGAGGGCCGCGTTGGCCTCCCGGGGAGTCCAGAAGTTTCTGTCCCCGTCCCGAACCCCCAGAAACTAGCCCCCTGCTCTAACACAGGGCCACGCTGGGGACCTTGGAGCGGGTGAGTGGCACGAAGGCTGTAGCGGATAACCTGCTTGGTTCGTGGAATGACCCCCTTCAGTTCAGATTGGAGGTCACTGCTCAACTTTAAAAAGAAAATACATTTTTATTTATTTGACACAGAGAAAGAGATGGGGGAGGACTGAATGAATGCATGAATGGGTGCGCCAGGGCCACCTGCCACTGCAAACGAACTCCAGATGCGTGCGCCCTCTTGTGCATATCTGGCTTATGTGGGTTCTGGGGAATGGAACCAGGGTCCTTTGGCTATGCAGGCAAACGTCTTAACCGCCAAACCATCTCTCCAGCACTCCCCCCCCCCTTTTTTTAATAGATGACTAGGGCCTGAGCAGATGGCTTAGTGGTTAAAGGTGCTTGGTTGCTAAGCCTGCCCAAGTTCATTTCCCCAGCACTCATCTAAACCGCGATTATGCATTTGTTCATTTGCAAAGGCAAGCCATCCTGTGCCCCCCCCCCACACTCATGAAAATAAAGTTAAAAATTTTAAAAATAGGTGGGAAAAGTTCAGATCCAGGGTTTATTTTTGCAGAACAGTGGTCACGAGTAAATATGCAGTTAAGTACTGGTGTGCTGTCTAAGAACAGGGTCATCTTATATATATATTTTTTTCATTTTATATTTTAAGCAATGTTGAATGTAAAAAAGTTGTAAAGGTTAGCTGTAAAAGTGTGTTTTTTCCATTTGTGTGTGATTTTAAGGGTGTCAGAGTTCAGAGTATCTGTCCTTTGACTTTTACATTTTTATCGTCTGACAGTGTTAGCAGGTAAATACAGTGTGACAATGTCTTTGTTTCCTAAGTGTCAGTAAGGATTGTTTATGACAGACTCTCTTAGCTACTTCTGATACTTAGCAGTCATGGGTGTCCAAGTGGCTCTGTGTTTTAAATTAAAAAAGCTGACTTGCCATGTCTCTCATGTAATAAGTATTTTTTTTTTTTTTTTTTGGCAGACATGTTTCCTCAGAGCTTACATAAGGAATAAGAATTTTGGGAGCTGGGAGCCTGGCTCAGTGGGAGAGCCATGTGCTTAGTGTACTTGGAGGCCCTGGGTTCATGAATTTCTTAAGATTCTTGGGAAGAGACAGTGTTTTTAGTCGAAAACTTAAACTGTTTTTGAACAAAACACTTGGGTATTGGAATCAGGGTTTTAGCTATTTTTAGGCTATCAAGTTAGATGAGAACTTTAAAACGTGTTTGGGGTTTGGGATACACCTCAGTGATAGAGCAATTACCTTGCATGCACAAGTCTCTGGATTCAGTCCCCAAGCATCAGCTGTTTGACTTTTTGTTTTATATTTCAGGCGGCATTTTCATTGACCAAGCTTCTTGAAGCCACGTCTGCGGTCTCGGCTCAGGTGGAAGAGCTTGCTCTGAAATGCACAGAAAATGCTCGCTGCCTTAAGAAGTGGCGGGGCCTCCTGAAAGAAGGCTATGATTCTCTGAAGCCTAGCAGCTGACTGGGCATGCTCAGTTCAGATAATCACTGTGATCCACATTGCTCGCACACAAATGATGTTTGCACACATACCACATTTATAGGATGATCTCTTCCATTCTGCAGACTCAGAATGAAATTTTTCTTGGTTATCTTGACTTTTGTGAAAACAGAGTACTGAAACTGTTCTTATTAATGTTGATCAGTATTTAACTTTAAATACTTTCTGCCCTCTAAACTTTCCAAACTTTTTATTGATGCCTTTCATAAATGTAAACAATATACCATGATCTTAATTCCCTCCCGTTGCCCTTCCCTCCCCCTTCTATTGAATCCCTTTTTTCCAACTAGTGTCTATTTTGATGTCCTTGGTCCCCCCGCCCCCCGCTTCTATTATGTAGTCTTGTGTCAATGGCATCTGCCACTGTCTGCCCTCTAAACTTTTGTCAGACCATTTATGAACATTAATTCCATTGATAGGTAAATGATTTTAGCAGTGCCTTCATGAACTCGATCATTTGTTTGGCAAGACCATGTCAGGAATGACTGCGTTTGGAAGAAGGTTCTTCTTTCCCATGGGATTTTGACTTCCACAGGTCTTGTTCTCTGGCGGGTGTTCAGGTCCATACCCATGCTTCTGAGCAGAGGCAGATCACACTCCTGAGTAAAAGACTTGCTAGACATAACCCAAAGCTGCTTTTTCTTCCAATGAATACAAAAGTGTCCCTTAAAATATGTATGAACTTAAACTTCATTGACTTGGAAAAAAAAAAGTTCTATTTTTTTGTATAAGGATTTGAATTTTTTACCTTTCTTGAGTCAGGGTTTTCTTTGTAGTTCATGCTGTTCTTAAATTTGTATTCCTCCTGTCTGGGCCTCCTGGTGTGGACCACCGTGCCTACCTACCCTGGGGTTTGATTTTGGATGATCAATTTTTAAAAAGCGGGTATTTTTTCCATTTGACGATTTTTTTTTTTTTAAAGCTTTTACAGGGGCTAGAGAGATGGTTTAGTGATTAAGGTGCTTGCTTGTGAAGCTCAGAGACACAGGTTTGATTCCCCAGTACCCATGTAAGCCAGATGCACAAGGTGGTGCGGGTGTCTGTAGTTTATTTGCAGTGGTTTGAGTCCCTGGTGTGCCCATTCTCTTCCCCTCCTTTCTCTCCACCTCTTTCTCACAAATAAATAATAAGCTTTTATGGACTGGGGAGATGGCTCAGTGGTTAAAGGCACTTGCTTGTAAAGCCTGCCAGCCCGGGTTCAATGCCTTAATACCCACATAAAGCCAGACACACAAAGTGGTGCATGACCTGGAGTTCACTTGCTGTGGCAAGAGGACCTGGTGTGCCCATTCCCTCCCTCCCTCACAGGTGAATTAATAAAAACATTTTTTTAAAAAAGCCTTCATTCAGAAATGAAAATTTGTCTAGAAAGAATGCATGCTTTTCTCTGCTTATTTATGTAGTTCACTGCTTTTACAGTCAATATTTCTTATAGTTGGTGTTGGCTGTTTTTGAAATTTGCCTTAGTAGATTTGCAGCTGTTGTTCCTTTGGAGCTTTGCAAGTTGCTGACATGATAACTGTAAGTTACTTTGCAGCATATCAAGCTTAAATGCTGTGACTGTTTTTATGTCGTTTGGCCTGGTGGCCTGTCCTGGCTCTTTCTTCCCTTGTGGTTTGTGTGAAGTGTCAGCAGCCACCTGATGCTCTTCTATGCCGACTCTGGGAGCAGCTTTCCTGCAGTGCCTTCGTAGATGCGTTGATGTGCACAGGACTCGGGTCCACAGCTCCACAGTGGAGCTGCGGTAGGGGACGGATGGACGGGCAAAGTTGAGTTTGTTTAGCATATTTAGGTCCTTAGTCTTGAGTTTTTCCTTAATGTAAAGATCACCCATAGGGTGTGATCTGTACCAAAGGGATGCTTCCTTCAGTGTAAGAAAAATATTCCCCTTAATGTATTCTGAAGATAAATATTTTTAAATGTATAAAAATAAACTTATTATGAGCAAGTTTCAGTTGATTTCTTTGAGTTCATTATTTTGAAACATTGTGCACGTGTGTGTGTGTGTGTGTGTGTGTGTGTGTGTGTTTGTGTGTGCGCGTGTGTGTGCGTGCATGCAGAGGTCAATGTTGGGCGTATTTCTCCACCTGAGTTTTTGTTCACTGAGCCTGGAGCTCACCAGTTGGGCTAGATTAGCCAGCGAACCCCAGGGATGATCTTTTCACCCCCTAGCGCTGGGATTCCAGGCGCACACTACCACGCCCAACTTTTTACAAGGGTGCTGGGGATCTGAACCCAAGTACTCATGCTTGCATAGCAAGCACCTTACCAACTGAGCCATCCTCCCCAGCCCTGACATTTAAAAGCTTTATGACATTTCACACATACGGGAAAGGTGGACATAGAGAACTGCTCTGCACTCCAACTGTGCACTTTAATATTTACTTTTATTTTCAGACCTGTGAGTGCGTACACAGACAAATTGGAAGCTATTTTGACCACAGATTACAGTTAGTGGTGGTTTAAACCCTGCTCCCCACGCCAAGCTGGGGATTGAGCCCTGGGTCATGTACATGCTAAGTAAGTGTCTACCGTGAGCAACACCCTTAGCCCTGCCGTTTATGGGTTTGCATGTTTCACATTTGAGTATACTTTTTTATTTTTATTTAAGGCCAGGCTGGCCTTGAACTTGATATATATATAGTTGATAATGACCTTGAACTCCTAGTCCTGCCTACACATCTGAAGTTCTGTGATGAAAATTGTCCCTGGGCTGGGGAAATGGCTTAGTGGTTAAGGTGTTTGCCTGCGAAGCCTAAGGGTCCTGGTTCGATTCCCCAAGACCCATCTTAGCCAGATGCACAAGGGGGCACATGCATCTGGAGTGCATTTGCAGTGGCTGGAGGCCCTGTCATGCCCATTCTGTCTGCTGCTGTCACTCAAAAGAAATATATATGTTTAAAAAAATATCCCTTTTAATATTTCTTTTTGTAGTACATTGTAGGAAAGAATGAGCTCCAAAGATTTTCTTAAAGACAAATTCCTTAATTGGGTCATTTGTTTATTGCAAGTTCCACACAAACTTCAGAGGCAAGTTTAATACTCTGATTCCATGAACTTTCGAAAGACCCAGGAGACTAAAGTCTGGTGTAATAGTTTCAAGAATGTAATCAACTATTTTCTAGTTGGATTTGAGACTTACTCCACGGGAGGGAATTCGTATCTGGTACTGTAAACTTGGTTGAAAGTCCATGGCTGGAGTCTGTAATAGGGAGGCTGCCCACTGTGGTTTTGCCGAGTGAACATGCTATGCATGTTAAAGCTGCCTTCTAAACGTGCCTGTGGATGAGTGCTCTTGTCAGCTTCGGACAGAGAAGGTTCTTTCTACAGTGAGTGGTGGTTACCACAGAGACACATAACTGGTAAAAAGTGCTGAGAATAAGTGACTGTTGAGCGCCCAGTGCTAAATGGATATCTGTGCCACCCCTCCCCTCTCCAAGGCTCAGAGAACCCTGCAGAAGAGGGGTGGGAAGAATGTCAGAACCGGAGGCTGGAGAGGAGTGCCGTGGAGTGTGCCATCCCATGTAACCTGCATTGCATTCCCGAGCTCAGCGGCTGTGATGACCCGCGTGAGATTGGGCTCTCGGCACTCCTTCAGGGAAGGAACATCCCTAGGTTCGGGGATAAAAGGACGTGGGTGGATATAAGAGATGCTTATGAGTATCGTCAGGGGAAGACTGATGATTTGATGTGGTAAGAGAGAGATCGTGGCCAAGCATGACTGAGATTTTTAGGTGTGTCCACTGAGTGCCATTGAGTAGGTCAGGGTTCCAGGAGGAGAATCGGGTGTCAGAGAGCAAGCACACACTCACACAAGGCTGACATTAAAGGGCCAGTGAGATAAGCCAGTGGAAATCAGTGGGAAGTTGTACGCCCAAATGCCAACCCACAAGAGAGAACAGGCTCGTAAAAATCTCACGGGAATCAGAATGTGGTGACAAGCCATGTAAGTGGACAAGATGGCCACAGCTTGTAGATAAGGAAAAGGCTTATAACCATGAGTGAACCAGACTTCCCGTGAAAGAACTTTCTCAACAAACACACGCGCACCACCATACTTGGCTCTTTTGAGGTCTATTTCTGGGGCAGTTTTTCCTTCTTGTTGCTGGGACAAAACACCTGACTAGAAGCAGCTTATGGAAGGAAAGATTTATTTTGCCTTACAGTTTTGAGGGGGAGCATGGCAGTGCTGACAGCCAGGGTGCCACGTCTTGTCACATCAGCTGGGAGAAAGCAAGACTGAGCTGGGTAGCTAGCTCGCTGGCCAGCAGGGTTTGACTGTCAACTCACAAGGCATGCCCGCAGTGACGCACCTCCTGCAGCAAGGCTATAGCTCTCAAAGACTGCACCAGCTAAGTGTGAGACTTAATCACACGTGCACCCATGAGGCTAGGAGGGACATTTCACATTCAAACCACCTCATTTACCCAGAGTGCTCCACTCTGTACCATTGAAGAATAGATTCATTTTACTGCTTCCTTTGTGGAGTGCCGTGCATGGAGGCCAGGACTCTAGCTGCATGGCCCTTGTGGTGGTTTGATCCAGGTGTGTTCTGAATGCTAGGTCCTCAAGTGGTGGCAGTTTGGGGATTGGAGCCTCATGGAGGTGATCTGTTGTTGGGGGAGGGTTTATGGGTGTTATAGCAAGCTTTCTCTTGCCAGTGTGTGGCACACTCTCCTGCTGCTGTTGTCCACCTGATATTGGCCAGGAGGTGATGTCCCCCCTATGCTCATGCTGTTTTCTCTGTCATCATGGAGCTTCCCTGAGTCTTTTTTAAAAATATTTTTATTTATGAGAGAGAGAACGGGCGCACCAGGGCCTCCAGCCACTGCAAACGAACTATAGACATATGGGCCACCATGTGAATCTGGCTTATGTGGGTACTGGGGAATTGAACCTAGGTCCTTAGGATTAGCAAGCAAGTGCCTTAACTGTTAAGCTATCTCTTCAGCCCTCCCCTCCAGTCTTTAAGTTAAAATAAACCCTTTCCCCCAGCAAGTTGCTCTTGGTCGGTGTTTTCTGCCAGCAACACAAAGCTGACTGCAACAGCCCTCCCCCCTTCTTCCCCCCTGCTTTGTCTTCAGGTCTTTTACTTTTCTTTGGTTTTTCGAGGTAGGGTCTCACTCTAGCCCAGGCTGACCTGGAATTCACTATGGAGTCTCAGGGTGGCCTTGAACTCACGGCAATCCTCCTACCTCGGCCTCCCGAGTGCTGGGCTTAAAGACGTGCGCCACCATGCCCGGCTCCCTCTTTGTCTTCAAGAGCTTTGGTTTACCCACTAATTAGTTGGGAGAGATTATGTGTTAGCATGCTGATTTAGGACAAACACACACACACACACACACACACACACACGCACACACACACGCACACACGCACACACACACACACAGAGTAAGTGTGCCAGAGCCTGTTGCTTCTGCAAACAAGCCCCGGATGCATAATTCACACTGTGCATCTGGCCCTATGTAGGTAATGGGGGAATGGAGCCTGGGCCAGCAGGCTTTGCAAGCAAGCTCCTTTAACTGCTCAGCCATCTCCCCAGCTCCCGCCTCGCCAAATTTAAATCTAGATTCTACATGTGACAGAAAACACGTGGTACTTGCCTTTCAGAATGTGACTTGTTTCCTTTAACATAATGATATCCAGATCAGAGAAACAGGGTTTCTGAGCTGGGTGTGGTGGCACACACCTTTAATCCCAGCACTGGGGAGGCAGAGGTAGGAGGATTGTCGTGAGTTCAAGGCCACCCTGAGACTCCATAGTGAATTCCAGGTCAGCCTGGGCTAGAGTGAGACCTTACCTCGAAAAAAAGAAAAACAACAACAACAAAAGCAGGGTTTCTATGACCACAGCTTATTAAGCTCTGCGTCAGGCAACTGAGCATGGGATTGCAAAAATTTGTTAACAGTTAAGTAGTTCTTAAATGTATAATGACCAAAAATTAATTTAAAATTAATGCACAATGAATTTGAAGTGTTTCTGGTAGTGCTCACTGCTGTTGCATCATGGGACTTTACTGCAGCCTTGGTTCTGAACGCACAACTCATGTTTTGTATTTTGCCATCAGGCCATGCAACATCAATGCATACTGCCTGCAACATCTTGGCTCAGACTCCAGACTACTGTATGTTATATTTAATTTATTTGTGAGAAAGAGAGACAGAGAGGGGGATAACAAGGGAGGGAGAGAGAGAGAGAGAGGGAGAGAGAGAGAGAGAGGGGGGGGGGGGAGAGGGAGAGGGAGAGTGTGTGTGAGAGCGCGCACGAGCGCGCGAATGGATGCACCAGGGCTTCCAGCCACTGCAAATGAACTCCAAATCATGTGCCACCTTGTGCATCTGGCTTACAGGTGTCCTGAGGAATAGAACCTTGTCCTTTGGCCTTGGAAGCAAGTGCCTTAACCACTAAGCCATCTCTCTCGCCCTATTGTATGTTATGAATCACAATGTTTTTATTGTGCATACATTTTTTTTTTTTGCTCCTGTAGAAACATAACAGTTTAGTTATAGAAAACAAAGATATTAAAACATTTTCTGGGCTGGGTCTTGGATGCACTGGCAGGGCACACAGGAGGCAAAACCAGCTCTTCATGACAACTATTTATCCTTAGAGGAAAAATTGCACATGCAAACCTCTTTCTTGAAGCTGAGTTCGTGAACCAGCGCCTTTCAGCTCTCCTCCTTTTTGCCCCTCTTGTAATTGCCTGAGGAGCAATATAATTACCTTACCATAAAACCCACCCATCAAAAGGGTGCAACTCACTGGCTTTTAGCATAGTTGCTGAGTTAGTTAATCCACCCCATCAGCACTTTAGAACCTAGAGTCTACAAAGATATCTGGATCTACTCCTGTCTCTGGCCCTGGTGATCTCAAATCCACTTTCTGTCTCTCTGGATTCACTTCTAGATATTTAATACAAGTGGAATCATCTGAGATTTTCCCTTCCCTGTCTGTCTTCTAAAATATTCTTCATTCTGTAGCATGTATTATACTTCATTTCTTTTTTTTCCTTTTTTTTTGTGGGGGGGGGTTTTCGAGGTAGGGTCTCACTCTAGTTCAGGCTGACCTGGAATTCACTATGGAGTCTCAGGGTGGCCGTGAACTCATGGCGATCCTCTTACCTCTGCCTCCCGAGTGCTGAGATTAAAGGTGTGCACCACCACGCCCGGCTCTTCATTTCTTTTTAAAAAATATTTTACTTACTTATGAG
This sequence comes from Jaculus jaculus, assembly GCF_020740685.1. Classification (NCBI taxonomy): domain Eukaryota; kingdom Metazoa; phylum Chordata; class Mammalia; order Rodentia; family Dipodidae; genus Jaculus; species Jaculus jaculus. The sequence goes on along the minus strand of NC_059113.1, from coordinate 104,713,295 downwards.
AGAAAGAGAGAGATGGCATGCTAGGACCTCTAGCCATTGCAAATGAATTTTAGACACATGTGCCACCTTGTGCGTCTAGCTTTACACGGGGTACTGGGGAATTGAACCCCAGTCCTTAGGCTTTGTAGGCAAGTGCCTTAACCACTGAGTCAACTCTCCAGCCCACTTCATTTCTTTTGATGGGAATATTGTAGATAGCTTCACATTGGTGGGATGAACATCCAAACCAGACACAGTTTTCAGGAGGAAGGGATTTATTTCAAGCTTACAGATCCAGAGGGAGTTCCATCTTTGGTGGAAGGAACTGCTACACTCCCGAGCAGAGAGAAGCAACCAAACAGCCAGCAAGTACCAACAAGGAACAAGCATGAATGGACAGCAAGCAGCAAGAACCCCTCTTGAGCTCAGACTGCTCTGCATACCTTTGGGCTGGAAATCAGATCTGCCCCCAAACACACCTTAGGACTGGATCCCAGAATCCACCTGCAGTGACTCCTTCTCCAGGCAGGTGGCCGGAGAGCCAAGTTGCATTTTTTAATTAAACAACTGAGTCTATGGGGGGGGGGGGGGGTTACACCTACTCTTCTTCAGCTGATGGACAGTGGACTTTCCACATGTTTTGGCTATTGTGAATTCTGTGGTGGATAGCGACATGAAAGTATGTTTAAATCATATTTCTATTCTTTTTTTTAATTATATTTTGGGGGAGGGAGGAAATTACCATGGGATTTTTTTTTATAATCATGGAAAATGCTAATAAAAATTAAAAAAAATATTTAATTATTTGAGAAAGAGGGAGACAGAGACGCAGATAGAGAAAGACAGAGAGAGAGTGGGTGTGCCAGGCCTTCTAGCCACTACAGATACAGGTGCCACCTTGTGCATCTGGCTTTATGTAGGTATTGGGGAATTGAACCTGGGTCCTTGGGCTTTGCAGGCAAGTGCCTTAATCACTAAGCCATCTCTGCAGCCTGGGTCTTCCATTCTTTTTTATTTATTTATTTATTTATTTATTTATTTGAGAGCGACAGACACAGAGAGAAAGACAGGTAGAGGGAGAGAGAGAGAATGGGCATGCCAGGGCTTCCAGCCTCTGCAAACGAACTCCAGACACGTGCGCCCCCTTGTGCATCTGGCTAACGTGGGACCTGGGGAATCAAGCCTCGAACCGGGGTCCTTAGGCTTCACAGGCAAGCGCTTAACCGCTAAGCCATCTCTCCAGCCCTCTTCCATTCTTTTGTGCTTGTATCTGGAAGGGACATTGCTAGGTCATAGAGTAATTTTATTTTATTTAATTTTTGTAGGAACAGCTGACCTTTCCCAGTTGGCTATTGCCATTTTACATTCCAGCAACCCTACTACTTGGTACCAGTTTAGTTTTCTGTATTAGTCATGTTCTTGTTGCTGGGACAAAACAACCAACCAGAAGAAGCTTCCTGAAGGAGAAAGGTTTCGTTCGGCTTCCAGTTCTGCATGGTAGATGGCATCACAGAGGGCAAGGGAGGCATGAAGACCAGAGCGAGAAGGTGATTTCACATCTTCACACAGGCAGGCAGGAAGCAGGGGAAAGACCAGGACCTAGAGCTGTTTGTGGTATGTCAGGCTCACTGTCAGCAACAGCAATTCCAACGGTTCCATCACAGCTGGTGATTAAGTGAATCTGGTAGCTCCTCGGTCATCTCGCTGCTGTGAATAGGTTCTGGACACATGCACTACTTTATGCATCTGGTTTTACATGGGTACTGGTGACCTGAACCTGGGCCATCAGGCTTCACAAACAAGCACCTTTAACAACTGAGCCCTCTCCCCAGCCCAAGAATTACAAAACTTTAAACTTAAGAATGTCTTTGAGTCTTGTTTTCCAGTATGAATAACAGAAAAAAAATCTGAAGTAAGAGCTGTCAATATATTCTGTGTAGTATTGTGGTTACACAATTTAGAGATTCAAAAGGTACTATATTGTATACATCCAATTGCTTATCTCCATGCAATGTGCATAGTGGGTATTCAATAAATGCAGGTAAGAGAATGAATTAATCTCCCCAAAGTTGATTTCTCTTAATTTTCTATGCAAAAGAGTACCAATATGTACACATTATTAGTATAATTATCACTTTATATGAATATTAGCCACTTTCATTTTTTCTCATATTTGTGTGTTAACTTGCTTTAGCTATGAAGTTGCAAATTTTGTGATATTTATTTTGCATCAGTAAATCCCCCCCCTGTAGCACCCCATTTCTTTGTGATGAAATGGTTTTCAGAGCCAGTTATGAGTAGGAATTGAGTCTAGTTGACTGAGAAATCAGTGACATTTCACAGGGGTCCATGAAGGCAGCTGGCTTCATGAGCTCCCTCGGCCTTTCCGGCAGTGGCCACATTTCGGCCCAGATGAATGATGGTGCGTATGTCTTCTGAGCTCGTTTCCTACCAACAGACCTTCTTTGTCTGTAATTGTGCCAGAGCTGATGGATCATTTCTTTGAAAGGTCTTGTGGTCAGAGTATACAGAATTGGGTTCAAAGCACTGTTGATAGGCAGAACAAAAATTACTACCCAAGAGGTAATGGTACCTGGAAGAGAAAAATGAAATTATCTCAGTGCCAATAGATGTGACAAGATATAGAAATCTGTGCTGGAGAGATGGCTTAGCAGTTAAGCGCTTGCCTGTGAAGCCTAATGACCCCAGTTCGAGGCTTGATTCCCCAGGACCCATGTTAGCCAGATGCACAAGGGGATGCGTTTGTTTGCAGTGACTGGAGGCCCTGGTACGCCCATTCTCCCTCTCCCTATCTGCCTCTTTCTCTCTCTGTTGCTCTCAAATAAATAAAGTAAAATAAATAAAAATAAACAAGAAAGAAAAAAGATATAGAAATCTCTGTTCCCCCACCTTCAGCCTCTTTTGGGGTCTCTGTGGATGTCACATAATAAAACGCCAAGTCCGTACAGGTCCCAGGGTGCTCTGTGGGGTGTTAGTGTTTGAGGGGAGCGCTGGTGCTGTGATGGCTTGGGGCTGCTGGCTAAGTGGCTTTTCCTGAACACATCGGTGTTGACAAAAGTGTACCATCAGCGAGAAGTGTGTATACACAGTTTTGTTATATATAAAATTCCATTTTAGGAAAAAAACATTAATTTTCAATTTTTGGTTTTTCAAGGTAGAGTCTTACTTTAGCCCAGGCTGACCTGGAATTCACTATGTAGCCTCCAGGTGGCCTCAAATCCATGGAGATTCTCCTGTCTTTGCCTCTTGAGTGCTGGGATTAAAGACTGCACCACCATGCAGTCCTTTCTTGAGCCAGGGTTTCCCTAGCCCAGAGTGACCTGAGCGCATTCTGCAGCCCCAGGCTGGCCTCATATTCTTGGTCATCTCTTTAGCTCTGCTCTGCAGCGCTGGCATCACAGGTGTGGTATTTAAATTCATACCTTCTCAAACATTTTAATTATTATAGAGTCCGTATAGTATTTGTCATAATATATAGGAATCTTGAATAACTCCTTTTTGCTGTTTGGTTTTCTTCTGTTTTTCTGTGTGGTAGTTCTGGGCACTAGATCCGGGGTTTGGTGTATGTTAGACAAGCAACTGCACCACTGAGTCACACCACTGAGCTACATTCTGGACCAAGCTGACCGTAAGAGCAGGCACATACTGTTAGTCTTTTGGCCAGGTGGTCATTTTAGTGAGAACATTTTTGAGCATGCCTGGGGAGCCTGACTTGTAATCCCAACTACTCTACTCAGCAGGAATCCAAGTGCAAGGCCCGCCTGGGCGACAGCGAGTTCTGAGCCTGTCTAGGGAACTGCTGTACTCACCTTCTCATTGCGGGCACTAAGCACCCCACTAAGAATAGCTTGTGGGAGGAAAGGGTTCATTTTGGCTTCTAGGCTTCAGGGGATGCCTCATAATGGCAGGAGAAAGGATGGCATGACCATAGGGTGGACATCACCTCCTGGCCAAGGTCAGGTGGACAAAAGCAGTGGGAGAGGGAGCCAAACACTGTCAAGGAGAAGCTGGCCATAACACCCATAAGCCCACCCCCAACGATACACTGCCCTCAGCCAGGCTCCACCCCTCAAGTCGCCATCAGCTGGGTACCAAGCATTCGAAACAATGAGTTTATATGAGACACTTAATTCAAACCATCATAGCAACTTATCAAGACCCTGTCTCAATATAAAAGTGAAAATGTCTCTTTCTCTCTCCCTCCCTCTTTCTCTGTCAAATAAATAAATAAAAATAAAATATTTAAAAAAAAAGGGCTGGAGGGATGGCTTAGCAGTTAAGGCATTTGCCTGCAAAGCCAAAGGACCCAGGTTCAATTCCCCAGATCCCATGTTAGCAGGATGCACACGTCTGGATTCCGTCTGCAATGGCTGGAGCCCCGGCATCCCCATTCTCTCTCTCCCTCCCTCTTTTTCTGTCAAATAAATAAATAAGATATTTTTTTAAAAAAGTGAAAATAGCTGGGCGTGGTGGCGCACGCCTTTAATCCCAGTACTCAGGAGGCAGAGGTATAAGGATCACCATGAGTTTGAGGCTACCATGAGACTACATAGTGAATTCCAGGTCAGCCTGGGCTAGAGTAAGACCCTACCTCGAAAAACCAAATAAACAAATAAAAAGTGAAAAACAAAAAGTCTAGAAAAATAGTTCTGTGGTAGGGTACTTGTCAAACATGTGTAAGGATTTAAGTTTGACCCCTAGTACCACAAAATAAAACAGCAGAACACGAAGCAAATAAAATCAAAGTCCAGGGGTTGGAGAGATGGCTTAGTGGTTAAGCGCTTGCCTATGAAGCCTAAGGACCCGGGTTTGAGGCTCAGTTCTTCAGGACCTACGTTAGCCAGATGCACAAGGGGGCGCACACATCTGGAGTTCGTTTGCAGTGGCTGGAAGCCCTGATGCGCCCGTTCTATCTCTGTCTGTCACTCTCACATAAATAAATAAAAATAAATGAAAAATTAAAAAAAAATCAAAGTCCCAAACAAAAACAAAACAAAACCCACAAAACATCTTTGGCTAAATCTATCCTCAAAATCAAATTCAGATATCTGCAACTACCAGGCTGGTCACTTTGTCGCGCTGTCCTCACCAGCACAAAGCACCCTACCCAAAGCAACGGCTGGTGGGAAAGCTGTTCATTTCGACATAGTCTCCAGGGGCTGCCCCATGACGGCAGGGACAAGGTGGCATGGGCAGAGGCTGGACATCACCTCTGCCAGGACAGGCTGGACCCAGCAGCAGGAGAGTGTGCCCCCAAGGGACACTGGCTCACTGGGGACTCAGCTTACCTCTGCCTCCCCAGTGCTGGGGTTAAATGCGAGCTTTATAGGGGAAAACTGGGTACCTGGTATTTCCACCCGAAGCAGGGAAAGAAATTTCAGTATGAAAATGGGGGTCCAGCACAGGGCGTCGGTAAACACGATAAAGAAGAAGCGCTTGGCGAGGACCACGTCCTTCTTCACCTGCTTCTGGACCTCGCTCGCCGTCGTGGGGCTTTGGCGGACGCTGTAAAACATGCCTCCGTAGGAGAAGACGATGACCACGAAGGCCGCCAGGTTAATGCCTGTTGAGGACACGGGACTGCTCGCAATGTCCACGCACAGTCTTGCAGCACACCCCCCCCCATCCTTAGAGGTCATTATTAAAGACACCAAGACCACAACGTGGCCGGCCTTCCCCCTCCCTTCTCCCCTCCTTCTCACCCTGCCTTCCTTCCTTCCAGTGTTCTTTCTTCTTTACTCTCTTCCTTCCTTATTTCCTCCCTCTCTTTTTCTTTCTCCTTCCTTCCTTCCCTCCTTCCCTCCCTCCCTCCCTCCTTCCTTCCCTCCTTCCTTCCTTTTTTCTTTCTTTTTTATTCTCTTCCTTCTTTCTTTCCTCCCTCTCTTTTTCTTTCTTTCTCCTCCCTCCCTCCCTCCCTCCCTCCCTCCCTCCCTCCCTCCCTCCCTCCCTCCCTCCCTCTCTCCCTCCCTCCCTCCTTCCTTCCTTCCTTCCTCCCTTCCTCCCTCCCTCCTTCCTCCCCCCCTTTCTTTCTGAAGTAGGGTCTCGCTCTAGCCCACCTGATCTGGAATTCACTTATGAAGTCTCAGGCTGGCCTCAAAATCCCTATGAGCCTCCCAACTGACTGCTGGGATTAAAGGTGTGCTCCACCACGCCCTCCCTCCCTCCCTCCCTCCCTCCCTCCCTCCCTCCCTCCCTCCCTCCCTCCCTCCCTCCCTCCCTTTCTTTCTTTCTTTCTTTCTTTCCACAGGCTGTCACTATGGAGCTGGCCCTGAACTTGTGATCCTTCTTCCTGGGCCTGCAGGGTGCTGAGATTACAAGTGTGCACCACGATGCCTGACTTTTCCCATTTGTTTCTTTTCTTTCCTTTGCTTTACAGAATTACTAAGGTGCACAAAGCCATGAATTCCTTTGGGTTGAAATAATAAATAATGATGAGACTTTTCATTCAAAATGGCATAAAAAATGAAATTGCAGTATAAATATCTTGGAACTCTCAAGTTTTCTGATATTAGTGACTTTTTCATAACTTCCTTTGTGCTACACTTAAAGCACATTTTCACTTGGTATAGACTATTTTCCTGGTTGTTTTCTAAAGTCAAAATGTGGGTAGCTCCACATGAATTTGAAAAGATCATAAATGTCCTTGTATTTGACCAGGACCCAAAATATATTTTGCTTGCTTTTTAAAAAAATATTTTACTTTTATAATTGAGAGAGAAAGAGAGAGAGAATGCATGGGCCAGGGTCTTCAGCTGCTGCAAACGAGCTTCAGAAGCTTGCGCTTGTAATCCTACCTGGGTCCTTTAGCTTTCTGGGCTAGTGCCTTAATGGCTAAACCACCCTCCAACCCAGCCCTTGCTTGCTTTGTTTGAGAATATATTTTGTTTCATATTATTAAGGTGAGCTGTGAAATATAAGTGTTTAATGTCTTTATTGAATGCATCAGATTGGAACTGATATGATCAAGGAGCTATTTGAGGGAAACAAAAACTCCCCATTGGAGATTATGGTAAACCCACCCCAACGTCAGTAAGAAGGTCTGGTGAGAGGATTTGAAATGAACATTTTTTTTTTTTTTTTTTTTTTTGGTTTTTCGAGGTAGGGTCTCACTCTGGTCCAGGCTGACCTGGAATTAACTCTGTAGTCTCAGGGTGGCCTTGAACTCACGGCGATCCTCCTACCTCTGCCTCCCGAGTGCTGGGATTAAAGGCGTGCGCCACCACGCCCGGCTGAAATGAACATTTGTAAGCAATAGATTTTGTCTGGGAATTTTGTTCAGGTGAGCTAGCTATTCCAGCATTTGCATGGGAAGGCTGGTAGCACAGAACTTCTTACCAAGGAAAATCACCACTGAGTAAATTCGGGCCCCGGTGCTCTCTGTGTATTCTGAATGAAGAGGAAAACACACTCCATTGGTGCCGTAGTAGTTTTTGAAAAATTCCTTATTGCTTAGCGGAACGAAAGCCACTATGAACCCAAGAATCCAAATGAGCACCAGGATTGTGATGGTTCTGCACTTCCGAGGCCTTAAACATCGAAAAGGATACACAATGCAGATGTATTTTTCCAGTGTCAGAAATGTTAAAAGTAGGACGGATACTTCTGTGGACAGAATGGCCAGAGACCCCGTGAACTGACAGTGAGCGCTCTCCATCCACAGCTGGGCATGCTTATTGTATTCTCCTCGAAACTTGAGGTCGAAGGCCCCAATCACAAATAAGTATATCCCCATTAGGCAGTCAGCACCTATGAGGGTCAAAGGTTTATGTATTGACTGTTGGGAAAATGATCTAATCTTTGCACTCTTATGAGAAGGTAATTAAAAATTTTTTTTGTTTTATTTTTATTTATTTATTTGAGAGTGACAGATAGAGAGAAAGAGGCAGATAGAGAGAGAGAGAATGGCATGCCAGGGCCACCAGCCACTGCAAACGAACTCCAGATGCGTGCGCCCCCTTGTGCATCTGGCTAACATGGGACCTGGGGAATCGAACCTTGAACCGGGGTCCTTAGGCTTCACAGGCAAGCGCTTAACTGCTAAGCCATCTCTGCAGCCCAGTAATTTTTATTGTCTAAAAAATTCATGATTATCATGAAGTCCTAGGTTCAAATCCCAGCACCAAACAAGCAAACGAACAAATAAAAATAGAATAAACTCTAATTTGTGGGTAGGGACCTCTTTATTCATTCTCTTGGCAACCACGCTCAGCAAACTCTAGGTAATTATCTAATCGTTTTCTCTGTTGTCCTTTAAGATGCAAGTCTGTGAGAGGAGAGATCTTTTCTACTTTGTTCTCCGTTATAGTACCACCACTTAGAAGTAGGGAACAAATTACTACACGCCAATTGCACTGTATGGTTCAGGACATAAACGAGGGCGACATTGTTTGGTTCCACAGTTCCACTGAAATTATCCCAGCACAACAAGCAAAGAACATCATTCAAAAACCTAGAGAGCATTACAAGGGGGCGCACACGTCTGGAGTTCGTTTGCAGAGGCTGGAAGCCCTGGCGTGCCCATTCTCTCTCTCTCCCTCTATCTGTCTTTCTCTATGTCTGTCGCTCTCAAATAAATAAATAAAAAAATGAACAAAAAAAATTAAAAAAAAAAACACAAAAAAAACCCTAGAGAGTATTGGAGAGATGGCTCAGCAGCTAAGGGTGCCTGCTTGCCAGGCCTGGCCTGGGTTTGACTCCCTAGTATGCGTGTAAAGCCAGCTGCACAGAGTAGCATGTGCATCTGGAGTATGGCTGCAGCGGCCAGAGGCAAGACATGCACAGCTCTCTCTTCTGCTTGAAAATAACTAATAAATAAAAATGTTTAAAAGAACCCCAAAACTAGAGAAACTACTTCAGATGTCTTGCTGTCAGAGTATGTAGCAGACAACTTCAGGTTCACTGAGAGGAACTTCCAGACCAGGCACAGTTGTGGAGGAAGGGATATTTATTGAAGGTTACAGATCCAGGGGAAGTTCCATAATGGCAGAAGAAGCTGGCCTGCCTTCACAGGCCCAAGCAGAGAGAGTGAAGCACAAGCCAAAAGCCACTCAGCACAGCACACTTCAGGATCTCCAGCTAGGCACACTTTGCATATCTTTAGATGGAAATCTGAAACCCACCACCACACCTTAAGATCCACCCAGTGACACTGCCTCCAGCCAGGTGGCTGAAGATGCAAACTACAAACAAATAAAAAACTGGATATATTGGGGGCCATCTATTCAAACCACCACAGAGGGATAACTATGATTTTATTTTCATTTATTTATTTGAGAGTGAGAGACTGAGAGAGAGAGTATGTATGGGCTCACCAGGGCCTCCTGCCACTGACAACGCACACCAGACTCAAGCACCACGTTGTGCACCTGGTTTTACATGGGTACTGGGGAATTGAACCTGGGGTGTCAGGCTTTGCAAGCAAGTGCCTTTAACTCCTGAGCCATCTCCCCAGCCCCCTGAAAACTTAATTTCTTATCATTCTATTTTTATTGTAGAAAATGTGAAAACACTATATAAGCAAAAAGACGGGTGATTTTCTCTCGAAGGGAACTCATTTTCTAGAATCAGTAATCTTGCACATTTCACAAGTGTATCTCCCCTTTGAGCAAGAAATACTCACAGCAGAGAGAGATGATTGACATGGCATGCAGCTTGTTTTCGGACCTGATGCAAGGTCTCATACAAATGACAAAAATATTTCCAAAGCAGGTGACTGCAGAGACGACCCAGACAAAAACTCTCTGGATGACACTTGCCAAGAGGTTCTCAAGAGATGAGATTCCGTCCGTGTTTGGCTTGCAGCTCCGAACATGTGGCGCATATCCACAGTACTGAAATTTCTTAAAATAGCTGACGCACCAAGAGGAGATAAAATGAGGTTGTAAACTTAATTCATCGTCACCCTGCATCACTAATTGTTCGACATTATCTTAGTAGAAAATGTGTTAATATAAGACATAGTGGGATGTATAACATCCCCTATGATTCCCTAATGACTCTGAACTTTGAAATTTAATTCCCCTTCAAATGACTTCACAGTGAAAAAATGCATGAGTGAGGATCACAAACAGGCATATTGAATATATAAGCATTAGGCATGTCTTAGAATATGAATAAATGGTTAGTTTGTGAACAAGAAAAAGAATCTATCTAAAGAAACTTTTAGTGGGTTTTCTGAATTTAGTCCACATGAATTTATGGTTATAAAACTCCTGTAACCATAGCATCACTGCAAGTAATCTTGCTGTTTAACCCTTGGGGTGAAACTTAAGGGCTTTGGGTTGGAGAGATTGCTCAGTGGTTAAGGCGCTTGTTTGCAAAGCTTAATGACCCAAGTTCGAGACCCCAGTACCCACTTAAAGTTTTCTCAGCATAAGGTTTTCTCAGAGATTTACATATATTAGGCAAGCATTCTACCACTGTGCTATATCTCCATCCCTTCCAGAGAGTCTTTTTAAAGGTTTTAAAATTTTTATTTATTTATTTGACAGAGAGAGAGAGAGGGAGAGAATGGGTGTGCCAGGGCCTTTAGCCACTGCAAATTAACTCCAGATGCATGTGCTACCTTATGCATCTGGCTTATGTGGGTCCTGGGGAATCGAACCTGGGTTCTTTGGCTTTGCAGGCTAGTGCCTTAACTGCTAAACCATACCTCCAGGCCTCTTTTAAACTTTTTTTTTCTTTCTTTATTTGTAAGCATATAGAGGTAGAGAGAAGACAGACAGAGAACTTCCAGCCTCCAGACGCACGCTTCACTTTGTGCAGTTGGCTTACATGGGTACTGGGGAATCAAACGTGGGTTGTTAGGCTTCACAGGTAAGTGCCTTAACCACTGAGTCATCTCTCCAGGCCCAGAGACTCTTTAAAAAAATCTGTGTGTGTCTGAGAGTGTGTGTATGGTCATGCTCACATCAGTCACAGTGCGTAAGGGAGCTGTCGTGGTTTGGATTCTCCTGACGCTGCCTCTCGTCATAGGAGTGCTGGGATCACAGAGGCACACAGCACTTTGTGCTCAGACATACGAAGGTGCTGGAGAATTGAACCCAGACCAGCAGGCTTTGCAAACAAGTGCCTTTAACCTCTGAGCCACCTCCCCCGCCCTAGAGTATCTTCCTTGTATAAGAGCACTGTTGGTATTCATAGAGCCTTGATCCTCATGAGTTTCACTTCCTAATACTATCATCTTGGGGTTAATTTTTTAAAAAAATATTTTATTTAATTTATTTATTTATTTGACAGAGAAAGAGGGAGGGAGAGAGAGAGAGAGAGAGAGAGAGAGAGAGAGAGAGAGAGAGAGAGAGGGAGGGAGAGAGAAAGAGAGAATGGGTGTGCCAGGGCCTCCATCCACTGCAAACGAGTGCCAGACATGTGCACCCTCTTGTGCATCTGGCTAACGTGGGTCCTGCGGAATTGAACCAGGGTACTTTGGCTTTGCAGGCAAATACCTTAACTGCTAAGCCATCCCTCCAGCCTGGGGTTATTTTTTTTTTTTTCGAGCTAGGGACTCACTCTAGCCAAGGCTGACCTGGAATTCACTATGTAGTCTCAGGGTGGCCTCAAACTCATAGCAATCCTCCTACCTCTGCCTCCCGAGTGCTGGGATTAAAGGCGTGCGCCACCACACCCTGCGTCCCGGTGTTAATTTTTTAAAAATTATTTATTTATTATAAAAGTTTGTACTCTTAGATCCCCTCCCCCTGCCCAGTTCTGCTGTGGGCCTTCTTCAGTGGGGTTATTGGTGTTTAATGTGGGGAACAAGAAGCCTCAGTCAGTCTCTGCAAGGGGGACTTAAATATGTTCTTTTTATATTTTGGGGGTGTGTGGAGAATGGTGAGCCAGGGCATCCAGCCACTGCAAATGAACTCCACATACATACTCACTTTGTGCGTCCGTCTTTGCATGGGTACTGGTGAATCAAACCTGGGTTGGTAGGCTTTGCATATAAGTGCCTTAACCACAGGGCCATCACCTCAGCCCAAATCTCATAACATATTTTATAGTGGGATGGCAGAGAAATATTCTGCATATAGCAGGCAAATCAGTCAAATTAGCACAAAATATTACTAGATGAGTTGCTTTTGGTATGAATGTATCATCATAATACACATGGGACATAGAGATTAAGATCAGGATAAAGAAGGAGGAAAACATACTTACATGTGAGAGAGATTCACAAGGGGCTTAAACATCTGCTGCTGGATATTTGAAATCTCAATTCCTTCTAGGCTGCTAAAAATAATGTTAACAGTCAGAGAAAGGAACAGGCATTTTACAGGGCACAATAAAATGAATTTTGTGTGAAGGCCAATTTGATGAAATGCTTTGAGTTAACGCTCTATGTTAAATATTCATTCTCATTCTATCTCTGCAATTTTCCAGCTCCTCTTCTTTCTTAAAAATATTTATTTATTTATTTGTGAGAGAGAAAAAGAGAGAGAGAGACAGAGAATAGGCCCGCCAGGGCCTCCAACCACTGCAAATGAACTCCAGATGCATGCGCCCCCTTGTGCATCTGGTTTATGTGGGTCCTGGAGAGTTGAACCTGGGTCCTTTGGCTGTGAAGGCAAATGCCTTAACTGCTAAACCATCTCTCTAGCCCCTCCTCCTCTTTTTGATGGCCATGTTTATAGACATAACATTTCCCCCATTTGATGTGTTTGGATCTTCACAGATCATGCTTTCTGCTTGTTAACTATTTAATAAATATTTGTGGAATAAATGAAAGTCATTGTTTTTTGGATAACATTGCAATGGTAGAAGAGTTTTTACATGTTTTAAATTTTGGAATAATTATGTCACAATTTTTTTCTAATAAAATCCATTTTACTATTAGAACACTTAAATTAGATGGACTGAAGCTTATCTTTTATTTTTTTATTTATTTACTAGAGACAGAGAGATGGAAAGAAAGAGAGAAAGAGAGAGAGGGAGTGAGCAAGTGAGAGAGAGAGAGAGAGAATGGGCATGCCAGAGACTTCAGTCACTGCAAATAAACTCCATTCACACGCACCACTTTGGGCATCTGGCTTACGTGGGAGCATCGAACCTGTGCCTTTAGGCTTTGTGGGCAAGTGCCTTAACCGCTAAGCCATCTCTCCAGCCCCGAATCTTATCTTTTAAATGCAATTCTTAGATACTTAGCAGAAGTTTTGCCTTTTGATTGTGTATGTGGTACAAGTCATGATTTATGTAATCTACAATAGTCCCTTTGGGGGAAGGACGCCTATAATAAGTTCATATATATCCAGATCCAAGAGCACAAGGAACCCGGCAGTGTGTGCAGACAGTGCTAGTTGACGAGTGAGCTCGAGCTCCGGGTGACGTGTAGAAAGTGATACAACAGGGCTGGAGAGATGGCTTAGTGGTTAAAGCGCTTGCCTGTGAAGCCTAAGGACCCCGGTTCAAGGCTCGGTTCCCCAGGTCCCACGTTAGCCAGATGCACAAGGGGGCGCACGCGTCTGGAGTTCGTTTGCAGAGGCTGGAAGCCCTGGCGTGCCCATTCTCTCTCTTTCCCTCTATCTGTCTTTCTCTCTGTGTCTGTCGCTCTCTAATAAATAAATAAAAATGTTAAAAAAAAATAAAAAAAGAAAGTGATACAACAGACTTATTGCTGCTGAACTTTCAGTCTGCTAACATGTAACACAAAGACGAGAGCTGTCTGTTTTAGTCCGCCAAACACTCCTGCTTTTAAAGGTGTAGCTTAGCTGACATTCTGGAAATAAAGCTTACAATCAAAGGATGTTATTTGTATTGGAATAAACCACCCCCATCTGTATATACTTACAGAGACTTGAGTTTGGTAAGATAATCAAATTGATTCACTTGAATTTTCTGGATTGGGTTATAGGAAATATTCCTGTTTTTAAAAAAAAGACAGCAATGTGTCATTCCTAAAAATTGCTTCAGTGAAAATTGAACTACTTTGAAACATTTACCCCTAAAAATGTATATTTAATCACAGCACTCAAGAGGCAGAGGTAGGATTGCCATGAGTCTGAGGCCAGCCGGAGAGTACATAGTGAATTCCAAGTCAGTCCGGGCTAGAGTGAGACCTTGAACCCACCCCCCAAAAAGTGAACTATGTATGGCTCAAAGTAGATTACAGACTTAAATGTGAGACCTGAAACTGTAAAACTCCTAGAAAAAAAGGCCTCAGGGAAAACCTCCATTAATACCCACCCAGGCAGTGAATTTTTTGGATATGACCTTCAAAACACAGGCATGTAGCAAAACAGACAAGAGCAAAAACTAGACAAGAGGATCCCATGGAACCAAAATTCTTTTTCACAGCCAAGGAAAACATGAAAGAGTGAAAAGACCAACTACAGCATAGGAGAAGTTATTTTCAAAGCCCTTTCCTCCTTCCTTTTACTCTTTCTTTCCCTCCCTCTCTTTTTCTTCCTGTCTTTCTTCTAAGGGGATTAATCTGATTCCTGTGTATGCTGAGTATACATTCCACCACTGAGCTAGATCCTTGGCCCCTGCATAATCATTTCTCAAGAGAAGATACGCAAGAGGCCAGCAGATGCGTAAAAGCATGCTCAACATCAGAGAAATACACATGTAAAGCACAAGTGATACCAGTTAGTGTAGCCGTTACGTAAAGACGGCTCAGCGGGAAAGCACTTGTGAAAGCACAAGGATCTGAGTTTGGGTCTTTATCACCCACCAGAACATTCAGGCCCAGCAGCCCGTGCCCATCATCCCGGCCCTGGGGAGGCAGACACAGGAGAACCCCTGGGGCTCACTGGCTAGCTAGTCTAGCTAAGTCAGTGAGCTCTAGGTTCAGAAAGAAGCTTTGTCTTAAAAAATAAGATAGGGGGCTGGAGGGATGGCTTAGCAGTTAAGGTGTTTTGCCTGCAAAGCCAAAGGGCCCAGGTTCAATTCCCCAGGATCCACTTTAGCCATATGCACAAGGGGGCGCATGCTTCTGGAGTTCATTTGCAGTGGCTGGAGAACCTGGCACTCCCATTCTCTCTCTCTCTCCCTCTATCTATGTCAAATATATAAATATAAATAAATAAATAAAAAATAAGGTAGGGAGCTACTTAAAAGAGATACCCAGTATCAACCTCTTGCCTGCACATGCAGCCACATACATACACATATGTATGCACACCACACATGGGTAAGAAAAGATGAATGAAAGTGATAAGTACTGGACAGGTTGTGGAGAAAGGGAATCCTTTCACATTAGTGGTGACAATGCATGTTAGTTCAGGTACATGGAAATTAGGCTGGGCATGGAGGTGCACACTTACAATCCCAGCTCCAGAGGCAGAGGAAGGAGAATCATAGGCTTGAGGTCAGCCTGGGTTACACAGCCAACAAACAGCAGGAGAAACCCTTTATGTTATTGGATTTGCCAGTGTCTTGGATGGAAACCAAAAGTACAGGCAACAACAGAAAAAAGTACAAAAACGAGACTGGGTTAAATAAATCATGTACCTGAAAGAACACTGTAACAGAGGGGAAATGTAACCCAGGCAAAGAGGAATAGCATTGAATAGTCATATGTTTGGAAAAGGGATAATACGCAGGATATATAGAGAACTCCTAAAGCTCAAAACCAGTAAAAAGCCATTTAATTTTACAAAATGGGCCAAGGACTTGAATAGATTTTCTCCAAGAAGACGTACAAATGACCAAGCAGGTGGAAAGATGTCCACTCTGCTCATTGTTCAAGACACACAAACCACACCCTGGAGGAGACATGGCTTCACAGCCATTAGGACGGCTGTGATCCAAGAAATCAACAGAGAAACCATCAACAGAAAGTTTGGTGTCTAGACCCATGAGAACATCATTCAACCTTAAACCAGAAGGACACATGAACAGACCTTGAAGACATGGTAGGAAAGGGAAATAAGCTAGTCAAAGAATGGCAGCTACAGTATGATCTCAGTTATATGAAGCACCTAGACTAGTCAAAATTATGGGAAGAGTAAGGAGATTGGTGGGTGCCAGGGGCCGGGGGAGTGAACAGGAGAATGGGGAGTTAGTGTTTAATGGATATAGAGTTTCAGATTACATGATGAAATCATGCTGGAGGTAGACTGTGGTGATAATTACCCAACACCGATGCTCATGATGACATCTGACTCTACATGTATACAGGGTGAGCTGTATTCTTTGGACATTTTACCACAATTAACAAATGAGGAAGAGGGCTGGAAAGATGGTTCAGTGGTTAAAGTGCTTGCCTGCAAAACCTAATGACCTGTGTTTGATTCCCTACTATGTACTTAAGGCCAGATACACAGAGTGGTACATGCATCTGGAGTTCATTTGCAGTGGCAAGAGGCCCTGAGACATCCATTCTTTCTCTCTAACCCCCCCCCATTCCAAATAAATAAATAAAGGTATTTTTTTTTAATGAGGAAGAGATGGAGTGGTGGAATGAATCTTACAATTGCGACAGCTCCTTCAGGTCCTTAAATACATGCAGTGGAAGGGTTTCAATTCGATTGCTTCCTAAATCCCTAGAGAAATAATCACAAACATTTTATTCATTGTTATGAGATTTGTTAGGAACTGATTTTATGACATTTCAACAACTCCATTGGTGAGTTCTATTCCATTGGTGAGGAAGAGTGTTTTATTGGTCCTGGGGATTGAACTCACAGCTTCAAGCTTGCTCAGGAGAACTCTTCCTCCAGACCCATGAAGATTTAACCAAAAGGAGTGAAATGGAAGAACAAGACGTATTCCACCCAGTGTGTGTCATGTGCCACATGCCTATGCAATCCCAGCATTTGGAGGTAGGAGGATCAGAAGTTCAAGGCCGCTTTCAGCTACATGATAAGCTCGAGGTAAGCTTGGCCTACATAAGAATGTCTCATCTGTACCTCTCAATTTTATTCCATTTCTTATTTCCTCAAAGTCAAGTCCTTGATGTTATTCAATCTGTTTTTTTTTTTCTTTTAAAAATATTTTATCGGGCTGGAGAGATGACTTAATGCTTAAGGTGCTTGCTGTGAAGCCCAAGGACCCAGATTCAGACCCAGGTTCAATTCTCCAGGTTCCACGTAAACCAGATGCACAAGGTGGCACATGTGTCTGAAGTTCATTTGCAGTGGCTGGAGGCCCTGGCACTCCCATTCTATCTCATATAAAAATAAATAATTACTTTTTTTTTATTTATTGAAAGGAGGGGGGAGAGAATTGCCATGCCAGGGCCTCTAGGCACTGTAAATGAACTCCAGTCGTGTGTGCCACCTTGTGCATCTGGCTTTACCTGGGTACTGGGGAATCAAATCTGGCTCCTTTGGTTTTGCCAGCAGCATCTTAACCACTAAGCCATCTCTCCAGGCCAATCTGGTTTTTATAGATCAAAATTTCTACTTAATTTATGTGATGTGTCACTTTTTCCTTTTGTTTTTCTCCTTTTATGTTAGAGTAAGAATATTATTGAGGCCTAAACTTTCTTTTCCCTGCATTTATCATGGTCATCAAATGGAATTTAGTTTTCCAGGTGCAAATTGTTTTTTCACAGCTGAGCTGCATAGACTCCCCTCCCAACTCCTGGGCAGAAGACACTGTGTCATGGCACATACGGAGGGGGCTAATGAGATGCCACCTCGTAGCTCATTGGAAGGAGTTTTCCGTGACAGCAGTTCTCATAGCAGATTTCTTTTTTCTTTTCTTTTTTTATATTTCTTTTTTTTTTGAGGTAGGGTCTTGCTGTAGCCCAAGCTGGCCCAGAATTCACAATGTAGTCTCAGGCTGGCTTTGAATTCATAGTGACCTTCCTACCTCTGCCTTCCAAGTGCTGGGATTAAAGGTGTGCACCACCATGCCCAGCTCAGATTTATTTTTAAAAAATATTTATTTATTTATTTATTTATTTGCAATCAGAGAGAGAGAGATAGATAGATAGATAGATAGATAGATAGATAGATAGATAGATAGATAGAGACTGAATAGACACACTAGATTCTCTGGACACTGCAAATGAACCCCAGATGGGTCTGCCACGTTGTGCATCTAGCTTTATGTCTGTACTAGGGATATGAACCCGGGCCATCAGGATTTGTAACCAAGAGCCTTTGACTGCTGATTCTAAAGAAGAAACAGGTTTTTTCCGGTGTGGGCGCCGCGCGGTGAGGAGCTCGCGTGTGCTACGCTCGCTGCCATGCGGTCCAAAGGCCCACTGCAGTCGGTTCAGGTCTTCGGACGCAAGAAGACGTCCACCGCCGTGGCGCACTGCAAACGCGGGAACGGCCTCATCAAGGTGAACGGACGCCCGCTGGAGATGATCGAGCTGCAGTACAAGTTCCTGGAGCCTGTTCTGCTTCTGGGCCAGGAGCGATTTGCTGGTGTGGACATCCGGGTCCGTGTGAAGGGTGGTGGTCATGTGGCCCAGATCTATGCTATCCGGCAGTCCATTTCCAAAGCCCTGGTGGCCTATTATCAGAAGTATGTGGATGAGGCTTCCAAGAAGGAGATCAAAGACATCCTCATCCAGTATGACCGCACCCTGCTGGTAGCCGACCCACGGCGCTGCGAAGCCAAGAAGTTTGGAGGCCCTGGGGCCCGAGCTCGCTACCAGAAATCCTACCGATAAGCTCATCACAAGGATTAGGTTCATCTTTGTAATAAACGTTGGGTTTTTAAGGCTCAAAAAAAAAAAAAAAAAAAAAAAAAAAAGAAGAAACAGTTGCAATAAGCTGGCTCTCTATAAAGCATCCATAAAGGGCTAAGAGAGCTTAAATACTTTGTCTGCCTCCAGTGGATAGACAACAGAAAAAATGTATTTGTTACCTATGCCGGATGGTTGATGAATCAGCTTTGGAAAACAGAATGGCTTTTGACTGAGACTTTTTTTGTGTGTGTGAGACAAGGTCTCATTATTTAGCCTACAGCACCCTTGAGTTTACAATCCTCCTGCCCTCTACCTCCTGTGTGTTGGGATTACAGGTGTGTACCACCATGCCTGCTTGACTGAGTTTCTTTTCTTTCTTTCTTTCTTTCTTTCTTGTTTTTTTTCAAGGTAGGGTCTCACTCTGGTCCAGGCTGACCTGGAATTAACTATGTACTCTCAGGGTGGCCTTGAACTCATGGCGTTCCTCCTACCTCTGCCTCCTGAATGCTGGGTTGACCTGAGTTTTTAACATTAAGTAGAAATGACAAATATCAATGTCCACTGTGAACTCTTTATCTTCATACTATAAATGGACTCTTGTGACTTTCTTTGTTGATACACATTTATGGGAGGATTGTATGTGAAGCCCTGCTGTTCTGCTTTGATAATCAAAGGGATATTTATACCCTTTAATCCATGCAGAGGACCCTCTGATGCCTTGCTTTTGCCCAGATGACAAAAATCAAAACAGCTCAGTGAGACAGCTATCTTGAAACATCTCCGTATCTGGCAAGAGCCAGGGCCTGTCAGTCTGTCCAAAGCCTTCTCTGTTGCCGTGTCCTCAGTCCCTTTCCTGAAGCTCCAGTCTGCTCTCCTTTGTCTCCTGCCCTCTTTTTTTTTTAATTTTTATTTTTTTAATTAATTAATTAATTTATTTGAGAGCGACAGACACAGAGAGAAAGACAGATAGAAGGAGAGAGAGAGTGGGCGCGCCAGGGTTTCCAGCCTCTGCAAACGAACTCCAGACGCGTGCGCCCCCTTGTGCATCTGGCTAACGTGGGACCTGGGGAACCGAGCCTCGAACCGGGGTCCTTAGGCTTCACAGGCAAGCGCTTAACCGCTAAGCCATCTCTCCAGCCCTCTCCTGCCCTCTTGATCCTACTCACTCTTCAAGACCCACTCAGATGTCACTTTTCTGCGATGCCGTTGACTGCGGGATGGCAGCAGTTCTCTCCCCGTCCACTCCATCTGCGCACTTCTATCTGAGCCCACACGGTGCCACGTCCAGCCTGTGCACACACATGTGCCCCTCTGAAGACTAACAGTTGTATGTCTCTGTCCCGGGCACCCAGGGTCTGGCTCAGTTTGGGACCATCCATTCTCTCTGCCTCCCAACTAGAAGGCTACTGGTCAGCTGAGCCTGGCTGCTTCCCATTGCGGTTAGAACAGACCCCGGTTCCAGTTCCTTGAATGGGAAGGAAGCCAAGTAAAATATCACAACTGGGATGTGCAAAGCCATGGCAGCGCATCAGGTCATTAAAGCTCCAAATATCAAGCTCCACAGTTTCTGGCAGCAGAAATCATTTGATGGGATGGTACTGGCCGACATCCCAGGTGACATATGAGGAAAGTCCATTTCTTCAGTTTAGAACCATCGGGCTACACTTAATTAGACTCTCGGTCTGTCTTTTGATATAATTTATCACTTAAATGATATTTTATTTTATTATTTTATTTTTAAGTTATTATCATTTTATTATTGTTATTATTATTATTCTTGTATTTTTTGCAGGGCTACTCACTGAATCTAGGGTTTGACATGTGCGTGGCAAGTCCAGCCTATGACACAGCACCTGCCTCACGTGTGCAAGATCTTGACCAACGCCCAGCACAGCAAAGATCCACACCACTGCTCTTGCCAGTGCTTCTGAATAGCCTCCCCATCGCATGGCTGCAAACCCTTTAGGGAACTTAAGAACAAATTTCCCGTCTCCTTGGAGCAGTGGAGCACGGTGTGAAGGGTGTGTCTCATTTAATTTTATCCTGCTTTTACATTTTCACTAGAGCTAACATGTTCCCTTTATCCTGCTTTTCTCAAATATTTATTTCATATTTTGTTTTGTAGTTATTTTTTGTAAGCTAGCCGAACTCCTTTGTGACCAAAGGTATGTACAAATCATGTTTGGAGAGGGGATATTAATGTTTTTCAAGTATGCAAACATGTCCATGCATAACAAATGTGAGATAAAGCAGTAGGCAGAAAACTCTGAACAACGTACGTCCAGTCAGACTTACAGTTCATCTAGCTTTTGGAGGTGTGTAAATGTATGCTCACTTAAGTGATTAATTTTGTTTCTCCGCATTACTCTGAAAGTGAAAAGAAAAAGCATATATTAGTATCTTAAGGTCATTATTACATGAGTTATTATATTTAACATCCCCCAACGTCAAAGAAAGTCAAGATAGACTGCATTCTTACATCAAAATATTTTGAAATAGGATGCTCGACCATTCAGTTCATATTTGTTTATCTAGTTCGTTTATAGGTGTCTCCAGGTAGGGTCACACTCTAGCTCAGGACGACCTGGAGCTCTGTCACCTCAGGCTGGCCCTGAACTCAAGGCCGTTCTCCTACCTCAGCCTTCTGGGCTGCTGGCATTAAAGGCATGCATCACCACACCTGGCCAGTCTATAGTCATTTAGTTTTTCATTCATTTATTTTTGAGACACGGTCTTGCTATGTAGCCCAGCTGGCCTCAAACTTGTTGATTTTCCTGCCTTAGCTTCTTGAGTGCTAGGGTACAGGGCTTCACCACACCCGGTGCCAATTCAATTCTAATGTAAAAATTTCTCAAATCTGTTAATGAGAACAATAAAATGTAATTCAAAATTTTATCTTTAGGGCTGGAGAGATGACTTAGCAATTAAGGTTCTTGCCTGCAAAGCTGAATGACCCAGGTTTGATCCCCCAGAACCCATGTAAGCCAGATTCACAATGTGCCACATGTGTCTGGAGTTCATTTGTAGTGGCTGGAGGCCCTGGTGCACTCATTCTCTCTCTGTCTCTCTACCTCTTTTCTTCTGTCTCAAATATACATATATATATATTCTGAGGTAGGGTCTCACTCTAGCCCAGGTTGACCTAGAACTCACTCTGCAGTCCCAGGCTGGCCTCAAACTCATGGTGATTCTCTACTTCAGTCTCCTGGGTGCTGGGATTAAAGGCATGTGCCACCATGCCTGGATGTAATTCAACATTTAAAAAAATATTTTATTTTTGTTTATTTATTTATTTGACAGTGGAAGAGAGAGAGGGAGGGAGGGAGGGAGAGAATGGGCACGCCAGGGTCTCCAGCCACTGCAAAAGAACTCCAGATGTGTGTGCCCCCTTGTGCATCTGGCTAATATGGGTTCTGGGGAATCGAACCTGGGTCCTTTGGCTTTGAAGGCAAATGCCTTAACCACTAAGCCATCCCTTCAGCCCTGTAATTCGAAATTTTAATTAGAAATAGAGAATAATTTTGTAAGGGAAAACAGGGTAAACTGATTTCTTTAGAATACAAACCATCTTTTTAAAAAACTATTTTTATTTATTTATTTGTAAGCAGAAATCGACGAGAGAGAAGAGGTAGGAGGGTCACCAGGAGTTAGAGGCCATCCTGGGACTATAGGGTGAATTCCAGGTCAGGCTGGGCTAGGGTGAGCCCCTACCATGAAGACAAAACAAAACAAAACAGAACAGAACAACAAAAATGAGTTATAAGAGAAGAGAGACAGACAGAGAGAATGGGCGCACCAGGGTCTCCAGCGGCTGCAAAGAAACTCCAGGTCCATGTGCCATTTTGTGCATCTGGCTTTATGTAGGCACTGAGGGATTGAATCCAGGTCATTAGGCTTTGCAGGCATGCACCTTAGCTGCTGAGCAGTCTCTTCAGCCCCTACAAACCAATCTTACAACCAAGGGCACAAAGAGCTATTTTAGACTCGAGTCCTCAGGCTGCAGAGATGTCTGTGTAACGTAATGCTTCCTCCCCACAGGTCTCCTTTTGTTGTTTATTTTTATGTATTTATTTGAGAGTGACAGAGAGAGAAAGAGGCAGATAGAGAGGGAGAGAATGGGCGCGCCAGGGCCTCCAGCCACTGCAAACGAACTCCAGACACGTGTGCTCCCTTGTGCATCTGGCTAACATGGGTCCTGGGGGATTGAGCCTCAAACCGGGGTCCTCAGGCTTCACAGGCAAGTGCTTAACTGCTAAGCCATCTCTCCAGCACCTCCCACAGGACTCGTGCTGGGTCATTGATATGGTTCAGGGTGGAGCTGCCTAGCAAAATCCCCTCTGAGCTGGACCAAATCGTCATAGTCTCCAGTTAGGGGATGTTGAATGTGATGGTAGCGTTTACCATTGACTCTGTGTGGGTGTGGGTGGTGCAGGTATTGAATCCAGGGCCTCACATGCTGGTTTCATGTTGTACCATTGAACTCCAACCCCAACCCCTTGAGGGATCATTCCTGCCCTGATTCCAGATGTTATCCATTAGACTCAGTGACTATGTTGGGAAATTTCAACGGACTTCCAGTCTCACTCTCTCATCTATTTTGTTTTATAAATTAATTTTTAAACAAAATATTTATCTGAGATAAAGAAGGGGTGGGGGAGGGAGAGAAAGGGCATGCCAGGGCCTCCAACCACTTCAAGCGATCTCCAGACACACGTGCGCCACCTTGTGCATCTGGCTTCCGTAGGTACTGGGGAATTGAACTTGGATCCTTAGGCTTCGCAGGCAAGTGCTTTAACTGCAAAGCCATTTCTCCAGCCTATAAGTTAATTTAAGTCGGCATACAAAGCAATGAGCTTCATAATGGCATCTTCACACCAACGCTCACTCGCACCCTCTTCTAGCCTCCTTCCCGCTGGTTCCTGTCCTGCACTCAAGCATTTGTCCCAGAGGCTTCACGTCACAGGTATTACCCGGTCTTTCCACCTTCCTTCCCTTGAAAAATTGCTTCCTTTCTTCTCATGCTACCCTTTCTTTAATACCCTACCCATACATGTCAATCTAGATTCCACATATGAGGAAAAAACAAAACAAAACAGCATTTAGTATTGTGTCCAATGTGGCTGTCCGGGCCAAACCTTAGCAGACCCCCTTCGCTGCTGAACACCTTAGCTTCAGCTTTGCAGCCAGTTGGCAGAGCAGCTCCCCTCACCCTCCTAAGACCCCCAAGATTGTACCCCTGGGTAGGCTAATGCTGGAGCTGGGGAGCCTCTCCCAAGAGCATGGGGGTGCAGGATAGGCAGCCAGTGTTGAAATCTGTAAGGCCGAGGACCTGTCTTCACAGCTCCTTTCTCAGCCCCTAAGGACTGGACGTCCTGCTGGGGTGGGGTGTGGCCATGGGTGCCAAGCATCTCGTCGGAGTTCCAGGGGTCTGGCAGCGGGAGGCCTGGGGTGTCTCCGGAGGCTGATCCACACCTGGCCTCAGGCTGTCTAATTCCGGGGTTCTCAGCTGCTGAGATGGGTGGCTTCTAGCCCGAGGGCAAGGCTACCCTGCCTCATGGACTTTCCGACCAGACCTGAGCCTCCTGTTGCCTCCTGGTCAGCGTCTGGCCTTCCTGTTTGGCACAGCTGCCCACCCCCATGTCGTCCCCCAGGGCTTTACCACCTTGACACCCTCCCTGTTCCCACACCCACAAGGCAGCTCAGCTTCAAACTACAGGTTCTCTCTGGCCCTACCCTCTGAGGCACTGCGTGACAGGATGGCACGTCTTTCCACTGCTGACCAGTCTGCCAGCAGAGCATCATCTGATGGGAGGCTGTGAAACCTTCACTGCACGGAGGGGTCAGCCCCCAACCTGAGAGGAAGGAAGGGCGCCCAGAGACACCAACAGGCGTGAGGACACACTGCCCGGCTAGGTTTCCTTTCAGTCTGTTAGTATAGGTCACATCCTACTTATCCAACCACATTTCTACTTGCTTGTGTCTTTTGCCCTGGACCTAAAGCATGACTTGTGTTTTTCTTAAAAAAACAAACAAACAGGGCTGGAGAGATGGCTTAGTGGTTAAGGCACTTGCCTGCAAAGCCAAAGGACCTTGGTTCGATTCCCCAGTACTCACGTAAGCCAGATGCAGAAGGTGGCTCATGCAAGTGGAGTTCGTTTGCAGTGGCTGTAAGCCCTGGTGCACCTGTTCTCTCTCTCTCTCTCTCTCTCGGCCTCTTCTCACTATCAAATAAATAAAAAAATATAAAAAACAAACAAACAAATAAAAAAGCCTTAGCCAGGTGTAGTGGCACATGCCTTTAATCCAGCACTCAGGAAGGAGGCAGAGGTAGGAATATCGCAGAGTTCGAGGCCACCCTGAGACTATAGAGTAAATTCCAGGTCAGCCTGGGCTAAACCCTACCTTGAAAAAAAAGTCTTTTCTAGTCTTCATTTTCAAAGGCTCCTGTGTCATGTAAACTTTGGTTGAATAAATCTGTCACATTCTTTCATTAGCTTGTTTTCTTATAGGAATGTTGGCCATTACCCTCATGATAGATGAGGAACAGAAAGACATCTTTTGGTCTCTACACAAATCTAGGATGGCCTCTGTCCAAATGAAGATTCACTTGGTTTGTAAGGAGATCTAACATCAAAAGCATAAAATATTACTTACAAGACTGTTAAGTTTCCACAGGAAATAAAAGTCAGATTTCTTAAATTATGGATGTGATTGCCTTCAAAGTCCCTGGAATATAAAAATAAAACATAGTCAAGCTAATTTCATTATAAACAGAAATAAATTGGCTAAGAGTTATTTTCTGTTGAACAAAGTATTTTTTCACATTCTTTTTACTGCATATACTCTCACTTATAGTAGCTGATTTATATATATATATATTTATAATACATATATACATACATATATATATATACATATAAATATATATGTATATATTTTAGTTTTTTCGAGGTAGGCTCTCTCCCTAGCACAGGCTGACCTGGAATTCACTATGTGGTTTCAGGTGGTCTTGAACTCATGGCAATTATCCTATCCTCTTACCTCTGCCTTCCAAGTGCTGGGATTAAAGGCGTGTGCTGCCACACCTGGCTGTTTTCATTTTTAAAGAAAACAAATTCTAGAGTTCGGCAGTCTGGCTGGGAAGACGGACAGGACAATTTTGCATAGTTGTGAGAAACCTAAGGTCTTGTCTACAGACGCGCCACCCTGAATGTGCCTGATGTAGTCTGATCTTGGAAGCTAAATGGGCTCTGCAAAGCCTAATGACCCAAGTCTGATTCCCCAATACCCACACAAAACCAGATGCACAAGGTGACATATGTGTTTGGAATTCCTTTGTCGTGGCTGGAGGCCCTGGCGCTCTCTCTCTCGCTCTCCCCTCTGTAGGGCTCTCCTCTCTGTCTCTCTCTCTGCTTGCAACAAATGAATAAATAAAGCTATTTGAAAAAGTTTGAAGCTGGGTGTGCTGGCGCACGCCTTTCATCCCATCGCTTGGGAGGCAGAGGTAGGAGGATTGCCATGAGTTCGAGGCCACCCTGACAATACAGAATTAATTTCAGATCAGCCTGGGCTAGAGTGAGACCCTACCTCCAAAAAACAAAAACAAACAAACAAACAAACAAAAAATTTTGATACTGAGAAGGGGAATTAAAGCTGGGCATACAACAATTAGAGTTCACTTTAATTTGCTGTTTGGCCTTTCTTTGCATGTGCTTGATCTTCTGTGCACTGAGAAGTGGTGGATGAACTCTTAGTGCGTGAGTATGTCTACGTCCCCTTTTCTTTTGCTTGTATGTATGTATGTATGTATGTATGTATGTATGTATGTATCTATCTATCTATCTATCTATCTATCTATCTATCTATCTATGCCACCCTGAGACTACTTAGTGAATTCCATGTCAGCCTGAGCTAGAGTGAGACCCTACCTTGAAAAACCAAAACCAAAAAAAAAAAAAAAAAGAAAAGAAAAATTGTGGAAAGAGCCTGCCTTTTAACTTATTTTATTTGTTATGTTATTTTTATTTTTTATTTTTTGGTTTTCTGAGGTAGGGTCTCATGCTAGTCCACGCTGACCTGGAATTCACTAGGTAGTCTCAGGGTGGCCTTGAACACAGTGATCCACCTACCTTGGCCTCCAGAGTGCTGGATTAAAGGCGTGCACCACCACACCTGGCTCATGTTGTTATTTTTGAGACAGGGTCTCATGCTTGAGCCCAGCCTCACCTGGAACTCACTATGTAGCCCGGGCTGGCCTTGGAGTCATGGCCATCCCCCTGCCTCAGTCTCCTGAGTGTTGGGATTACAGTCATAAACTATCCTGCTCCGCCTCATCTTCTTTTTATATAATGGAGGAGTCCAATTCCAAAAATATACTAAGGCAATGTGAAGATATTTGCTATGATGCTAACAACTTGTTATAAAAGACCAACATGCAGGAGGCAACCTTGGAACCCAGAGTTGACGTCTTTGCCAAAGGCAGTGACTTACAGCCAGTGAAGCCGGGGCATGTGTTGACAGAGAGGTTTGTCAGGCAAGTGGGTCAGGACATTGTTCATCAGCACCCTACAAAAAAGCCCCATAAAAATCATGCCTATTGGTTCTTTTTACATGTATTATCATTTGTTTTTCTGAATCTATGAAAACCTCTTAAGGAAGTTATCTTCCCTCCAGTTTGTCTCTCTGCATACCCTGTTATATATAAGTACTTGGTAATAATAAAATTACAAAGAGGGGCTGGAGAGATGGCTAAGTGGTTCAGGCACTTGCCTGTGAAGCCTAAGGACCCAGATTTGATTCCCCAGGGCCCACATAAGCCAGATGCACAAGGTGGAGCATGCATCTGGAGTTCATTTACAGTTGCTAAAGCCCTCTTGTGCCCATTCTCTCTATCTGCCTCTCTCTCTCTCTCAATAATAAATAAAAATAAATAAAATATTAAAAATTACAAATAGTAGTTATCATGTAGACTCAGAGGTATCTATCCTGAGGTCTGCCAAGGCCTCATCTGTCCCAGGATAGCTTTGAAGTCAGTATTTAAAAAAATTATTTATTTATGTGAGTGAGAAAAAGAGAGGGAGTGAGGAAGGGAGAGAGAGAATGAAAGAGAGAGAAAGAGAGAGAGAGAGAGAGAGAGAGAGAGAGAGAGAGAGAGAGAGAAAGGGGGAGGAATACATTCGCCAAGGTCTTTTGCTCCTCCAATGAACTCAAGATGCATGTGCCATTTTGTGCACATGGCTTTATGTGGGTACTAGAGAATTGAACCTGGGCTGGCTGGCACCCTTAACCACCAAACCATCTCTCTCTAGCCTTTCCAGGGCAACTACCAATACATTTGAGAATGATATCGTCATGTCACAATGTCAAAAGTTTGGGCACCTCTCTGTATTATAGTGGAAACAGCAATGTTAGTAACTGGACAGAGGCCTGAGTCTCTCAGCAGAGTTGTACAAAGAAGGTGACTTTAAATGAGGAGGTTTTCCTTTTACTAAGACTAATCCACTGCATTAATGGTGTGCTTAGGACTATTTTGACGTGATATGATATGGTCTGATCTGGAGATTATGCTCAGTTTTGACAGGCTGACATTCTAGAAGGCAGAAAAAAAAAACGATATAAAATACTTAGTCCTATAAATGGCCTTAGAGAATATGATTGAGATATTTTGAGTTGAGCAAGCCTTTTTGAGGGGGTTTAATCATTCCAGATTTAATGCTACTATGCTTGAAGTTTTAATTTTTACTCATGTCTTTTCCTTCAACTTGTTTTAATTTAATACTTACAAGAGAATGAGAGAATTCAGCCCATAAAACGTCAGTGGGGAAATTCGACTAAGGTGATTATCTTCGATTATCCTGTCAGACAGAAGTAGGAAATGGGTTCACTGATATATTTCTAAAACTTCAAAAACAAATACTTTGACATGCCAAGTAAGTAACATACAGCCATTCTAGTCTGTGGAGATCCTCAAAGACACCTGGCTTCAGGAAGGTTATTCTGTTGTGACTAAGATATCTGGAAAAGAAGACGTGACCAGAGTAAGTTAATATCTTTTTTTTAAAAAAATAAAAATTAAAGCAAACTGGGTATGGTGGCACATGCCTTTAATTCCAGCACTTGGAAGGCAGAGGTAGGAGGATCGCCATGAGTTCAAGGATAGCCTGAGACTACATAGTGAATTCCAGGTCAGCCTGGGTTACAGCGGGACCCTACCTCAAAAAACCAAACTATAGGGGCTGGAGAGATGGCTTAGAGGTTAAGCGCTTGCCTGTGAAGCCTAAGGACCCCGGTTCGAGGCTCGGTTCCCCAGGTCCCATGTTAGCCAGATGCACAAGGGGGCGCACGCATCTGGAGTTCGTTTGCAGAGGCTGGAAGCCCTGGCGCGCCCATTCTCTCTCTCTCCCTCTATCTGTCTTTCTCTCTGTGTCTGTTGCTCTCAAATAAATAAATAAATAAATTAAAAAAACCAAACTATATATATATATATGTGTACATATATATATGTGTAATATATATATATGTGTAATATATATATAAAATCTAAAGCAATAGTCGTCTTCCTGAAATCTCTTCCACACTGTCCCCATCATGCCCGTTTCTGTCGCTGAGTCTTTGGGGGTTCCTATCAGTGACTTCATTTGTAGCGTTTCATTTCCCTGTGAGCTCATTTCTTCCCCAGATTGTTTTGAGCACCTGCTCTGGTGCAGGACGTGTGTCCGTCACTGGCCTGTGGAGTAGAGGCTTGGTCCCCAGGGCTACTGTTGGGATGGCAGTGGACCTTTCCAAGGTCGGGCTCAGTGGGAGGTCTTCAGGTCCCTGGGGAGAAGCCCTCGAAGAAGACTGCGCCTTTCCTCTTTCTCTCTGGTGCTTCCGGGCCATGAAGTGAGTGGTTCGTTTTGCCAAATACTGTCCCCACCACCCTGCTGGGTTGGGCGTCACATGTCCAAGGCAATGTGGCCAATCTGTCATGGACTCAGACCTCCAAAAACGTGGGGCAAAAATGCACTGTTTTTGTTTATAAGCTATTGCCTCATACACTTTGTTATAGTGACAGAGAACTGACAAATACGATGGCACCGTGTTAACCCTGTCGTCCCATTCTCAGAGGGACTCTGAATTTGGAGGGGACGTAGGTTATTAGGCACAAGCAGAGAACAGAGAGAAGCCTATGACGCTGGCTACTCTTCAGTGCAAAGCAGGAAGCACCCGGCAGGTCAAGAGCAGTGACTGAAGAATGTGGGGGAGCAGGAAATACTATTAAGAATATCATACGGGATATCAGTTTATGGGGGCCAGGGGCGGAATGTGGTGGTTTGATCCAGGTGTCCCCCATAAACTTAGGTGTTCTGAATACTAGGTTCCCAGCTGATGGATATTTGGGAATTAACGCCTCCTGGAGGGAGTGTATTGTTGGGGGCGGGCTTATGGGCTTTATAGCCAGTTTCCCCATGCCAGTGTTTGGCACACTCTCCTGTTGCTATGGTCCACCTTATATTGGCCAGGAGGTGATGTCCACCCTCTGCTCATGCCATCGTTTTCCCCTGCCATCGTGGAGCTTCCTCTCAAGCCTGTAATCCAAAATAAATCTCTTTTTCCCAGAAAAAAAAAAAAAAAAAGAATATCATACGAAGGAGGGTCCTGGACACATACATGGCACTCACAAAACAAAGTATGAGCAGAAAAGAATTTTCAGGCAGAGAAAACAGTTTATACAGGAGCAAGAAGGATAAGAGAGTGAAAAGTTGAGGCTCATGATGGTGACCCAGTAATTCAGTGTCGCCACGAGGGCTGCGGGCAGACGTGGTCCCCAGTGAACCTGGGTCAGCGAGGGGCTGCCGCAGACCCCGAGCCGCTCGCTTCATTCCAGAGCTCTGACTTGTGGACCGGCCTTGGCGTCGCTCCTCCGCAAAGCCGACCGGCTCAGTTACACTGCGTGGACCTCCGTCTTTTGCCATGTGCATTTCCATCGTCATCTAGCGTCAAGTCTGGTTCCCGAGTCTTTGATTTATTAATAGTGTGACTTTGAGAAAACAATTCACTTTTTTAAGCTTCAGCTCCCTCGACGGGAAAACGAGCCCATCAAGCCCGCCTCACACGGTTGTTGCAACATTTGAGACGCGGCGTGTTGTGGTGCGGACATGTCATTTACTATAACTGTTTCAGCTCAGCTGTCTGCCTGTGACGCAGGGGCAGGTATCACAGCACTCTGATTTCTCTCCCATATTTTCTCTTCTGGGGAATTTTTTTTTTGGGGGGGCGGGACTCACCCTTTCTTTCACTCTTACAGATCTTTGAGATCATGACCTGTCTCCCACCAAGAATCTGCCCTACTTTGCCACATTTAACTTTTGCTTGCCTGTCACCTGGGTTATGCCACATTCTTCTCTGTTTTGCAGACCTGGAGCCTAGGCAGACGCAGGAAGGATTAAAAGGTAACTTTAGAGCTGGGCGTGGTGGCGCACGTCTTTAATCCCAGCACTCTGGAGGCAGAGGTAGGAGGATCGCCATGAGTTCAAGGCCACCCTGAGACTACAGAATGAGTTCCAAGTCAGCCTGAGCTAGAGTGAAACCCTACTTCAAAAAACAAACAAACAAACAAACAAACAAACAAACAAACAAACAAATTATCCTAAGCAAGAGGCTGGACTGGACTGGGTTGCTGTGCAAGTCATTGGCCAAATACTTACAGTTTGGAAAGGCTGTGCAGTCCTCTGAAAGCAGAGATGGACACAGATCTAATCTCATTGTTTTGCAGGCACCTAGGACAGCGGTTGGTCAAAAGGGAAGAGAACGAGAAGTCTTAGTTTTGCCAGGTGCAGATGCGGTGGGGACGGGAGCACAGGGTGAACGTGACTGCTGCCCCACCATCCACAGAAGATGGCTGGCGTGCTAAATCTGACGTGCATTTTACCAGAACTAAACATTCACATTTGAGGACCGGCAAATGCAGTGGAATAACCAATTGCAACTGAGTGTCACGCTGTTTCATTTTGCTGTTAATTTCATGTATGTTTAGGCCAATTTTTAATTTAAAGGTGCACAGACAATGGCTAAATTTACTATTTGAGTTTTCCAGGAATAGAGCTAATAGCAAAGCATTCACACATCAGATGGGCCTGGGCACCAGGCTTCTACTCATTCCCATCACAGTTACTCAAACTTTTAAGGGCTTAAATAGAACAGACAAAACCATAAGTGTATGATATTCTTAATAGTATTTCCTGGAAATCTTTCAAACAAATCAACTTCAGTTTTATTCATTGAAATTCCTAACATTATTCATGAAAGTACTTGAGGTAACTTATAAGAGGTATAAATGGCAAAAAAGGAAATATATAAAGGAAGAAAATAGAAGTCAGAGTGGTGGTGCACACCTTTAGTCCCAGCACTTGGGAGGCAGAGGTAGGAAGATCACCATGAGTTTGAGGCCACCCTGAGACTACATAGTGGGCCAGAGGGAGGCCCTTCTTTGAAAAACAAACAAAACAAAACAAAACAAAACAAAAAAGATCTGGGGCTAGTGGCGCACACCTTGAATCCCAGCACAAAGGAGGCTAAAATAGGAGGATCGCCGTGAGTTCGAGGCCACCCTGAGACTACAGAATGAGTTCCAGGCCAGCCTGGACTAGGGTGAGACCCTACCTTAAAAAGCCAAACAAAACAAAAGACAAAAACAAAACAAAAATAAATGAACAAAATATTAAGGCTAGAAATTAAATCAAATTTCAAGACAAGAATGGAGGCTTACATAGCTAAGTAAAATAATACTGGGAGTTTGGCCACGAGCTAGCTGGCTGCCAGGAGGCATCCGCAGCGCAAGGTCAGTTCCCACATTCAGTGCACCTGAACAGAGCTCTTCGAGGCTGTGGGGAATGGTGAAGGAGAGCTGTCGATCTTGCCTCCTTTCTTGGAAGGCAGGTCACCATTTTACTTGAGGGCACCCTGAATTTACATATAATATTAGTGGCAGTAAGGGAGAAATCAATGTGAGTGAAATTTACATTAGTTTGAAATTTGGTGAAAAGAAATTCCCTATTTCCCAACATGCAAGAAAACCTTACTTCAATTGCAAAATGTCAGTATGAAATTTATTATATACCTACAAATTTAAATGACATGTTATGTACTTGGGGTTTTTTTTGTTGCTGTTATTTTATGTGTGGTTTTTAACTATTGCAGCCATCTATCAAGGACATAATCATATCACCTGTAAGTGTAGTCAAGGTATACCTTTAATAACCAATTAGAATATTTTCTTGCTATTTTTTAAAAATCATTTTGGTTGTTTTGTTATTAGGTAATTTTGATCATTTTGTTACAAATTGGTTGCTAAGGAATTAATTCAAGAGCCAGGTGAAGCAGGAGGATTGCTGTGACTTCCAAGTCAGCCTGGGTTACAAAGTAGCCCCCGTTTCAACACCCCTTCCTGAAGAATTAATTCAATGTTTATTGAGCAAAAATGCTGAACTGTGTTAGCATTTGCACTAGGTGTGGTATTTGGGCTTGTAGCCTAACTGCATTTAAGCTCGCGGACACAAGGTGGCAGTAGACATCAGAAAACGTGTTCCGACTCCAGCTATCAGAAAATAGAACAGGGAAGGAACCTTACTTAGGAAGTTGTTTTTTTTTTTTTTCCCACCTGGCCTAATTTTGAAAACTCGTTTCCATTTGAACAATAATTTTCAAGTACAAAGTGCATTTTTCTGCAGGTTATCTGGCTTTTAGAACATTTCGGTGCACAAGGTGGTCTTTCTTTTGGTTTTACTTTTTCCGTCTTTTATCTATTCTCTTTGATAGCATCATCAAGTTTATTACACAATTTTAAGTTTACCAGAAAACAAACCACCAACTACAGGGGGATAAGGGTCTTGGCCTATTGAAAGTTGAGCTTTTATGTTATTTTATTTTTTTTGCAATCAGGAACCAGAAACAAAAAAAATTATGTCTGTCATGAGCACTAAATACCAGAAACACAGACAGACACATCTGTGTTGTCCCACAACACCAGCATTTATTGAATAACAATAAAACCACAGGCGCTAATTGGTTTCATTGGCCGCAATTGACCAAGCACTACCGATTTCCCTGAACAGCTGCTGGCGATCACCGGCTCTCTCATTCCGATCGTGATTACGAGTGGTAACTCCGACAACACGACGCGTGTCACAGGCTGGCTCCGAGAGGGAGGCAGAGACTGCAGAGGCCTCACTGACACAGAGGCAGCAGGCTGGCGCAGGCGACGGTCAGAGTCCCATGAGCACTGGTGGGAGCCACTGAAGGCACAGGACTGTCCAGGCGAGGCACTGCGCCAGGTTTGGATGGATGGACAGATGGATGGACTGTGCTTCCAGTGGGCACGCCAAGCCCTGGGGACCATGATGAGTTGAAGTCCTGTGGGTGGTTGGAAATTCTCCCCCATCAGTCCCTTGGTGTCTGTACAGGGTGGTCACATTGTAGGTTGGGGAAAACATTGCCATCAGAGTTAGGCGTCCAGACGAGGGTGTTGCGCGCTCTGTTGGGGGTGGGTTTTTATGATGTGGATTTAAGATGACGTGGCCTTCGTATGCCCATCTGCTCACGAATTCCAAACCGCCTTGGTGAGCCTGTAGGTGGCACCTTTTCACTTGCAGGGATGGTGTTGATCCGTGTGTGCTGCAGAGGAGGGGGCGTCCGTGGCACAAATACAATGGGGAGTCATTCTGCATTTGTGCTCAAAATGGAACCAACTGCTGCCTTGTAAAACGGAGTCACCCCGGGTAAGATGTGGCCCAGACACCACTGAATCACTTGCACCAGAGCCGGGCAGTCACGTAGAGCAGCACGTAGCCGGATCTCTACAGTCACCGAATGATGACAGAAGCGAGGAGAAAATAGTTCTTTGCGTAAATGACTTTTTTGGACAATCTATATATTGTTACCCTTAAGCTGTTACCTTTCTTGGTGTTCTCTGCCTTTTATGGGATTGACGTGCTCCCTATGACACAGTAAGGCACCTTCTCTATCTTTTAAAAAGGAAGCTGCTCTCTCTCTCTCTCTCTCTCGCCTTAAATAAATAAATAAATAAATAAAATTATAAAAGGGTCTGGAAAGATAACTGCTTGCCTGCAAAGCCTAATGACCTGAGTTTGATTTCCCAGTACCAACATAAAGCCAGATGCACAAGGTGGCACATCCTTTGGAGTCCGTTTGCAGTGGCTGGAGGTCCTTCAGTGTCCTTTCTCTCTCTCCCCCTCTCCCTCTTCTGCATCTCTCTCTTTTCTATCTGATTGCAAGTAAATAAGTACATACATAAGTAAATAAAATAAAAATAATAGAACAGACAGCTGGACATGGTGGCTCACACCTGCCTTTAATCTCAACTCAGAGGAGGCTGAGCTCAGAGCATCATCTTGAGGTTAAGGTCATCCTGTGCTACAGGATGAGTCCCTGCCTCAAAAGCAAAATAAATAAACAAGGAAACAAACAAACAAATAGATGTTAAAAAAAAAAGAAGTGAGGAGCTGCTCTCAGACTGCATCCCTTCTAGGCAGGTTGGGTGGGGTGCCCTGCTCTGAAGTGGAGGTGAGAATTGGATGGGAGGGGTGCCAAGGGGAAAACCACCTTACAACCTGTAGCCTCTGTCCCAAAGGAATGTGCTTGTCTAACTTTGGAGGACTCCCCCATCGGCTGAGGGACATACCAGGAAAGCAGTCCTCTCCCTCGTAGGAAGGGCTCCATGTGATAAATGGAAAATACCCCAGGGAAGGGAATGCCTAAGCACTGGTTACCGTCAGCCAGCCAAGCACGAAGCAGCCGATGATGGTCGGTGGCCAGCCCGGCTTCCGATCGAAAACAGCCTCGTGGCTTTCCGTTTCGGAGGGGTGAGTTCACTGAGCAGGTCAGCAGGGAGTGTGGACGGCCCAGTCCTCTCATGGGTCAGGGCAATAAAGTGACGGTGCACGAGAGGAGAAAACCAAGTGCGTCAGCTGTCACAAAGTAGTTTCTGGTCCCATGGTCCCTCCTTGAAGGCCTGGGAAGGTGACTACTGAAGCATGGAATGTCAGCGGTGGTCCCAGCAAAACAGGCGCACAATCATCCTCCTGGGTCCTGCGTGAAGAACGTGGTCCCATGAACCTCACCGCTGAGCTGTTCCTGGGAGAGCGAGCACCTCGTGCTTCCTTAGACGAAGCCCCAGCTCGGCGGGGACCAGGGACCCGGGCTGTGGTCACGGCCCCCTCCGGGTGGATAGAATCTCCCTTCTGCAAAGGGCTGGCTGCCAAGCCCTCAGCAATCCCATGGTAACAGAGACGCTGGGTGTCTTGAGGGAGTTGGGATTTGGAGGAGGGCGGAGCAGCTCTGGTTAAGGTGAGGAGATGCTAGTCTAGGAAAGTCACCTGTGGGCGGGAAGGATGGCTTAGTGGTGAGGGAAGTTGCCGGCGAAGCCTAAGGACTCAGGTTCGAGTCCCCAGGACCCATGTAAGCCAGATGCATCTGGATTTTGTCTTCAGTGGCTAGAGGCATTGGTGTGCCCATTCTCTCTTTCTCTCTCTCATAAATAAACAAACATGAAAGACCTCATTCATGGCTCCAGTGGCACATTTGGTTAGCGTGTGGCACTTATACCAAAAAAAAAAAAAAAAATTGTAGTTGAGTCAGGGGAAGGGATGAAGGAAAGGCGGGGCTGAAGGTAGGTTAATCAAATTTAAAGATGTCATAATTAAGCCATGCAGAAGATATTTGTCTTCAACCAGACCCCCTTCTCAGTGTGCTGGTCCTGCCCTGCTTCATGGTGTCTCTTGTGATTTCCACTGCTCCCTTGGAAATAATCACGTGCACCTTTGTCATGAACAGCCCTGCATGCCTCTTCCAGTTCTCCTGGGACCGGAATCGCTCCTGGTATCACCCACTCTGTAGGATGTGGCTTCAGTTCCATGAAGACATTTCTGACAAGGACGCTGTAATGCTCCTACGAGTGACTGCCTGATGACCACCACAGCTGTGAGCTCACTGGTGACCAGGACTGTGTGATGACCACCGTGGCTCAATGTCTCAACGACCATGGCCGGAATTACTTCCACCAGCTTCAGATGCCACTATGGAAATGACACGTTATGGTTTGAATGAAATGTCCACTGTAGGATCCTGCGTTCTGAATATTTTGTCCCTAGTTGGTGCCAATTGGGAAAAGTTCGGGGGCCTCTGGGAGGTGGAACCTTGCTGAAGGAGGTGTGTTGCTAGGGGTAAGCCTTGAGATCGATTCCGGGGTGTTCAAAGCTGAGCTCCCTCTCAGTACTTCCATCCCCTGCTGCTGTGACAAGCTGGGGTGATGCTCAGGCACCTGCCCCGCCGTGATGAAGCTTCCCCTTGAAGCTGTCCACTGAAACAAGCCCCTTTCTTCCATACGGTGCTTCTGGTCAGGCTGGGGGGTGGCTTAGCGGTTAAGGAGCTTGCCTCCAAAGCCAAAGGACCCAGGCTCGACTCCTCAGGACCCATGTAAGCCAGATACACAAGGGGGCGCACACACGTGGAGTTCGTTTGCAGTGGCTGGAAGCTCTGGCACACCCATTCTCTCTCTCTCTCTCTCTCTACCTGCCTATTTCTGTATATCTTTCTCGCAAACTAATAAATGAAAATAAAATGTTAAAAAAAGATGCTTCTGGTCAAATGTTTTGTCCCAGCAAAGAGAGGGTAATTGTTCTCGGGCCCTGCTGAGAATTGCTCTGTCCACTGTAGAAGGAGGAGGGTCAGAATGCCAGCTGCTGTGGTGACTGTAGCATGTAGGGACCTTCAC
Organism: Jaculus jaculus; assembly: GCF_020740685.1. Classification (NCBI taxonomy): domain Eukaryota; kingdom Metazoa; phylum Chordata; class Mammalia; order Rodentia; family Dipodidae; genus Jaculus; species Jaculus jaculus. The sequence continues at coordinate 104,675,943 of NC_059113.1, read as the reverse complement.
GTCAGTATTTGAGGGAGGCTCCCCGATGGCATTTGGTGGGGGGGGGAGGAGACTGAATTGAGGTGAAGGGCAGATGGATGGCCTCAGGGGAAGGCACAACCAGATGAAGAGGGAAGAAAACAAAATGGGGGCTTGAGATGCTGGTTCTGGGTGCCAGAAGGTAAGAGCCTCCCCACTAAATATTAGAGAGAGAGGCAGTGGGGGTAGAAATGAGGGGGAGGCAGACCCGTCAGAAGCAGGACTGAAGGAGGGAACATTCATCCCCATATATTAATGCTACTCTCACTTTTGGTTAGAGAAGCTTCTCTTTTCAGATGGCAGTGACCACTGGGATGACTCAGAAGGCACCATGGTGCTGAGAAGTGACAGAGGAGTGCTCAGCACTGAAACATCTCTATCACACCTTCCAAGGCTCACAGTCCATTGCAGAAGAGGTGGCAGAAAGAATGTAAGAGCCAAAGGAAGGGTAGGACTCCTTACAATGTGCTCCCCCCAGACACAAAATGACATATGGCATAGCCCGTAACCTTGCAGTCACTGACACTACCTACACAGGACCCTCATAATAGGAGGAAAAGATGACATCAAAATAAGAGACCAATTGAGAGGGGGAGGGGATATGATGGAGAGTGGATATGTGAAGGAGAAAGTGGGGGAGGGGAGGGGATTTTCATGGTTTATTGTCTATAATTAGGAAAGATGTCAATGAAAAAGTTAAAAGAATGAAAATCCAGACAGGGTGGCACATGCCTTTAGTCCCAGCACTTGGGAGGCTGGGGTAGAGGGCTCTATGAGTTCAAAGACAGCCTGGGGCTACAGAGTGAGTTACAGGTCAGCCTGGGCTGGAGTGAGACCCTGCCTCAAAATAACAACAATACTAACAAAAGACAATCCCCTATGTATGAACATGCACCAAGAACTTCAGAGACATCTGGATAGCACGGTTTAAGGATGAAATACCTCATGATATCAATTATGGCAACCACAGATAGACATCAGCGGGGCCTCTGTAGCTTTTGAGGGCACATCCGTGACACTAACCTGAAGAGAAAGCACTGTAAATACTTACCAAGGCACATAGGTGTGAGAACGGGGTCCAGACCCCAAACGATAGATTCTGGAGTTTCACACCACAGCGACTTACTGTCTTAACAGAGACTAAGTTTGAAAACATACAGAAGACCACGCCGGCCGCACGGCCTTGTCTTGCCCCTTGTACTTGTGGGGTGCTGAGGACTTTGCAAGAGCAGGGCAGGGGCTCTGCTATGGAGCCCCACCCTCAGCCCGCATCTGGCTGCGATGCTCCATCTGTCTGAGCTCACCACATCTTTCTCTAAGAAGGGCATTGAGCTGAATCACGCTGGGGATGAAGACAGACACATTACCATTCAGGGGACTGTGGTGGAGGGTCCACAGCACGTGTATGTACGGATGGTTATCTGGGATTCTTCTAGAATTACATGGGAGTGTTCCCTGCAAGTCTCCAGCTAACAGCTAAAGAATTCCTGGAGGAAGGATTAGACACAGTGGCATTGTGTTGGTTGGTATAGAAGTGGTAAGAAACGGGTATACTAGAAAATGCTGGATAATTTTACTTGCATGAATGAAAGTTTCTCTTACAGTTTCTGGAGAGCGTGGTATTTCCTGAAGCCACTGGGAGGAAGTTTTCTTATGTGGTTCCACTGAAGGGACCTGAAATAAATGTAAAGTTTGGTTCTTAAGGATTTTTGCTTTTATCCTCTATTTCTTTACTTTTAGGTTATAACACAAATAACTATAAGCTGTGATTATTGTAGTCTGGGCTTAGTGATATTTTTATTTATTTGCAAACAGAGATGGAGGGAGATAGAGAAAAAGAGGAAGGGCGAACAAGAGAGAGAGAGAAAGAGAGAGAGAGAGAGAGAGAGAGAGAGAGAGAGAGAGAGAGAAAGAAAGGGAGAATGGAAGCACAAGGGCCTCTGGCCACACACATGAACTCCAGATGCATGCACTGCTTTTGTGCATCTGGCTTTACGTGGGTACTGGGGAATCGAACCTGGGTCTTCAGGCATTGCAAGCAAGCACCATTAACTGCTGAGCCTGAGCCATCTCTCCAGCTCCAATGTTATTTTTATTTATTATTTATTATTATTATTTTTTTTTAAAGAGAAAGAGGCAGGTAGAGAATGGGTGTGCCACTGCAAACAAACTCCAGATGCATGTGCCACCTTGTGCATCTGCCTTATATGGGCACTAGGAAATCAAACCTGGGTTCTTTGACTTTGCAGGCAAATGCCTTAACAACTAAGCCATCTCTCCATCCCCCAATGCAATTTAAAAAATATTTATACTTATTTGAGAGAAATACAGAATGGGGTGGGGATGAAGAGATGGAGAATGAGCAGGCAAGGGTTTCTTGCCACTTCATATCAACTCCTGACACATGAGTCACTTTGTGCATCTGGTTTGACATGGGTACTGGGGCAATGAACCCCCTAAGGGTAGGCTTTGTAACTAAGTGCCTTTAACTGCTAAGCCCTCTCCCCAGCCCCAGGAATACTTTTTATTTTTATTTATTTATTTGGTTTTTTTGAGGTAGGGTCTCACTGTAGCTCAGGCTGACCTAGAATTCACTATGTACTGTCAGGGTGGTCTCAAACTCATGGTGATCCTCCTACCTCTGCCTCCTGAGTGCTGGGATTAAAGGCGTGCACCACCACACCTGGCTTTTCCCAGTGATACTTTTTAAATGAATGACTGTTGAAGGCTGCTTAGTACCCTCTCTGGAAGTCTGTCCCAGCTGCTGAGTGGTCAGTACATTTCTTCCTACTTTTTCCTAGCTGAGAACCCTTTTCTATTAATGCTCCATCTGGGCTTCCAAATGAAGTCCTGCCTTATATCCAGTTTTATTGTTTATATTAAATAAAGATGAATTGTTAAATATTTGGGTTTACTGATGTAGATGAAAGTTTAATGTGCTCTTAAGTGTGTTTATTCATTCCTTTTCTCAACAACTGTGAGTTAAGTGCTTACCATCTGTATTTTGGAAGACACTATCTCAGCCCTTAATCTTATACTTTATCTAGATGACAAATGATACCTACGTCATCTACAGATTAGAGAATTCCCTCAGTCACACAGCCCAAGGATGAAACAGCAATTACCTTCTTTTCTTTCTTTCTTTCCTTCCTTCCTTCTTTTTTTTTTTCTCCAAGATAGGGTCTCACTCTAGCCCAGGCTGACCTGGAACTCACTCTGAAGTCCCAGGCTGGCCTTAAATTCCCAGAAATCCTCCTACCTCTGCCTCCTGAGTGCTGGGATTAAAGGCATGTGTCACCATGCCCAGCTCAACTGGCTTATTTTCATTGTTGGTTTTCTTATACATTCATTTCCAAGTGACTTTGTTACAGCTTAGTGCAGTGTGTTAGAGATTTTGAAGACATATAGCAAACGTGGTTGCAGGTCCCTATGGAAATTCTGACATTCCCCCTTTTCAAGGAGAAAGGATTTAGGACCTCAAAGATCATACAAGGAAGCAGGTTTAATGTATTTAAGAGGAGAAAATAAAGTCCAGTGAGAGAACCCCTCCCCCTAAGAATAGGCACCAATTGAGCTTGAGTGGGGCTGGTGACTCTACCAAGAAGGAAGTTTTTTTAAGGACTTGTCAGAAATGTTTCTTGTAAAGTTGGGTCCTTATTAATACAAAGCATCTAGGATTTATAGACAGCTCCTTTCTAAATGATACCATTTTCACAAACGGCATCATTTATATTTTCAAAATGTCCTATTGACACAGCATTGTTGACTAGTACAAAACCAAGTACTTTTTTTTTTGATTTTTCGAGGTAGGGTCTCACTCTAGCCCAGACTGACCTGGAATTCACTATGGAGTCTCAGGGTGGCCTTGAACTTATGGTGATCCTCCTGCCTCTGCCTCCTGAGTGCTGGGAACTGCTGGGATTAAAGGCGTGTGCCACCTTGCCCGGCCCAAATGCTTTTTTGTTTGTTTCTTGTTTTTGTTTTGCCGAGATAGTGTCTCACGCTAGCTCAGGCCCAAATACTTTTTAAATATTTTAAAATCAGGTAATCCAAGTTTGGCTTTTCTCAAAGACATGTGCATACATTATGTGATAGAGAAAAGGTCTAGTTTTATCATCCTCATCAAAGCTATCTCTGGCTTTACAAAGCAAGCTGTTATTATTATTATATCATATCATTTCAGTGTTAAGTTCAAGGATATGAAAGTCAACCCTCAAAGCTAACGTTTAGTGAGCCCGAACAGTATAAATAATTAATAACTGTCCATGCTTGCCTTTGACATTTATGTGAAATATTAAAAATATCCGCTTCAGTAAACATTACCTGGATTTTTTGGCTTCTTTGATACTTTACTTAATTTGCTTCAGTCCATTTCTGACATTTCCCTATATAGTTTCAACTCAGTAATGAAATTTGATGTTTAGCCTTTTAGCGCATTTACAGTAAAGCCCACAGTAAAGTCTTTTCTCCCTCTGGAACTGAACGAACAGGCGGGAATGAGGTGCGGCGCTGAGCTAACACTGTGCTGAGAAAAGCACAAACGTACAATTGCAGTCAAGTGGGTCAACCCAAAGTACAAGGGAATGCCATATGGCTGTAACTACCTGCATTTTCATCTCTCTTTTCCTTTGTCTAGTTTTCTTTTTTATTTCACTTTTCCTCCCTCTCTCCCTCCCTCCTTTCTTTTGAATCTTTTTCTTTTCTTTTTTCTTGTTTTCGAGGTAGGATCTCACTCTAGCCCAGGCTGACCTAGGACTCTCTCCATAGTGTCAGGCTATCCTCGAACCCACGGCTATGGTCCTATCTCTGCCTCCCGAGTGCTGGGATTAAAGGTGTGCGCCACCATACCAGGCCTTCCTTCCTCCCTCTCTTCCCTCCTTCTCCTCCCTCTTTCCTTTTTCCTTCCCTTTTCTTACCTCTTTCTTTTGTTCCTTCCTTCCTTCCTCCTTCTTCCCCAGGGATGTATGTATGTATGTATGTGTGTGTATGTATGTATGTATGTATGTATGTGTGTCTATGTATGTATGCATGTGTATGTATGTATGTGTGTGTGTATGTATGCATGGGACATTTTAAAACGTTGAATCAGAATTAACTAAATGATTCACCCTTTGGGCCACTTCCGGCTTTCTCCTTTTGTTCCTTTCACAAAGCTTAGTTGGATTGTTGATGAATGGCTTTAAATCTCGTAGGAAAATGAAAAGTGAGGTTCACAGTGTCAGGATAGTCTTTCATTTGGACTTTCCAGTAATTTGATATTCGTAGTGGGGGTGATAATGATTTTTTTTTTCCCTGAAAATAGAATGAAAATCTCTCTTTTTTTAACCCAATCTTACAGTTAACATTTAAATCTCAGAAACTCTTCATAACGTAGGAGAAATAGGAGCAAGGTAGTGCTTTTGAATAGGTAGTCAGGGACAAAGGACCAAAGAGAAGGAACGAGGAGATGCCACTTCGCTTGTCCTGGTGAAGGAGACCAAGCTGGTACTTGGCCTCTGAACCAGCCTCACCCACCATTGCTACAAACAACTATTCAGCAACAGCGCCCCTCCTGCTTCCCCGAGGGAGCACACCTGAGCCAGCCCCTTAAATCCAAGAACCAATCAGCTTTCTCTCCCTTACCCACCTGGGCCTGACAGGAAAGCCCACCCCAGTGAGTTTTGAAGAGCACTTGCCATGTGGGTAAGGGGTCTTGTCTACTCATTTTTAACTCCTGACTGCTGAAAATCCATGTCCTGTTTTGGTAAGTCCTTTCCCCATCCCAGCCTGAGTTCTGGTCCTTTTCCAATTTCCCTGGAAATGTCCCCTTCAGTCTCCTCTCTGCTCCCTAATCCTCTTCCTGCATGGTCCTTCAGGTCCTGCATTCTACAAGTGTGTGTGTGTGTGTGTGTGTGTGTGTGTGTGTGTGTGTGTGTGAACATGCGGGTGTGCACTTCCCCTGGATACTAATTTTCCCTAAAGAAACTGCATATTTAATAATTTACCCTTTCCTGCATTCTGATTCCTCAATTCTTTCTTGAAACGAGAAGTTTCAAAAGTTGGGGTTCACAAATGGGGGGATATCCCTTACCCTTAAAACCTCATAAAAATAAGACCTCAGTTTCTTTGGGGGAATCATCCTCATTTTTTCTAGCATGACTAATTCTTATGATGAAGAGGTGCAAGGTGGCAAGACAGGGAGGCCAGAGAGCTTTCCTTTTCAGAAGTCGACTTCCTTTGGAAAGCAAATTTTGGCGACCACCCTCCCAAGGTTCTCTGCTGATGTCCCCTGAACACTCTTGCACTAAGAAACCTCCCGTGTGAACTTGGGGAGACCGTGTGCTGGAACTGTCGTTCCTTATGCACTAAGCCTATGAGTCATTGTGTTATTTGTCTGGTTTGAGGAAGGTTTGAAATTAGCAGACCTCTGTCCCAGCAGCAAATGCAATGGATGACGCCATAAGATTGCTAATATGGAGAAAGGCAAGACTTGCCAACACTTGTAAACTCGGGGATTATCCTTATTGGATCCACATAAACCAAAATGCCAGAGTCACAAGATATTAATATATCTGGATGAAGCAAACAACAAAACAAGCAATCAAAATCCAATCAACTCAGCAAACATATTGGACTGAACCCTCTACCTTCCATGTCTGTCTGTCTGTCTGTCTCTTTCTGTCCTGCTGCTGAAGTCTGGTTGAACTCCAAGTCATTTATTGCAAGAATCCTTTTTTAATTTTTTTGTTTGTTTTTGTTTTTTTTCGAGGTAGGGTCTCACTCTAGCCCAGGCTGACCTGGAGTTCACTATGGAGTCTCAGGGTGGTCTCGAACCCACGGTGATCCTCCTACCTCTGCCTCCCCAGTGGTGGGATTAAAGGCGTGTGCCACCATGCCTGGCCCTTTTCTAATTTTTTTACAAGTAGAAATTTGAATTAGTCAGGGAGAAAAAAAAAAATCAATATCTTTGGATCAAAATGTGATTCAGAAGTTAATTTAAATGTGGAGTTCTGGGAATATCTGATCCAATCAATTTACTTGTTTTTATACACGAGAGTATATTAAAACTTACTGATGTCTAATAAATTCTAAAAGAGCTCTGTCAGTGTCAAGTAAAAATCCCGTGTAATAAGAAAGCTGTCTGCAGTGGTCTAACCAGGAGCCTGTTAACCACAGCAAATGCAGTGGGGTCCCAGCTTTTGTTTGGATAAAATATTAGACACTTCATAGAATTGTCTACATGGAGTAATTTAAGGTGGGATCTAGCATTTGAAAAGTACAAAACAAGGGCTGGAGAGATGGCTTAGTGGTTAAGTGCTTGCCTGTGAAGCCGCAGGACCCATGTAAGCCAGATGCACAAGAAGACGCGTACATCTGGAGTTCATTTGCAGTTGCTGGAGGCCCTGGCGTGCCCATTCTCTCTCTCTCTCTCTTTCTCTCTGCCTCTTTCTCTTTCTGTCTGTTGCTCTCAAATAAATAAATAAAAATAAACAAGAAAGTACAAAACAGGTGGGCACAGGAACAATGAAATGCCATCTTCATCAAGATAGGGTCTCAGTCATGGTACGGTTTGCAGGTCTGTTCCAGATGTGAGGATGAGTCGCTCTTTACTTACATCACAGTCACATTGGAAGAAACGGAGGGCACAGCTCGTAAACTGGCTTCGTCACAGTCAAGCTCTAGATCTCGGCAAAAGCAACGCAGGGGTACAGACCCAAGCACTGAACAGGGGAGGGGGAAGGGAAGGGGAAGAAGAGATGACATGAGGGACCAGGGCGAGGAGGGAAACAGAGAGAAAGAAAGGAGATGCTATGAGAATATATACTATATACTATATATAAGACTCAGTATGAAAGTGTTATCATGCCCTGCCTTAGCAATTGGGGCAATGCTTCCAATTGTTTCCCAAGCTGGTTCGTAAGTTCCCTGTGAATGACCCTGGGCTAGCATTAACACTTGGAAACAGAGTTGTCAGCCTGCCCAGTTTAGAAGTAGCAGTCTGTTCTTCATTTGCGGTGAAATGAATGAAATCATCTCCTTTTATTGTCACTAAAGGGAGATGAGATAATGTGCGATGGGGTTTAATGCTTATTTGAGAAGAAAGTACTTATTAATACTGTAAGCCAAGCCTTTAGTGGATGAATAAATCCCTTTAAGTCAGCAAGTCATAAAGAGGAGAAGTAAACACAGAGTGATAATTTTTCTTTTTGGTTTTTCAAGGTAGGGTCTTGCTCTAGCTCAGGCTGACCTGGAATTCACTATTTAATTTCAGGGTGGCCTTGAACTCACGGCAATCCTCCTACCTCTGCCTCCCAAGTGCTAGGATTAAAGGCATGGGCACCATGCCCGGCCAGAGTGATACTTTTTTTAAACACAGTGTTTCCCTAAGTAGCCCAGGGTGGCCTTGAGCTTGTGGTCTTTATTCTCTGGTTTTCAGTGTGGGGATTACAAGCATGTGCACCCGCATTCTACTGAGTAGTCAAGGAAAGTTACTTCCCCTCCTCCTTTTATTCCTCCTCCACTCCTTCTCCTCCTTCCTCTTCCCTCCTCCGTTTCTTCCTCTTTTGTTCCTCTTCCTCTTCTGAAAATTCAGAAATTCTTAAGGGTTTTTAAGATTAAACTTTCTTTGTCGTATGTTTGGGTAAAGAATGAGTAAAACTTCATTTCTGGGAGTGGACATATTTCTGTACATTGTATTTTCAAGGATGTTGGGAAGAGAGGAGGATGGGGTAGTTTTGGTCATTTTGTGAGTCTGAAAGCAGGACAGTCTCAGCACTCAAGTCTACTGGGGACACACAGTGTCGTGGGGTTTTTGTCCTGCGTGGCTCCAGCCCTGTGGGAGGGGGACAGCTGCCGAAAGCAGTAGGAGTGCTGTCTTTGGCATCCCACTCTGGATGGAGCCTGAATCCACAGAGCAGAGGCTGTGGACTCCAAGGTCTGAAGGGTCAGGTGAGGTGGGGTTCACCTGTGTCCCAATGTCCAAGGGGCGTGGCTTCTCCTACCACTTCTCCATTATACTGAGAACACACATGGCCCCAGTTACTTCCTCAGAGAGATCAGATGTACAATGCTTCATATATCACCTCATTTAAAACCCTGTAGGAGAAACACAACTGTCTCTGAGGATCTTCTGTTTGCAAGCCCCCAGTCTCTGCTCTGTGCAGGACAGCCGCCAGAGAGCGCAGGTCTCAGCGCCGAGGCGGAGCTCTGTAAGCCCTGAGCACCGCTGGCTGCGGGTGGTGGAGGAAGGGCCCTGTCCTCAGGGATTCGAGCTTGTGCCTCTTCCTCCGGGTCCCATCTACCATGTGAGTGCATGCCTGTGTCGGGGGAACCAGGGAGATAACAGTGCCGGGAATGAGAGAGAAAGAAGCGAGAGCAGCATGAATCCCAGTGTTTCTAAAACCATTGTCTATCGGTTGAATTAAGATAATCTACAACAGAGACTGAAAAGGGACATAACTAACAACAGAGGAAGGGCTCAAGTTTGTCACTTATAGGCTACATTTTATTTTAAAATATATTTTATTTATTTATTTGATAGAGAAAGAGGGGGAGAGAGAGAACGGGTGCACCAGGGCCTCCAACCACTGCAAATGAACTCCAGATGTGTGTGCCCCCTTGTGCATCTGGCTTACATGGGTCCTGGAGAATCCAACCAGGATCCTTTAGTTTTGCAGGCCAATGCCTTAACTACTAAGCCATCTCTCCAGCCCTAGACTATATTTTAAATGAGCTTATAACACAGATACCCAGTTATGGTAAAAAGTTGATTAAAGCCAGGCGAGGCAGCTCACGCCTTTAATCCCAAGCACTTGGGAGGCAGAGGTAGGAGGATCTCTGTGAGTTCAAGGCCACTGTGAGACTACATAGTGAATCCCAGGCCAGCCTGGGCTAGAGTGACACCCTGCCTCAAAAAAACCTAAAAACAAAAAGACAAAAAGTTAATTAAAATTTGGATAATATTTTATGTAGGAAATTTCAATTAGATTAAAATAATGCATAACTAGGCTGGATGTGGAGGGAGGCATAGGTAGGAGGATCTTTGTGAGTTCGAGGCCACCCTGAGACTACATAGTGAATTCCAGGTCAGCCTGGGTTAAAGTGAGACCCTACCTTGGAAAACAACAACAACAACAAAAAAAAAAAAAAACAAAATAAGCAGAACTAAATTGAGGCCTGTGGCCTCGAATTTTTTCCAAAACAATTCATATTTACACTTTGATCATGCATTAGTTGATCACAGATATAATAAAATGATATTTATGGTGGCTTGAATGATGTAAGATGTCTCCCATAGACTCATTGTGTTTGGATAATCCCTGCTTGATGGCACTGTTTGGGAAAGTTGTGGAAGTTTTAGAGGATGGAGTCTTGCTAGAGGAGGTGTGTTCCTAGGGAGGGTCTTGAAGCATTACAGCCTGGCCTTACTTCCTGTTTGCCTAAGCAGACATAACCCTCCCTCCCTCAAATTGCTTTTGGTCCAGTGTAGTGAGACCATAGTGGATACCATATTGCACTGAAGAGATGACTTTCAAAGCATAAATTCCTATATGCTTTCATCTAGCCAAATTATTAGACACTGTTTTAAGGCTGGAGAGACGGCTTAGCAGTTAAGGTGCTTACCTGCAAAGCCTAACGATCTGGGTTCGATTCCTTACTACCCACATAAAGCCAGATGCACAGTGACTCATGCATCTGGAGTTCATTTACAGTGGCTACAGGCCCTGGTAACCCATCCTCTTTCTCTTGCATTTCACTCTATCTCTTGGCTTGAAACTAATTAAATAAAAATATTAAAAAGAAGCTATTTTAATTTAATTTCTTCTCCTCCTTCTTTTTTTTTTTTTTGCTTTTTCGAGGTAGGGTCTCATTCTAGGCCACACTGACCTGGAATTCGCTATGTATTCTCAGGATGGCCTCAAATGCACAGAGATCCTCCTACCTCTGCCTTCTGAGTGCTGGGATTAAAGGTGTGTTCCACCACACCTGGATTTTCTTTTTCTTCTTTTCTTTCTGAGGTAAGGTCTCAGTCTAGCCCAGGCTGACCTGGAACTCACTCTGTAGGGCTAAACTGACTTTGAACTCACATTGATTCTTCTTCCTCTGCCTCTCAGTGCTGGGATTAAAGGCATGTACCACTATACCCAGCTTCAGTTTAATTTCTAGTAAGCCTCTATAGGAATCTGATATAAATAAAGTGGTATAACAGAATTTTAAGTTAACCCTCAAGTGTTTTTTGTTTTGTGTGTGTGTTTTTTTGTTTTTCAAGGTAGGGTCTCACTCTGGCTCAGGTTGACCTGGAATTTACTATGTTGTCCCAGGGTGGCCTCAAACTCACAGCGATCCTCCTACCTCTGTCTCCCTAGTGCTGGGATTAAAGGCGTGCACCACCACACCCGGCTTCAAGTGTTTTTAATTGCATTGTTATTTTATTTCTGCACTGCATTCAAGCTTCAAAAAGATGTCTAGTTATTAATTGCAACCCTGTTGTATCTAAAGAATTCTAATAAAAACTATGTATTAGCTATTTTGTAAGTATTGATGGAAAAATTGCTTCTGTATTGTTCCATCATTCATTCATTTTGGGTGTGTATTTACGCGTGGTGTACGTGCATCTGGGTGCACATGTGCAAGGGTGTGCATGCACGTGTGTGTGTCTGGAGGCTGGAGGTTGACATCAGATGTCTTTCTCTATTGCTTTTCTCTTTATTTTTAAAATATTTATTTATTTGTAAGGAGAGAGAGAGAGTGAGAGAGAAAGGGCATGCCAGGGTCTCTAGCTGCTGCAAATGAACTCCAGATGCATATGCTACTTTGTGCATCTAGCTTACATGGGTTCTGAGGAATTGAACTGGAGTCATTAAGCTCTGCAGGCAAATGCCCTAACCGCTGAGCTATCTTTCCAGTCTCTGTCTTCTTTATTTTACTGACTCAGGATTTTCCACTTGAGCCCAGAGCTCACTAATTTGACCAGTTTAGCTGGACAGTTTTCTGCAGAGATGGTTCCCCGCTTCTGCCTCCCATGTGCTGGGACCAAAGGCGGCCACCACTTCCACCTGGCACTTATGCGGGTGTCGGGGATCTGAACTCTGGTCCTCAGGCTTGTGCGGCGGTGCTTTATCCACTAAGCCATCTCCTTGCCTCTCCTCAGCTCTCCCTGTTGTGTCCCATCATGCTTATTATGTCACGAGACCTGTGACACGTTTCTTCCAGAGTTCAAAGCTCAGGCAAAAAAACTGGTTTCTCTTGGTGACTTGATCTGTTTTCCCTACTTGTTCATTTGTTGCTTTATCAACCAGAATATGTAAGTTACATAACCCACTATTTTCTTTCTTTTTTTTTTTTTAGATATTTATTTATTTATTAGAGACAGAGAGAGGGAAGAGAGGGAGGGAGAGAGAGAGAGAGAGAGAGTGAGAATGGGCACACCAGGGTTTCCAGCCACTGCAAATGAACTCCAGATGCATGTACCTCCATGTGCATCTGGCTTACGAGGGACCTGGAGAGTCGAATTGGGTCCTTATGCTTTGCGGGCAAGCACCTTAACCGCTAAGCCATTTCTCCAGCCCAACCCGCTATTTTCTCTTTGACCTGATGGCTGCAGAGTTGAGAACCAAATCTTGGATGTGCTGATGACTGATCCTCAGTCAGTCTGACCTCCCTTCCTCCCTCCTCTCTCTGTCCCTCCATTCCTCCTTCCCTCTCTTCCCCTCATTCTTTTCTTTCTTTCTTCCCTCCCTTGCTCCCTCCCTCCTTTCCTTCTTCCTCTCTAGTACTTTTGGGGACAGAATCCCGCTGTACAGTCTAGGCCGGCCCCAAGGTCCACGTGTCTCAGGCATGTGGTTCTGGCATCACAAGTGTGTGCCACCGTGTCCAGCTGAAGATTCTCTTGCACTCAGCACTTAACTTTTGCTCTTTAGAACTTGTTAATGGCTTAAGTCTGTTATTAGCTATGTTTGCATGACAAGTTGCTGAAGTCAGTTTTGGAATAGTGTGAGACGTTAACAGATTCAGTCGAAAATTAAGACGTGAACAAATATGCCATGCAATGAAATAAGACAACATTACATTTTAAGGTGAATGTCTTAATTCACTATTATTTTCATTGCATCAGTAAATTATGCCTATTTCCTTTGAAAGCTTTTGGGTTTTCAATGATGAAGCTATTTGGCACTCTCCTCTGGGAAGCAGGCACGATGCTCAGACTGGTTGATAAGACACTCATTGGAGGTGTGTGTGCCCTTGGCAGTGGAGGTCATTGGTAGCCTAGAGTCTCATTTGAAAAGTGACAAAACATTTTTACAATCAGAAAGGCCAGACTTTACAACTTGTGGTAGGACATAGAGGAAAAGAAATAGCAAAGCGTTCCTCCCCCACCCCCTCCGCAGCCCTTGCTTTTTTTTTTTTTTTTTTTTTTTTGGTTTTTTCAAGGTAGGGTCTCACTCTGGTCCAGGCTGACCTGGAATTAACTCTGTAGTCTCAGGGTGGCCTTGAACTCATGGCGATCCTCCTACCTCTGCCTCCCGAGTGCTGGGATTAAAGGCATGCGCCACCACGCCCTGTGTGAGCTCTTGCTTTTTGATCAAGGTTGACAAACTAGAGTTGAAATTATAGCTCCGAGGCCAAGACTTGAATTTACAAAATTTATTAAGATCGATATTTATCTTAAAGAAATTACTCCTATAAATACTCCTGTCTAAAATATTGTGACGTTAATCCTCTTCCCCAACCATCCGTTGTGTCTGTCTGTCCCCAGCATGTACCTGTCCATCGCCACAGCAGGTTACATTAAACAAAGCTTTCATCGCCCTGCAACGGAGCTTAGACCCCAGATATTATGCTTGCAAATGCTACTCTGCTCTTCTATTCTTGTTTGTTTATTTTTATTTATTTGAGAGAGTCAGACAGACAGACAGACAGACAGACAGAGAGAAAGAGAGAGAAAAAGAGAGAGAGAGAGAGAGGGAGAGAATGGGCATACCAGGGTCTCCAGGCACTGCAAAGGAACTCCAGACACGTGTGCCCTCTTGTGCATCTGGGTAACGTGGGTCCTGGGGAATTGAGCCTCGAACTGGAGTCCTTAGTCTTCACAGGAAGCGCTTAACCACTAAGCCATTTCTCCAGCCTTGCTGTTTGATCTTTGTCAGTTTTCTTTACATCGGAGTTAATGGTGATGATGGAAAGGGACCTTGTATAAGACAGCAACCCTGACCACGGATGTTAATTGTGTTTGAAATATCTGATTTGATTGATTACTTTCACAATCAAGATCCCGGAGACATTTAAAGATAGAATTCTCAAATCAAGCCTGCCTTTATCATAATATTTGCAACTAGAAAGTCCAAATTTATCTTTTAAAAAATTGGATCCAATCTTTATGTTTGTGCACATATGTGTATACTAGAGATAGTGTGGAGGTGTGTATGTGGGGCATACATGTGTGTGTGCAGATGCACGCATTCCACGTGCACAAGCGTGGATGCACGACAAGAACGTTAGGCGTTCTCTATTGCTCTCCCACCCGTGTTATTGAGAGAGTCTCTCACGGAACCTGCAAGTGCTGTTTCTGGGCAGACTGGCTGACCAACGACTTCAGCTGTTCTCCTGTGTCGGCTCCTTACAGGAGGGGCGTAGTTGTGCATGACCACACCCCGACGTCAGGATGGCACAGGAAGTACTCTAACCCAGCGAGCCGTCTCTCCTGCCTCAGGATCCAACTTCTAAAAGCGTGACCTCTTACTGGGAACTAACTGAGAAGGGGATTCAATTGATCCGTTGACTTACAGCATTCAGATGTTTCTGCCTTGACTGGATATGAGGAAGCCAGTTTGTAGTAGCTGGCAAGATACTTGTCCAACTGCAGAGACCACCCGTTGTTATCTCCTAAACAATGGAACAAAACAAAACATCAGACAGGTCACAAAAGAAAACTGAACAGATCTATTTTGTTGTGCTGGGGAGAAAATGTCTTCTAAAATGAGTGGAGGGGCTGGAGGAATGGCTTAGCTATTAAGGCATTTGCCTGCAAAGCCAAAGGAATCAGGTTCGATTCTCCAGGACCCACGTTAGCCAGATGATGCACAAGAGGGTGCATGCATCTGGAGTTCGTTTGCAGTGGCTGGAGGTCCTGTCATGACCATTTTGTCTTTCTCCTTCCATCTTTCTCTGTCAAATAAATAAATAAAATTAAGATAAGTGAGGCTCAAAGTTCGTTTGATGAGCATCATCGGGGGAGGGCGGTTTCTGCAAATGCGGGCTTCTTCCTGGGTTCACATGGAGGCCAGGGAGTGTGTCTGCGGGGCATGTTGTATCAAGCAGGGCGCTCCAGGCTTTAGCAAGCACGGTGGTGATCCTGCCGCAGGCTGTTCTGACCACCGTGAGACAGAGGCGCTTAGAGACTCTGAGGGATGGCCGCTGCTCTCCGCGTGGCACTTGGACACTCCCCTCACATTCTTTGCTCACTGACATGGATGTGGGAGGTGTGTCGTCACTGACAGGTGACCATGTTGATTGCATTGGAAACAAGAGAGAAACCGCAGACATCAGGCTCTCCATCCTTTCTTCTCTTTTTATTTTAAAAGTCCCCTGATATTGAAAGTGATTAGTTTTTGGATGAGTAAATGTTTTCCCATCTATAGTTGCTGATTTTTATATTAAACTCTTTGAAAAAATTTGTGGGTTTTATTTATTTGCAAGGAGAGAGAGAGAAAGAGAGAGAGAGAAGAGAGACACACAGAGAGAATGGGTGTGTCAGAGCCTCCAGCCACTGCAAATGAATTCCAGATGCATGTGCCACCTTGTGCATATGGCTTTACATGGCTTCTGGGAATTTGGCCCCAAGTCATTAGGCTTTGCAGGCAAACACCTCAACCACTAAACCATCTCTCTAGCCCTTAAACTTTTTTTTTTTTTGAGTTAGGGTCTCTCTCTAGCTCCCAGGCTGAACTGGAACTCACTATGTAGTCTCAGGGCAGCCATGAACTTGGTATGATCCTCCTACCTCTGCCTCTCAAGTGCTGGGATTAAAGGAATGAGCCACCACGTCTGGTACTCTTTTTTTTTTTTTTAAATGAGAAAGAGAGATTGAGAATGGGTGTGCCAGAAATTGTTACACATTGGTATTTAAATTCATTATTATTTTCATTCTTAGGATCTGTGGAAGTATTCCAAATCACAAAGTATTGCTGGAAAAAGTGACCAAAGTAATTCTTTGGATTCTCTTATGAATTGTTATATATTTATACATAAAACAAGGAGGTAGATGAGTCATTTGGCTCTGAAGATATTTAAGCCTTCTTTCTTCTTTTGTTTGTGGTTCTGGGAATTTAATAGTGTCCCATATTCTAAACAAGTACTCCACCACCGAGCTAACATCTCCAGCCTACATACTGCTTTTTATATTTTAAATATTTTAAGTTATTTGCATGACAGGAAGAGATGGAAAGATAGAAAATATGGTCATGCCAGGGTCTCTTGCTACTGCAAACAAACTCTGGATGTGTACAGTACTTTGTGTGAATGTCTTGACATGGGTACTAGGGAATTAACCCTGGGCCAGAAGGCTTTGCAAGTAAGTGCCTTTATCCCTGAACCACCTTCCGAGCTCTGTTGTCCCCATAGTTGCTTATTCTTATAACTTTTTTTTTTTTTTGCACATCTGCAGAAGACCATTGGGAGGATGAACGAGCCCCACAGGGGTGCAAGGATTTGCCTGTGCAGGCTGATTAGGTCTTGCGTGACTCCATGCGAGGAGCAGACGTACTTCACTCATGTTCAAGTTTACACCTTGGCATGGAGCTTCAGAAGCAGTAGGTGGATCAGGTGAGGCGGTGGTCTTCCCGAGCACAGGGCTGTGATGTGTGGTGGCTCACCTGGACCATGGCTGAGTGACTGACGGAGGATGTGATGTTCTTTCACTCTGCCTCCTGAGCAGGTCCCATATTCAACTCAGCTTTCACAGATAGACCATTGCAACGTGACACATGTTTAAAAACATGGGTCTGCTCCCTTTCCTGCTCCTTTTCTTACACTGTTGCTGTCTTGCCCTTCTGTTGTTTAAGGGATATGATACAGGTAGCTCTAGGTATAGTATTTTTGTCTAACAGATTCAAATGGTTTCTTTGCTTATGGTTTTTATTTGCTCTTTCTTCTTCCCCCTCTCTTGCTCATTTTCTGCTCACATGCTTCTCTCTCTCACACACACACAGATGAGAGAGAGAGAGAGAGAGAGAGAGAGAGAGAGAGAGAGAGAGAGAGAGGGAGAGAGAGAATAGCAGTGGAGAAGTGAAAGGAAAGAGAGCGCCTGTCCGAGTGGAAGCTGGGAATTCTGATTAATAGAAACAGTACAAGCTTGCTTGTATTTCCTGATGTCAGAGCACATGTGTTTTGTGGAAGTTTCTTTTTAAAAGGAGAAAAATATTCAAATAAACAAGCTTTTGAGTGATTAGGTCCCCCTTCCTCCTGTCCTGCAAAGTGTTTCTTCTTCCCATCTTTTACCTCCTTCCGCCAAAAGGCAGGCACATAGAACATGGGGAATGTAGCCAGAACTGCAAAGCTGGAAACTTAGCATTTTTAAGGAAACAGCTTTTGGTGTATGTGTTTCTGTATCTTAAATCCTGTATGCCTGATATTTTAAGGATATAAGAGGGTTTTCATACTTTAAGCACTTCTTCCTAGATTTTGATACTCTGATTTTTCTTGAGATAACCTAGGGTAATCTAATGAGCACTTCACATTACAAACAAAAGTTTTTTAAAAAAAATAATTTGTTTTATTTATTTTATTTTATTCATTCATTGGAAAGAGAATGAGAGAGGGAAAGAAAGAAAGAGGCAGATATATAAAGAATGGATGCACCAGGGCTTCTAACCACTGCAAACAAACTCTAGATGCATGTATCACCTTGTGTGTCTGGCTTTATGTGTGTACTGGGGAATCAAACGTGGGTCCTTTGGTTTTGTAGGCAAGTGCCTTAACCACTAAGCAATCTCTTAAGCCACCAAACAAGAGTTTTAAGGGCAGGAATAAAGCTCACTGGTAGAGCACTTGCCTAGCATGTGCAAGGCCATGGCTTCCATGCTCAGCTCCATAAAAATCAAAGTTTTATAAGGTAAAAAATAAAATAAAAATAAAAAATAATGATTTAGTAAATTAAATTAAAAACATGAACCAAGAGAAACCTAGCCTTTCTTCTTGCTTGGGCTTAATGCATATTTGCTGAACGGATGATGAATGGAGCTCTTCAATATATGTCACAGGAAACTTAGTTTCCTTTATGATCAAATAAAAGTGGTAAGTTGAGACTTGTCATAGAAACTAGACTTGGAATTAGGAACCAAGCAGGCCAGACTGCATTCATACCGAATACCCCAAGCCAGCTGTCTTTCGTTGACATTTATTCCTCCTTTAACTAATGTCCAATGCCAATTTTGCAAGCTAGTTTGTTCTCCTCTGTTCTTGTCCCCTCTTTACCTCTTCCTTTCTCTCTCTTTTCTTCCTTTTCCTCTTTATAGACTTTCTCGGAGAACATTGCCTGACCTGGTTTGTCGGGTCTCCGTGTCTCAGCCTCTTGAAAGCCAGCACTATTTTTGGTTATCTAATTGCATTCTTGACCTCTCTGTTTTTGTTCTCCTTTTAGCCAAAAGTACCTCATGCCCTCTCCATTTGTCTGTACCGTTACCCTTTCTACTTACTTTTCCCTCATGAATGCTTTTCTTCAAACCAGACATCATCGCTAGTTTCACGTTGCTTCCTGCCTTTCTGCTCACAGCCACAGTAAGTAACCTCAGTGCACCAAGAACTGTCGGTGCTCCTTTGCTTCCTAAGATGATCGGCACTCAAGAGGTGTTTGTCTTCTGTTTGACTGTTACTCTATTTTCTTGATGGGCCTACCATTTGATAGTGATTTTCCTTTTAGGACACTGCTTCTCTCAGTATAGTAATGGGCGTGGTGCTCCCCAGTACTGGTCTTACAGAGGGAAAGAACATCTCAACTCCACTACAACCTAGTCCCTTTTGAACACTGCAAACACTCCCACTGAAAGAAGAATGATGGCTAAAAAAGTAAAAAGGGGCTGGAGAGATGGCTTAGTATTTAAAGTGCTTGCCTGGGAAACCTAAGGGCTCATGTCTGACTCTCCAGGTCTCATGTAAGCCAGACACACAAAGTGGCACATGCAACTAGAGTTTGATTGCAGTGATTGGAGGCCCTGGTGCACCAATTATTTCTTACTCTCTCTCTTACTCTTTCTCATAAAAAACCAAAAATAAAAAAAACCCAAAACCTAACAATTTAAACCCAGATGTGCAAGTTCCATTGTAAAAACCACAAGAAATACGAAAAACCTAGGCAACATGACACCTAAAAAAATTACTAGGGCTGGAGAAACAGCTTAGAGGGTTAAGCGCTTGCCTGTGAAGCCTAAGGACCCTGGTTCGAGGCTTGGTTCCCCAGGTCCCACGTTAGCCAGATGTACAAAGGGGCGCACGCGTCTGGAGTTCGTTTGCAGTGGCTGGAAGCCCTGGCGCGCCCATTCTCTCTCTTTGCCTCTTTCTTCCTTTCTGTCACTCTCAAATAAATAAATAAAACAAAACAAAACAAAACAAAAAAAATTACTAGTACCAAATAATCTTTTACCTTAAAAACCTTTGATTTTTATGGAGCTGAGTGTGGAAGTAATGGCCTTCGATGCAAGTGAGTGAGATTATATGACAAAAATTTGAAAGAATAAGAAATAAGAAATTATAAGAAATCAAAAAGGATACAAATAAACTCCTGAATAAGTCCAAGAGGACACAAACATCTTGATGAAATAAGAAAGTAAACACAGGATGTGAAAGTAGAATTCAATCAAGAGACACAAATACTGAAAAAAAAAAACCCAACCTAACTGAAATACTAGAAAAGAAATTTAATAAGTCAAATACAAAGTTTCATGGAAAAATCTCACTAATAGAATAGACCAAGGAGAGGAAAGAATATATGGGCTTTAGGAAAAAATAGAGGAATTTGGAACATTCCAAACATGACAAAGATAAATTAACCAGAAAGTATGCACATAACATTTGGGATTTACGGGACACTGTGAAAAGACCAAATCTACAAATCATGGCCACAGAGAAAGAAGCATTTCATGCAAAAGGAATAGAAAACAGCTTTAATAAAACCATAGTAGTAAATTTCCCAAATCTAAGGAAAGACATGCCCAGATATCTTGGTATAAAAGGCATTTAGAACATTAAGACAGAAAAGAGCCTGCTCATGTCATATTTTAGTTGAACAAAGAAAAATAGTGAAACACCAAATCACACATAAAGGTAGGTTCATCAGAATAGCAACAGACTTCTCAACAGAAACCTTAATGGCCGGCAGAGCATAAAGTGATGGATTTCAAGTTCTGAAGGACAGCTGCCAGCCCACATTCCTTGTGGTGGTTTGAGTGTAAAATGTGCCGCATAACCTCCAGGGTTTATGATTAAGGCTCCTACTGAGTTGCCAACTGGAGTCTTTTGGGAGGCAGAGCCTTGCTGGAGGAGGTGTGTCCCTCGGGCTGGGCCTTGGGGTCTGTCATCCCAGCCCACTGGGTGCTCAGGGCTAACCAGCCTTGGCTGCTCCCTCTCCACTGCTGACATATAAAGTGGTGATGCCCCAGGTGCCTGCTCTGCAGTGGAACTTTCCCTCGACACTGTCAGCCTGAAATAAATCCTTTCCTCCCATGCGCTGCTTCTGCTCCAGCGTTTTGTCCTAGCAAGGAGAGGGTAGCTGTTGTAGTTCTTTACTTCATACATTTATTTGCCATAATTGAAGTGGAAGGAGACATTTTCCATGCTAAACACAGCTTAAAGACATGCATGACCACTAAGCCATCTCTGAAAGAGGGACACTTGAAGGAATCCTTCCATGTGAAGTATCCACGAGGCTGTAGCAAAGAGAAAACCACGCTGGGACAGTAGTCAAGCAAATGAGGGTGAGAACATCCAGTCCGAATCAACCCGCTGGCAGGCACTGATGGACACCTTCGAATTATACCTCTCAATATCAGTGACCTCACTTCCTCAATCAAAATACATCGATCAGCAGGTTGGATTTAAAGACAGGATCCATGTATTTGCTGCCTCCAAAAATCCCCAACAACTCTCCATCAAAGATGGATGCAATGTCAGGGGAAAAAGATGGATGGGAGCAAGTAGCTAGCTGTAGGTGTCTTGACGTCTCATCAACCATACTTCAAGCCAAAGCCAGCCAGAGGAGGCTAAGAAGGCCACTCCAGACTAAGGATCTGGTCCATCAAGGAGGCATTGCAATATGTGAGCTAAGCACAAGTGCTTTCATACGACCAAATGCCTAGGGCTGGAGAGATGGCTTAGTGGTTAAAGCACTTGCTTGTGAAGTGTAAGGACTCATATTCGATTCCTCAGTACCCATGTAAGCCAGATACAGAAGGTGGCACATTCATCTTGAGTTCATTTGCAATGGCTAGAGGCCCTGGAGTGCCCATTCTCTATCTGTACCCCCCGTCCCTCTCTTAAATAAACAAATAAGACTTCTTCATCTTCTTTTTTTTTTGGTTTTATGAGGTAGTGTTTCCCTCTAGTCCAGGCTGACCTGAAATTAACTATGTAGTATCAGGGTGGCCTTGAACTCACAGTGATCCTCCTACCTCTGCCTCCCAAGTGCTGGGGTTAAAGGTGTGTGCCACCATGTCCTGCTAACAAATAAGGCATTTTAAGAATCCAAAACAGGGCTGGAGAGATGGCTTAGCGGTTAAGCACTTGCCTGTGAAGCCTAAGGATCCCGGTTCGAGGCTCGGTTCCCCAGGTCCCACATTAGCCAGATGCACAAGGGGGCGCACGCGTCTGGAGTTTGTTTGCAGAGGCTGGAAGCCCTGGCGCGCCCATTCTCTCTCTCTCCCTCTATCTGTCTTTCTCTCTGTGTCTGTCGCTCTCAAATAAATAAATAAATAAATTAAGAAAAAAGAATCCAAAACAAATGCAGCTTGATGGAAAAACGCACATTAATTCCAACACAATAATAGTGGGTGACTTCAATTCACCACTGTCATCACCAGACAGGTCATCCTGAAAACCATAAACAGAGATGTCTGTAAAGCCCATTTGGTCTATGATCCATCGACTACACATTCCATCCTGACACTGCAGAATAGAGCCGGTCAACATTCTGCTGTGGATGGGGAGGGGTTCATGAAGCCCCACCCTCTCTGAGGAACTATGGGCAGTTCATGGTTGCTGGCTGGGGGAGAGTCATTCTTTTCAGTGAGTTATCCACTGTTACACAGTGGGAGGGGGAGAAGGGGCTCCGCAGAAGTGGGAGTGTTTTGGGAGAGGGTAATGTGGTCTATATGAACATAACACATTTTACAAGGGCTGGCTGGGGATACAGCTCCGTGGTCGAGCACTTGCCTTTGCCAGGCCCAGAAGCAACCCCCATTGCTCCAGCAAGAGCAACATGAACAAGGAAACAGAATTGCATGTTATGCAGATTGTGTATGTGCACAGAATCATGACCTATTCTGCTTTTGTCTTTTAAACATTTATCTATGTATACCTATTTATTTATGTAATCTATCTATCTATCATCTAGTGTGTGTTTGTGTGTGAGTGTGTGTGTGCATTTGCGTGTGTGAGTGAGGGCACACATGTGCCACAGCTTACATGTGGAAGTCAGAGGACACTGATCAGGTGGGTCCTTGCCCTCGACGTCTTTTGGGGCATGTGGGCTCAGCAGTGTCTGTAGCCCATTGTGTTCACTGCTCCCTCCACTGGCTTCCAGGAGACTCTACGGGCACAACTTCCCTGGTGGGTTCTGTGAGTGTACAGGGATCACAGAAGCCCTCCAGGGTTTCTGGCTCCTGGGTGCATCCGAACTCAGGAGCTAAGAGTGATGCAGTGAGCTCTTTATTCACTGAGCCATCTCCACAGCTCTCTCCTTTGTTTTTCACCTTAAGGAAAGATAAAATGGCAGCTGGAGAGAAGGCTCAGCGGTTAAAGTGCTTTCCGGCAAAGCCAGAGAATCCAGGTTTGATTCCCCAGTACCCAGGTAAAGCCAGATGCACAAGGTGGTACATGCATCTGGAGTTTGTTTGCAGTAGCTGGAGGCCCTGGTGCACCCATTCTCTGTCTTTCTACTTCAATAGGGCATCCAGAAATGAGAGCACCTGGTTTGTACATCACTGGGAAAGCACTATGTAAGAAGCTCATTTAGGAAACTACGGCATAGTTAGTGTTCCAGAATTTTAAATGCAGGATCAATTAAAAATTAAAAGAGAACAGCTGGGCGTGGTGGTGCACGCCTTTAATCCCAGCACTTGGGAGGCAGAGGTAGGAGGATCACCGTGAGTTCGAGGCCACCCTGAGACTACATAGTGAATTACAGGTCAGCCTGGGCTAGAGTGAGACCCTACCTCAAAAAATAAAAAAAAAAAAAACCAAAAATAAAAAAAAAAGAGTCCTTGAATATACTTCAAATAGCCTTCTACTTCTACTTAAATATATTATCACCATCATACTCATAAGTAAGAACTGCTTATCTAATTAAAAAAATTTTGTTGTTCATTTTTTAAAATTTATTTGAGAGTGACAGACAGAGAGAGAAAGAGGCAGATAGACAGAGAATGGGTGCGCCAGGACCTCCAGCCACTGAAAACAAACTCCAAACATGTGCACCCCCTTGTGCATCTGGCTAACGTGGGTCCTGGGGAATTGAGCCTCGAACTGGGGTTCTTAGGCTTCACAGGCAAGCACTTAACCGCTAAGCCATCTCTCCAGCTCTGGTTATCTAATTTTTGTGGATTAGTAAATGCCGAGCCAGTGTTGGAAAACTACTGTGGGGGTATTAACAGTCTTTCTTCTCTTGAATTCCTTGCCCTCTCTGCTCCCCTTTCCTGCTCCCACTGTTTAAAAGGGATGGCTGAGAAGTTTGCAGATAACAATGGAGCCAAATCCTTGGAGTATGATTTTTCAAAAGCTTACATATGACATTTCCTAACAAGTTTGTAATCTAGGAAGACAGAAGCATTAGGCTTTGCTGGTCACAGACTGGACCAGCGACTTGGGCCACAAAGGGAGCAAGAAAGGCCTTTTACTCCTGGGTGGAATCCCTATCTGGAAAAGCCACACATTTCTTAGGTTGGAGCGTGGAACGGGGTGGCCCGGGGTCATGTGGCAGGACCCACACACTGTTCTGCAGCCTGGATTGATATGCAGTGGCTGAGTGGAAAAGTTCACAAGGGCTGTGGTAACTGGACATCAGCATGGCCATGCAAGTTCCCTGGGGGCTTAGCTGTAGCATGTCTCCCAGGAGGCAGGGAAGACTGGATGTGACAGTGTCCATGACAGGCTGCGATGGTCCAGAGACGGCGATGGCTGAGGGTCAGATGGGTGCATGCACGTCTCAGCGGATGCCGAGGTCACCTCAAGATGACAGCCAGTGAGACTCCCTGTCCCCTGCTGCCTCCCCCACCAGTGTCCGGGACAACAGAGATGGCTGTGTCCCACGAGCAGCGGAAAGGGAGTCTTGTCTCTGACTCTCTTTAGGTCTCTCCCACCTGGAAGAGTGGAAGCTTGTAATCAAAAGAAACTTTGGCCATGGGGAAATGAAGATGGGCATGAGTAAAGATATTTATTTTTTTATTCACTTGAGGATGTGAACTGACATTTTTAGTTCATGTGTAGTACAGGGCTTCAATATTTTTATCTTTAAAGGGAGTGAAAGCAGTTCCTTTCTAAAGGGCTGTCATGAGGATCAAATTGGCAAAACACAGGCTTAGAATAGTACATTATATTTAATCAGTGCTGTAAAAATATCAACCCTTATTCTTGTCATTACACCTTCCATTTTAAATTTGGACATACATCAAATTTCTCATATTCTATTTTTCTAAAAAGAAACTTAAAACGCCTCACTTAAAAGCTTTCCAGATGTTTTAAATATGACATAAGAGGAGGTTTCATAGAATTTATATTTTATCAAGAAGAGATTTATTTGAAGGTAAAATTATTATATATTATATATATTGTATTATGAAATATATATAATCTAATATATATAATATTATATAATATTATATAATATATAATATTATATATATATATATATATAAATTATATAATACACAATGAGCTGTTGACCAGAGAGACCTACAAGATTTCCCAAAAGAAGACAGATTTCTGGGCTGGAGAGATGGCTTAGCAACTAAGCGCTTGCCTGTGAAGCCTGAGGACCCCGTTCGAGGCTCAATTCCCCAGGACCCAGGC
Organism: Jaculus jaculus; assembly: GCF_020740685.1. Classification (NCBI taxonomy): domain Eukaryota; kingdom Metazoa; phylum Chordata; class Mammalia; order Rodentia; family Dipodidae; genus Jaculus; species Jaculus jaculus. Next base: position 104,650,674 of record NC_059113.1, on the reverse strand, counting down.
TAGCCAGATGCACAAGGGGCACATGTGTCTGGAGTTTGTTTGCAGTGGCTGGAGGCCCTGGCATGCCCATTCTCTTTCTCTCTGTCTCTCTCTCTGCCTCTTTCTCTCTCTATCACTCTCAAATAAATAAATAAAAATGAGCAACAACAACAACAAAAAAAGAAGACAGATTTCTGTCTGAGTACTTGATAACCCACCAAAGGTTAATGGTAAGACCTTACTGCCAAAAACACCATATGCTGTTGGTACAGAGCATGGAGTGACCCGGCTGGTATCTGGAGAAGAGTCAGTCCCCAGACAGTTAGCCTGTCTAGTGCAAGAAGGTGCTACATGAGTGACTGGGGGAAAATGACCAAGATCTGTCCAAGCAACTCGTGGTCTAAGCTACTTAACAGCAAACAACCTGATGTGATGCTCACCCAAGTATCATAGTGGCTCACAGTCATGGTGGGAAACCAATTGCTCTTGAATTTGCTAACTCATCTGCTCAGTGGAACGGAACCCAAAGCTGGAGCTGGAAAACAAATCAGAACCATATCTAAAAATTGACTCTTGACTCTGCTCTCCAATATTAAGTTTCCACCAATCTTGGGCATTAAGAGGGCTTACACCTATTAAATTCCCTCTAAAATTATAATGGTTTTCCCATTTATATGGTGCTGACTTCACTCTCCATTGGAGAATCTGCTTCTCTTTATCAGATGGATGCAGAAGCCGAGAGGAAATTTAGCCCATCGCACCTCTCCAGGGCCGCAGCTGAAACCATAGAGTAATTGGAGACATGAGCAAGAATGCTGCTTTCCATTTGACAAAATCCAACATCCCTTCATGATAAAAGTCCTACAGAGACTGGGAATAGAAGGAACATATCTCAATATAATAAAATCTATTTATGACAAGCCTACAGCCAACATATTGCTAAATGGGGAAAAACTGGAAGCTTTCCCACTAAAATCAGGAACAAGACAAGGGTGTCCACTGTCCCCACTTTTATTTAATATAGTTTTGGAAGTCTTAGCCATAGCAATAAGGCAAGAGACACACATAAAAGGGATACAAATTGGAAAGGAAGAGATCAAGTTATTATTTGCAGATGACATGATTCTATACATAAAGGACCCTAAAGACTCTACTAGCAAACTGTTAGAGCTGATAAAAACCTACAGCCATGTAGCAGGATACAAAATAAATACACAGAAATCAGTAGCCTTCATATATGCTAACAACAAACACACAGAGGATGAAATCAGAGAATCACTCCCATTCACAATTGCATCGAAAAAAAAAAAAATAAAGTACCTTGGAATAAACCTAACGAAGGACGTAAAGAATCTCTACAATGAGAACTTTAAAACACTCAAGTGAGAAATTGCAGAAGACGCTAGAAAGTGGAGAAACATCTCTTGTTCCTGGATTGGAAGAATCAATATTGTGAAAATGGCAATCTTACCTAAAGCAATCTACACATTTAATGCAATCCATATCAAAATTCCAAAGGCATTCTTCATGGAAATAGAAAAGGCAATCCAAAAATTCATTTGGAATCACAAAAAACCTTGAATATCTAAAATAATACTGAGGAACAACAATAAGGCTGGTGGTATCACCATACTGGATTTTAACCTATACCACAGAGCCATAGTAACAAAAACAGTGTGGTACTGGCACAAAAACAGACATGTAGATCAGTGGAACAGAATAGAGGACCCAGATGTAAGCCCAAGTAGCTATAGCCACCTGATATTCTATAAAAATGCCAAAAATACTCATTGGAGAAAAGACAGCCTCTTCAGCCAATGGTGTTTTGAAAACTGGATATATATTTGCAGAAGGATGAAAATAGATTCTTCTCTCTCGCCATGCACAAGAATTAAGTCCAAATGGATTAAAGACCTTAACATCAGACCTGAAACTCTGAAACTGCTAGAGGAAAAAGTAGGGGAAACCCTCCAACATATTGGTCTTGGCAAAGACTTTCTGAATACAACCCCAAATGCTCAGGCAATAAAACAACAGATTAATCACTGGGACCTCATGAAATTACAAAGATTTTGCACTGCAAAGGACACAGTGAAAAAAGCAAAGAGGCAGCCTACAGAATGGGAAAAAATCTTTGCCAGCTATATATCTGATAGAGGATTAATATCTAGGATATACAAAGAGCTCAAAAAGTTAAATAATAAGGAATCAAACAAGCCAATCAAAAATGGGCTATGCAGTAAGTTAAAAAGGAGATATAAAGGAAAGAGAAAGGAAGGGAGGAGGGTGCTTAATAGGTTGATATTGTATATATGTAAGTACAATGATTGAGATGGGGAGGTAATATGATGGAGGATGGAATTTCAAAGGGGAAAGTGTGGGGTGGGGGGAGGGAATTACCATGGGATATTTTTTATAACCATGGAAAATGTTAATAAAAATTAAAAAAAAGAAAAAGAAAAAAAAAAAAGAAATGTAGACACACACACACACACACACACACACACAGAGTGCTGCTTTCTTGGTGAACCTGGAACCAGTACAAGGGTAAAGGAGATAGACACAGAGAACACTCAAGTCCTACCAAACCAGAGATCCAGAGACACAGAGGCTCCCAAGACCTCATCACTGAAATAGACCTAAAATGAACCCGACATGGCTCAGGGAAATTCATGGAAGAGGGGTCAGAAAGATTGTTAGAGCCACAAGTTGGGACATTAAGCACAGAGATATTGCCTCTTCCCCATAACTGATGGCTAACCCCACAATGCACGACCCACAATCCCCAATGAGGAGGGTCCCTGTGGAGGGGGGAGGACAGGGAAGAGGCTAACAATGGCACCAGAATGGCTGTTTACACACTGAGTATGTACCTAACAAGGAAGAAAAAAAAAAAAAGTCTTCCCAGATGTTTTAAATATGGCATAGGAGGAGGTTTCATAGAGTTTACATTTTATCGACAAGGATTCCTTTGAGGTAGAATTGTATAGTTAACACTGTGGGAGTGTGGTCCCTTCCACCCAAGTGAGAACAAAACCGAAGACGTTTCTATGGTTTGGATAAGCGCTCTCCAAGGGCCCACATGTAAGCCTGGTCCTTAGCCCCGGGTGTTACTGGGAGGTGGGAGGAGGTTATGCTGCCCAGCTCTCTTTCTCTCATTGATTCTTGGCTATAAGGGAAACAGTTTTCTTGGCCACATGCTCCACCAAAATGTGCTACTCGGACACAGGCCAAAGGCAATGGTGGAAACTGATCATGGACTAGAACCTTTCAAACTGTGGGCCAAAATAAATACTTTTCTCCTTATAAATTGATTATCTAAAAGGTTTGCTAGAGTGATGGAAAGTCATTTGGAAGGGTTGAATTCCTTTTAAAGAATATTTTATCTTTATTTATTTATTGACAGAGAGAAAGAGAGAGAGACAAAGAGAGAGAGACAGACCCACAGAGAGAGAGAGAGAGACCAACAGACAGGCAGAGAGAGAGAGAGAGAGAGAGAGACAGACAGACAGACAGACAGAGGGAGGAGAGATTGGGCACATCAGAACCCCAGAGCCTCTAGCACTGCAAACAAACTCCAGACCCATGTACCCCTATGTGTGTATCTGGCTTACTTGGGCAATGGGGAATCAAACCAGGTCCTTAGGCTTTGTAGGCAAGTGCCTTAATTGCTAAGCCATCTCTCCAGCCCACAAGGGTTGAATTCTGAGCAAGCAGCAATGTTTAGAAGAAGAATCTCCCTGCACTTTTCTTTTCTGTATATACAGGGCAGATAAAATTTAATGTATCCAATTTACAGTGAGGATGAAATGAGTGTATATAAAGGGCCAGGAATATATCTAGCACATACAAATACTCAAAAAACAATAGAAGAGTCTACCAATTTTGTTCTTCCAGCTCTTCTTAAAAATGTTTTATTCATTTGAGAGAGAGAAAGAGAGAAAGAAGGAAAGAGAGAGAGCAAGAGAGAATGAGAACACAGGCACACCATGGCCTCCCGCCACACTGCAAGTGAGCTCCAAACACACACACCACTTTGTGCATCTGGCTTTACATGGGGACTGGGGAATTGAACCTGGGCCATCAGGCTTTGTAAGAAAGCTCCTTGAACTGCTGAGCCATCTCTCTAGCTCTATCGTAGCTCTTGTTAGACAAAATCATATATTCCTAAGAGGGTGAAAAGAAATGCAAGGCAGCCTTTCAAGCATATACTATGCAGAGCACAGGGACGACTTCAAATCAAGTTTAGGATTAACAGTGGGCATCTCAAGGGGAGGGGCAAAGATGAAGCAAGTAAGATAAAATTTGGAAGTTTACTGGAGTCTGAAGTGCTAAAACTCTCCCAAAGGCCCATGTGTTAAATGCTTAGTGCTGAAATCCTCAGCTCACTGAGTGTGTGCTCTGGAAGAGAATTACAGCTCTTTCCAGTTTCTTGCTTAAGTTCCTGACCATGACGTAAGTGGTTTTGCTCCATAGTGTTCAACCACCATTTTAGGCTGCCCAGAGTAATGGACCCAAATGATCATGGGAGTTTATCTCATCAAATGGCTCATGGGAAATGGTGTGTAGAATTAATTAACACAGCATCTACCATGAGCTGTTGATCAGAGACCTACAAAGTTTCCCAAAAGAAGACAGATTTCTGTCAGAGCACTTGATGACCCACCAAAGGTTAGTTAGTGGTAAGACCCTAATGCTGAAGACACCATATACTGTTGGTACCCAATATGGAGTGACCGGGATGGAATCTGGAGGAGAGTCAGACCCCAGACAGTTAGCTTGTCTAGTGCCAGAAGGTTACATGAGCGATTGGGGGAAAAGGACCACCATCTGTCCAAGCAACTCGTGGTCTAAGCTACTCAGCAGCAAACAACTTGATGTGATGCTCACACAAGTGCAATAGTGATGCACAGCTGTGGTGGGTAACCCAGCTGCTCTTTATTTGGTTAAGTAATCTGCTCAGTGGAATGGAATCCACTGGAGCTGGGAAGCAAGTCAGAATAATATCCAAAAAATGAGCCAGCTCTCCATTATCAAGCTACCAGTTGTGGGCTACAAGAGGGCCTACACCTATTAAATTCTCTCTAAACTAATCATGGTTATCCCATTTATCTGGTGCTGACTTCACTCTCCATTGGAAAAATGAGCAAAAGTGCTGCTTTCTTGCTGAACCTGGTACCAGCACAAGGGTGAGGAAATAAAGACACAGAGAACACTCAACTCCTACCAAATCATATATCCAGAGACATAGAGTCTCCCAAGACCTCATCACTGAAGTAGACCTAAAATGAACCCAACGTGGCTCAGGGAAATTCATGGAAGAGGGGCGGAAAGACTGTTAGAGCCACACATTGGGTCATTATGCACAGAGACATTGCCCCTTCCCCATTACTGATAGCTAACCCCACGACGCACAACCCATGAAGAGGGTCCTTGCGGAGGCGGGAGACCAGTTTTATGGCAAGCTGAGGCCATTTACATGCAGTGTTGTTATTGAAGGAGACTTGTTATTTCTTGATACTTTATTGGATGATGTTCCACTTGGCCGGATTATTGGTATTTCTTTTCTTTTTCCCTGAAAATTTACTGCCTTGCTGTTAGTCATGAAGGGCTTCCCTCCCCCCATTTCTTCTCTGCTCATGTTTCTTTTATGAAATGTGTCTTGTCTTTTGTTCTTTCAAATGCAGATATCTTTCTTCTTTCCTGTTCAATATTTCTTTCTGAACTTCCAGGAAAACTGGTTGGGTTGATGTGCATTGTGCCTCAAGTCTGTGTTTGTCTTGAAAGATCCTTATTTCTCCACCAATTTTGAAAGATAACTTTGCTGAATATAGCACTCTCAGCTGACAGTTACTTACTTTCAGAGCTTGAAATATATCACTCCATTCTTCTTTTGGCTTTTTAGGGTTGCTGATGGCCTGTGGTTACTGTGAAACTGCTGACTTTGTGTATATGAGTTGGTATTTTTCTCTTGCAGCTTCAGTTTGCATTTTTGACACCTTTACTATGATCTGTAGTGTGGAAGTCATTCTACCTGCAGTTCTAATGCCTCTTGTGTGTCACCGGTCACCACTATTGCTCCTGTGGTAGTGGTGAGAGTGCCCTCACCCCACGGGGCGGCTGCTGGAGGTTTCCATGCTGCTGAAGATGTGGCCATTGCAGCCCTTCAATGGGAAACTGGGATTTCCCAGTCACTTAAGGTTGCTCTGTTGAGTAGAGGGACTTGACTATCACCCAGGTAAGTTGCTTATCATCCATCTGTCCTGGAGTTGACACTGGCACTTAGGCGTGGCTGTGGAGCAGCCCTGGAACCTTTATTTCTCTATCTTCCTTCCTCTTCTCCCTCACATGTGACTTACACTCTGCCATCTTACCCAGAAGTAGAGTAATAGACTACTAATCACTCAAAAGAGTGATTTTTAGCTGTAGATTCTTCTTGTATACATAGGTTAAAATGATGCATTTTACACAATTGGAAATATATCTGATATAGCTTATTCAAATATGCATGCAGTTTACATACTCTGCAAGGACCAGCTTTCTGATTTAATTTAATTAGCATTAAATAGAATTTAAATATGATCATCCTTGGGAACATAAATTATCCAGAAACTGGAAGATGAAAAAACAAAAACCACAGCTGGTAGAGGAAATTAAGGCAATGAGAGGCAAGCAGAAATAACTCAGACTCATAACTTTTTATCACTTGGACTCGACAGATGGAGATAAAATCCTATTGTCGTTCCTAGAATGCTCCAGAATACTTTGACATAAACACAGAGCAGCGTGCCACCTGGGCATCTGTGAAATTTTGGTCAGAGATAAAATTTCTACACATTAGAAGATAGGGATTTTATCCATCAATTCTGGGACCATAAGTGCTAAACATCTGAGATCCAGGATCTTAAAGAATCCTATTAATGAAACTGTCTGAGATCCAGGCTCTCAGAGACTCCTACTAATGAAAATGTCTGGGATCCAGGCTCTCAGAGACTCTCCCACTAATGAAAACATCTGAGGTCTAGGATCTCAGCGGATCCTACTAATGAAAACATCTGAGATCCAGGCTGTCAGAGACTCCTAGCACCATAGTGGTTCTTGTCTCTTGTCAACTTGATTGGATCTGGAAAGAGCTAGGAGGCAAATCTCTGGGCATGTCCTTGAGGGAGGGTCTACATTACATTTGTTGAGGTGGGAAGACCCTTCCCTCCAACTGTGGGTAGCACCATTCCTTGGGTTGGGGTCCCAGATTGAACCAAGGGAAGAGAGAAAGCGGAGCACCAGCATTCGTGTCTTTCCTCTTCCAGACGGTGAGTGCAGCATTTCCAGCTGCCTTACACGCCTGCCACCCTGTCACCCCTGCGTGGTGATGCTTATACCCTCAAGCTATGAGCCCAAATCAAATTAACCTTTCCTTCCTTAAGTTGCTTTTGTTTGGCATTCTGTCACAGCAATGAGAGAAGTAACCAGTAAGACAGCTCACAGATTACTCTTCATTCCCATCTTGTAGAAATGAGAAGAGACGTTTGTTTCCCTTCATATTCTGGGTAGAGGTAGAAATTTTGGGCTCTGAGCCTGTCGTACCCACCCAAGTGCCTCATTGCCTTTGTTAGCAGGGCTGACCGTGGATGACTGTCTGTAATGACTACGACCATCTGGTTTGAAACTTCTGTTTCCTGGTCTCGTTAAGCTTAGTGCTTAAGCTAGAGTTGCCCCACTCTTTTCCGCCTCTCTGGGTTCGAGGCAGGTACCATATTCTTCTGCTTTCTGGGAAATACATGGGGGTCTCCTAGGGAGACTGTGGAGAGGGAAGTAGATAATAGTGTACAGCTCGCTTTCTGAACTTAAGTCTTAAAAACTATGCAATATTCAGTTATTTTAGCAGAATGTTATTTCTCTCTCTCTGTGCGAGTGTGTGTGTTTGGTATGTGTGGTATGGTGTGTGATGTGATGTGTACCTTTATAAATGCATGTGAAGATGTAATTATTATTTTTTTTTAGATATGTTATTGCCTTCCAAGTCAAAGGTAATCATAACTTTAGCTCCTCAGCTTAGCATGGCTAGATTTTTCTTTTTTATTTATTAGGCAGAGAGGGACGGGGGGGGGGGGGGGAATGAGTACACCAGGGCTTCCAGCTGCTGCAAGTGAACTCCAAGCCCATGTGTTACCTTGTGTATGTGGCTTATGTGGGTCCTGGGGAATTGAACCTGGATCCTTTGGCTTTTCAAGCAAGTGCCCTAACCATTAAGCCATCTCTCCAGTCCAGGTACAGCTAGTTTTGAGTTACTGCTCTAAGACATACTGGAAATAGAATCAGGTGAAGTTAGGAAAAAATTTCAAGTTTGGAGCTGGGGGTGGGGATGCGCTCAGTGGCAGAGTGCTTGTCTAAGCATCCAGAAGCCCAGAGTTTCTGTCCCTCCAGCATGGCAATAAATAAGTAAATAAGCAAATACATAATTGCTGTGATATGACAGGGGAAGTGTCGCCTGCTGTCGGGGAGTTCAGCTTAGCTGATCAGAGATATCTGGTGACTGATGAGGCTCCCGTGAGGGCGCTGACGGCCTGTGCCATGGCGACTGTTTCCTGCGAACTCACATGGCCGAAGACCGGAGAAAAGTGATAGCGTTTTAGGAAGGTGGTTTACGCTTTGTTTGTAATTATAAGACATACATACCAGAAACATAAACTATTTCCCATGTTTCCCTGAAATAAGTTAGGGTAAGTTTTTATACAGGCTAGAGTATTTTCAAACCCTAGCCTCCATCCCGCATTTTAACAGAAGTTTAATTCATTTAAAGCAGTACATTCAACTTGAGGGGTGTGTACAGCAAGGCATCTTTCAGGCATAACTTTTTATTTTTGGTTTTTTATTTTTTCAGGTAGGGTCTTACTCTGGCCCAGGCTGACCTGGAATTCACTATGTAGTTTCAGGGTGGCCTCAAGCTCACAGCAATCCTCCTACCTCTGACTCCCGAGTATTGGGATTAAAGGCATGCACCGCTACACCCAGCTCAGGCATAACATTTTACAAAACATATTTTATTTATTTATTTATGAGAGAGGAGAGAAAGAGAGAGAGAGAAAGAGCCAGCCTCTGTGCATGCCAGGGCCTCTTTTGTTGCTCCAAATGAACTCCAGATGCATGCACCACTGTGTGCATCTGGCTCTATATGGGTACTGGGGAATTGAACTCAGGCCCACAGACTTTACAAGCAATCACCTATTAAGCACTGAGCCACTCTGTAGTCCCAGGCATAACATTTTTGCAGCATTACCAATATTAATATTGTTAGGCATGTTTTTGTCCTCTAAAAATAAGATCATATTTTCCCACAAGTGAGAAATCTTACTGCTTTATGTTGTTGACCAAAAGTTTAGTTTTGCCATGGACAAGCTCCAGGAAATTCAAGTTTTTTTTTTTTTTTTTAATAAATTTGTGGGCCGAGCATGGTGGTGCACGCCTTTAATCCCAGCACTTGGGGAGGCAGAGTTAGGATTTCTGTGAGTTTGAGGCCACCCTGAGACTACATAGGTCAGCCTGAGCTAGAGTGAGACCCTACCTTAGAAAACCAAAGGAAAAAAAAAAAAGCTTTTAAAGATTTAGAAATTTGAAAGAAATTCCAACTGAAAGCAATTTTCCCAAGCACTGTGCCAGGCTAGCAATCTTGTTGGCGTTGGAAGGCCGTAGGTGTGGCCATTGCTTGAATAACAGGTTAGCCGCACTTGCATATTACCTTTACCCCTTTTATATAAAGAGGTCGCACATTTCCTCCCTAGCAGCAGTAAACAGAAGCAGGAGGGAATAGTGGTGCCTAGCACTGTGAGCCGCTGCCTTTCTTACCACCCTTTAAGCTTAGAGGGTCGTCACGCCCTTTCACAAGTAAGGGGTCTGATGCGCATGGTAGTGAGGAGGTGTTCTCTGAAGTTCAATTGTTCCCTGAGCCTTGTAGGGCGTGTCGCAAATCTCCTTTAGTACTGAGCCCTCTGCAGCCTGGTTTTCTGTCTTCATGGGTTTTGAGTCTCTTTACTGTTTACAGCCATCTCCCTGGAGGAGGGTCTCAGGCTGGAAGTGAGAGCAGCACTTATATATATAGTTTTAATTTATTTGAGAGAGAGAGTGAAAGAGAGAGAGAGAGAGAGGGAGAGAGAATGACGTGCCAGGGCCTTCAGCTGCTGCACATGAACTCCAGATGCATGTGCCACCTTGTGCACATGTGCAACATTGCACGCTTGCATCACTGTGTGTCTGGCTTACATGGGACCAGGAGATTCGAACATGAGTTCTTAGACTTTGCTGGCAAGCGTTGTAACCACTAAGCCATCTCTCCAGCCTAGCACTCATGTATATTTTACATATATTTTATTTATTTATTTGACAGAGGGAAAGAGGGAAAGAGAGAAAATGGGTGTGCCAGGCCCTCTAGCTACTGCAAACAAACTCCAGATTCGTGAGCCCCCTTGTGCATCTGGCTTATGTGGGTCCTGGAGAATTGAACCAGGATCCTTTGGCTTTGGCAGGAAAACACCTTAACTGCTATGCCATCTCTCCAGCCCCCAATCACTGATATTAAAAAAAATATTTTATTTATTTAAGAGAAAAAGAGAGGGGGAGAGAGGAGAGAATGGGTGTGCCAGGGCCTCAAGCTACTCCAAGCAAACTCCAGATGTATGCACCATCATATATACATCTGACTTATGTGGGCACTGGGGAATTGAACCTGGGTCCTTAGGCTTTGCAGGCAAGTGCCTTCACTGCTAAGCCATCTCTCTAGCCCAGCACTAATATTTAATCCACCACTTCCTCTGTAATGTCTCCTGGGTCCTGGTGGGTGTGACAGATATGAGTTGCCTCATGTTGGGCAGTAGGAGGAAGAAGGCTTGGAAAGAATGTAAGAGTCTGAGTCACTGTCCCTCCGCTAGGAGTTCACTGGCTGCATTCATGACCCCACAGTGATTACTGACACCCCATGGAGCAGGGCTCTCGGCCGGGGGGGTGGGGGGTGGTGGTGGTGGTGGTGGTGGTGGAAATGGAGGTGGAGGAGGAGAAAACCCAGGGCTGGAGAGATGGCTCTGCAGTGAAAGGTACTTGCTGATGGCCTGGGTCCAACTCCCGACTGTCCACCTAAAGCCAAATGCACAAAGTAGTGCACGTGTCTGGAGTTCGTTAGCAGTTGTAGGACGCTCTGGCACACCCATGCTGAAGTACTCACTGGGGCCTCTCAAATAAATAGATAAAAAATATTTGTCAAGAAAGAGTACAACCATATCCATGACCACACCATGCCTGACACCACCTACACAAGACCATCATAAGAGGAGGGAAAGATCACGACATCAAAATAAAAGAGAGACTGATTGAGAGGGGGAGGGGATATGATGGAGAATGGAATTTCAAAGGGGGAAAGCGGGGGAGGGAGGGTATTACCATGGGCTATTTTTTATAATCATGGAAAGTGTTTAAAAAAATTGAGAAAAAAATAAAAAAAAGAAAGAGTACAACCAAGTGAAGAAATGGCCAATTTGCAGCATGTTCATATGATAAAAGTTCTCAAAATCTTTAAAAACTGTTTGACTATTGTTGCTAGGTTCAGCCTGGTGCCGTCTGGCTCCGCAGCCCAGCTTCTTAATATTGACCCTGTTCTATCTCAAAGGTTTGTGTTGGGCAGGTTTGTTAGGTTAAAACATCTGCTACGGCACACTTAATGTTTTCTTAAAACATCGGTTGTGATGCTATTATATCGAAAAGGCTGGGAGCTGGATCTGGAAGGGCACAACTGGGCTCTGAGCATCCTGGGGGCTGAGGCAGGAGGATTGTGTTTGCACATCATTAGAGGCCAATTTGAGCTATGTAATAAACTGCAGACCATCCTGGGCTAGAAAACAAGAATTTGTGCGCGCGCGCACACACACACACACACACACACACACACACACACGCAGGATATAAGACGCCCGTCCACGCAGATTTTGCATTCATTTCTCCTGCCTGTCTCCCCTCTCCCCCGCTCCTCTCCGCTCTGTGGCTGGGGCGCCACACTCTGCCACACAGCCACACTCTGCCACACTCGGCCACACTCTGCCACACACGGCCACACTCGGCCACACTCGGCCCCACTCTGCCACACTCTGCCACACTCGGCCACACTCTGCCACACTCGGCCACACTCGGCCACACACGGCCACACTCGGCTACACTCTGCCACACTCGGCCCCACTCTGCCACACTCTGCCACACTCGGCCACACTCGGCCACACTCACCGCAGTCCTCCTCGTCTGCCTCGTTCCCACAGTCGTCCACGCCGTTGCAGTGCAGCAGCTGAGGCAAGCATCTCGTGATGTTCCCACAGGGAAAGGAGCCCAGGGGACACATGACATCCTGGGCACTCCCCGGAGCACCTGCAGTGATCAGGGAGGGGACAGGGCATTTTAAGACAGCCAGTGTCAAGCCCGTGCAAAAGGTGGTTGCCCCCTACTTCCCACCCACCTGGCTCTCCAGTGCGCAGAGCCCTCCAGGACAGCTTCCCGTCTCTCACCATCTTTGCCTCTTACCTCCTCCTTCTGCCCATGCTGTTATGCGCTGAGAAGAATGTCTTCATCGTTTTTTTGAAAAAATTGTATGTGTTCATACTTTACACTTCAGCCCCATTCCCTTCTCCTACAAAAAGCGTTCAGCCCCTGATGATGGTGCCTGGTTTTGTGTTAGGCTAATGACACCACAAGACAGCTGTATTAGGCTTGGAAGTGGGTAAAAAAAGGCAAGGTCGGGGCTGGAGAGATGGCTTAGCGGTTAAGGTGCTTGCCCATGAAGCCAAAGAACCCAGGTTCGATGCCCCAATACCCACGTAAGCCAGATGCACAAGGGGACACATGCATCTGGAGTTCCTTTGCAGTTATTATCTCTCTGTCTGTCTCCTTTCTCTCTCTGCTTACATATAAATAAATTAAATTAAAAATTATTTCATCATTCATGGGGTACAGAGGGCCTACACCTATCAAACTCTCTATCAAAAAAGTAATTGTTATCTCAATTTTTCGGGTGCTAACTTACTCTCCGTTGGAGAATCTGCTTCTCTTTTTCAGATAGATGCAGATCCTCAGGAGAGAGCTGCCCCAACATACCTCAAAAGGGCCCTGGCTTGAAACTAAGGACAATTGGCGAAACAAGCAAGGGTGCTGTTTTCCTGATGAACCGGATACCAGCACAAAGGGGAAGGAGACCAACACAGAGAAAAATCAACTCCTACCAAATCATAGAGCCAGAGCCTCAGAGGCCCCCAACACCTCAGCATTGAAGCAGACCAAAAATGAACCCAACATGGCTCAGGGAAATTTTGCGGAAGAGGGGGCGGAAAGAATGTCAGAGTCACATGTTGGGTCATGATATGCAGAGACATTTACCATACCAATAACTGTGGGCTAACTCCACAATGCACAACCCATTTACATCAACAAGGAGGGTCCAATGGGAGGGGGTAGATCATGGATGAGCCTAAACAATGGTACCAAACTGCCTGTATTTGCTGAAAAGAAAACTAACAAATTAAATTAAATAAAAACACCAGAAAAAAAAACCTAACAACAACAACAACAACAAAAAATTATTTTTTAAAAAAGGCAAGGTCATATAGGGTGGTAATACTGATGTCATGTCTTCCAGCTATTTTGCAACTCTCTACATGTTTATAGGCTTATAATGATGCAAGTGACAGTTGTCTATAGATGCCTGTAACCAATATAGATGGTGAGATACATTGATTATCACCCCATGGATGTGGGTCAGTTTTGCATGAGTTAAGCAAATTTATTCCAGCATTCTTAGTGGCTTACAAGTGTGTGTGTGTGTGTGTGTGTGTGTGTGTGTGTGTGTGTGTGTTCCAAACTCCTTTGAATGATTTATAGTGGTTCCTTCATCAGTAAATGAGTTAAGTAAAGTCTTTGAGAATTTTGATTTTATATTTGTATGACTCATGGTTTTATATCCTCTTCCCCCTAATTCTTTTTTTAATTTTCCTTTAACAGGTGTGGGGACTTACTTGGAGTTCCATAGTTGATATTTTAAGCTGAAGACATTTAAAGATCAACAGATGGAGAAATATGCCTTCTCAGAGCTTCCCTTATTTGACTAACAGCACAGGAACTTCTGAGAAGTAAAGCTGGCATTAACTCCCTCTTCTGGCTGAATCTGCTCTCAGGAGAGAGAACCAAAAGTGCATCTCCCGCAAGTACCCTTGTTGGTGGATATTTGGGGCCTGAGAGCTGGAATAGGGCACCCGCTCCTGCGTGAGCAGACACTGGGCTTTCCTAGTCCTCACCTGCCCTCCTAAAACCCCATTATCTATCTTCCTTCCCTTCCCTTCTCTCTTTTGATTTTGTGTATGTGCGAGTGTGGGCGTGTATGTTTATGAATGTGAGTGTAGATTTTCGGATGCCAGTCAAGCAGGCGGAGATCAGAGGACAATTTTTTTGTGACACAATCGGATCATATCAGCACTTGGGAAGATGAAGTAGGAGGGTTGCAAGTTCAAGGCCAGCCTTGGTCATATAGTGAGACCTTGTCTCCAAGACAAAATAAACAAACAAACAAAAAACTATAGTAAAATTTGAAAGTTTGAGAAACACAGGATGTATATGAATTGTGCAGAATGGAAACAAATTATGCTCATAATTTCACTTAGAACCGAACCATGGGCTGGAGAGATGGCTTAGTGGTTAAGCACTTGTATGTGAAGCCTAAGGACCCCTGTTAGAGGCTTGATTCCTCAGAACCCACGTTAGCCAGATGCCCAAGGGGGTGCATGCATCTGGAGTTCATTTGCAGTGGCTGGAAGCCCTGGCGCACCCATTCTCTCTCTCTCTCTCTGCCTCTTTCTGTCTGTCTGTCACTCTCAAATAAATAAGTAAAAATGAATTAAAAAAATTTTTTTTTAAAAAGAACTCAACCAAAATACTCAGTAGAGCCCCAGTAACATAGGCAAGTGTCAAAGGTAACCTATGACAATGAGGTATTTGGCTCTGATAGTGGGAACAAGTTAATGGTTAATGTGATACAAATGCATGTTGCTTTTCATGTCCTTGAAGTTAGTTGTAATTGTGATGTTTCACTTTAATATGCTCATCTCAAATAAAGACTCATTCATAATCAATTTATCAATAAATCAAAAAAGACCTAAGTTAAAAATGACTTCAACCATGAGCAAATTAAAAAAAAATACTATGGCAAAAATTTTGAAAGTATCTTGGAAAAAAATGCTTCGCCATTTCAATAGCAACAGCAGTAACATTTTTAACATTAAAATGTCAATTATCCAACAAAAAGGATGGTTTCATTGTGACATTTTCACACACATAAATCACTCTCATCTTGCTGGTCCCCTTCTTCCCCCAGTAGTGCCCCTCTGCTTTCACGTCACATACGTGTCACATACATGTCTGCTTTCACGTCACATACGTGTCACATACGTGTAGTCACATCTAAAGTCTGCAGAGGCGAAAACACGAAATATTCTGTCTGTCTACCTCGCCCGCCCTCTCCCACCATCCCGTCCATCCTCTTCCTGCCTTCCTTGTTCCGCTTCTGCTTTCATGTCATATGTGTCTATATATGCATATATGTATTCTTTTTATTTTATTTATTTATTTGAGAGCAACAGACAGAGAGAGAAAGAGGGAGAGAGAGACAGAGAGAGAGAGAGAGAGAGGGAGAGAGAGAGAGGGAGAATGGGTACGCCAGGGCTTCCAGCCTCTGCAAACGAACTCCAGACGCGTGCGCCCCCTTGTGCATCTGGCTAACGTTGGACCTGGGGAAGCGAGCCTCGAACCGGGGTCCTTAGGCTTCACAGGCAAGCGCTTAACCGCTAAGCCATCTCTCCAGCCCTAAATCTTGATTCTTTAAAACACTTTTATTTAGTTAGTTGCAAGGAGAAAGAGAGTGAGAGAGAGAGAAAGAAAGAGAGAAAGAGAATACGAAGAGTGGCATGCCAGGGCCTCTTGCCAGTGTAAACGAACTCCAGACGCATGGGCCACTTGGTGCCTCTGGCTTCGCATGGCTGCCGGGGAATGGGTCTCAGGCCAGCAGACTTGACCAGCAAGCGCGCCTTAACAGCCGAGCCACCTTTCAAGCCCTAAATCTTGATTTTTATTTTTTTTAACATGAGAGAGCACATGTGATACTTGTCTTTCTGAGTTGGGTTTATTTACATTGTTGGGAAGGTTATCAGTGATGTGATGATCTTCAGTGCCGTCCATCTGTATGTAATTTTGTCGCCACCGTCCAGCAGTGACTGGGAGGACATGAAATGAACGTGCACCACAGAGGCTATGATTTCATGAGGGTGGGGCACGCTCGAGCGCCCTCTGCACTAACCATACTAGCAGCTTTTATTCAGTTTCAGGCAGTCAAGGCTGTGGGGAGTCTGAGCAGAAGACAGATCACGAGTTTGCATCAGATCAGATCAGGAGTGGCTCCTTTATGTAGATCGCCCTGTTGAGAATTTCTTGATTTTCACCTAATTTCATTCTTCTTTATGAATGGATATGATCACACACACACACACACACACACACACACACACACACACACACATATATACACACACACATATATACACACACACACACACATACCTATATAAATACGTAATTTTCTTTATCTTTTTATCAGTTGATGGACACCTAGACTGATTCCATATCTTGTTATTGTAAAGTCATAAACATGGTGTACAAGTACCTCTGTGGTGTGCTGATAATTCCTTCCGGTACATTTCCAGCAATGCTATAGCTGGGTCATCTCCCAGTTCTGTTTTCAGTTTTCTGAGGAACTTCCACAGTGATCTCCATAGTAGCTTCATCAGTTTACATTCCCATGAGTAGTAAATAGAATTACTCTTTCTCCCATCCTCACAATCGTTTGTTATCCTGTTTTCTTCATGATAGCTGTTCTGTTGGGGTGACGTGGAATCTCACTGTAGTTTTTTTTTAAACATATTTTGTTTATTTGAGGCAGAGAGAAAGAGGCAGAGAGAGTGAGTATGGGTGTGCCAGGGCTTCCTGCCTCTGTAAACAAATTTTCAGATGCATGCTCTACTTTGTGTACCTGGCTTTACATAGGTGCTGGGGAATTGAATCTAGGCCACCAGGCTTTGCAAGCAAGCGCCTTTAACCACTGAACCATCTCTTTGGCCCTCACTATAATTTTAATTTACATTTCCCCAATGACTAAGGATGTTGAACATTTTTCAAACATTTATTGGCCATATCTGTTTCTTCTTTTGAGAACAATCTGTTCCATTCATTTGCCCATTTATTGATTAATGATTCTATTGGTGTTTGATCTATTGAGTGCACTGTGGACTAGATATTAATCCTCCATCAGATACACAGCTGGCCAAGGTTCTGTCCCATTTGGTAGGCTGTCTCTTCACTCAGCTGGTTGTTTCTTTTAGTGGCAGAAACCTCTTTGCTAAACCACTTGAGTCTTTTCTCCTTGGAAAACCTTTGAGGTTAGGTAGATGGAAGAACAGATATTGGTTATAAAGTGAGATGCAAAGCACTCTGTGAGTTTCACTTGTCTTTTTCTGTCACAGAAGAAGTGACTGCCATTCCTCCGTGAGTAAAACTACACGTACACATTGTATACATGTCCTGGCGTCTGTGTGGATTGTTCCCGGGGAAGGAAATGCGTGTGGACACTGCATAGCTAGAGTTGCATTCTCACTCATATGGTCTCTTAATGAGATTCACAGGCTGAAGCCAGACAACAAGGGCAGGGAAACCTTTTCATTTTGTTAGTTTATTATATTTATGTATGAGAGAGAGAGAGAGAGATAATGAGAGAGAATTGGTGCACCAGGGCCTCCAGCCACTGCAATAGAATTCCAGACGTGTGTGCCGTCTTGTGTGCATGTGTGACCTTGTACACATGATGCATCACCTAGTGTATCTGCCTTACGTGGGTTCAGGGAAGTCAAACCTGGATCCTTAGGTTTGTAAGCAAGCACCTTGACCTTAACCACTAAGCTATTTCTTTAGCCCAGGAAACCTTTTTATGATTTGGGTTTGAGTCATCTGTTTGTTTCCATATTGTAAGGTGAATATATGGCTTTTTATTTCGAGGTAGGATCTCACTGTAGCCCAGGCTGACCTGGAATTCACTATGTAGTCTCAAACTCACAGCGATCCTCCTACCTCTGCCTCCTGAGTGCTGGGATTAAAAGCGTGCATCACCACACCTGGCTGTAACTATATTTTTGATCCCTATCACTTTTTTTTGGGGGGGGGGAGAGATTTGATTTGACTTGTGTTCTACTCAAATCTTGAATTCCTTTTAAAAGTTTTAATCAGTCTTTCTCTGAAGCCAGGCTCCCGGAGAGTTATTTATGGCCGAATCATAGTTTTTCACTCTCTTACAGATCTTGTTAGAAACACACAAACATTTGTAACTGTGTCTAGAAACACATGAAGACCACAACTCCATGAAACTGTAATCCTCATTCCATGAAACAGTTCTGTAAAGTCACTATAGAACATCTTGTTAGTTCTCTGAGATCTGTGTCATCAAGGCACTTTTCTGTCTGTAAATTTAAAATAAGTTAGGTGAGCGTCTACTGCATGCAATGAAAATGGCTGTAATATTCTTGTATAGTTATGACTTTTGCAGGTGCTAGGGTAAATTTCACTTGATTCAGTGAGTTCTTAACAGCACTTAAAGATTTGAACTTGGGCTGGAGCGATATCTCAGTGGTTTTACATGGACTCTGGATACCTGACTCAGGTACCACTGATCCATCTCCCAGTGCAATGTCTGTTTTTATAAAATTATACGTTAACAAGAACTTGCTCACAGTGGTAATTTTTGGGAAGTTGACAGATGAAAGTGGGTGGATTTTACTTTTCAGCTTACAGCCTTGAGAAATAAATTTATTTATTTATTTGAGAGCGACAGACACAGAGAGAAAGACAGATAGAGGGAGAGAGAGAGAATGGGCGCGCCAGGGCCTCCAGCCTCTGCAAACGAACTCCAGACACGTGCGCCCCCTTGTGCATCTGGCTAACGTGGGACCTGGGGAACCGAGCCTTGAACTGGGGTCCTTAGGCTTCACAGGCAAGCGCCTAACCGCCAAGCCATCTCTCCAGCCCCGACACTTACATTTTTTTAAAAGTGAGTATTTAATGATAAAATAATCAAAATTATTTCTGGTAATTAAAAATTGTGAAAATATGGTTTCTTAGCTGTAGACAAAATGCCTTGATTTGTCCACTCTTTTTAAAAAAAATTTTGGTTATTTTTATTTATTTTTTAATTTTTAATTTTTTTCTTTTCACAATTTTTATTAATATTTTCCATGATTATAAAAAATATTCCATGGTAATACCTTCCCCCCCACATCTTCCCCTTTGAAATTCCATTCTCCATCATATTACCTTCCCATCTCAATCATTCTACTTACATATATACAATACCAACCTATTAAGTACCCTCCTCCCTTTCTTTCTCTTCCCTTTATATCTCCTTTTTAACTTACTGGCTATTTTTATTTATTTGAAAGTGATAGACAGAGAGAGAAAGAGGAAGATACAGAGAGAGAGAATGGGTGCGCCAGGGCCTCCAGCCACTGCAAACGAACTCCAGACATGTGCACCCCCTTGTGCATCTGGCTAATGTGGTTCTTTGAGAATCGAGCCTCGAACCAGGGTCCTTAGGCTTCACAGACAAGCACTTAACCACTAAGCCATCTCTCCAGCCCTGTCTTCTTTTTATAAGCCTTTAATATCAAGGTCAATTTTATTTTCTCTCTAGTCTTTCTTCTCTGAGTCATCTGTCACTCTTCTGAAATTCATTCACTACATGGACGAGAACTCAGCCTCAACAGTGTTTCCGTTTGTGTCGCCTGAGGTTTTACAGGGTATCTGCCCTCCACGTCAGAGGTGAACACCTGCATCCAAGTAGACATTTCCCTGCTCTTCCTGTGTAGGAAGGAGACACACAGTTTACCCATGCAGTGATCTAGTGCAGCTATCTAGTGGGCTGGGCACCGGCGGGCAGGGTAGCAGGCAGTCTCTGTAGCGGTGAGACATGCTTCATAACCATGAAGGATGCCAGAGGGAAAGATAGCAGGAGCCCACGGCATTCCTGGCATGGCTGGACAGCTTGACCTGCGCTTAAGTGGAAGAAACACAATATTATGTGTTGAAGCCGCCGTTGCTTGGATTTCTCTCCTTTCCACATCTAGATGCATTTCTAGCCAATCTGGAGGGGGCTGATAAGAATAGCAATGACTCCATCCTGGAGGGGAACTAAGGAATTGTATGTGTATCAAGATTAAGGAACCCTAAAAATGATTTCTCTAAGGCCAAGGCAAGGAGTGGGGTAATGCTTTAGATGAGACTTTCAAAGTTAGGAAAGGGTTGGGAGATGGCTTAGCAGTTAAGGTACTTGCCTGCAAAGCCAAAGGACCCAGGTTCGATTCTTCAGGACCCACATAAGTGAGATGCACAAGGGAGCACATGCATCTGGAGTTTGTTTACAGTGGCTGAAGGCCCTGGTGCACCCACTCTCTCTATCTGCCTTTCTCTCCCTCTCTCTAACAAACAAAATAAAACAAAGTTAAAAAAATGAAAGTTAGAAGAGATCAGTGTAAGATTTCAGCTGAATATGGGTTCAGAACAATCAGAAGACCCAATGAATGGCATGTGAAAACAAACACAAGTCCTGGGAACCATACTTTTTCTTTCTTTTTTTGGTTTTATGAGGTAGGGTCTCATTCTATCTCAGGCTGACCTGGAATTCACTATGTCGTCTCAGGGTGGCCTTGAACTCCTACCTCTGCCTCCTGAGTGCTGGGATTAAAGGCGTGCACCGCCATGCCCTGCTTTAAAAAAAAATATTTTATTTTTTTTTTGAGAGAGGGAAAGAGGCAAAGTGAGAAAGAGAGGGAGAGAGAGGGGGAGGGAGAGAGAGAGAGAGAGAGAGAGAGAGAATGGGCACACCAGGGCTGAAGTCACTGCAAATGAACTCCAGATGCATGAGCCACCTGTACATCTGGCTAACGTGGGTGCTGGGGAATTGAACCAAGGTCCTTTGGCTTTGCAGGCAGGCGCCTTAACTGCTAAGCCATCTCTCCAGGCCCCTGTCAACTATACTTTTAATGGAAAATTGAGGCAACACTGTAACTGGGGAGGAGGCCCACCGGCCTTTCCCTGCGTTCCCCATACAGTCTTGAGCTTTCAGGAGCTGCATCTTGGAACGTAGACGAGAAGTGCTTCGACTAGGCAAGCCAACAATGAAGACAGTCCTATTCTTCACCACGGTGGGTGGCAATCCTTCCGCTCTCACAGCCTCATTGTTTTCCGAGGAAAGGATGTCACTGCAGTGGCTGCGGAATGCCACACGTGAGGCAGGGTTGGGACAGTTGATGAAATATGAAGATGGATTCTATATTAAGTTGCATTATTTTACTAGTGTTAAATTTCTTGCACTTAGCAATTGTACGAGGATTACCATAACTCAGGGCTGCCTGGGAAAGGAGCCGCCGACGCCGGCCCTGCCCGCGCCTGCTGCCGACTCCGCTTGCCCGCTGCAGGGCGCTGTTGTGGGCTCTGTGCGGGTTTCTGGAACATGTCTTCTAGGCCTGGGGATTGGGTCCTCCTTCCTAAGTCATTTTGTGCAGAGAGCTGAGACTAAGGAATGTGGAGACCCTTTCTCTGAAGTTACAGTGCTGATCTGAGTCATTGCCCGCCCTGCTTTGCATGTCCACTGGTCTTAACTTACAGGGCAATGCTATTGGAACGGATATAGACATACGTACATATCCAGGATAATGCTATTGGAACTAAATATGTATATATGTCAGGCATAGGCTTGGGCCCCAGGCCCCTGGAGGTTTAAGCAGGCCTGAGCTGTCAGGCCTGGCTGGGGCCCTCGGACCCTGGAGGTAGCAGCTAGCCTAGATCTCGCCTCCAGACCATCAGGAGTGAGGCTGCTCCTCCCCCAGCCTGGGCACCTGACGTCCTGATAAGACTTAGGTTTTGCTTTCCCAGAGCCTTGCGACCTCTTGCCACTTGACCTGAATGTCCCTATATGCTAATGAGGTATCAGCCAGCAGCCTTCACACAGCCAATCCCCCTACGACCCGAACCCTATACCACTCACTGCCACTACTTTGAAGTAACTAACCCCCTTATGACCCGTTACCTCTTCCTGCGCTTTCACAAGTGCTTATAAACCCATTCCCCTGACAAGTAGATGGGCTGTTCTCTGAAGCTGATTCCTAGGTGTTTCTTCCCGTTGCACTCACATCCATTCAAGACCCTGCTCTGTAGTTGCCTGGTCACAGCCATGGACAAAGCACACTCGTGAGCACTCACGTTAATGAACACACACCCTCTCTGTAGGCTCTGTTTGTTGCTGGCTGCCTGACTTCCTTTCTTGGTCGACGCTGCCGCCTCAAATTAGAAGTAAAGCTTGTGATGGGAGGTGGATGCTAATGCAGGTCACGGGGTTAAGCAGCAAGGGAGGATTATTTTTCTCTCTTCAGTCATACCGTGTTATTGATATTGCCATGTGGGCCTGCTCTGAGTGACCACCTGCTGTCCTTCCCATCTGTACCCAGACCACTAGATCAATACATGGGTTGGCTATGCACCTGTGATGGGCAAGTGGGAGCATGTGCCTCTTTAACTGAGTTATTAGGCATAGAAGCTGCAGCTTATACAGTGAACATTCCTTTGGATTTCCTCCGACCCTTTCAAATCATCTTGCATCCTCTCATGCTTTAGGCATAACCACTTCTCTCCCTCTGTCACCTCGAAGTCCACTGTGGTTCTCCAGCAAGTATTGGAGGTCTTCGATCTTCTACGCCCTTAATGTGTCAGCATCTCACCTCTGCTCTGGCCAGAGGTGGGCCACCGTCAAGTCTGAGCAGCAGTCATTGCCTCCTTAGACTTCTTCTTAGGATGCTCTCTATACATCGCCCAGAAAGCGCCTCCAAAAAATAAGGTCATGCAAGTGTAGTGTCCTCATTCAAAAGCTCTACTTGGACTCCACTGACTTTGGAGTAACATTCAGCCTTTTTACCTTTTGACTTTGTAGGAATAGGCCACTCCTATCCACTGACTTGCTTCCTTTCTACCTCTCTTACTTCAGCATCGTCCTCTCTAGGACCTGAGTTCCGTCTTACCTAGTGTTTTAGAGCAAGCCATTCAAGTTGTCTACACATGTGGATTGCTCCTCTTTCAGATCACTACAAGGCTGGGGATTCCTCATTTTCTGATATCTGCCTACATAGCCGTCTTTTAGAGAGACTGTGTTGGATCATTCTAGTTCAATTTGCCCACATTCTTTGCCAGTCACCATTCTGCAGTGTTTCCCCTTTCACAACACATATGCCATTTGAGAAATTGTATTTGTTAGTTTATTTATGTATTTTGCTATTTGAATATCTCCGTCTGAATGTAAACTCCCATAGGTGGATGATCTCTCTGATGCTATCCACCCTTGAGTTCCTATGCCTGCACTGGTGTGAGGTGTTGCGCGGCTAACAAAATTTAGCTGAAGGAAAGGATGTGCATTGGACACTTTACTCGTTGCCGTGAACAAATGCCTGGAAAGTAGCAGCTTAAGGAAGGAGAGAGTTTCTTTGGGCTCACAGGTCCAGGGATACATTCCCTCACGGTACAGGAGCAGAGGGCTGGCTGGCCACTCTCAGTCTCACCCTGCTCTCTCCTGTTCATCTGGGGCCCTGGCTTGCAGGATGGTGCCTCTTCCTGGTTAAAGTGGGTCTTCCCACTCCATTATCCTAATCCAGATGACCCTCACAGGTGGTCCTAGGTCCTGCCAAGCTGACAATCAATATCAATCACCACAGGTAGAATGGATAATCGTTCCTCCATCTGGAACATTTAGAATAGTGAAGATCTTTTTTTTTCTCACGGTATATATATATAGGTTTTTTGAGGTAGGGTCTCACTCTAGCCCAGGCTGACCTGGGATTCACTATGGAGTCTCAGAGTGGCCTCGAACTCATGGTGATTATCCTACCTCTGCCTCCCAAGTGCTGGGATTAAAGGTGTGCGCCACCATGCCCGGCTTATAAAAATATTTTATTGACTTATTTATTTGACAGGAAGAAAGAGGCAGAGAGATAGAGATAAAGATAGATAGATAGATGGATAGATAGATAGATAGAGAGAGAGAGAGAGAGAGAAAGAGACAGGGTGCACCAGGGCCTCCAGCCACTGCAAATGAACTCCAGGCACATGCACCACCTTGTGAATCTAGCTTATGTGGGTACTGGGGAATTGAACCTGGGTCTTTTGGCTTTGCAGGCAAGCATCTTAACCTCTAAGCCATCCCTTCAGCCCATGAATATCTTTTTTTAATAAGCCTTTTAAATAATTTTTTATTTTTATTTATTTAGTTATGCTTCACAGGCAAATGCCTTAACTGCTAAGCCATTTCCCCAGCCCACTGATACTTTCTTAATAACAGTCTTGCATTGCAAAGTTCTTTGTTGATTAAAGAGTGCAGACTGCCCTTCCAGAGAGAACATTCCACTTTATTCAAATGATCATGCGGAAGCCTCCGGTCAATCTATTGCTCATGATTATCTGAGCCATCGTTGGCAATGCTTTCTGGCATGTTTTCTCTCTTGTCTTATTTGTATGCTGGGTCCAAAAGCTTTGTACAGTTGAAGAAAATGGCCAGTTAGAAAATAACATGTAAGAAACAGGAAGTGTGTTAAAAATAGACCCAAGATGGATCCAAAAGACTTTTATAAATGAAATGGATACAGTAACTTGATACTCGAGGAGTGCCATTTCAAAAAAAAAAAAAAAAAAGCCAGTTGTGATATAATTAGAGAATTAACCAAAAACCTTATATGGACTTCCCCAAAGACTTTATGTATCTTCTCAGTGTGTTTCAGGGAGAAAATCCATTAGGGATCTGCTAAGATCCTGGAGACCAGCCCGAGCGGCTTTACTCACAGCCGCTACTTTTCCATGGACTCGCATGCAATGGTCACAATTCAAGGGTTCCTCTCTGATACCCACATTCCAACCCATTTCCCCCCCTCAGTTGCCAGGGCTACTTTTTTTTAAAAATTAATTAATTAATTAATTTATTTATTTGAGAGCGACAGACAGAGAGAGAAAGACAGATAGAGGGAGAGAGAGAGAATGGGCGCGCCAGGGCCTCCAGCCTCTGCAAACGAACTCCAGACGCGTGCGCCCCCTTGTGCATCTGGCTAACATGGGTCCTGGGGAATTGAGCCTTGAACCGGAGTCTTTGGGCTTCACAGGCAAGCGCTTAACCACTAAGCCATCTCTCCAGCCCAGGGTTACTTTTAAATGAATAAATCTCCTTATGTGATTCTGTGCAAAACCCCCAACCCCCAGTTCTGATTACATATCTGTCACAGCGTGTGGCCTGCAAGGAAGTCATGGGCTGGTTCCCAGGATGTTCCCAGGGTGGATCCAAAGACTCTTGGGAATGAGAAAAAGACACAGTGGCCGGATACTCGAGGAGTGCCAGGTCCAAACAAAAGCCACTTCCGATCTGCTTCTCCCAGAATTACTGTAGCCTGCTCTTTTTAATTTTAGTTTATTTATTTGAAAGCACAGAGAGAGATAGAGAGGAGACAGACAGAGAATGGGCATGCCAGGGCCTCTACCACTGCACATGAAGTCCAGATGCATGTGCCCCCTTGTGCATCTGGCTTACACGGGTACTGGGGAACTGAACCTGGGTCCTCTGGCTTCACAGGCAAGCACCTTAACCACTAAGCCATCTCTCTAGCCCTAGCCCTTCTCTTAAGTGACCCTGGGCCTCTAGTCATTTTCTTCCCTGTCCCCGGGGCCTTGCATGTCCTCGACAGCTGTGTCTGCAGTGATCTTCTTTTTCACTATTGGGCCAGGTTGCTCATTAGTAAAAGGCAATAGGAAAATTTGCTTTATAAAGTGAGAGCTCATGCGTAACTTGATTTTAGTGTTTGTATCACGAGTGAAATAAAAATCTCATATTTGGGAGTCATAGAAACCAGAGTTCTGTCTTGGCATTCTGAGGAGCCTGTGACTTGGACAAGCTCATAATTCTCTCTGCAACTCTGCCTCTTATCTGGAGAGCTGAGGAGACATCACCTCTCAGGTTCAGTCAGGCAGCACTTAGAAGTGTCTGTCATTTAGCCTGAACTTCAGCAGTGTATCTCACTGCAAGTACAACTATAGCCAGGTAAATAATTCATACCAATAGTCAAAATGTAGTAGCTTTGATCTGGCACATTTTGTGAAGCTAAGTGCATAGAATAAAAGGCACGCATGCATGTGTGCATGGGTGTGCACACACACACACAGACACACACACACACACACACACACCCATTAAAATTTGCGGTGATTTCCCCAGAATAAATGTGAAAGTGAATGCATTCTGCGTTCTGCAGGGTCTAATTAGAAGCACTGTGATGGCTCTGGTTCTAAGAGGAAGAGGTTATTACGTAAGATTATTCCCTGTTCCTTCTTATCATTTATTGCATGTCCTCTTGCTCTGGGCACCCCATCAAGAAGAATTTATGAGGCTGGGGAAATGGCTTAGCAGTTAAGGCGCTTGCCTGCAAAGCCAAGGACCATGGTTCAATTCCCCAGGACCCATGTAAGCCAGACACACAAGGTGGCACATACATCTGCAGTTCATTTGCAGCAGCTGGAGGCGCTAGTGCACCCATTCTCTCTTTCTCTCTCTCTCAAATAAATAAATGAATAACTAATAAAATACTTAAAAAGAAAGAATGTATGTAGAAAAGTTAATAAATAAGCCCAGTCACTTGAGGTTTTTTTTCTTAACATTTAGAGTAAGAGTTCTACAATTTGGTGCTTCATTTGTAGTTAGAACAAAGGAAAAGGAGTATGTGATAAGATTTTCATGGTTTGAATATGAAATGTCCTCTCCCAGAGTCACGTTTTGAAGGCACAGTCCCCAGCTCTTGCTGTTATTTCTGAGCGATTGTGGGCCGTTGGAGGCAGGGCTGGAGCAAGCAGGTCATGGGGGTGTACCTTAGGAGCTTGCACTGGTCTCCCGTCATCCCCCTTCTGGTTTCCATCCGCCCTCTTTCTGCTTGCTGTTTGCAAGGAGTTGAGGGAGCTACCCTGACAAACATTTCCATCTCCATGACGTTCTGTCCAAGCACACGGGACTACGTGACCACCGACCAAACCATTTGTAAATGGTGAACCCAAGAAAGCATTCCTCCTTTTTTTTTGGTTTATTTTTATGTATTTGAGAGTTACAGACAGAGAAAGAGGCAGAGAGAGAGAGAGAGAGAGAGAGAGAGAGAGAGAGGGAGGGAGAGAGAATGGGCGTGCCAGGGCTTCCAGCCACTGCAAATGAATTCCAGATGTGTGCACTCCCTTGTGCATCTGGCTAACATGGGTCCTGGGGAATCAAGCCTCGAACCAGGGTCCTTAGGCTTCACAGGCAAGCACTTAACCGCTAAGCCATCTCTCCAGCCCAGCATTCCTCCTTTTAAGTTCTCTCTTTGGTCACAGGTATGCAAAAATGACTAACTCAGAAAGTAGGGAAAGGGATTCAATACAAAAAAAAATAAAATAAAATAAATAAAGAAAAGAAAAATTACAGAAAAGGTAGGAGAACCAGTTTGGGCAAACCGAGTAGAAGAATGTGAAATGACATGTCAAAGAGGATCTAATGTTGGGATGTTTGAGCCTGAGTTCAAATAGATGGATCACATTTTGTGTTATTTTAAGAAATTTCATGGTAAATTTGATAAAGTGAATGAACCTATGTACACCATTATGTAACTTTTGACAATTTGGGTTTTATTGTGGAAGTCTTCCGGCAATGAGCGGGCAGTGAGCAAGCAGTCACCACCAGCCACTGGACAGTGCTGGAAAATCTCTTACGCTTTATTTATCATTTGCAAAGTCTCAGAAGGGTTCATATTTCGCTTGGATTTCCATTACAACGATACTTAAAATTGTCATGGCCTTGTGCTTAGAATTCCTCCTTACCAAATGCTCTCTGATTTTTGTGGCGTGTCCCAATATGATTTTTTACAGTTATTCTTATTTTTTCTCTTCAACCACTAAAAGTAACCATCTGAATGTCTTTAAAAATTATTTATTTTTTTATTTTTTATTTTTTATTTTTTAATTTTTATTAACATTTTCCATGATTATAAAATATATCCCATGGTAATTCCCTCCCTCCCCACCCCCAATTATTTATTTATTTAAGGACAGAGAATGAGTGGGCACAAGAACCCCTGCCACTACAAATGAACTCCAGATGCGTGTGCCACTTTGTGCATTTGGCTTTATATGGAGACTGAGGAATCGATCCTGGATCCTTAGGTTTCACAGTCAAGTGCCTTAACCACATCTATCCATCCCCAGAGTGTCCTTATTTTATTGCCACACTGTTCTTCCCAAGGGAAGGGTGGGTACTTGGGAGAATGGTGCCGTGCCTGGTGTGAAGGACGGCAGTGATGTTGTGGAGTGGGCCTTGGCCAGCTTCTCATCTCAGAAGGTCTCCAGTGACGGCTGTGAGCAGACACAGGAAGGTGGCATTGTTTAGTGTGGTCACTGGGCAGTAGGAAAGAGTGAATGCTCCCTCGCATGCTCGGAGGAGTCATCCCTACAGAGGGAGGAAGATAGAGAGATAGATAGATAGATAGATAGAGAGAGAGAGAGAGAGAGAGAGAGAGAGAGAGACTGGATGTGCCAGGGTCTCCTGCCACTGCAAATGGGCTTCAGACGCATGCACAACTTTGCGCATCTGGATTTATGTGGGGATTGGAGAATCAAACCCAGGCTGTCAAGTTTGGCAAGCAAGCGCTTTCAATCACTGAACCATCTCTCCATCTGTGGTCTGTTAATGTTTTAATTTAATAAGTGTAGTTTGTGTCTGTTTGACTTCATCTGTCTCTGTGAACCCCTCAAAGCGAAAGAAAGAGATTATTTCCATTCCTTTTGCAGCTCTTCCTCATTAGTAGCTGTAATAAATTGTGCCTCGTTTTGGACCTGCTGCATATGTTAGCATAGAAATTTGAGAAAAGATGCCCAGGGGTGCTGCACAGGTCTCCCCCATTAAGATGGACTCAGTGGACAAGAAATGATCTGCCACATTAGTTCAGCTCAGCACAGCGGTTGAAGAGTCAGCATCAAGAATGGTTGTTGAAATTCAATACATTAAAAGCAACCTCTTAGCCAGGTGCATGCCTTTAATCCCAGCACTTGGGAGGCAAAGGTAGGACAATCATCGAGTTCGAGGCCACCCTGAGACTAAATAGTGAATTCCAGGTCAGCCTAAGCTAGAGTGGGACCTTACCTCAAAAAACCAAAACCAAACAAACAAACAAAAATAAACAAAGAAAAACCACCTCTTTTCTAAGGAATTTAATTATGCTGCTAGCTCCCAAGGTCAGGGAGAGGGGCCAAAATCAAAAGGACATAAATAAAAGTCTAAATTTAACAAAACTAAGCTAGCCAGTTCTCTTATTTTAACACCAGGAGGGAGGCTAAATGGAGATTAGGAGACGTTCACGTTCACATGGCCGATGACATCTTCTGGTCTAAGTTTGAAATGTGTGAGAAGGGAGAGACATGTGTAAACCACGAGGCAGTTTGCAATTCCCAACAAATCAAACCAACCACCACTAGGAAAACAAAAATGACAAATTCTCTGGACCACTGAAAATGCGTCAAACATTTCTGGCTTGCTTCAGGGAAGCATCCCAGGCCACCGAGAATGCAAACAAGACGGAAAGGGAAAGAGAAGGATTAGAGGTTCTGGGTGAGCCCGCCACCATTCTTAACTTAGATCTGGAATTTATGGCCTAGATTAAAAAAAAAAAAACACAGCTATTAGGTTTTGAGGTTCACAATGGAGGATCAAGATAGATAGTTTCTTTCTTTCTTTTTTCTTTTTTTTTTTTGGTTTTTCGAGGTAGGGACTCACTCTGGCACAGGCTGACTTGGAATTGACTATGTAGTCTCAGGGTGGCCTCGAACTCACTGCAATCCTCCTACCTCTGCCTTCCGAGTGCTGGGATTAAAAGCGTGCGCCACCACGCCCGGCCAAGATAGTTTCTTAACTCTAAGACTTGTAATGAGGGAGAGAGAGAAGGAGAGAGGAAAAGAAAGAGAGTGCATGTATGAGAGAAAGAGAGAGAGAGAGGTATGTGCAACTGTAGCAGGATAGCCAAAAACAAGAGCGAAGGAAGAGTAAGGGCCAGGGAGCGGGCTTTCTAGGGGAAGGAGAAGAACCGCCGTGTGAGGGAGCCGCGTTGGGTGATGTTTAGGGGTGTGCACTGGGGGAAAGGAGGCTGGAAATGGCCACAACAGGAGGCAGTCCCAGAGTCAGCATGGCCACGCGGGAGAGAAGGGGCGGGGGGAGTAGAGAGCTCTGAGACGCTGACAAAAGCTTGGTTTGATTTTCAGGAGGCCCAGGTACATACATTTAGATCAAGCTTTGCATTTTTATTCTGTGCTATTTTAATTTCAAGCCTGCGAGGTATGACTTATCTGGTTCAGTTGCTGCAGCTATCAGGACCTGAGGTCATAGCTTCATTTCACTGTGAGGATCAGACGTTGGAACCAACCGACTGGGAACTAAAGTTCCAGAAAAGGGCTGTATCTACTTTGAACAAGGCTGAAGGAACTGGAGGAAATCCTGTAATTGTGACGAGATGGGATGTTGCAGATTCAGACGTAGGTAGCTTTGGGCCACCTTTAGCTGCTTAATAACTATTACCTATCTCTGTCTCTTCCGTAACACCCTTGTGACCATTGCTTTATCAGGCCAAACCTTTGTGGAGTGTCCTAACGGATTACCAGCTTTCACCAGCCCACAGGCTAACACTGTCACCAGACGACACCTGAAGCCTAGGGCAGAGGTTTTCCCACTTTGCTGTAACCCACCTGCCTTATGTTTCCACCAGTGCAAAGCACCTTGGTTTGTGACCTTCTACTCCGAAACCATAACAGCTTCATGAAGTTGTTAACACGTTGGAACACTGAAGTTAGGGTAAACTCAATCTGCATTCCTGGCCCGTGAGCTCTCATCTTTGGCTCCAGAATAAGCTATGTTTTATTCTCTTCAAGGTGACAGCTGTGTCTTGCATCCATATTACTCAGTACTGAACAAAAAAATCAACCCAAAGTGTCCATGAATCTAGATAACTGCAAAATGTATGTGCGCGTGGGTGTGTATGTGTATGTTAAGGTGCTGAAAGCATGTCCAGCCAGACAACTGTCTCCCACCGATGCTGATTCCTGAGCTGGGCACACTAGGGAGTTGAGGTGGTACCCTGTGGTTTAGGATCAGCGAGGAGAATTTCTCAAGTGCAAGTGAGGCAGCCAAGCACAGGAGTAGTTTCCCCACACCGGACACTACTTGGCTTTCAAAATAAACATACCTGGGCTGGAGAGATGGCTTAGCGGTTAAAGTGCCTGCCTGTGAAGCCTAAGGACCCCGGTTCGAGGCTCGATTCCCCAGGACCCACGTTAGCCAGATGCACAAGGGGGCGCACGCATCAGGAGTTCGTTTGCAATGGCTGGAGGCCCTGGCACTCCCATTCTCTCTCTCTTTCTCTCTCTCTGCCTCTTTCTCTCTCTGTCTGTCACTCTCATATAAATAAATAAGAATAATAAACAAAAATTTCAAAATAAACACACCCTTCTCCTAAACAAAGCATCTAATAACCAATTGTGAAGCTGGGACCCCCCCCCCCCGTATTGATCTGCATGCACATTCTGCCCATACAATAAACTAGTTTTCTCCTCCGCTTCGTGAACCACTCTTTGTAATCAGTACCATTCAAAGTATACTCTAAGATATAACTAAAATTGGAACTGCAGGGGCATCTAGCTTGGACTGGTTTTGGGTGCTTGCAAATTAGGCAAATTGTGTTCTCTAAGCGAACTTTTAGGGAGAAAACTCTATTTACCATCTCTCTTTCTTTTGGTTCTTTTCAAGGTAGGGTCTCCCTCTAGCCAACCCAGGCTGACCTGGAGTCTCAGGGTGACCTTAAACTCACAGTGATCCTCCTATCTCTGCCTCCCAAGTCCTGGAATTAAAGGTGTGTGTCACCACACCCAGCCCTTTTTCATCTTTTTAAAATTTGAATTTTATTTTCCTTTAAATTAGAACCTTTAGATTATTTTTATTAAGCAATTGACACCTTATAAAAAATATGTATTTATTTATTTGTACGTACAGAGAGACAGAAGAGAGACTCGGCCTTCCAGGGCCTCCTGCTGCTGCAAGCGAACGCCATGTGAAGCCCGTGTTGGAACAAAAGTGTTTTCTATACATCAAATTATTTACGTATGTACCCTGATTCCTCAGTTGTTGGTGTATACAAAGTAGACTGCACCGGCTCATGAGAACAGGTCTGTACATACCAAGTGTGGGTGCTTTCTACCAGCCTGGCCTCAGCTCAGGTGTTGGGGACCCTGGATTTCTGGCTTTAAGACTACTTCCTATTTCCTTACGACTTGATTTATAAAGTAGAAAATACCTAACTTAAGTGAAAGCAAACGATCTAAATCAGGGCGTCTGTGAAATGTCTTTTAATTCTACAGTATTGCCATTTTAGGAAGTAATAGAACTTCTGCTAGGGCGATGGCTCAGTGGTGAACGGCATTTGCTTGCAGAGCCTGCCAGCCCAGGTTCAATTCCCCAGGACGCATGTCATGCCAGACGCACAAAGTGGCT